>NW_025423856.1:0-656099 GCF_020740605.2 Lemur catta | reverse complement strand
ATCCTAGGGCAGATGCTAACCCTAACGCTAACCCTAACACTATCCTTGAACTGATGCTAACCCTAACCCTAACCCTAACACTATCCTAGGCCTGATGATAACCCTAACCCTAACCCTAACACTATCCTAGGGTTTAGGTTAACCCTAACCCTAACACTATCCTAGGGCTGATGCTAACCCTAACCCTAACCCTAACACTATCCTAGGGCGGATGCTAACCCTAACCCTAACCCTAACTCTATAGTAGGGCTGATGCTAACCCTAACACTAACACTATCCTAGGGCTGATGCTAACCCTAACCCTAACCCAAACATTATCCTAGGGCGGATGCTAACCCTAACCCTAACCTAACAGTATCCTAGGGCTGATGCTAACCCTAACACTAAAACTATCCTAGGCCTGATGCTAACCCTAACCCTAACCCTAACACTATCCTAGGGCTAATGCTAACCCTAACCCTAACACTATCCTAGGGCTGATGCTCACCCTAACACTAACACTATCCTAGGGCTGTTGCTAACCCTAACCCTAACCCTAACACTCTCCAAGGGCTGATGCTAACCCTAACCCTAACCCTAACACTATCCTAGGGCTGATGCTAACCCTAACCCTAACTCTAACACTATCTTAGGGCTGAGGCTAACCCTAACCCTAACACTATCCTACGGCTGATGCTAACCCTAACCCTAACCCTAACACTATCCTAGGGCTGATGCTAACCCTAACCCTAACACTATCCTAGGCCTGATGCTAACCCTAACCCTAACCCTAACACTATCCTAGGGCTGATGATAACCCTAACCCTAACACTATCCTAGGCCTGATGCTAACCCTAACCCTAACCCTAACTGTATCCTAGGGTTGATGCTAACCGTAACCCTAACACTATCCTAGGGCTGATGCTAACCCTAACCCATACCCTAACACTATCCTAGGGCTGATGCTAACCCTAACCCTAACACTATCCTAGGCCTGATGATAACCCTAACCCTAACCCTAACACTATCCTAGGGCTGATGCTAACCCTAACCCTAACACTATCCTAGGGCTGATGCTAACCCTAACCATAACCCTAACACTATCCTAGGGCTGATGCTAACCCTAACCCTAACACTATCCTTGGGGTGATGCTAACCCTAACCCTAACCCTAACACTATCCTAGGCCTGATGATAACCCTAACCCTAACCCTAACACTATCCTAGGGTTTATGTTAACCCTAACCCTAACACTATCCTAGGGCTGATGCTAACCCTAACCCTAACCCTAACACTATCCTAGGGCGGATGCTAACCCTAACCCTAACCCTAACACTATAGTAGGGCTGATGCTAACCCTAACACTAACACTATCCTAGGGCTGATGCTAACCCTAACCCTAACCCTAACATTATCCTAGGGCGGATGCTAACCCTAACCCTAACCTAACAGTATCCTAGGGCTGATGCTAACCCTAACACTAAAACTATCCTAGGCCTGATGCTAACCCTAACCCTAACCCTAACACTATCCTAGGGCTAATGCTAACCCTAACCCTAACACTATCCTAGGGCTGATGCTCACCCTAACACTAACACTATCCTAGGCCTGATGCTAACCCTAACCCTAACCCTAACACTATCCTAGGGCTGATGCTAACCCTAACCCTAACACTATCCTAGGGCTGATGCTAACCCTAACCCTAACCCTAACACTATCCTAGTGTTGATGCTAACCCTAACCCTAACACTATCCTAGGGCTGATGCTAACCCTAACCCTAACACTATCCTAGGGCTGATGCTAACCCTAACCCTAACCCTAACTCTATCCTAGGGTTGATGCTAACCCTAACCCTAACACTATCCTAGGGCTGATGCTAACCCTAACCCAAACCCTAACACTATCCTAGGGCTGATGCTAACCCTAACCCTAACACTATCCTAGGGCTGATGCTCACCCTAACACTAACACTATCCTAGGGCTGATGCTAACCCTAACCCTAACCCTAACACTGTCCAAGGGCTGATGCTAACCCTAACCTAACCCTAACACTATCCTAGGGCTGATGCTAACCCTAACCCTAACTCTAACACTATCTTAGGGCTGAGGCTAACCCTAACCCTAACACTATCCTACGGCTGATGCTAACCCTAACCCTAACCCTAACACTATCCTAGGGCTGATGCTAACCCTAACCCTAACACTATCCTAGGCCTGATGCTAACCCTAACCCTAACCCTAACACTATCCTAGGGCTGATGCTAACCCTAACCCTAACACTATCTTAGGGCTGATGCTAACACTAACCCTAACTCTAACACTATCTTAGGGCTGAGGCTAACCCTAACCCGAACACTATCCTACGGCTGATGCTAACCCGAACCCTAACCCTAACACTATCCCAGTGCTGATGTTAACCCTAACCATAACACTATCCTAGGCCTGATGCTAACCCTAACCCTAACCCTAACTCTATCCTAGGGCTGATGCTAACCCTAACCCAAACCCTAACACTATCCTAGGGCTGATGCTAACCCTAACCCTAACACTATCCTAGGCCTGATGATAACCCTAACCCTAACCCTAACACTATCCTAGGGCTGATGCTAACCCTAACCCTAACACTATCCTAGGGCTGATGCTAACCCTAACCCTAACACTAACACTATCCTAGGGCGGATGCTAACCCTAACCCTAACCCTAACACTATCCTAGGGCTGATGCTAACCCTAACACTAACACTATCCTAGGGCTGATGCTAACCCAAACCCTAACCCAAACATTATCCTAGGGCGGATGCTAACCCTAACCCTAACCCTAACACTATCCTAGGGCTGATGCTAACCCTAACAGTAACACTATCCTAGGCCTGATGCTAACCCTAACCCTAACCCTAACACTATCCTAGGGCTGATGCTAACCCTAACCCTAACACTATCCTAGGGCTGATGCTAACCCTAACCCTAACCCTAACACTATCCTAGTGTTGATGCTAACCCTAACCCTAACACTATCCTAGGGCTGATGCTAACTCTAACCCTAACACTATCCTAGGGCTGATGCTAACCCTAACCCTAACCCTAACTCTATCCTAGGGTTGATGCTAACCCTAACCCTAACACTATCCTAGGGCTGATGCTAACCCTAACCCAAACCCTAACACTATCCTAGGGCTGATGCTAACCCTAACCCTAACACTATCCTAGGCCTGATGATAACCCTAACCCTAACCCTAACACTATCCTAGGACTGATGCTAACCCTAACCCTAACACTATCCTAGGGCTGATGCTAACCCTAACCCTAACGCTAACACTATCCTAGGGCTGATGCTAACCCTAACCCTAACACTATCCTTGGGCTGATGCTAACCCTAACCCTAACCCTAACACTATCCTAGGGCAGATGCTAACCCTAACGCTAACCCTAACACTATCCTTGAACTGATGCTAACCCTAACCCTAACCCTAACACTATCCTAGGCCTGATGATAACCCTAACCCTAACCCTAACACTATCCTAGGGTTTATGTTAACCCTAACCCTAACACTATCCTAGGGCTGATGCTAACCCTAACCCTAGCCCTAACACTATCCTAGGGCGGATGCTAACCCTAACCCTAACCCTAACACTATAGTAGGGCTGATGCTAACCCTAACACTAACACTATCCTAGGGCTGACGCTAACCCTAACCCTAACCCTAACATTATCCTAGGGCGGATGCTAACCCTAACCCTAACCTAACAGTATCCTAGGGCTGATGCTAACCCTAACACTAAAACTATCCTAGGCCTGATGCTAACCCTAACCCTAACCCTAACACTATCCTAGGGCTAATGCTAACCCTAACCCTAACACTATCCTAGGGCTGATGCTCACCCTAACACTAACACTATCCTAGGGCTGATGCTAACCCTAACCCTAACCTTAACACTCTCCAAGGGCTGATGCTAACCCTAACCCTAACCCTAACACTATCCTAGGGCTGATGCTAACCCTAACCCTAACTCTAACACTATCTTAGGGCTGAGGCTAACCCTAACCCTAACACTATCCTACGGCTGATGCTAACCCTAACCCTAACCCTAACACTATCCTAGGGCTGATGCTAACCCTAACCCTAACACTATCCTAGGCCTGATGCTAACCCTAACCCTAACCCTAACACTATCCTAGGGCTGATGCTAACCCTAACCCTAACAGTATCTTAGGGCTGATGCTAACCCTAACCCTAACCCTAACACTATCCTAGGGCTGATGCTAACACTAACCCTAACTCTAACACTATCTTAGGGCTGAGGCTAACCCTAACCCTAACACTATCCTACGGCTGATGCTAACCCGAACCCTAACCCTAACACTATCCCAGTGCTGATGTTAAGCATAACCATAACACTATCCTAGGCCTGATGCTAACCCTAACCCTAACCCTAACTCTATCCTAGGGCTGATGCTAACCCTAACCCAAACTCTAACACTATCCTAGGGCTGATGCTAACCCTAACCCTAACACTATCCTAGGCCTGATGATAACCCTAACCCTAACCCTAACACTATCCTAGGGCTGATGCTAACCCTAACCCTAACACTATCCTAGGGCTGATGCTAACCCTAACCCTAACACTAACACTATCCTAGGGCGGATACTAACCCTAACCCTAACCCTAACACTCTCCTAGGGCTGATGCTAACCCTAACACTAACACTATCCTAGGGCTGATGCTAACCCTAACCCTAACCCAAACATTATCCTAGGGCGGATGCTAACCCTAACCCTAACCCTAACACTATCCTAGGGCTGACGCTAACCCTAACATTAACACTATCCTAGGCCTGATGCTAACCCTAACCCTAACCCTAACACTATCCTAGGGCTGATGCTAACCCTAACCCTAACACTATCCTAGGGCTGATGCTAACCCTAACCCTAACCCAAACACTATCCTAGGGTTGATGCTAACCCTAACCCTAACACTATCCTTGGGCTGATGCTAACCCTAACCCTAACCCTAACACTATGCTAGGGCAGATGCTAACCCTAACGCTAACCCTAACACTATCCTTGAACTGATGCTAACCCTAACCCTAACCCTAACACTATCCTAGGCCTGATGATAACCCTAACCCTAACCCTAACTCTATCCTAGGGTTTATGTTAACCGTAACGCTAACACTATCCTAGGGCTGATGCTAACCCTAACCCTAACCCTAACACTATCCTAGGGCGGATGCTAACCCTAACCCTAACCCTAACACTGTCCTAGGGCTGATGCTAACCCTAACACTAACACTATCCTAGGGCTGATGCTAACCCTAACCCTAACCCTAACATTATCCTAGGGCGGATGGTAACCCTAACCCTAACCTAACACTATCCTAGGGCTGATGCTAACCCTAACACTAAAACTATCCTAGGCCTGATGCTAACCCTAACTCTAACCCTAACACTATCCTAGGGCTAAAGCTAACCCTAACCCTAACACTATCCTAGGGCTGATGCTCACCCTAACACTAACACTATCCTAGGGCTAATGCTAACCCTAACCCTAATCCTAACACTATCCTAGGGCTGATGCTAACCCTAACCCTAACTCTAACACTATCTTAGGGCTGAGGCTAACCCTAACCCTAACACTATCCTACGAATGATGCTAACCCTAACCCTAACCCTAACACTATACTAGGGCTGATGCTAACCCTAACCCTAACACTATCCTAGGCCTGATGCTAACCCTAACTCTAACCCTAACACTATCCTAGGGCTGATGCTAACCCTAACCCTAACACTATCCTAGGGCTGATGCTAACCCTAACCCTAACCCTAACACTATCCTAGGGCTGATGCTAACCCTAACCCTAACTCTAACACTATCTTAGGGCTGAGGCTAACCCTAACCCTAACACTATCCTACGGCTGATGCTAACCCGAACCCTAACCCTAACACTATCCTAGGGCTGATGCTAACCCTAACCATAACACTATCCTAGGCCTGATGCTAACCCTAACCCTAACCCTAACTCTATCCTAGGGTTGATGTTAACCCTAACCCTAACACTATCCTAGGGCTGATGCTAACCCTAACCCAAACCCTAACACTATCCTAGGGCTGATGCTAACCCTAAACCTAACACTATCCTAGGCCTGATGATAACCCTAACCCTAACCCTAACACTATCCTAGGGCTGATGCTAACCCTAACCCTAACACTATCCTAGGGCTGATGCTAACCCTAACCCTAACCCTAACACTATCCTAGGGCTGATGCTAACCCTAACCTTAACACTATCCTTGGGCTGATGCTAACCCTAACCCTAACCCTAACACTATCCTAGGGCAGATGCTAACCCTAACGCTAACCCTAACACTATCCTTGAACTGATGCTAACCCTAACCCTAACCCTAACACTATCCTAGGCCTGATGATAACCCTAACCCTAACCCTAACACTATCCTAGGGTTTATGTTAACCCTAACCCTAACACTATCCTAGGGCTGATGCTAACCCTAACCCTAACCCTAACACTATCCTAGGGCGGATGCTAACCCTAACCCTAACCCTAACACTATAGTAGGGCTGATGCTAACCCTAACACTAACACTATCCTAGGGCTGATGCTAACCCTAACCCTAACCCTAACATTATCATAGGGCGGATGCTAACCCTAACCCTAACCTAACAGTATCCTAGGGCTGATGCTAACCCTAACACTAAAACTATCCTAGGCCTGATGCTAACCCTAACCCTAACCCTAACACTATCCTAGGGCTAATGCTAACCCTAACCCTAACACTATCCTAGGGCTGATGCTCACCCTAACACTAACACTATCCTAGGGCTGATGCTAACCCTAACCCTAACCCTAACACTCTCCAAGGGCTGATGCTAACCCTAACCCTAACCCTAACACTATCCTAGGGCTGATGCTAACCCTAACCCTAACTCTAACACTATCTTAGGGCTGAGGCTAACCCTAACCCTAACACTATCCTACGGCTGATGCTAACCCTAACCCTAACCCTAACACTATCCTAGGGCTGATGCTAACCCTAACCCTAACACTATCCTAGGCCTGATGCTAACCCTAACCCTAACCCTAACACTATCCTAGGGCTCATGCTAACCCTAACCCTAACACTATCCTAGGCCTGATGCTAACCCTAACCCTAACCCTAACTCTATCCTAGGGTTGATGTTAACCCTAACCCTAACACTATCCTAGGGCTGATGCTAACCCTAACCCAAACCCTAACACTATCCTAGGGCTGATGCTAACCCTAACCCTAACACTATCCTAGGCCTGATGATAACCCTAACCCTAACCCTAACACTATCCTAGGGCTGATGCTAACCCTAACCCTAACACTATCCTAGTGCTGATGCTAACCCTAACCCTAACCCTAACACTATCCTAGGGCTGATGCTAACCCTAACCCTAACACTATCCTTGGGCTGATGCTAACCCTAACCCTAACCCTAACACTATCCTAGGGCAGATGCTAACCCTAACGCTAACCCTAACACTATCCTTGAACTGATGCTAACCCTAACCCTAACCCTAACACTATCCTAGGCCTGATGATAACCCTAACCCTAACCCTAACACTATCCTAGGGTTTAGGTTAACCCTAACCCTAACACAATCCTAGGGCTGATGCTAACCCTAACCCAAACCCTAACACTATCCTAGGGCTGATGCTAACCCTAACCCTAACACTATCCTAGGCCTGATGATAACCCTAACCCTAACCCTAACACTATCCTAGGGCTGATGCTAACCCTAACCCTAACACTATCCTAGGGCTGATGCTAACCCTAACCCTAACCCTAACACTATCCTAGGGCTGATGCTAACCCTAACCTTAACACTATCCTTGGGCTGATGCTAACCCTAACCCTAACCCTAACACTATCCTAGGGCAGATGCTAACCCTAACGCTAACCCTAACACTATCCTTGAACTGATGCTAACCCTAACCCTAACCCTAACACTATCCTAGGCCTGATGATAACCCTAACCCTAACCCTAACACTATCCTAGGGTTTATGTTAACCCTAACCCTAACACTATCCTAGGGCTGATGCTAACCCTAACCCTAACCCTAACACTATCCTAGGGCGGATGCTAACCCTAACCCTAACCCTAACACTATAGTAGGGCTGATGCTAACCCTAACACTAACACTATCCTAGGGCTGATGCTAACCCTAACCCTAACCCTAACATTATCCTAGGGCGGATGCTAACCCTAACCCTAACCTAACAGTATCCTAGGGCTGATGCTAACCCTAACACTAAAACTATCCTAGGCCTGATGCTAACCCTAACCCTAACCCTAACACTATCCTAGGGCTAATGCTAACCCTAACCCTAACACTATCCTAGGGCTGATGCTCACCCTAACACTAACACTATCCTAGGGCTGATGCTAACCCTAACCCTAACCCTAACACTCTCCAAGGGCTGATGCTAACCCTAACCCTAACCCTAACACTATCCTAGGGCTGATGCTAACCCTAACCCTAACTCTAACACTATCTTAGGGCTGAGGCTAACCCTAACCCTAACACTATCCTACGGCTGATGCTAACACTAACCCTAACCCTAACACTATCCTAGGGCTGATGCTAACCCTAACCCTAACACTATCCTAGGCCTGATGCTAACCCTAACCCTAACCCTAACACTATCCTAGGGCTCATGCTAACCCTAACCCTAACACTATCCTAGGCCTGATGCTAACCCTAACCCTAACCCTAACTCTATCCTAGGGTTGATGTTAACCCTAACCCTAACACTATCCTAGGGCTGATGCTAACCCTAACCCAAACCCTAACACTATCCTAGGGCTGATGCTAACCCTAACCCTAACACTATCCTAGGCCTGATGATAACCCTAACCCTAACCCTAACACTATCCTAGGGCTGATGCTAACCCTAACCCTAACACTATCCTAGGGCTGATGCTAACCCTAACCCTAACCCTAACACTATCCTAGGGCTGATGCTAACCCTAACCCTAACACTATCCTTGGGCTGATGCTAACCCTAACCCTAACCCTAACACTATCCTAGGGCAGATGCTAACCCTAACGCTAACCCTAACACTATCCTTGAACTGATGCTAACCCTAACCCTAACCCTAACACTATCCTAGGCCTGATGATAACCCTAACCCTAACCCTAACAGTATCCTAGGGTTTAGGTTAACCCTAACCCTAACACTATCCTAGGGCTGATGCTAACCCTAACCCTAACCCTAACACTATCCTAGGGCGGATGCTAACCCTAACCCTAACCCTAACTCTATAGTAGGGCTGATGCTAACCCTAACACTAACACTATCCTAGGGCTGATGCTAACCCTAACCCTAACCCTAACATTATCCTAGGGCGGATGCTAACCCTAACCCTAACCTAACAGTATCCTAGGGCTGATGCTAACCCTAACACTAAAACTATCCTAGGCCTGATGCTAACCCTAACCCTAACCCTAACACTATCCTAGGGCTAATGCTAACCCTAACCCTAACACTATCCTAGGGCTGATGCTCACCCTAACACTAACACTATCCTAGGGCTGTTGCTAACCCTAACCCTAACCCTAACACTCTCCAAGGGCTGATGCTAACCCTAACCCTAACCCTAACACTATCCTAGGGCTGATGCTAACCCTAACCCTAACTCTAACACTATCTTAGGGCTGAGGCTAACCCTAACCCTAACACTATCCTACGGCTGATGCTAACCCTAACCCTAACCCTAACACTATCCTAGGGCTGATGCTAACCCTAACCCTAACACTATCCTAGGCCTGATGCTAACCCTAACCCTAACCCTAACACTATCCTAGGGCTGATGATAACCCTAACCCTAACACTATCCTAGGCCTGATGCTAACCCTAACCCTAACCCTAACTGTATCCTAGGGTTGATGCTAACCGTAACCCTAACACTATCCTAGGGCTGATGCTAACCCTAACCCATACCCTAACACTATCCTAGGGCTGATGCTAACCCTAACCCTAACACTATCCTAGGCCTGATGATAACCCTAACCCTAACCCTAACACTATCCTAGGGCTGATGCTAACCCTAACCCTAACACTATCCTAGGGCTGATGCTAACCCTAACCATAACCCTAACACTATCCTAGGGCTGATGCTAACCCTAACCCTAACACTATCCTTGGGGTGATGCTAACCCTAACCCTAACCCTAACACTATCCTAGGGCAGATGCTAACCCTAACGCTAACCCTAACACTATCCTTGAACTGATGCTAACCCTAACCCTAACCCTAACACTATCCTAGGCCTGATGATAACCCTAACCCTAACCCTAACACTATCCTAGGGTTTATGTTAACCCTAACCCTAACACTATCCTAGGGCTGATGCTAACCCTAACCCTAACCCTAACACTATCCTAGGGCGGATGCTAACCCTAACCCTAACCCTAACACTATAGTAGGGCTGATGCTAACCCTAACACTAACACTATCCTAGGGCTGATGCTAACCCTAACCCTAACCCTAACATTATCCTAGGGCGGATGCTAACCCTAACCCTAACCTAACAGTATCCTAGGGCTGATGCTAACCCTAACACTAAAACTATCCTAGGCCTGATGCTAACCCTAACCCTAACCCTAACACTATCCTAGGGCTAATGCTAACCCTAACCCTAACACTATCCTAGGGCTGATGCTCACCCTAACACTAACACTATCCTAGGGCTGATGCTAACCCTAACCCTAACCCTAACACTCTCCAAGGGCTGATGCTAACCCTAACCCTAACCCTAACACTATCCTAGGGCTGATGCTAACCCTAACGCTAACTCTAACACTATCTTAGGGCTGAGGCTAACCCTAACCCTAACACTATCCTACGGCTGATGCTAAACCTAACCCTAACCCTAACACTATCCTAGGGCTGATGCTAACCCTAACCCTAACACTATCCTAGGCCTGATGCTAACCCTAACCCTAACCCTAACACTATCCTAGGGCTGATGCTAACCCTAACCCTAACACTATCCTAGGGCTGATGCTAACCCTTACCCTAACCCTAACACTATCCTAGGGCTGATGCTAACACTAACCCTAACTCTAACACTATCTTAGGGCTGAGGCTAACCCTAACCCTAACACTATCCTACGGCTGATGCTAACCCGAACCCTAACCCTAACACTATCCTAGGGCTGATGTTAACCCTAACCATAACACTATCCTAGGCCTGATGCTAACCCTAACCCTAACCCTAACTCTATCCTAGGGTTGATGCTAACCCTAACCATAACACTATCCTAGGGCTGATGTTAACCCTAACCCAAACCCTAACACTATCCTAGGGCTGATGCTAACCCTAACCCTAACACTATCCTAGGCCTGATGATAACCCTAACCCTAACCCTAACACTATCCTAGGGCTGATGCTAACCCTAACCCTAACACTATCCTAGGGCTGATGCTAACCCTAACCCTAACCCTAACACTATCCTAGGGCGGATGGTAACCCTAACCCTAACCCTAACACTATCCTAGGGCTGATGCTAACCCTAACACTAACACTATCCTAGGGCTGATGCTAACCCTAACCCTAACCCAAACATTATCCTAGGGCGGATGCTAACCCTAACCTAACCCTAACACTATCCTAGGGCTGATGCTAACCCTAACACTAACACTATCCTAGGCCCGATGCTAACCCTAACCCTAACCCTAACACTATCCTAGGGCTGATGCTAACCCTAACTCTAACACTATCCTAGGGCTGATGCTAACCCTTACACTAACACTATCCTAGGGCGGATGCTAACCCTCACCCTAACCCTAACACTATCCTACGGCTGATGCTAACCCTAACCCTAACCCTAACATTATCCTAGGGCTGATGCTAACCCTAACCCTAACTCTAACACTATCTTAGGGCTGAGGCTAACCCTAACCCTAACACTATCCTACGGCTGATGCTAACCCTAACCCTAACCCTAACACTATCCTAGGGCTGATGCTAACCCTAACCCTAACACTATCCTAGGCCTGATGCTAACCCTAACCCTAACCCTAACACTATCCTAGGGCTGATGCTAACCCTAACCCTAACACTATCCTAGGCCTGATGCTAACCCTAACCCTAACCCTAACTCTATCCTAGGGTTGATGTTAACCCTAACCCTAACACTATCCTAGGGCTGATGCTAACCCTAACCCAAACCCTAACACTATCCTAGGGCTGATGCTAACCCTAACCCTAACACTATCCTAGGCCTGATGATAACCCTAACCCTAACCCTAACACTATCCTAGGGCTGATGCTAACCCTAACCCTAACACTATCCTAGGGCTGATGCTAACCCTAACCCTAACCCTAACACTATCCTAGGGCTGATGCTAACCCTAACCCTAACACTATCCTTGGGCTGATGCTAACCCTAACCCTAACCCTAACACTATCCTAGGGCAGATGCTAACCCTAACGCTAACCCTAACACTATCCTTGAACTGATGCTAACCCTAACCCTAACCCTAACACTATCCTAGGCGTGATGATAACCCTAACCCTAACCCTAACACTATCCTAGGGTTTATGTTAACCCTAACCCTAACACTATCCTAGGGCTGATGCTAACCCTAACCCTAACCCTAACACTATCCTAGGGCGGATGCTAACCCTAACCCTAACCCTAACACTATAGTAGGGCTGATGCTAACCCTAACACTAACACTATCCTAGGGCTGATGCTAACCCTAACCCTAACCCTAACATTATCCTAGGGCGGATGCTAACCCTAACCCTAACCTAACAGTATCCTAGGGCTGATGCTAACCCTAACACTAAAACTATCCTAGGCCTGATGCTAACCCTAACCCTAACCCTAACACTATCCTAGGGCTGATGCTCACCCTAACACTAACACTATCCTAGGGCTGATGCTAACCCTAACCCTAACCCTAACACTATCCTAGGGCTGATGCTAACCCTAACCCTAACTCTAACACTATCTTAGGGCTGAGGATAACCCTAAACCTAACACTATCCTACGGCTGATGCTAACCCTAACCCTAACCCTAACACTATCCTAGGGCTGATGCTAACCCTAACCCTAACACTATCCTAGGCCTGATGCTAACCCTAACCCTAACCCTAACACTATCCTAGGGCTGATGCTAACCCTAACCCTAACACTATCCTAGGCCTGATGCTAACCATAACCCTAACCCTAACTGTATCCTAGGGTTGATGCTAACCCTAACCCTAACACTATCCTAGGGCTGATGCTAACCCTAACCCAAACCCTAACACTATCCTAGGGCTGATGCTAACCCTAACCCTAACACTATCCTAGGCCTGATGATAACCCTAACCCTAACCCTAACACTATCCTAGGGCTGATGCTAACCCTAACCCTAACACTATCCTAGGGCTGATGCTAACCCTAACCATAACCCTAACACTATCCTAGGGCTGATGCTAACCCTAACCCTAACACTATCCTTGGGCTGATGCTAACCCTAACCCTAACCCTAACACTATCCTAGGGCAGATGCTAACCCTAACGCTAACCCTAACACTATCCTTGAACTGATGCTAACCCTAACCCTAACCCTAACACTATCCTAGGCCTGATGATAACCCTAACCCTAACCCTAACACTATCCTAGGGTTTATGTTAACCCTAACCCTAACACTATCCTAGGGCTGATGCTAACCCTAACCCTAACCCTAACACTATCCTAGGGCGGATGCTAACCCTAACCCTAACCCTAACACTATAGTAGGGCTGATGCTAACCCTAACACTAACACTATCCTAGGGCTGATGCTAACCCTAACCCTAACCCTAAAACTATCCTAGGGCTGATGCTAACCCTAACCCTAACCCTAACACTATCCTAGGGCGGATGCTAACCCTAACCCTAACCCTAACACTATAGTAGGGCTGATGCTAACCCTAACACTAACACTATCCTAGGGCTGATGCTAACCCTAACCCTAACCCTAACATTATCCTAGGGCGGATGCTAACCCTAACCCTAACCTAACAGTACCCTAGGGCTGATGCCAACCCTAACACTAAAACTATCCTAGGCCTGATGCTAACCCTAACCCTAACCCTAACACTATCCTAGGGCTGATGCTCACCCTAACACTAACACTATCCTAGGGCTGATGCTAACCCTAACCCTAACCCTAACACTCTCCAAGGGCTGATGCTAACCCTAACCCTAACCCTAACACTATCCTAGGGCTGATGCTAACCCTAACCCTAACTCTAACACTATCTTAGGGCTGAGGATAACCCTAAACCTAACACTATCCTACGGCTGATGCTAACCCTAACCCTAACCCTAACACTATCCTAGGGCTGATGCTAACCCTAACCCTAACACTATCCTAGGCCTGATGCTAACCCTAACCCTAACCCTAACACTATCCTAGGGCTGATGCTAACCCTAACCCTAACACTATCCCAGGCCTGATGCTAACCATAACCCTAACCCTAACTGTATCCTAGGGTTGATGCTAACCCTAACCCTAACACTATCCTAGGGCTGATGCTAACCCTAACCCAAACCCTAACACTATCCTAGGGCTGATGCTAACCCTAACCCTAACACTATCCTAGGCCTGATGATAACCCTAACCCTAACCCTAACACTATCCTAGGGCTGATGCTAACCCTAACCCTAACACTATCCTAGGGCTGATGCTAACCCTAACCATAACCCTAACACTATCCTAGGGCTGATGCTAACCCTAACCCTAACACTATCCTTGGGCTGATGCTAACCCTAACCCTAACCCTAACACTATCCTAGGGCAGATGCTAACCCTAACGCTAACCCTAACACTATCCTTGAACTGATGCTAACCCTAACCCTAACCCTAACACTATCCTAGGCCTGATGATAACCCTAACCCTAACCCTAACACTATCCTAGGGTTTATGTTAACCCTAACCCTAACACTATCCTAGGGCTGATGCTAACCCTAACCCTAACCCTAACACTATCCTAGGGCGGATGCTAACCCTAACCCTAACCCTAACACTATAGTAGGGCTGATGCTAACCCTAACACTAACACTATCCTAGGGCTGATGCTAACCCTAACCCTAACCCTAACATTATCCTAGGGCGGATGCTAACCCTAACCCTAACCTAACAGTATCCTAGGTCTGATGCTAACCCTAACACTAAAACTATCCTAGGCCTGATGCTAACCCTAACCCTAACCCTAACACTATCCTAGGACTAATGCTAACCCTAACCCTAACACTATCCTAGGGCTGATGCTCACCCTAACACTAACACTATCCTAGGGCTGATGCTAACCCTAACCCTAACCCTAACACTCTCCAAGGGCTGATGCTAACCCTAACCCTAACCCTAACACTATCCTAGGGCTGATGCTAACCCTAACGCTAACTCTAACACTATCTTAGGGCTGAGGCTAACCCTAACCCTAACACTATCCTACGGCTGATGCTAACCCTAACCCTAACCCTAACACTATCCTAGGGCTGATGCTAACCCTAACCCTAACACTATCCTAGGCCTGATGCTAACCCTAACCCTAACCCTAACACTATCCTAGGGCTGATGCTAACCCTAACCCTAACACTATCCTAGGGCTGATGCTAACCCTAACCCTAACCCTAACACTATCCTAGGGCTGATGCTAACACTAACCCTAACTCTAACACTATCTTAGGGCTGAGGCTAACCCTAACCCTAACACTATCCTACGGCTGATGCTAACCCGAACCCTAACCCTAACACAATCCTAGGGCTGATGTTAACCCTAACCATAACACTATCCTAGGCCTGATGCTAACCCTAACCCTAACCCTAACTCTATCCTAGGGTTGATGCTAACCCTAACCCTAACACTATCCTAGGGCTGATGCTAACCCTAACCCAAACCCTAACACTATCCTAGGGCTGATGCTAACCCTAACCCTAACACTATCCTAGGCCTGATGATAACCCTAACCCTAACCCTAACACTATCCTAGGGCTGATGCTAACCCTAACCCTAACACTATCCTAGGGCTGATGCTAACCCTAACCCTAACCCTAACACTATCCTAGGGCGGATGCTAACCCTAACCCTAACCCTAACAATATCCTAGGGCTGATGCTAACCCTAACACTAACACTATCCTAGGGCTGATGCTAACCCTAACCCTAACCCAAACATTATCCTAGGGCGGATGCTAACCCTAACCTAACCCTAACACTATCCTAGGGCTGATGCTAACCCTAACACTAACACTATCCTAGGCCCGATGCTAACCCTAACCCTAACCCTAACACTATCCTAGGGCTGATGCTAACCCTAACTCTAACACTATCCTAGGGCTGATGCTAACCCTTACACTAACACTATCCTAGGGCGGATGCTAACCCTAACCCTAACCCTAACACTATCCTACGGCTGATGCTAACCCTAACCCTAACCCTAACATTATCCTAGGGCTGATGCTAACCCTAACCCTAACTCTAACACTATCTTAGGGCTGAGGCTAACCCTAACCCTAACACTATCCTACGGCTGATGCTAACCCTAACCCTAACCATAACACTATCCTAGGGCTGATGCTAACCCTAACCCTAACACTATCCTAGGGCTGATGCTAACCCTAACCCTAACACTATCCTTGGGCTGATGCTAACCCTAACCCTAACCCTAACACTATCCTAGGGCAGATGCTAACCCTAACGCTAACCCTAACACTATCCTTGAACTGATGCTAACCCTAACCCTAACCCTAACACTATCCTAGGCCTGATGATAACCCTAACCCTAACCCTAACACTATCCTAGGGTTTATGTTAACCCTAACCCTAACACTATCCTAGGGCTGATGCTAACCCTTACACTAACACTATCCTAGGGCGGATGCTAACCCTAACCCTAACCCTAACACTATCCTACGGCTGATGCTAACCCTAACCCTAACCCTAACATTATCCTAGGGCTGATGCTAACCCTAACCCTAACTCTAACACTATCTTAGGGCTGAGGCTAACCCTAACCCTAACACTATCCTACGGCTGATGCTAACCCTAACCCTAACCATAACACTATCCTAGGGCTGATGCTAACCCTAACCCTAACACTATCCTAGGGCTGATGCTAACCCTAACCCTAACACTATCCTTGGGCTGATGCTAACCCTAACCCTAACCCTAACACTATCCTAGGGCAGATGCTAACCCTAACGCTAACCCTAACACTATCCTTGAACTGATGCTAACCCTAACCCTAACCCTAACACTATCCTAGGCCTGATGATAACCCTAACCCTAACCCTAACACTATCCTAGGGTTTATGTTAACCCTAACCCTAACACTATCCTAGGGCTGATGCTAACCCTAACCCTAACCCTAACACTATCCTAGGGCGGATGCTAACCCTAACCCTAACCCTAACACTATAGTAGGGCTGATGCTAACCCTAACACTAACACTATCCTAGGGCTGATGCTAACCCTAACCCTAACCCTAACACTATCCTAGGGCTGATGCTAACCCTAACCCTAACCCTAACACTATCCTAGGGCGGATGCTAACCCTAACCCTAACCCTAACACTATAGTAGGGCTGATGCTAACCCTAACACTAACACTATCCTAGGGCTGATGCTAACCCTAACCCTAACCCTAACATTATCCTAGGGCGGATGCTAACCCTAACCCTAACCTAACAGTACCCTAGGGCTGATGCTAACCCTAACACTAAAACTATCCTAGGCCTGATGCTAACCCTAACCCTAACCCTAACACTATCCTAGGGCTGATGCTCACCCTAACACTAACACTATCCTAGGGCTGATGCTAACCCTAACCCTAACCCTAACACTCTCCAAGGGCTGATGCTAACCCTAACCCTAACCCTAACACTATCCTAGGGCTGATGCTAACCCTAACCCTAACTCTAACACTATCTTAGGGCTGAGGATAACCCTAAACCTAACACTATCCTACGGCTGATGCTAACCCTAACCCTAACCCTAACACTATCCTAGGGCTGATGCTAACCCTAACCCTAACACTATCCTAGGCCTGATGCTAACCCTAACCCTAACCCTAACACTATCCTAGGGCTGATGCTAACCCTAACCCTAACACTATCCTAGGCCTGATGCTAACCATAACCCTAACCCTAACTGTATCCTAGGGTTGATGCTAACCCTAACCCTAACACTATCCTAGGGCTGATGCTAACCCTAACCCAAACCCTAACACTATCCTAGGGCTGATGCTAACCCTAACCCTAACACTATCCTAGGCCTGATGATAACCCTAACCCTAACCCTAACACTATCCTAGGGCTGATGCTAACCCTAACCCTAACACTATCCTAGGGCTGATGCTAACCCTAACCATAACCCTAACACTATCCTAGGGCTGATGCTAACCCTAACCCTAACACTATCCTTGGGCTGATGCTAACCCTAACCCTAACCCTAACACTATCCTAGGGCAGATGCTAACCCTAACGCTAACCCTAACACTATCCTTGAACTGATGCTAACCCTAACCCTAACCCTAACACTATCCTAGGCCTGATGATAACCCTAACCCTAACCCTAACACTATCCTAGGGTTTATGTTAACCCTAACCCTAACACTATCCTAGGGCTGATGCTAACCCTAACCCTAACCCTAACACTATCCTAGGGCGGATGCTAACCCTAACCCTAACCCTAACACTATAGTAGGGCTGATGCTAACCCTAACACTAACACTATCCTAGGGCTGATGCTAACCCTAACCCTAACCCTAACATTATCCTAGGGCGGATGCTAACCCTAACCCTAACCTAACAGTATCCTAGGGCTGATGCTAACCCTAACACTAAAACTATCCTAGGCCTGATGCTAACCCTAACCCTAACCCTAACACTATCCTAGGACTAATGCTAACCCTAACCCTAACACTATCCTAGGGCTGATGCTCACCCTAACACTAACACTATCCTAGGGCTGATGCTAACCCTAACCCTAACCCTAACACTCTCCAAGGGCTGATGCTAACCCTAACCCTAACCCTAACACTATCCTAGGGCTGATGCTAACCCTAACGCTAACTCTAACACTATCTTAGGGCTGAGGCGATCCCTAACCCTAACACTATCCTACGGCTGATGCTAACCCTAACCCTAACCCTAACACTATCCTAGGGCTGATGCTAACCCTAACCCTAACACTATCCTAGGCCTGATGCTAACCCTAACCCTAACCCTAACACTATCCTAGGGCTGATGCTAACCCTAACCCTAACACTATCCTAGGGCTGATGCTAACCCTAACCCTAACCCTAACACTATCCTAGGGCTGATGCTAACACTAACCCTAACTCTAACACTATCTTAGGGCTGAGGCTAACCCTAACCCTAACACTATCCTACGGCTGATGCTAACCCGAACCCTAACCCTAACACTATCCTAGGGCTGATGTTAACCCTAACCATAACACTATCCTAGGCCTGATGCTAACCCTAACCCTAACCCTAACTCTATCCTAGGGTTGATGCTAACCCTAACCCTAACACTATCCTAGGGCTGATGCTAACCCTAACCCAAACCCTAACACTATCCTAGGGCTGATGCTAACCCTAACCCTAACACTATCCTAGGCCTGATAATAACCCTAACCCTAACCCTAACACTATCCTAGGGCTGATGCTAACCCTAACCCTAACACTATCCTAGGGCTGATGCTAACCCTAACCCTAACCCTAACACTATCCTTGAACTGATGCTAACCCTAACCCTAACCCTAACACTATCCTAGGCCTGATTATAACCCTAACCCTAACCCTAACACTATCCTAGGGTTTATGTTAACCCTAACCCTAACACTATCCTAGGGCTGATGCTAACCCTAACCCTAACCCTAACACTATCCTAGGGCGGATGCTAACCCTAACCCTAACCCTAACACTATCCTAGGGCTGATGCTAACCCTAACACTAACACTATCCTAGGGCTGATGCTAACCCTAACCCTAACCCAAACATTATCCTAGGGCGGATGCTAACCCTAACCATAACCCTAACACTATCCTAGGGCTGATGCTAACCCTAACACTAACACTATCCTAGGCCTGATGCTAACCCTAACCCTAACCCTAACACTATCCTAGAGCTGATGCTAACCCTAACCCTAACACTATCCTAGGGCTGATGGTAACCCTAACCCTGACACTATCCTAGGCCTGATGATAACCCTAACCCTAACCCTAACACTATCCTAGGGCTGATGCTAACCCTAACCCTAACACTATCCTAGGGCTGAAGCTAACCCTAACCCTAACACTAACACTATCCTAGGGCGGATGCTAACCCTAACCCTAACCCTAACACTATCCTAGGGCTGATGCTAACCCTAACACTAACACTATCCTAGGGCTGATGCTAACCCTAACCCTAACCCAAACATTATCCTAGGGCGGATGCTAACCCTAACCCTAACCCTAACACTATCCTAGGGCTGATGCTAACCCTAACACTAACACTATCCTAGGCCTGATGCTAACCCTAACCCTAACCCTAACACTATCCTAGGGCTGATGCTATCCCTAACCCTAACACTATCCCAGGGTTGATGCTAACCCTAACCCTAACACTATCCTAGGGCTGATGCTAACCCTAACCCTAACCCTAACACTATCCTTGGGCTGATGCTAACCCTAACCCTAACACTATCCTGGGCCTGATGCTAACCCTAACCCTAACCCTAACACTATCCTAGGGCTGATGCTAACCCTAACCCTAACACTATCCTTGGGCTGATGCTAACCCTAACCCTAACCCTAACACTATCCTAGGGCAGATGCTAACCCTAACGCTAACCCTAACACTATCTTTGAACTGATGCTAACCCTAACCCTAACCCTAACACTATCCTAGGCCTGATGATAACCCTAACCCTAACCCTAACATTATCCTAGGGTTTATGTTAACCCTAACCCTAACACTATCCTAGGGCTGATGCTAACCCTAACCCTAACCCTAACACTATCCTAGGGCGGATGCTAACCCTAACCCTAACACTAACACTATCCTAGGGCTGATGCTAACCCTAACCCTAACCTAACACTATCCTAGGGCTGATGCTAACCCTAACACTAAAACTATCCTAGGCCTGATGCTAACCCTAACCCTAACCCTAACACTATCCTAGGGCTAATGCTAACCCTAACCCTAACACTATCCTAGGGCTGATGCTCACACTAACACTAACACTATCCTAGGGCTGATGCTAACCCTAACCCTAACCCTAACACTCTCCAAATGCTGACGCTAACCCTAACCCTAACCCTAACACTATCCTAGGGCTGATGCTAACCCTAACCCTATCCCTAACACTATCCTAGGGCTGATGCTAACCCTAACCCTAACTCTCACACTATCTTAGGGCTGAGGCTAACCCTAACCCTAACACTATCCTACGGCTGATGCTAACCCTAACCCTAACCCTAACACTATCCTAGGGCTGATGCTAACCCTAACCCTAACACTATCCTAGGCCTGATGCTAACCCTAACCCTAACCCTAACACTATCCTAGGGCTGATGCTAACCCTAACCCTAACACTATCCTAGGCCTGATGCTAACCCTAACCCTAACCCTAACACTATCCTAGGACTGATGCTAACCCTAACCCTAACACTATCCTAGGGCTGATGCTAACCCTAACCCTAACCCTAACACTATCCTAGGGCTGATGCTAACCCTAACCCTAACTCTAACACTATCTTAGGGCTGAGGCTAACCCTAACGCTAACACTATCCTACGGCTGATGCTAACCCGAACCCTAACCCTAACACTATCCTAGGGCTGATGCTAACCCTAACCATAACACTATCCTAGGCCTGATGCTAACCCTAACCCTAACCCTAACTCTATCCTAGGGTTGATGCTAACCCTAACCCTAACACTATCCTAGGGCTGATGCTAACCCTAACCCAAACCCTAACACTATCCTAGGGCTGATGCTAACCCTAACCCTAACACTATCCTAGGCCTGATGATAACCCTAACCCTAACCCTAACACTATCCTAGGGCTGATGCTAACCCTAACCCTAACACTATCCTAGGGCTGATGCTAACCCTAACCCTAACCCTAACACTATCCTAAGTGTGACGCTAACCCTAGCCCTCACACTATCCTAGGCCTGATGATAACCCTAACCCTAACCTTAACACTATCCTAGGGCTGATGCTAACCCTAACCCTAACCCTAACACTATCCTAGAGATGATGCTAACCCTAACCCTAACACTATCCTAGGCCTGATGATAACCCTAACCCTAACCCTGACACTATCCTAGGGCTGATGCTAACCCTAACCCTAACAATATCCTAGGGCTGATGCTAACCCTAACCCTAACCCTAACACTATCCTAGGCCTGATGCTAACCCTATCCCTAACCCTAACACTCTCCTAGGGCTGAGGCTAACCCTAACCCTAACACTATCCTAGGGCTGATGCTAACCCTAACCCTAACCCAAACATTATCCTAGGGTTGATGCTAACCCTAACCCTAACACTATCCTAGGGCTGATGCTAACCCTAACCCTAACCCTAACACTATCCTTGGGCTGATGCTAACCCTAACCCTAACACTATCCTGGGCCTGATGCTAACCCTAACCCTAACCCTAACACTATCATAGGGCTGATACTAACCCTAACCCTAACACTATCCTTGGGCTGATGCTAACCCTAACCCTAACCCTAACACTATCCTAGGGAAGATGCTAACCCTAACGCTAACCCTAACACTATCCTTGAACTGATGCTAACCCTAACCCTAACCCTAACACTATCCTAGGCCTGATGATAACCCTAACCCTAACCCTAACACTATCCTAGGGTTTATGTTAACCCTAACCCTAACATTATCCTAGGGCTGATGCTAACCTTAACCCTAACCCTAACACTATCCTAGGCCTGATGCTAACCCTAACCATAACCCTAACACTATCCTAGGGCTGATGCTAACCCTAACCCTAACACTATCCTAGGGCGGATGCTAACCCTAACCCTAACCCTAACACTATCCTAGGGCTGATGCTAACCCTAACCCTAACCCAAACATTATCCTAGGGCGGATGCTAACCCTAACCCTAACCCTAACACTATCCTAGGGTTTATGTTAACCCTAACCCTAACACTATCCTAGGGCTCATGCTAACCCTAACCCTAACCCTAACACTATCCTAGGGCGGATGCTAACCCTAACCGTAACCCTAACACTATCCAAGGGCTGATGCTAACCCTAACACTAACACTATCCTAGGGCGGATGCTAACGCTAACCCTAACCCTAACACTATCCTAGGGCTGATGCTAACCCTAACACTAACACTATCCTAGGGCGGATGCTAACCCTAACCCTAACCCTAACACTATCCTAGGGCTGATGCTAACCCTAACCCTAACACTATCCTAGGGCTGATGCTAACCCTAACCCTAACCCTAACACTATCCTAGGGCTGATGCTAACCCTAACCCTAACACTATCCTAGGGCTGATGCTCACCCTAACCCTAAACCTAACACTATCCTAGGGTGGATGCTAACCCTAACCCTAACCCTAACACTATCCTAGGGCTGATGCTAACCCTAACACTAACACTATCCTAGGGCTGATGCTACCCCTAACCCTAACCCTAACACTCTCCAAGGGCTGATGCTAACCCTAACCCTAACCCTAACACTATCCTAGGGCTGATGCTAACCCTAACCCTAACACTATCCTAGGGCTGATGCTAACCCTAACCCTAACCCTAACACTATCTTAGGGCTGATGTTAACCCTTACCCTAACACTATCCTGGGGCTGATGCTAACCCTAACACTAACACTATCCTAGGGCTGATGCTAACCCTAACCCTAACCCTAACACTATCCTAGGGCTGATGCTAACCCTAACCCTAACCCTAACACTATCCTTGGGCTGATGCTAACCCTAACCCTAACACTATCCTGGGCCTGATGCTAACCCTAACCCTAACCCTAACACTATCCTAGGGCTGATGCTAACCCTAACCCTAACACTATCCTTGGGCTGATGCTAACCCTAACCCTAACCCTAACACTATCCTAGGGCTGATGCTATCCCTAACACTAACACTATCCTAGGGCTGATGCTAACCCTAACCCTAACCCAAACATTATCCTAGGGCGGATGCTAACCCTAACCCTAACCCTAACACTATCCTAGGGCTGATGCTAACCCTAACACTAACACTATCCTAGGCCTGATGCTAACCCTAACCCTAACCCTAACACTATCCTAGGGCTGATGCTATCCCTAACCCTAACACTATCCCAGGGTTGATGCTAACCCTAACCCTAACACTATCCTAGGGCTGATGCTAACCCTAACCCTAACCCTAACACTATCCTTGGGCTGATGCTAACCCTAACCCTAACACTATCCTGGGCCTGATGCTAACCCTAACCCTAACCCTAACACTATCCTAGGGCTGATGCTAACCCTAACCCTAACACTATCCTTGGGCTGATGCTAACCCTAACCCTAACCCTAACACTATCCTAGGGCAGATGCTAACCCTAACGCTAACCCTAACACTATCTTTGAACTGATGCTAACCCTAACCCTAACCCTAACACTATCCTAGGCCTGATGATAACCCTAACCCTAACCCTAACATTATCCTAGGGTTTATGTTAACCCTAACCCTAACACTATCCTAGGGCTGATGCTAACCCTAACCCTAACCCTAACACTATCCTAGGGCGGATGCTAACCCTAACCCTAACACTAACACTATCCTAGGGCTGATGCTAACCCTAACCCTAACCTAACACTATCCTAGGGCTGATGCTAACCCTAACACTAAAACTATCCTAGGCCTGATGCTAACCCTAACCCTAACCCTAACACTATCCTAGGGCTAATGCTAACCCTAACCCTAACACTATCCTAGGGCTGATGCTCACACTAACACTAACACTATCCTAGGGCTGATGCTAACCCTAACCCTAACCCTAACACTCTCCAAATGCTGACGCTAACCCTAACCCTAACCCTAACACTATCCTAGGGCTGATGCTAACCCTAACCCTATCCCTAACACTATCCTAGGGCTGATGCTAACCCTAACCCTAACTCTCACACTATCTTAGGGCTGAGGCTAACCCTAACCCTAACACTATCCTACGGCTGATGCTAACCCTAACCCTAACCCTAACACTATCCTAGGGCTGATGCTAACCCTAACCCTAACACTATCCTAGGCCTGATGCTAACCCTAACCCTAACCCTAACACTATCCTAGGGCTGATGCTAACCCTAACCCTAACACTATCCTAGGCCTGATGCTAACCCTAACCCTAACCCTAACACTATCCTAGGACTGATGCTAACCCTAACCCTAACACTATCCTAGGGCTGATGCTAACCCTAACCCTAACCCTAACACTATCCTAGGGCTGATGCTAACCCTAACCCTAACTCTAACACTATCTTAGGGCTGAGGCTAACCCTAACGCTAACACTATCCTACGGCTGATGCTAACCCGAACCCTAACCCTAACACTATCCTAGGGCTGATGCTAACCCTAACCATAACACTATCCTAGGCCTGATGCTAACCCTAACCCTAACCCTAACTCTATCCTAGGGTTGATGCTAACCCTAACCCTAACACTATCCTAGGGCTGATGCTAACCCTAACCCAAACCCTAACACTATCCTAGGGCTGATGCTAACCCTAACCCTAACACTATCCTAGGCCTGATGATAACCCTAACCCTAACCCTAACACTATCCTAGGGCTGATGCTAACCCTAACCCTAACACTATCCTAGGGCTGATGCTAACCCTAACCCTAACCCTAACACTATCCTAAGTGTGACGCTAACCCTAGCCCTCACACTATCCTAGGCCTGATGATAACCCTAACCCTAACCTTAACACTATCCTAGGGCTGATGCTAACCCTAACCCTAACCCTAACACTATCCTAGAGATGATGCTAACCCTAACCCTAACACTATCCTAGGCCTGATGATAACCCTAACCCTAACCCTGACACTATCCTAGGGCTGATGCTAACCCTAACCCTAACAATATCCTAGGGCTGATGCTAACCCTAACCCTAACCCTAACACTATCCTAGGCCTGATGCTAACCCTATCCCTAACCCTAACACTCTCCTAGGGCTGAGGCTAACCCTAACCCTAACACTATCCTAGGGCTGATGCTAACCCTAACCCTAACCCAAACATTATCCTAGGGTTGATGCTAACCCTAACCCTAACACTATCCTAGGGCTGATGCTAACCCTAACCCTAACCCTAACACTATCCTTGGGCTGATGCTAACCCTAACCCTAACACTATCCTGGGCCTGATGCTAACCCTAACCCTAACCCTAACACTATCATAGGGCTGATACTAACCCTAACCCTAACACTATCCTTGGGCTGATGCTAACCCTAACCCTAACCCTAACACTATCCTAGGGAAGATGCTAACCCTAACGCTAACCCTAACACTATCCTTGAACTGATGCTAACCCTAACCCTAACCCTAACACTATCCTAGGCCTGATGATAACCCTAACCCTAACCCTAACACTATCCTAGGGTTTATGTTAACCCTAACCCTAACATTATCCTAGGGCTGATGCTAACCTTAACCCTAACCCTAACACTATCCTAGGCCTGATGCTAACCCTAACCATAACCCTAACACTATCCTAGGGCTGATGCTAACCCTAACCCTAACACTATCCTAGGGCGGATGCTAACCCTAACCCTAACCCTAACACTATCCTAGGGCTGATGCTAACCCTAACCCTAACCCAAACATTATCCTAGGGCGGATGCTAACCCTAACCCTAACCCTAACACTATCCTAGGGTTTATGTTAACCCTAACCCTAACACTATCCTAGGGCTCATGCTAACCCTAACCCTAACCCTAACACTATCCTAGGGCGGATGCTAACCCTAACCGTAACCCTAACACTATCCAAGGGCTGATGCTAACCCTAACACTAACACTATCCTAGGGCGGATGCTAACGCTAACCCTAACCCTAACACTATCCTAGGGCTGATGCTAACCCTAACACTAACACTATCCTAGGGCGGATGCTAACCCTAACCCTAACCCTAACACTATCCTAGGGCTGATGCTAACCCTAACCCTAACACTATCCTAGGGCTGATGCTAACCCTAACCCTAACCCTAACACTATCCTAGGGCTGATGCTAACCCTAACCCTAACACTATCCTAGGGCTGATGCTCACCCTAACCCTAAACCTAACACTATCCTAGGGTGGATGCTAACCCTAACCCTAACCCTAACACTATCCTAGGGCTGATGCTAACCCTAACACTAACACTATCCTAGGGCTGATGCTACCCCTAACCCTAACCCTAACACTCTCCAAGGGCTGATGCTAACCCTAACCCTAACCCTAACACTATCCTAGGGCTGATGCTAACCCTAACCCTAACACTATCCTAGGGCTGATGCTAACCCTAACCCTAACCCTAACACTATCTTAGGGCTGATGTTAACCCTTACCCTAACACTATCCTGGGGCTGATGCTAACCCTAACACTAACACTATCCTAGGGCTGATGCTAACCCTAACCCTAACCCTAACACTATCCTAGGGCTGATGCTAACCCTAACCCTAACCCTAACACTATCCTTGGGCTGATGCTAACCCTAACCCTAACACTATCCTGGGCCTGATGCTAACCCTAACCCTAACCCTAACACTATCCTAGGGCTGATGCTAACCCTAACCCTAACACTATCCTTGGGCTGATGCTAACCCTAACCCTAACCCTAACACTATCCTAGGGCAGATGCTAACCCTAACGCTAACCCTAACACTATCCTTGAACTGATCCTAACCCTAACCCTAACCCTAACACTATCCTAGGCCTGATGATAACCCTAACCCTAACCCTAACACTATCCTAAGTCTGATGCTAACTCTAGCCCTCACACTATCCTAGGCCTGATGATAACCCTAACCCTAACCTTAACACTATCCTAGGGCTGATGCTAACCCTAACCCTAACCCTAACACTATCCTAGAGCTGATGCTAACCCTAACCCTAACACTATCCTAGGCCTGATGATAACCCTAACCCTAACCCTGACAGTATCCTAGGGCTGATGCTAACCGTAACCCGAACACTATCTTAGGGCTGATGCTAACCCTAACCCTAACCCTAACACTATCCTAGGCCTGATGCTAACCCTATCCCTAACCCTAACACTCTCCTACGGCTGAGGCAACCCTAACCCTAACAATATCCTAGGGCTGATGCTAACCCTAACCCTAACCCAAACACTATCCTAGGGTTGATGCTAACCCTAACCCTAACACTATCCTAGGGCTGATGCTAACCCTAACCCTAACCCTAACACTATCCTTGGGCTGATGCTAACCCTAACCCTAACACTATCCTGGGCCTGATGCTAACCCTAACCCTAACACTAACACTATCATAGGGCAGA
Organism: Lemur catta; assembly: GCF_020740605.2. Lineage (NCBI taxonomy): Eukaryota > Metazoa > Chordata > Mammalia > Primates > Lemuridae > Lemur > Lemur catta. The sequence continues at coordinate 627,582 of NW_025423856.1, read as the reverse complement.
TGCTAACTCTAACGCTAACCCTAACACTATCCTTGAACTGATGCTAACCCTAACCCTAACCCTAACACTATCCTAGGCCTGATGATAACCCTAACCCTAACCCTAACACTATCCTAGGATTTATGTTAACCCTAACCCTAACACTATCCTAGGGCTGATGCTAACCCTAACCCTAACCCTAACACTATCCTAGGGCGGATGCTAACCCTAACCCTAACCCTAACACTATCCTAGGGCTGATGCTAACCCTAACACTAACACTATCCTAGGGCTGAGGCTAACCCTAACCCTAACCCTAACATTATCCTAGGGCGGATGCTAACCATAACCCTAACCCTAACACTATCCTAGGGCTGATGCTAACCCTAACACTAACACTATCCTAGGCCTGATGCTAACCCTAACCCTAACCCTAACACTATCCTAGGGCTGATGCTAACCCTAACCCTAACACTATCCTAGGGCTGATGCTAACCCTAACACTAACACTATCCTAGGGCTGATGCTAACCCTAACCCTAACCCTAACACTCTCCAAGGGCTGATGCTAACCCTCACACTAACCCTAACACTATCCTAGGGCTGATGCTAACCCTAACCCTAACTCTAACACTAGCTTAGGGCTGAGGCTAACCCTAACCCTAACACTATCCTACGACTGATGCTAACCCTAACCCTAACCATAACACTATCCTAGGGCTGATGCTAACCCTAACCCTAACATTATCCTAGGAAAAGATGCTAACACTAACCCTAACCCTAACACTATCCTAGGGCTGATGCTAACCCTAACCCTAACACTATCTTAGGGCTGATGCTAACCCTAACCCTAACCCTAACACTATCCTAGGGCTGATGGTAACCGTAACCCTAACACTATCCTAGGCCTGATGATAACCCTAACCCTAACCCTAACACTATCCTAGGGCTGATGCTAACCCTAACCCTAACACTATCCTAGGGCTGATTCTAACCCTAACCCTAACCCTAACACTATCCTAGGGCTGATGCTAACCCTAACACTAACCCTAACACTATCCTTGAACTGATGCTAACCCTAACCCTAACCCTAACACTATCCTAGGCCTGATGATAACCCTAACCCTAACCCTAACACTATACTAGGGTTTATGTTAACCCTAACCCTAACACTATCCTAGGGCTGATGCTAACCCTAACCCTAAACCTAACACTATCCTAGGGCGGATGCTAACCCTAACCCTAACCCTAACACTATCCTAGGGCTGATGCTAACCCTAACACTAACACTATCCTAGGGCTGAAGTTAACCCTAACCCTAACCCTAACACTCTCCAAGGGCTGATGCTAACCCTAACCCTAACCCTAACACTATCCTAGGGCTGATGCTAACCCTAACCCTAACACAATCCTAGGGCTGATGCTAACCATAACCCTAACCCTAACATTATCCTAGGGCGGATGCTAACCCTAACCATAACCCTAACACTATCGTAGGGCTGATGTTAACCCTAACACTAACACTATCCTAGGCCTGATGCTAACCCTAACCCTAACCCTAACACTATCCTAGGGCTGATGCTACCCCTACCCCTAACCCTAACACTCTCCAAGGGCTGATGCTAACCCTAACCCTAACCCTAACACTATCCTAGGGCTGATGCTAACCCTAACCCTAACACTATCCAAGGGCTGATGCTAACCCTAACCCTAACCCTAACACTATCTTAGGGCTGATGTTAACCATAACCCTAACGCTATCCTAGGGCTGATGCTAACCCTAACCCTAACCCTAACACTAACCTAGGGCTGATGCTAACCCTAACCCTAACACTATCCTAGGGCTGATGCTAACCCTAACCCTAACCCTAACACTATCCTAGGGCTGATGCTAACCCTAACACTAACACTATCCTAGGGCGGATGCTAACCCTAACCCTAACCCTAACACTATCCTAGGGCTGATGCTAACCCTAACACTAACACTATCCTAGGGGTGATGCTAACCCTAACCCTAACCCTAACATTATCCTAGGGCTGATGCTAACCCTAACCCTAACTGTAACACTATCTTAGGGCTGAGGCTAACCCTAACCCTAACACTATCCTACGGCTGATGCTAACCCTAACCCTAACCCTAACACTATCCTAGGGCTGATGCTAACCCTAACCCTAACACTATCCTAGGGCTGATGCTAACCCTAACCCTAACCCTAACGCTATCCTAGGGCTGATGCTAACCCTAACCCTAACACTATCCTAGGGCTGATGCTCACCCTAACCCTAAACCTAACACTATCCTAGGGGGGATGCTAACCCTAACCCTAACCCTAACACTATCCTAGGGCTGATGCTAACCCTAACACTAACACTATCCTAGGGCTGATGCTACCCCTAACCCTAACCCTAACACTCTCCAAGGGCTGATGCTAACCCTAACCCTAACCCTAACACTATCCTAGGGCTGATGCTAACCCTAACCCTAACACTATCCAAGGGCTGATGCTACCCCTAACCCTAACCCTAACACTATCTTAGGGCTGATGTTAACCATAACCCTAACGCTATCCTAGGGCTGATGCTAACCCTAACCCTAACCCTAACACTATCCTAGGGCTGATGCTAACCCTAACCCTAACCCTAACACTAACCTAGAGCTGATGCTAACCCTAACCCTAACACTATCCTAGGGCTGATGCTAACCCTAACCCTAACCCTAACACTATCCTAGGGCTGATGCTAACCCTAACCCTAACACTATCCTAGGGCTGATGCTAACCCTAACCCTAACCCTAACACTATCCTAGGGCTGATGCTAACCCTAACACTAACACTATCCTAGGGCTGATGCTAACCCTAACCCTAACCCTAACACTATCCTAGGGCTGATGCTAACCCTAACCCTAACCCAAACACTATCCTAGGGTTGATGCTAACCCTAACCCTAACACTATCCTAGGGCTGATGCTAACCCTAACCCTAACCCTAACACTATCCTTGGCCTGATGCTAACCCTAACCCTAACACTATCCTGGGCCTGATGCTAACCCTAACCCTAACCCTAACACTATCCTAGGGCTGATGCTCACCCTAACCCTAACACTATCCTTGGGCTGATGCTAACCCTAACCCTAACCCTAACACTATCCTAGGGCAGATGCCAACCCTAACGCTAACCCTAACACTATCCTTGAACTGATGCTAACCCTAACCCTAACCCTAACACTATCCTAGGCCTGATGATAACCCTAACCCTAACCCTAACACTATCCTAAGTCTGATGCTAACTCTAGGGCTCACACTATCCTAGGCCTGATGATAACCCTAACCCTAACCTTAACACTATCCTAGGGCTGATGCTAACCCTAACCCTAACCCTAACACTATCCTAGAGCTGATGCTAACCCTAACCCTAACACTATCTAGGCCTGATGATAACCCTAACCCTAACCCTGACAGTATCCTAGGGCTGATGCTAACCCTAACCCTAACACTATCCTAGGGCTGATGCTAACCCTAACCCTAACCCTAACGCTATCCTAGGCCTGATGCTAACCCTATCCCTAACCCTAACACTCTCCTAGGGCTGAGGCTAACCCTAACCCTAACACTATACTAGGGCTGATGCTAACCCTAACCCTAACCCAAACACTATCCTAGGGTTGATGCTAACCCTAACCCTAACACTATCCTAGGGCTGATGCTAACCCTAACCCTAACCCTAACACTATCCTTGGGCTGATGCTAACCCTAACAATAACACTATCCTGGGCCTGATGCTAACCCTAACCCTAACCCTAACACTATCATAGGGCTGATGCTAACCCTAACCCTAACACTATCCTTGGGCTGATGCTAACCCTAACCCTAACCCTAACACTATCCTAGGGCAGATGCTAACCCTAACGCTAACCCTAGCACTATCCTTGAACTGATGCTAACCCTAACCCTAACGCTAACACTATCCTAGGCCTGATGATAACCCTAAACCTAACCCTAACACTATCCTAGGATTTATGTTAACCCTAACCCTAACACTATCCTAGGGCTGATGCTAACCCTAACCCTAACCCTAACACTATCCTAGGGCGGATGCTAACCCTAACCCTAACCCTAACACTATCCTAGGGCTGATGCTAACCCTAACACTAACACTATCCTAGGGCTGATGCTAACCCTAACCCTAACCCTAACATTATCCTAGGGCGGATGCTAACCATAACCCTAACCCTAACACTATCCTAGGGCTGATGCTAACCCTAACACTAACACTATCCTAGGCCTGATGCTAACACTAACCCTAACCCTAACACTATCCTAGGGCTGATGCTAACCCTAACCCTAACACTATCCTAGGGCTGATGCTAACCCTAACACTAACACTATCCTAGGGCTGATGCTAACCCTAACCCTAACCCTAACACTCACCAAGGGCTGATGCTAACCCTAACCCTAACCCTAACACTATCCTAGGGCTGATGCTAACCCTAACCCTAACCCTAACACTATCCTAAGTGTGACGCTAACCCTAGCCCTCACACTATCCTAGGCCTGATGATAACCCTAACCCTAACCTTAACACTATCCTAGGGCTGATGCTAACCCTAACCCTAACCCTAACACTATCCTAGAGATGATGCTAACCCTAACCCTAACACTATCCTAGGCCTGATGATAACCCTAACCCTAACCCTGACACTATCCTAGGGCTGATGCTAACCCTAACCCTAACACTATCCTAGGGCTGATGCTAACCCTAACCCTAACCCTAACACTATCCTAGGCCTGATGCTAACCCTATCCCTAACCCTAACACTCTCCTAGGGCTGAGGCTAACCCTAACCCTAACACTATCCTAGGGCTGATGCTAACCCTAACCCTAACCCAAACATTATCCTAGGGTTGATGCTAACCCTAACCCTAACACTATCCTAGGGCTGATGCTAACCCTAACCCTAACCCTAACACTATCCTTGGGCTGATGCTAACCCTAACCCTAACACTAACCTGGGCCTGATGCTAACCCTAACCCTAACCCTAACACTATCATAGGGCTGATACTAACCCTAACCCTAACACTATCCTTGGGCTGATGCTAACCCTAACCCTAACCCTAACACTATCCTAGGGAAGATGCTAACCCTAACGCTAACCCTAACACTATCCTTGAACTGATGCTAACCCTAACCCTAACCCTAACACTATCCTAGGCCTGATGATAACCCTAACCCTAACCCTAACACTATCCTAGGGTTTATGTTAACCCTAACCCTAACATTATCCTAGGGCTGATGCTAACCTTAACCCTAACCCTAACACTATCCTAGGCCTGATGCTAACCCTAACCATAACCCTAACACTATCCTAGGGCTGATGCTAACCCTAACCCTAACACTATCCTAGGGCGGATGCTAACCCTAACCCTAACCCTAACACTATCCTAGGGCTGATGCTAACCCTAACCCTAACCCAAACATTATCCTAGGGCGGATGCTAACCCTAACCCTAACCCTAACACTATCCTAGGGTTTATGTTAACCCTAACCCTAACACTATCCTAGGGCTCATGCTAACCCTAACCCTAACCCTAACACTATCCTAGGGCGGATGCTAACCCTAACCGTAACCCTAACACTATCCAAGGGCTGATGCTAACCCTAACACTAACACTATCCTAGGGCGGATGCTAACCCTAACCCTAACCCTAACACTATCCTAGGGCTGATGCTAACCCTAACACTAACACTATCCTAGGGCGGATGCTAACCCTAACCCTAACCCTAACACTATCCTAGGGCTGATGCTAACCCTAACCCTAACACTATCCTAGGGCTGATGCTAACCCTAACCCTAACCCTAACACTATCCTAGGGCTGATGCTAACCCTAACCCTAACACTATCCTAGGGCTGATGCTCACCCTAACCCTAAACCTAACACTATCCTAGGGTGGATGCTAACCCTAACCCTAACCCTAACACTATCCTAGGGCTGATGCTAACCCTAACACTAACACTATCCTAGGGCTGATGCTACCCCTAACCCTAACCCTAACACTCTCCAAGGGCTGATGCTAACCCTAACCCTAACCCTAACACTATCCTAGGGCTGATGCTAACCCTAACCCTAACACTATCCTAGGGCTGATGCTAACCCTAACCCTAACCCTAACACTATCTTAGGGCTGATGTTAACCCTTACCCTAACACTATCCTGGGGCTGATGCTAACCCTAACACTAACACTATCCTAGGGCTGATGCTAACCCTAACCCTAACCCTAACACTATCCTAGGGCTGATGCTAACCCTAACCCTAACCCTAACACTATCCTTGGGCTGATGCTAACCCTAACCCTAACACTATCCTGGGCCTGATGCTAACCCTAACCCTAACCCTAACACTATCCTAGGGCTGATGCTAACCCTAACCCTAACACTATCCTTGGGCTGATCCTAACCCTAACCCTAACCCTAACACTATCCTAGGGCAGATGCTAACCCTAACGCTAACCCTAACACTATCCTTGAACTGATCCTAACCCTAACCCTAACCCTAACACTATCCTAGGCCTGATGATAACCCTAACCCTAACCCTAACACTATCCTAAGTCTGATGCTAACTCTAGCCCTCACACTATCCTAGGCCTGATGATAACCCTAACCCTAACCTTAACACTATCCTAGGGCTGATGCTAACCCTAACCCTAACCCTAACACTATCCTAGAGCTGATGCTAACCCTAACCCTAACACTATCCTAGGCCTGATGATAACCCTAACCCTAACCCTGACAGTATCCTAGGGCTGATGCTAACCGTAACCCGAACACTATCTTAGGGCTGATGCTAACCCTAACCCTAACCCTAACACTATCCTAGGCCTGATGCTAACCCTATCCCTAACCCTAACACTCTCCTACGGCTGAGGCAACCCTAACCCTAACAATATCCTAGGGCTGATGCTAACCCTAACCCTAACCCAAACACTATCCTAGGGTTGATGCTAACCCTAACCCTAACACTATCCTAGGGCTGATGCTAACCCTAACCCTAACCCTAACACTATCCTTGGGCTGATGCTAACCCTAACCCTAACACTATCCTGGGCCTGATGCTAACCCTAACCCTAACACTAACACTATCATAGGGCAGATGCTAACCCTAACGCTAACCCTAACACTATCCTTGAACTGATGCTAACCCTAACCCTAACCCTAACACTATCCTAGGCCTGATGATAACCCTAACCCTAACCCTAACACTATCCTAGGATTTATGTTAACCCTAACCCTAACACTATCCTAGGGCTGATGCTAACCCTAACCCTAACCCTAACACTATCCTAGGGCGGATGCTAACCCTAACCCTAACCCTAACACTATCCTAGGGCTGATGCTAACCCTAACACTAACACTATCCTAGGGCTGAGGCTAACCCTAACCCTAACCCTAACATTATCCTAGGGCGGATGCTAACCATAACCCTAACCCTAACACTATCCTAGGGCTGATGCTAACCCTAACACTAACACTATCCTAGGCCTGATGCTAACCCTAACCCTAACCCTAACACTATCCTAGGGCTGATGTTAACCCTAACCCTAACACTATCCTAGGGCTGATGCTAACCCTAACACTAACACTATCCTAGGGCTGATGCTAACCCTAACCCTAACCCTAACACTCTCCAAGGGCTGATGCTAACCCTCACACTAACCCTAACACTATCCTAGGGCTGATGCTAACCCTAACCCTAACTCTAACACTAGCTTAGGGCTGAGGCTAACCCTAACCCTAACACTATCCTACGACTGATGCTAACCCTAACCCTAACCATAACATTATCCTAGGGCTGATGCTAACCCTAACCCTAACATTATCCTAGGAAAAGATGCTAACACTAACCCTAACCCTAACACTATCCTAGGGCTGATGCTAACCCTAACCCTAACACTATCTTAGGGCTGATGCTAACCCTAACCCTAACCCTAACACTATCCTAGGGCTGATGGTAACCGTAACCCTAACACTATCCTAGGCCTGATGATAACCCTAACCCTAACCCTAACACTATCCTAGGGCTGATGCTAACCCTAACCCTAACACTATCCTAGGGCTGATTCTAACCCTAACCCTAACCCTAACACTATCCTAGGGCTGATGCTAACCCTAACACTAACCCTAACACTATCCTTGAACTGATGCTAACCCTAACCCTAACCCTAACACTATCCTAGGCCTGATGATAACCCTAACCCTAACCCTAACACTATACTAGGGTTTATGTTAACCCTAACCCTAACACTATCCTAGGGCTGATGCTAACCCTAACCCTAAACCTAACACTATCCTAGGGCGGATGCTAACCCTAACCCTAACCCTAACACTATCCTAGGGCTGATGCTAACCCTAACACTAACACTATCCTAGGGCTGAAGTTAACCCTAACCCTAACCCTAACACTCTCCAAGGGCTGATGCTAACCCTAACCCTAACCCTAACACTATCCTAGGGCTGATGCTAACCCTAACCCTAACACAATCCTAGGGCTGATGCTAACCCTAACCCTAACCCTAACATTATCCTAGGGCGGATGCTAACCCTAACCATAACCCTAACACTATCGTAGGGCTGATGTTAACCCTAACACTAACACTATCCTAGGCCTGATGCTAACCCTAACCCTAACCCTAACACTATCCTAGGGCTGATGCTACCCCTACCCCTAACCCTAACACTCTCCAAGGGCTGATGCTAACCCTAACCCTAACCCTAACACTATCCTAGGGCTGATGCTAACCCTAACCCTAACACTATCCAAGGGCTGATGCTAACCCTAACCCTAACCCTAACACTATCTTAGGGCTGATGTTAACCATAACCCTAACGCTATCCTAGGGCTGATGCTAACCCTAACCCTAACCCTAACACTAACCTAGGGCTGATGCTAACCCTAACCCTAACACTATCCTAGGGCTGATGCTAACCCTAACCCTAACCCTAACACTATCCTAGGGCTGATGCTAACCCTAACACTAACACTATCCTAGGACGGATGCTAACCCTAACCCTAACCCTAACACTATCCTAGGGCTGATGCTAACCCTAACACTAACACTATCCTAGGGGTGATGCTAACCCTAACCCTAACCCTAACATTATCCTAGGGCTGATGCTAACCCTAACCCTAACTGTAACACTATCTTAGGGCTGAGGCTAACCCTAACCCTAACACTATCCTACGGCTGATGCTAACCCTAACCCTAACCCTAACACTATCCTAGGGCTGATGCTAACCCTAACCCTAACACTATCCTAGGGCTGATGCTAACCCTAACCCTAACCCTAACGCTATCCTAGGGCTGATGCTAACCCTAACCCTAACACTATCCTAGGGCTGATGCTCACCCTAACCCTAAACCTAACACTATCCTAGGGGGGATGCTAACCCTAACCCTAACCCTAACACTATCCTAGGGCTGATGCTAACCCTAACACTAACACTATCCTAGGGCTGATGCTACCCCTAACCCTAACCCTAACACTCTCCAAGGGCTGATGCTAACCCTAACCCTAACCCTAACACTATCCTAGGGCTGATGCTAACCCTAACCCTAACACTATCCAAGGGCTGATGCTAACCCTAACCCTAACCCTAACACTATCTTAGGGCTGATGTTAACCATAACCCTAACGCTATCCTAGGGCTGATGCTAACCCTAACCCTAACCCTAACACTATCCTAGGGCTGATGCTAACCCTAACCCTAACCCTAACACTAACCTAGAGCTGATGCTAACCCTAACCCTAACACTATCCTAGGGCTGATGCTAACCCTAACCCTAACCCTAACACTATCCTAGGGCTGATGCTAACCCTAACCCTAACACTATCCTAGGGCTGATGCTAACCCTAACCCTAACCCTAACACTATCCTAGGGCTGATGCTAACCCTAACACTAACACTATCCTAGGGCTGATGCTAACCCTAACCCTAACCCTAACACTATCCTAGGGCTGATGCTAACCCTAACCCTAACCCAAACACTATCCTAGGGTTGATGCTAACCCTAACCCTAACACTATCCTAGGGCTGATGCTAACCCTAACCCTAACCCTAACACTATCCTTGGCCTGATGCTAACCCTAACCCTAACACTATCCTGGGCCTGATGCTAACCCTAACCCTAACCCTAACACTATCCTAGGGCTGATGCTCACCCTAACCCTAACACTATCCTTGGGCTGATGCTAACCCTAACCCTAACCCTAACACTATCCTAGGGCAGATGCTAACCCTAACGCTAACCCTAACACTATCCTTGAACTGATGCTAACCCTAACCCTAACCCTAACACTATCCTAGGCCTGATGATAACCCTAACCCTAACCCTAACACTATCCTAAGTCTGATGCTAACTCTAGGGCTCACACTATCCTAGGCCTGATGATAACCCTAACCCTAACCTTAACACTATCCTAGGGCTGATGCTAACCCTAACCCTAACCCTAACACTATCCTAGAGCTGATGCTAACCCTAACCCTAACACTATCTAGGCCTGATGATAACCCTAACCCTAACCCTGACAGTATCCTAGGGCTGATGCTAACCCTAACCCTAACACTATCCTAGGGCTGATGCTAACCCTAACCCTAACCCTAACGCTATCCTAGGCCTGATGCTAACCCTATCCCTAACCCTAACACTCTCCTAGGGCTGAGGCTAACCCTAACCCTAACACTATACTAGGGCTGATGCTAACCCTAACCCTAACCCAAACACTATCCTAGGGTTGATGCTAACCCTAACCCTAACACTATCCTAGGGCTGATGCTAACCCTAACCCTAACCCTAACACTATCCTTGGGCTGATGCTAACCCTAACAATAACACTATCCTGGGCCTGATGCTAACCCTAACCCTAACCCTAACACTATCATAGGGCTGATGCTAACCCTAACCCTAACACTATCCTTGGGCTGATGCTAACCCTAACCCTAACCCTAACACTATCCTAGGGCAGATGCTAACCCTAACGCTAACCCTAGCACTATCCTTGAACTGATGCTAACCCTAACCCTAACGCTAACACTATCCTAGGCCTGATTATAACCCTAAACCTAACCCTAACACTATCCTAGGATTTATGTTAACCCTAACCCTAACACTATCCTAGGGCTGATGCTAACCCTAACCCTAACCCTAACACTATCCTAGGGCGGATGCTAACCCTAACCCTAACCCTAACACTATCCTAGGGCTGATGCTAACCCTAACACTAACACTATCCTAGGGCTGATGCTAACCCTAACCCTAACCCTAACATTATCCTAGGGCGGATGCTAACCATAACCCTAACCCTAACACTATCCTAGGGCTGATGCTAACCCTAACACTAACACTATCCTAGGCCTGATGCTAACACTAACCCTAACCCTAACACTATCCTAGGGCTGATGCTAACCCTAACCCTAACACTATCCTAGGGCTGATGCTAACCCTAACACTAACGCTATCCTAGGGCTGATGCTAACCCTAACCCTAACCCTAACACTTACCAAGGGCTGATGCTAACCCTAACCCTAACCCTAACACTATCCTAGGGCTGATGCTAACCCTAACCCTAACCCTAACACTATCCTAGGGCTGATGCTAACCCTAAACCTAACCCTAACACTATCCTAGGGCTGATGCTAACCGTAACCCTAACACTATCCTAGGCCTGATGATAACCCTAACCCTAACCCTAACACTATCCTAGGGCTGATGCTAACCCTAACCCTAACACTATCCTAGGGCTGATTCTAACCCTAACCCTAACCCTAACACTATCCTAGGGCTGATGCTAAACCTAACATTAACCCTAACACTATCCTTGAACTGATGCTAACCCTAACCCTAACCCTAACACTATCCTAGGCCTGATGATAACCCTAACACTAACCCTAACACTATCCTAGGGTTTGTGTTAACCCTAACCCTAACACTATCCTAGGGCTGATGCTAACCCTAACCCTAAACCTAACACTATCCTAGGGCGGATGCTAACCCTAACCCTAACCCTAACACTCTCCTAGGGCTGATGCTAACCCTAACACTAACTCTATCCTAGGGCTGATGCTAACCCTAACCCTAACCCTAACATTATCCTAGGGCTGATGCTAACCCTAACCCTAACTGTAACACTATCTTAGGGCTGAGGCTAACCCTAACCCTAACACTATCCTACGGCTGATGCTAACCCTAACCCTAAACCTAACACTATCCTAGGGCTGATGCTAACCCTAACCCTAACACTATCCCAGGGCTGATGCTAACCCTAACCCTAACCCTAACGCTATCCTAGGGCTGATGCTAACCCTAACCCTAACACTATCCTAGGGCTGATGCTCACCCTAACCCTAAACCTAACACTATCCTAGGGGGGATGCTAACCCTAACCCTAACCCTAACACTATCCTAGGGCTGATGCTAACCCTAACACTAACACTATCCTAGGGCTGATGCTACCCCTAACCCTAACCCTAACACTCTCCAAGGGCTGATGCTAACCCTAACCCTAACCCTAACACTATCCTAGGGCTTATGCTAACCCTAACCCTAACACTATCCAAGGGCTGATGCTAACCCTAACCCTAACCCTAACACTATCTTAGGGCTGATGTTAACCATAACCCTAACGCTATCCTAGGGCTGATGCTAACCCTAACCCTAACCCTAACACTAACCTAGGGCTGATGCTAACCCTAACCCTAACACTATCCTAGGGCTGATGCTAACCCTAACCCTAACCCTAACACTATCCTAGGGCTGATGCTAACCCTAACCCTAACACTATCCTAGGGCTGATGCTAACCCTAACCCTAACCCTAACACTATCCTAGGGCTGATGCTAACCCTAACACTAACACTATCCTAGGGCTGATGCTAACCCTAACCCTAACCCTAACACTATCCTAGGGCTGATGCTAACCCTAACCCTAACCCAAACACTATCCTAGGGTTGATGCTAACCCTAACCCTAACACTATCCTAGGGCTGATGCTAACCCTAACCCTAACCCTAACACTATCCTTGGCCTGATGCTAACCCTAACCCTAACACTATCCTGGGCCTGATGCTAACCCTAACCCTAACACTAACACTATCCTAGGGCTGATGCTAACCCTAACCCTAACACTATCCTTGGGCTGATGCTAACCCTAACCCTAACCCTAACACTATCCTAGGGCAGATGCTAACCCTAACGCTAACCCTAACACTATCCTTGAACTGATGCTAACCCTAACCCTAACCCTAACACTATCCTAGGCCTGATGATAACCCTAACCCTAACCCTAACACTATCCTAAGTCTGATGCTAACTCTAGCCCTCACACTATCCTAGGCCTGATGATAACCCTAACCCTAACCTTAACACTATCCTAGGGCTGATGCTAACCCTAACCCTAACCCTAACACTATCCTAGAGCTGATGCTAACCCTAACCCTAACACTATCCTAGGCCTGGTGATAACCCTAACCCTAACCCTGACAGTATCCTAGGTCTGATGCTAACCGTAACCCTAACACTATCTTAGGGCTGATGCTAACCCTAACCCTAACCCTAACACTATCCTAGGCCTGATGCTAACCCTATCCCTAACCCTAACACTCTCCTACGGCTGAGGCAACCCTAACCCTAACAATATCCTAGGGCTGATGCTAACCCTAACCCTAACCCAAACACTATCCTAGGGTTGATGCTAACCCTAACCCTAACACTATCCTAGGGCTGATGCTAACCCTAACCCTAACCCTAACACTATCCTTGGGCTGATGCTAACCCTAACCCTAACACTATCCTGGGCCTGATGCTAACCCTAACCCTAACACTAACACTATCATAGGGCAGATGCTAACCCTAACGCTAACCCTAACACTATCCTTGAACTGATGCTAACCCTAACCCTAACCCTAACACTATCCTAGGCCTGATGATAACCCTAACCCTAACCCTAACACTATCCTAGGATTTATGTTAACCCTAACCCTAACACTATCCTACGGCTGATGCTAACCCTAACCCTAACCCTAACACTATCCTAGGGCGGATGCTAACCCTAACCCTAACCCTAACACTATCCTAGGGCTGATGCTAACCCTAACACTAACACTATCCAAGGGCTGATGCTAACCCTAACCCTAACCCTAACATTATCCTAGGGCGGATGCTAACCATAACCCTAACCCTAACACTATCCTAGGGCTGATGCTAACCCTAACACTAACACTATCCTAGGCCTGATGCTAACCCTAACCCTAACCCTAACACTCTCCAAGGGCTGATGCTAACCCTAACCCTAACACTATCCTAGGGCTGATGCTAACCCTAACACTAACACTATCCTAGGGCTGATGCTAACCCTAACCCTAACCCTAACACTCTCCAAAGGCTGATGCTAACCCTCACACTAACCCTAACACTATCCTTGGGCTGATGCTAACCCTAACCCTAACTCTAACACTAGCTTAGGGCTGAGGCTAACCCTAACCCTAACACTATCCTACGACTGATGCTAACCCTAACCCTAACCATAACACTATCCTAGGGCTGATGCTAACCCTAACCCTAACACTATCCTAGGGAAAGATGCTAACACTAACCCTAACCCTAACACTATCCTAGGGCTGATGCTAACCCTAACCCTAACACTATCTTAGGGCTGATGCTAACCCTAACCCTAACCCTAACACTATCCTAGGGCTGATGGTAACCGTAACCCTAACACTATCCTAGGCCTGATGATAACCCTAACCCTAACCCTAACACTATCCTAGGGCTGATGCTAACCCTAACCCTAACACTATCCTAGGGCTGATTCTAACCCTAACCCTAACCCTAACACTATCCTAGGGCTGATGCTAACCCTAACACTAACCCTAACACTATCCTTGAACTGATGCTAACCCTAACCCTAACCCTAACACTATCCTAGGCCTGATGATAACCCTAACCCTAACCCTAACACTATCCTAGTGTTTATGTTAACCCTAACCCTAACACTATCCTAGGGCTGATGCTAACCCTAACCCTAAACCTAACACTATCCTAGGGCGGATGCTAACCCTAACCCTAACCCTAACACTATCCTAGGGCTGATGCTAACCCTAACACTAACACTATCCTAGGGCTGAAGTTAACCCTAACCCTAACCCTTACAGTCTCCAAGGGCTGATGCTAACCCTAACCCTAACCCTAACACTATCCTAGGGCTGATGCTAACCCTAACCCTAACACAATCCTAGGGCTGATGCTAACCCTAACCCTAACCCTAACATTATCCTAGGGCGGATGCTAACCCTAACCATAACCCTAACACTATCCTAGGGCTGATGTTAACCCTAACACTAACACTATCCTAGGCCTGATGCTAACCCTAACCCTAACCCTAACACTATCCTAGGGCTGATGCTACCCCTACCCCTAACCCTAACACTCTCCAAGGGCTGATGCTAACCCTAACCCTAACCCTAACACTATCCTAGGGCTGATGCTAACCCTAACCCTAACACTATCCAAGGGCTGATGCTAACCCTAACCCTAACCCTAACACTATCTTAGGGCTGATGTTAACCATAACCCTAACGCTATCCTAGGGCTGATGCTAACCCTAACCCTAACCCTAACACTAACCTAGGGCTGATGCTAACCCTAACCCTAACACTATCCTAGGGCTGATGCTAACCCTAACCCTAACCCTAACACTATCCTAGGGCTGATGCTAACCCTAACACTAACACTATCCTAGGGCTGATGCTAACCCTAACCCTAACCCTAACACTATCCTAGGGCTGATGCTAACCCTAACACTAACACTATCCTAGGGGGGATGCTAACTCTAACCCTAACCCTAACACTATCCTAGGGCTGATGCTAACCCTAACACTAACACTATCCTAGGGCTGATGCTACCCCTAACCCTAAGCCTAACACTCTCCAAGGGCTGATGCTAACCCTAACCCTAACCCTAACACTATCCTAGGGCTGATGCTAACCCTAACCCTAACACTATCCAAGGGCTGATGCTAACCCTAACCCTAACCCTAACACTATCTTAGGGCTGATGTTAACCATAACCCTAACGCTATCCTAGGGCTGATGCTAACCCTAACCCTAACCCTAACACTAACCTAGAGCTGATGCTAACCCTAACCCTAACACTATCCTAGGGCTGATGCTAACCCTAACCCTAACCCTAACACTATCCTAGGGCTGATGCTAACCCTAACCCTAACACTATCCTAGGGCTGATGCTAACCCTAACCCTAACCCTAACACTATCCTAGGGCTGATGCTAACCCTAACACTAACACTATCCTAGGGCTGATGCTAACCCTAACCCTAACCCTAACACTATCCTAGGGCTGATGCTAACCCTAACCCTAACCCAAACTCTATCCTAGGGTTGATGCTAACCCTAACCCTAACACTATCCTAGGGCTGATGCTAACCCTAACCCTAACCCTAACACTATCCTTGGCCTGATGCTAACCCTAACCCTAACACTATCCTGGGCCTGATGCTAACCCTAACCCTAACCCTAACACTATCCTAGGGCTGATGCTAACCCTAACCCTAACACTATCCTTGGGCTGATGCTAACCCTAACCCTAACCCTAACACTATCCTAGGGCAGATGCTAACCCTAACGCTAACCCTAACACTATCGTTGAACTGATGCTAACCGTAACCCTAA
Organism: Lemur catta; assembly: GCF_020740605.2. NCBI lineage: Eukaryota > Metazoa > Chordata > Mammalia > Primates > Lemuridae > Lemur > Lemur catta. The sequence goes on along the minus strand of NW_025423856.1, from coordinate 610,866 downwards.
CCCTAACACTATCCTAGGCCTGATGATAACCCTAACCCTAACCCTAACACTATCCTAAGTCTGATGCTAACTCTAGCCCTCACACTATCCTAGGCCTGATGATAACCCTAACCCTAACCTTAACACTATCCTAGGGCTGATGCTAACCCTAACCCTAACCCTAACACTATCCTAGAGCTGATGCTAACCCTAACCCTAACACTATCTAGGCCTGATGATAACCCTAACCCTAACCCTGACAGTATCCTAGGGCTGATGCTAACCCTAACCCTAACACTATCCTAGGGCTGATGCTAACCCTAACCCTAACCCTAACGCTATCCTAGGCCTGATGCTAACCCTATCCCTAACCCTAACACTCTCCTAGGGCTGAGGCTAACCCTAACCCTAACACTATACTAGGGCTGATGCTAACCCTAACCCTAACCCAAACACTATCCTAGGGTTGATGCTAACCCTAACCCTAACACTATCCTAGGGCTGATGCTAACCCTAACCCTAACCCTAACACTATCCTTGGGCTGATGCTAACCCTAACAATAACACTATCCTGGGCCTGATGCTAACCCTAACCCTAACCCTAACACTATCATAGGGCTGATGCTAACCCTAACCCTAACACTATCCTTGGGCTGATGCTAACCCTAACCCTAACCCTAACACTATCCTAGGGCAGATGCTAACCCTAACGCTAACCCTAGCACTATCCTTGAACTGATGCTAACCCTAACCCTAACCCTAACACTATCCTAGGCCTGATGATAACCCTAACCCTAACCCTAACACTATCCTAGGATTTATGTTAACCCTAACCCTAACACTATCCTAGGGCTGATGCTAACCCTAACCCTAACCCTAACACTATCCTAGGGCGGATGCTAACCCTAACCCTAACCCTAACACTATCCTAGGGCTGATGCTAACCCTAACACTAACACTATCCTAGGGCTGATGCTAACACTAACCCTAACCCTAACATTATCCTAGGGCGGATGCTAACCATAACCCTAACCCTAACACTATCCTAGGGCTGATGCTAACCCTAACACTAACACTATCCTAGGCCTGATGCTAACACTAACCCTAACCCTAACACTATCCTAGGGCTGATGCTAACCCTAACACTAACACTATCCTAGGGCTGATGCTAACCCTAACCCTAACCCTAACACTCACCAAGGGCTGATGCTAACCCTAACCCTAACCCTAACACTATCCTAGGGCTGATGCTAACCCTAACCCTAACCCTAACACTATCCTAGGGCTGATGCTAACCCTAACCCTAACCCTAACACTATCCTAGGTCTGATGCTAACCGTAACCCTAACACTATCCTAGGCCTGATGATAACCCTAACCCTAACCCTAACACTATCCTAGGGCTGATGCTAACCCTAACCCTAACACTATCCTAGGGCTGATTCTAACCCTAACCCTAACCCTAACACTATCCTAGGGCTGATGCTAACCCTAACGTTAACCCTAACACTATCCTTGAACTGATGCTAACCCTAACCCTAACCCTAACACTATCCTAGGCCTGATGATAACCCTAACACTAACCCTAACACTATCCTAGGGTTTATGTTAACCCTAACCCTAACACTATCCTAGGGCTGATGCTAACCCTAACCCTAAACCTAACACTATCCTAGGGCGGATGCTAACCCTAACCCTAACCCTAACACTCTCCTAGGGCTGATGCTAACCCTAACACTAACACTATCCTAGGGCTGATGCTAACCATAACCCTAACCCTAACATTATCCTAGGGCTGATGCTAACCCTAACCCTAACTGTAACACTATCTTAGGGCTGAGGCTAACCCTAACCCTAACACTATCCTACGGCTGATGCTAACCCTAACCCTAAACCTAACACTATCCTAGGGCTGATGCTAACCCTAACCCTAACACTATCCTAGGGCTGATGCTAACCCTAACCCTAACCCTAACGCTATCCTAGGGCTGATGCTAACCCTAACCCTAACACTATCCTAGGGCTGATGCTCACCCTAACCGTAACCCTAACACTCTCCAAGGGCTGATGCTAACCCTAACCCTAACCCTAACACTATCCTAGGGCTGATGCTAACCCTAACCCTAACACTATCCAAGGGCTGATGCTAACCCTAACCCTAACCCTAACACTATCTTAGGGCTGATGTTAACCATAACCCCAACGCTATCCTAGGGCTGATGCTAACCCTAACCCTAACCCTAACACTAACCTAGGGCTGATGCTAACCCTAACCCTAACACTATCCTAGGGCTGATGCTAACCCTAACCCTAACCCTAACACTATCCTAGGGCTGATGCTAACCCTAACCCTAACACTATCCTAGGGCTGATGCTAACCCTAACCCTAACACTATCCTAGGGCTGATGCTAACCCTAACACTAACACTATCCTAGGGCTGATGCTAACCCTAACCCTAACCCTAACACTATCCTAGGGCTGATGCTAACCCTAACCCTAACCCAAACACTATCCTAGGGTTGATGCTAACCCTAACCCTAACACTATCCTAGGGCTGATGCTAACCCTAACCCTAACACTATCCTAGGGCTGATGCTAACCCTAACCCTAACCCTAACTCTATCCTAGGGTTGATGCTAACCCTAACCCTAACACTATCCTAGGGCTGATGCTAACCCTAACCCAAACCCTAACACTATCCTAGGGCTGATGCTAACCCTAACCCTAACACTATCCTAGGGCTGATGCTCACCCTAACACTAACACTATCCTAGGGCTGATGCTAACCCTAACCCTAACCCTAACACTGTCCAAGGGCTGATGCTAACCCTAACCCTAACCCTAACACTATCCTAGGGCTGATGCTAACCCTAACCCTAACTCTAACACTATCTTAGGGCTGAGGCTAACCCTAACCCTAACACTATCCTACGGCTGATGCTAACCCTAACCCTAACCCTAACACTATCCTAGGGCTGATGCTAACCCTAACCCTAACACTATCCTAGGCCTGATGCTAACCCTAACCCTAACCCTAACACTATCCTAGGGCTGATGCTAACCCTAACCCTAACACTATCTTAGGGCTGATGCTAACACTAACCCTAACTCTAACACTATCTTAGGGCTGAGGCTAACCCTAACCCGAACACTATCCTACGGCTGATGCTAACCCGAACCCTAACCCTAACACTATCCCAGTGCTGATGTTAACCCTAACCATAACACTATCCTAGGCCTGATGCTAACCCTAACCCTAACCCTAACTCTATCCTAGGGCTGATGCTAACCCTAACCCAAACCCTAACACTATCCTAGGGCTGATGCTAACCCTAACCCTAACACTATCCTAGGCCTGATGATAACCCTAACCCTAACCCTAACACTATCCTAGGGCTGATGCTAACCCTAACCCTAACACTATCCTAGGGCTGATGCTAACCCTAACCCTAACACTAACACTATCCTAGGGCGGATGCTAACCCTAACCCTAACCCTAACACTATCCTAGGGCTGATGCTAACCCTAACACTAACACTATCCTAGGGCTGATGCTAACCCTAACCCTAACCCAAACATTATCCTAGGGCGGATGCTAACCCTAACCCTAACCCTAACACTATCCTAGGGCTGATGCTAACCCTAACAGTAACACTATCCTAGGCCTGATGCTAACCCTAACCCTAACCCTAACACTATCCTAGGGCTGATGCTAACCCTAACCCTAACACTATCCTAGGGCTGATGCTAACCCTAACCCTAACCCTAACACTATCCTAGTGTTGATGCTAACCCTAACCCTAACACTATCCTAGGGCTGATGCTAACCCTAACCCTAACACTATCCTAGGGCTGATGCTAACCCTAACCCTAACCCTAACTCTATCCTAGGGTTGATGCTAACCCTAACCCTAACACTATCCCAGGGCTGATGCTAACCCTAACCCAAACCCTAACACTATCCTAGGGCTGATGCTAACCCTAACCCTAACACTATCCTAGGCCTGATGATAACCCTAACCCTAACCCTAACACTATCCTAGGACTGATGCTAACCCTAACCCTAACACTATCCTAGGGCTGATGCTAACCCTAACCCTAACGCTAACACTATCCTAGGGCTGATGCTAACCCTAACCCTAACACTATCCTTGGGCTGATGCTAACCCTAACCCTAACCCTAACACTATCCTAGGGCAGATGCTAACCCTAACGCTAACCCTAACACTATCCTTGAACTGATGCTAACCCTAACAATAACCCTAACACTATCCTAGGCCTGATGATAACCCTAACCCTAACCTTAACACTATCCTAGGGTTTATGTTAACCCTAACCCTAACACTATCCTAGGGCTGATGCTAACCCTAACCCTAGCCCTAACACTATCCTAGGGCGGATGCTAACCCTAACCCTAACCCTAACACTATAGTAGGGCTGATGCTAACCCTAACACTAACACTATCCTAGGGCTGATGCTAACCCTAACCCTAACCCTAACATTATCCTAGGGCGGATGCTAACCCTAACCCTAACCTAACAGTATCCTAGGGCTGATGCTAACCCTAACACTAAAACTATCCTAGGCCTGATGCTAACCCTAACCCTAACCCTAACACTATCCTAGGGCTAATGCTAACCCTAACCCTAACACTATCCTAGGGCTGATGCTCACCCTAACACTAACACTATCCTAGGGCTGATGCTAACCCTAACCCTAACCTTAACACTCTCCAAGGGCTGATGCTAACCCTAACCCTAACCCTAACACTATCCTAGGGCTGATGCTAACCCTAACCCTAACTCTAACACTATCTTAGGGCTGAGGCTAACCCTAACCCTAACACTATCCTACGGCTGATGCTAACCCTAACCCTAACCCTAACACTATCCTAGGGCTGATGCTAACCCTAACCCTAACACTATCCTAGGCCTGATGCTAACCCTAACCCTAACCCTAACACTATCCTAGGGCTGATGCTAACCCTAACCCTAACAGTATCTTAGGGCTGATGCTAACCCTAACCCTAACCCTAACACTATCCTAGGGCTGATGCTAACACTAACCCTAACTCTAACACTATCTTAGGGCTGAGGCTAACCCTAACCCTAACACTATCCTACGGGTGATGCTAACCCGAACCCTAACCCTAACACTATCCCAGTGCTGATGTTAACCATAACCATAACACTATCCTAGGCCTGATGCTAACCCTAACCCTAACCCTAACTCTATCCTAGGGCTGATGCTAACCCTAACCCAAACTCTAACACTATCCTAGGGCTGATGCTAACCCTAACCCTAACACTATCCTAGGCCTGATGATAACCCTAACCCTAACCCTAACACTATCCTAGGGCTGATGCTAACCCTAACCCTAACACTATCCTAGGGCTGATGCTAACCCTAACCCTAACACTAACACTATCCTAGGGCGGATACTAACCCTAACCCTAACCCTAACACTCTCCTAGGGCTGATGCTAACCCTAACACTAACACTATCCTAGGGCTGATGCTAACCCTAACCCTAACCCAAACATTATCCTAGGGCGGATGCTAACCCTAACCCTAACCCTAACACTATCCTAGGGCTGACGCTAACCCTAACATTAACACTATCCTAGGCCTGATGCTAACCCTAACCCTAACCCTAACACTATCCTAGGGCTGATGCTAACCCTAACCCTAACACTATCCTAGGGCTGATGCTAACCCTAACCCTAACCCAAACACTATCCTAGGGTTGATGCTAACCCTAACCCTAACACTATCCTTGGGCTGATGCTAACCCTAACCCTAACCCTAACACTATGCTAGGGCAGATGCTAACCCTAACGCTAACGCTAACACTATCCTTGAACTGATGCTAACCCTAACCCTAACCCTAACACTATCCTAGGCCTGATGATAACCCTAACCCTAACCCTAACACTATCCTAGGGTTTATGTTAACCGTAACGCTAACACTATCCTAGGGCTGATGCTAACCCTAACCCTAACCCTAACACTATCCTAGGGCGGATGCTAACCCTAACCCTAACCCTAACACTGTCCTAGGGCTGATGCTAACCCTAACACTAACACTATCCTAGGGCTGATGCTAACCCTAACCCTAACCCTAACATTATCCTAGGGCGGATGGTAACCCTAACCCTAACCTAACACTATCCTAGGGCTGATGCTAACCCTAACACTAAAACTATCCTAGGCCTGATGCTAACCCTAACTCTAACCCTAACACTATCCTAGGGCTAAAGCTAACCCTAACCCTAACACTATCCTAGGGCTGATGCTCACCCTAACACTAACACTATCCTAGGGCTAATGCTAACCCTAACCCTAACCCTAACACTATCCTAGGGCTGATGCTAACCCTAACCCTAACTCTAACACTATCTTAGGGCTGAGGCTAACCCTAACCCTAACACTATCCTACGAATGATGCTAACCCTAACCCTAACCCTAACACTATACTAGGGCTGATGCTAACCCTAACCCTAACACTATCCTAGGCCTGATGCTAACCCTAACTCTAACCCTAACACTATCCTAGGGCTGATGCTAACCCTAACCCTAACACTATCCTAGGGCTGATGCTAACCCTAACCCTAACCCTAACACTATCCTAGGGCTGATGCTAACCCTAACCCTAACTCTAACACTATCTTAGGGCTGAGGCTAACCCTAACCCTAACACTATCCTACGGCTGATGCTAACCCGAACCCTAACCCTAACACTATCCTAGGGCTGATGCTAACCCTAACCATAACACTATCCTAGGCCTGATGCTAACCCTAACCCTAACCCTAACTCTATCCTAGGGTTGATGTTAACCCTAACCCTAACACTATCCTAGGGCTGATGCTAACCCTAACCCAAACCCTAACACTATCCTAGGGCTGATGCTAACCCTAACCCTAACACTATCCTAGGGCTGATGCTAACCCTAACCCTAACACTATCCTAGGGCTGATGCTAACCCTAACACTAACACTATCCTAGGGCTGATGCTAACCCTAACCCTAACCCTAACACTATCCTAGGGCTGATGCTAACCCTAACCCTAACCCAAACACTATCCTAGGGTTGATGCTAACCCTAACCCTAACACTATCCTAGGGCTGATGCTAACCCTAACCCTAACACTATCCTAGGGCTGATGCTAACCCTAACCCTAACCCTAACTCTATCCTAGGGTTGATGCTAACCCTAACCCTAACACTATCCTAGGGCTGATGCTAACCCTAACCCAAACCCTAACACTATCCTAGGGCTGATGCTAACCCTAACCCTAACACTATCCTAGGGCTGATGCTCACCCTAACACTAACACTATCCTAGGGCTGATGCTAACCCTAACCCTAACCCTAACACTGTCCAAGGGCTGATGCTAACCCTAACCCTAACCCTAACACTATCCTAGGGCTGATGCTAACCCTAACCCTAACTCTAACACTATCTTAGGGCTGAGGCTAACCCTAACCCTAACACTATCCTACGGCTGATGCTAACCCTAACCCTAACCCTAACACTATCCTAGGGCTGATGCTAACCCTAACCCTAAACCTAACACTATCCTAGGGCGGATGCTAACCCTAACCCTAACCCTAACACTCTCCTAGGGCTGATGCTAACCCTAACACTAACACTATCCTAGGGCTGATGCTAACCATAACCCTAACCCTAACATTATCCTAGGGCTGATGCTAACCCTAACCCTAACTGTAACACTATCTTAGGGCTGAGGCTAACCCTAACCCTAACACTATCCTACGGCTGATGCTAACCCTAACCCTAAACCTAACACTATCCTAGGGCTGATGCTAACCCTAACCCTAACACTATCCTAGGGCTGATGCTAACCCTAACCCTAACCCTAACGCTATCCTAGGGCTGATGCTAACCCTAACCCTAACACTATCCTAGGGCTGATGCTCACCCTAACCGTAACCCTAACACTCTCCAAGGGCTGATGCTAACCCTAACCCTAACCCTAACACTATCCTAGGGCTGATGCTAACCCTAACCCTAACACTATCCAAGGGCTGATGCTAACCCTAACCCTAACCCTAACACTATCTTAGGGCTGATGTTAACCATAACCCCAACGCTATCCTAGGGCTGATGCTAACCCTAACCCTAACCCTAACACTAACCTAGGGCTGATGCTAACCCTAACCCTAACACTATCCTAGGGCTGATGCTAACCCTAACCCTAACCCTAACACTATCCTAGGGCTGATGCTAACCCTAACCCTAACACTATCCTAGGGCTGATGCTAACCCTAACCCTAACACTATCCTAGGGCTGATGCTAACCCTAACACTAACACTATCCTAGGGCTGATGCTAACCCTAACCCTAACCCTAACACTATCCTAGGGCTGATGCTAACCCTAACCCTAACCCAAACACTATCCTAGGGTTGATGCTAACCCTAACCCTAACACTATCCTAGGGCTGATGCTAACCCTAACCCTAACACTATCCTAGGGCTGATGCTAACCCTAACCCTAACCCTAACTCTATCCTAGGGTTGATGCTAACCCTAACCCTAACACTATCCTAGGGCTGATGCTAACCCTAACCCAAACCCTAACACTATCCTAGGGCTGATGCTAACCCTAACCCTAACACTATCCTAGGGCTGATGCTCACCCTAACACTAACACTATCCTAGGGCTGATGCTAACCCTAACCCTAACCCTAACACTGTCCAAGGGCTGATGCTAACCCTAACCCTAACCCTAACACTATCCTAGGGCTGATGCTAACCCTAACCCTAACTCTAACACTATCTTAGGGCTGAGGCTAACCCTAACCCTAACACTATCCTACGGCTGATGCTAACCCTAACCCTAACCCTAACACTATCCTAGGGCTGATGCTAACCCTAACCCTAACACTATCCTAGGCCTGATGCTAACCCTAACCCTAACCCTAACACTATCCTAGGGCTGATGCTAACCCTAACCCTAACACTATCTTAGGGCTGATGCTAACACTAACCCTAACTCTAACACTATCTTAGGGCTGAGGCTAACCCTAACCCGAACACTATCCTACGGCTGATGCTAACCCGAACCCTAACCCTAACACTATCCCAGTGCTGATGTTAACCCTAACCATAACACTATCCTAGGCCTGATGCTAACCCTAACCCTAACCCTAACTCTATCCTAGGGCTGATGCTAACCCTAACCCAAACCCTAACACTATCCTAGGGCTGATGCTAACCCTAACCCTAACACTATCCTAGGCCTGATGATAACCCTAACCCTAACCCTAACACTATCCTAGGGCTGATGCTAACCCTAACCCTAACACTATCCTAGGGCTGATGCTAACCCTAACCCTAACACTAACACTATCCTAGGGCGGATGCTAACCCTAACCCTAACCCTAACACTATCCTAGGGCTGATGCTAACCCTAACACTAACACTATCCTAGGGCTGATGCTAACCCTAACCCTAACCCAAACATTATCCTAGGGCGGATGCTAACCCTAACCCTAACCCTAACACTATCCTAGGGCTGATGCTAACCCTAACAGTAACACTATCCTAGGCCTGATGCTAACCCTAACCCTAACCCTAACACTATCCTAGGGCTGATGCTAACCCTAACCCTAACACTATCCTAGGGCTGATGCTAACCCTAACCCTAACCCTAACACTATCCTAGTGTTGATGCTAACCCTAACCCTAACACTATCCTAGGGCTGATGCTAACCCTAACCCTAACACTATCCTAGGGCTGATGCTAACCCTAACCCTAACCCTAACTCTATCCTAGGGTTGATGCTAACCCTAACCCTAACACTATCCCAGGGCTGATGCTAACCCTAACCCAAACCCTAACACTATCCTAGGGCTGATGCTAACCCTAACCCTAACACTATCCTAGGCCTGATGATAACCCTAACCCTAACCCTAACACTATCCTAGGACTGATGCTAACCCTAACCCTAACACTATCCTAGGGCTGATGCTAACCCTAACCCTAACGCTAACACTATCCTAGGGCTGATGCTAACCCTAACCCTAACACTATCCTTGGGCTGATGCTAACCCTAACCCTAACCCTAACACTATCCTAGGGCAGATGCTAACCCTAACGCTAACCCTAACACTATCCTTGAACTGATGCTAACCCTAACCCTAACCCTAACACTATCCTAGGCCTGATGATAACCCTAACCCTAACCTTAACACTATCCTAGGGTTTATGTTAACCCTAACCCTAACACTATCCTAGGGCTGATGCTAACCCTAACCCTAGCCCTAACACTATCCTAGGGCGGATGCTAACCCTAACCCTAACCCTAACACTATAGTAGGGCTGATGCTAACCCTAACACTAACACTATCCTAGGGCTGATGCTAACCCTAACCCTAACCCTAACATTATCCTAGGGCGGATGCTAACCCTAACCCTAACCTAACAGTATCCTAGGGCTGATGCTAACCCTAACACTAAAACTATCCTAGGCCTGATGCTAACCCTAACCCTAACCCTAACACTATCCTAGGGCTAATGCTAACCCTAACCCTAACACTATCCTAGGGCTGATGCTCACCCTAACACTAACACTATCCTAGGGCTGATGCTAACCCTAACCCTAACCTTAACACTCTCCAAGGGCTGATGCTAACCCTAACCCTAACCCTAACACTATCCTAGGGCTGATGCTAACCCTAACCCTAACTCTAACACTATCTTAGGGCTGAGGCTAACCCTAACCCTAACACTATCCTACGGCTGATGCTAACCCTAACCCTAACCCTAACACTATCCTAGGGCTGATGCTAACCCTAACCCTAACACTATCCTAGGCCTGATGCTAACCCTAACCCTAACCCTAACACTATCCTAGGGCTGATGCTAACCCTAACCCTAACAGTATCTTAGGGCTGATGCTAACCCTAACCCTAACCCTAACACTATCCTAGGGCTGATGCTAACACTAACCCTAACTCTAACACTATCTTAGGGCTGAGGCTAACCCTAACCCTAACACTATCCTACGGGTGATGCTAACCCGAACCCTAACCCTAACACTATCCCAGTGCTGATGTTAACCATAACCATAACACTATCCTAGGCCTGATGCTAACCCTAACCCTAACCCTAACTCTATCCTAGGGCTGATGCTAACCCTAACCCAAACTCTAACACTATCCTAGGGCTGATGCTAACCCTAACCCTAACACTATCCTAGGCCTGATGATAACCCTAACCCTAACCCTAACACTATCCTAGGGCTGATGCTAACCCTAACCCTAACACTATCCTAGGGCTGATGCTAACCCTAACCCTAACACTAACACTATCCTAGGGCGGATACTAACCCTAACCCTAACCCTAACACTCTCCTAGGGCTGATGCTAACCCTAACACTAACACTATCCTAGGGCTGATGCTAACCCTAACCCTAACCCAAACATTATCCTAGGGCGGATGCTAACCCTAACCCTAACCCTAACACTATCCTAGGGCTGACGCTAACCCTAACATTAACACTATCCTAGGCCTGATGCTAACCCTAACCCTAACCCTAACACTATCCTAGGGCTGATGCTAACCCTAACCCTAACACTATCCTAGGGCTGATGCTAACCCTAACCCTAACCCAAACACTATCCTAGGGTTGATGCTAACCCTAACCCTAACACTATCCTTGGGCTGATGCTAACCCTAACCCTAACCCTAACACTATGCTAGGGCAGATGCTAACCCTAACGCTAACGCTAACACTATCCTTGAACTGATGCTAACCCTAACCCTAACCCTAACACTATCCTAGGCCTGATGATAACCCTAACCCTAACCCTAACACTATCCTAGGGTTTATGTTAACCGTAACGCTAACACTATCCTAGGGCTGATGCTAACCCTAACCCTAACCCTAACACTATCCTAGGGCGGATGCTAACCCTAACCCTAACCCTAACACTGTCCTAGGGCTGATGCTAACCCTAACACTAACACTATCCTAGGGCTGATGCTAACCCTAACCCTAACCCTAACATTATCCTAGGGCGGATGGTAACCCTAACCCTAACCTAACACTATCCTAGGGCTGATGCTAACCCTAACACTAAAACTATCCTAGGCCTGATGCTAACCCTAACTCTAACCCTAACACTATCCTAGGGCTAAAGCTAACCCTAACCCTAACACTATCCTAGGGCTGATGCTCACCCTAACACTAACACTATCCTAGGGCTAATGCTAACCCTAACCCTAACCCTAACACTATCCTAGGGCTGATGCTAACCCTAACCCTAACTCTAACACTATCTTAGGGCTGAGGCTAACCCTAACCCTAACACTATCCTACGAATGATGCTAACCCTAACCCTAACCCTAACACTATACTAGGGCTGATGCTAACCCTAACCCTAACACTATCCTAGGCCTGATGCTAACCCTAACTCTAACCCTAACACTATCCTAGGGCTGATGCTAACCCTAACCCTAACACTATCCTAGGGCTGATGCTAACCCTAACCCTAACCCTAACACTATCCTAGGGCTGATGCTAACCCTAACCCTAACTCTAACACTATCTTAGGGCTGAGGCTAACCCTAACCCTAACACTATCCTACGGCTGATGCTAACCCGAACCCTAACCCTAACACTATCCTAGGGCTGATGCTAACCCTAACCATAACACTATCCTAGGCCTGATGCTAACCCTAACCCTAACCCTAACTCTATCCTAGGGTTGATGTTAACCCTAACCCTAACACTATCCTAGGGCTGATGCTAACCCTAACCCAAACCCTAACACTATCCTAGGGCTGATGCTAACCCTAACCCTAACACTATCCTAGGGCTGATGCTAACCCTAACCCTAACACTATCCTAGGGCTGATGCTAACCCTAACACTAACACTATCCTAGGGCTGATGCTAACCCTAACCCTAACCCTAACACTATCCTAGGGCTGATGCTAACCCTAACCCTAACCCAAACACTATCCTAGGGTTGATGCTAACCCTAACCCTAACACTATCCTAGGGCTGATGCTAACCCTAACCCTAACACTATCCTAGGGCTGATGCTAACCCTAACCCTAACCCTAACTCTATCCTAGGGTTGATGCTAACCCTAACCCTAACACTATCCTAGGGCTGATGCTAACCCTAACCCAAACCCTAACACTATCCTAGGGCTGATGCTAACCCTAACCCTAACACTATCCTAGGGCTGATGCTCACCCTAACACTAACACTATCCTAGGGCTGATGCTAACCCTAACCCTAACCCTAACACTGTCCAAGGGCTGATGCTAACCCTAACCCTAACCCTAACACTATCCTAGGGCTGATGCTAACCCTAACCCTAACTCTAACACTATCTTAGGGCTGAGGCTAACCCTAACCCTAACACTATCCTACGGCTGATGCTAACCCTAACCCTAACCCTAACACTATCCTAGGGCTGATGCTAACCCTAACCCTAACACTATCCTAGGCCTGATGCTAACCCTAACCCTAACCCTAACACTATCCTAGGGCTGATGCTAACCCTAACCCTAACACTATCTTAGGGCTGATGCTAACACTAACCCTAACTCTAACACTATCTTAGGGCTGAGGCTAACCCTAACCCGAACACTATCCTACGGCTGATGCTAACCCGAACCCTAACCCTAACACTATCCCAGTGCTGATGTTAACCCTAACCATAACACTATCCTAGGCCTGATGCTAACCCTAACCCTAACCCTAACTCTATCCTAGGGCTGATGCTAACCCTAACCCAAACCCTAACACTATCCTAGGGCTGATGCTAACCCTAACCCTAACACTATCCTAGGCCTGATGATAACCCTAACCCTAACCCTAACACTATCCTAGGGCTGATGCTAACCCTAACCCTAACACTATCCTAGGGCTGATGCTAACCATAACCCTAACACTAACACTATCCTAGGGCGGATGCTAACCCTAACCCTAACCCTAACACTATCCTAGGGCTGATGCTAACCCTAACACTAACACTATCCTAGGGCTGATGCTAACCCTAACCCTAACCCAAACATTATCCTAGGGCGGATGCTAACCCTAACCCTAACCCTAACACTATCCTAGGGCTGATGCTAACCCTAACAGTAACACTATCCTAGGCCTGATGCTAACCCTAACCCTAACCCTAACACTATCCTAGGGCTGATGCTAACCCTAACCCTAACACTATCCTAGGGCTGATGCTAACCCTAACCCTAACCCTAACACTATCCTAGTGTTGATGCTAACCCTAACCCTAACACTATCCTAGGGCTGATGCTAACCCTAACCCTAACACTATCCTAGGGCTGATGCTAACCCTAACCCTAACCCTAACTCTATCCTAGGGTTGATGCTAACCCTAACCCTAACACTATCCCAGGGCTGATGCTAACCCTAACCCAAACCCTAACACTATCCTAGGGCTGATGCTAACCCTAACCCTAACACTATCCTAGGCCTGATGATAACCCTAACCCTAACCCTAACACTATCCTAGGACTGATGCTAACCCTAACCCTAACACTATCCTAGGGCTGATGCTAACCCTAACCCTAACGCTAACACTATCCTAGGGCTGATGCTAACCCTAACCCTAACACTATCCTTGGGCTGATGCTAACCCTAACCCTAACCCTAACACTATCCTAGGGCAGATGCTAACCCTAACGCTAACCCTAACACTATCCTTGAACTGATGCTAACCCTAACCCTAACCCTAACACTATCCTAGGCCTGATGATAACCCTAACCCTAACCTTAACACTATCCTAGGGTTTATGTTAACCCTAACCCTAACACTATCCTAGGGCTGATGCTAACCCTAACCCTAGCCCTAACACTATCCTAGGGCGGATGCTAACCCTAACCCTAACCCTAACACTATAGTAGGGCTGATGCTAACCCTAACACTAACACTATCCTAGGGCTGATGCTAACCCTAACCCTAACCCTAACATTATCCTAGGGCGGATGCTAACCCTAACCCTAACCTAACAGTATCCTAGGGCTGATGCTAACCCTAACACTAAAACTATCCTAGGCCTGATGCTAACCCTAACCCTAACCCTAACACTATCCTAGGGCTAATGCTAACCCTAACCCTAACACTATCCTAGGGCTGATGCTCACCCTAACACTAACACTATCCTAGGGCTGATGCTAACCCTAACCCTAACCTTAACACTCTCCAAGGGCTGATGCTAACCCTAACCCTAACCCTAACACTATCCTAGGGCTGATGCTAACCCTAACCCTAACTCTAACACTATCTTAGGGCTGAGGCTAACCCTAACCCTAACACTATCCTACGGCTGATGCTAACCCTAACCCTAACCCTAACACTATCCTAGGGCTGATGCTAACCCTAACCCTAACACTATCCTAGGCCTGATGCTAACCCTAACCCTAACCCTAACACTATCCTAGGGCTGATGCTAACCCTAACCCTAACAGTATCTTAGGGCTGATGCTAACCCTAACCCTAACCCTAACACTATCCTAGGGCTGATGCTAACACTAACCCTAACTCTAACACTATCTTAGGGCTGAGGCTAACCCTAACCCTAACACTATCCTACGGGTGATGCTAACCCGAACCCTAACCCTAACACTATCCCAGTGCTGATGTTAACCATAACCATAACACTATCCTAGGCCTGATGCTAACCCTAACCCTAACCCTAACTCTATCCTAGGGCTGATGCTAACCCTAACCCAAACTCTAACACTATCCTAGGGCTGATGCTAACCCTAACCCTAACACTATCCTAGGCCTGATGATAACCCTAACCCTAACCCTAACACTATCCTAGGGCTGATGCTAACCCTAACCCTAACACTATCCTAGGGCTGATGCTAACCCTAACCCTAACACTAACACTATCCTAGGGCGGATACTAACCCTAACCCTAACCCTAACACTCTCCTAGGGCTGATGCTAACCCTAACACTAACACTATCCTAGGGCTGATGCTAACCCTAACCCTAACCCAAACATTATCCTAGGGCGGATGCTAACCCTAACCCTAACCCTAACACTATCCTAGGGCTGACGCTAACCCTAACATTAACACTATCCTAGGCCTGATGCTAACCCTAACCCTAACCCTAACACTATCCTAGGGCTGATGCTAACCCTAACCCTAACACTATCCTAGGGCTGATGCTAACCCTAACCCTAACCCAAACACTATCCTAGGGTTGATGCTAACCCTAACCCTAACACTATCCTTGGGCTGATGCTAACCCTAACCCTAACCCTAACACTATGCTAGGGCAGATGCTAACCCTAACGCTAACGCTAACACTATCCTTGAACTGATGCTAACCCTAACCCTAACCCTAACACTATCCTAGGCCTGATGATAACCCTAACCCTAACCCTAACACTATCCTAGGGTTTATGTTAACCGTAACGCTAACACTATCCTAGGGCTGATGCTAACCCTAACCCTAACCCTAACACTATCCTAGGGCAGATGCTAACCCTAACCCTAACCCTAACACTGTCCTAGGGCTGATGCTAACCCTAACACTAACACTATCCTAGGGCTGATGCTAACCCTAACCCTAACCCTAACATTATCCTAGGGCGGATGGTAACCCTAACCCTAACCTAACACTATCCTAGGGCTGATGCTAACCCTAACACTAAAACTATCCTAGGCCTGATGCTAACCCTAACTCTAACCCTAACACTATCCTAGGGCTAAAGCTAACCCTAACCCTAACACTATCCTAGGGCTGATGCTCACCCTAACACTAACACTATCCTAGGGCTAATGCTAACCCTAACCCTAACCCTAACACTATCCTAGGGCTGATGCTAACCCTAACCCTAACTCTAACACTATCTTAGGGCTGAGGCTAACCCTAACCCTAACACTATCCTACGAATGATGCTAACCCTAACCCTAACCCTAACACTATACTAGGGCTGATGCTAACCCTAACCCTAACACTATCCTAGGCCTGATGCTAACCCTAACTCTAACCCTAACACTATCCTAGGGCTGATGCTAACCCTAACCCTAACACTATCCTAGGGCTGATGCTAACCCTAACCCTAACCCTAACACTATCCTAGGGCTGATGCTAACCCTAACCCTAACTCTAACACTATCTTAGGGCTGAGGCTAACCCTAACCCTAACACTATCCTACGGCTGATGCTAACCCGAACCCTAACCCTAACACTATCCTAGGGCTGATGCTAACCCTAACCATAACACTATCCTAGGCCTGATGCTAACCCTAACCCTAACCCTAACTCTATCCTAGGGTTGATGTTAACCCTAACCCTAACACTATCCTAGGGCTGATGCTAACCCTAACCCAAACCCTAACACTATCCTAGGGCTGATGCTAACCCTAACCCTAACACTATCCTAGGCCTGATGATAACCCTAACCCTAACCCTAACACTATCCTAGGGCTGATGCTAACCCTAACCCTAACACTATCCCAGGGCTGATGCTAACCCTAACCCTAACCCTAACAGTATCCTAGGGCTGATGCTAACCCTAACCTTAACACTATCCTTGGGCTGATGCTAACCCTAACCCTAACCCTAACACTATCCTAGGGGAGATGCTAACCCTAACGCTAACCCTAACACTATCCTTGAACTGATGCTAACCCTAACCCTAACCCTAACACTATCCTAGGCCTGATGATAACCCTAACCCTAACCCTAACACTATCCTAGGGTTTATGTTAACCCTAACCCTAACACTATCCTAGGGCTGATGCTAACCCTAACCCTAACCCTAACACTATCCTAGGGCGGATGCTAACCCTAACCCTAACCCTAACACTATAGTAGGGCTGATGCTAACCCAAACACTAACACTATCCTAGGGCTGATGCTAACCCTAACCCTAACCCTAACATTATCATAGGGCGGATGCTAACCCTAACCCTAACCTAACAGTATCCTAGGGCTGATGCTAACCCTAACACTAAAACTATCCTAGGCCTGATGCTAACCCTAACCCTAACCCTAACACTATCCTAGGGCTAATGCTAACCCTAACCCTAACACTATCCTAGGGCTGATGCTCACCCTAACACTAACACTATCCTAGGGCTGATGCTAACCCTAACCCTAACCCTAACACTCTCCAAGGGCTGATGCTAACCCTAACCCTAACCCTAACACTATCCTAGGGCTGATGCTAACCCTAACCCTAACTCTAACACTATCTTAGGGCTGAGGCTAACCCTAACCCTAACACTATCCTACGGCTGATGCTAACCCTAACCCTAACCCTAACACTATCCTAGGGCTGATGCTAACCCTAACCCTAACACTATCCTAGGCCTGATGCTAACCCTAACCCTAACCCTAACACTATCCTAGGGCTCATGCTAACCCTAACCCTAACACTATCCTAGGCCTGATGCTAACCCTAACCCTAACCCTAACTCTATCCTAGGGTTGATGTTAACCCTAACCCTAACACCATCCTAGGGCTGATGCTAACCCTAACCCAAACCCTAACACTATCCTAGGGCTGATGCTAACCCTAACCCTAACACTATCCTAGGCCTGATGATAACCCTAACCCTAACCCTAACACTATCCTAGGGCTGATGCTAACCCTAACCCTAACACTATCCTAGGGCTGATGCTAACCCTAACCCTAACCCTAACACTATCCTAGGGCTGATGCTAACCCTAACCCTAACACTATCCTTGGGCTGATGCTAACCCTAACCCTAACCCTAACACTATCCTAGGGCAGATGCTAACCCTAACGCTAACCCTAACACTATCCTTGAACTGATGCTAACCCTAACCCTAACCCTAACACTATCCTAGGCCTGATGATAACCCTAACCCTAACCCTAACACTATCCTAGGGTTTAGGTTAACCCTAACCCTAACACTATCCTAGGGCTGATGCTAACCCTAACCCAAACCCTAACACTATCCTAGGGCTGATGCTAACCCTAACCCTAACACTATCCTAGGCCTGATGATAACCCTAACCCTAACCCTAACACTATCCTAGGGCTGATGCTAACCCTAACCCTAACACTATCCTAGGGCTGATGCTAACCCTAACCCTAACCCTAACACTATCCTAGGGCTGATGCTAACCCTAACCTTAACACTATCCTTGGGCTGATGCTAACCCTAACCCTAACCCTAACACTATCCTAGGGCAGATGCTAACCCTAACGCTAACCCTAACACTATCCTTGAACTGATGCTAACCCTAACCCTAACCCTAACACTATCCTAGGCCTGATGATAACCCTAACCCTAACCCTAACACTATCCTAGGGTTTATGTTAACCCTAACCCTAACACTATCCTAGGGCTGATGCTAACCCTAACCCTAACCCTAACACTATCCTAGGGCTGATGCTAACCCTAACCCTAACCCTAACACTATCCTAGGGCGGATGCTAACCCTAACCCTAACCCTAACACTATAGTAGGGCTGATGCTAACCCTAACACTAACACTATCCTAGGGCTGATGCTAACCCTAACCCTAACCCTAACATTATCCTAGGGCGGATGCTAACCCTAACCCTAACCTAACAGTATCCTAGGGCTGATGCTAACCCTAACACTAAAACTATCCTAGGCCTGATGCTAACCCTAACCCTAACCCTAACACTATCCTAGGGCTAATGCTAACCCTAACCCTAACACTATCCTAGGGCTGATGCTCACCCTAACACTAACACTATCCTAGGGCTGATGCTAACCCTAACCCTAACCCTAACACTCTCCAAGGGCTGATGCTAACCCTAACCCTAACCCTAACACTATCCTAGGGCTGATGCTAACCCTAACCCTAACTCTAACACTATCTTAGGGCTGAGGCTAACCCTAACCCTAACACTATCCTACGGCTGATGCTAACACTAACCCTAACCCTAACACTATCCTAGGGCTGATGCTAACCCTAACCCTAACACTATCCTAGGCCTGATGCTAACCCTAACCCTAACCCTAACACTATCCTAGGGCTCATGCTAACCCTAACCCTAACACTATCCTAGGCCTGATGCTAACCCTAACCCTAACCCTAACTCTATCCTAGGGTTGATGTTAACCCTAACCCTAACACTATCCTAGGGCTGATGCTAACCCTAACCCAAACCCTAACACTATCCTAGGGCTGATGCTAACCCTAACCCTAACACTATCCTAGGCCTGATGATAACCCTAACCCTAACCCTAACACTATCCTAGGGCTGATGCTAACCCTAACCCTAACACTATCCTAGGGCTGATGCTAACCCTAACCCTAACCCTAACACTATCCTAGGGCTGATGCTAACCCTAACCCTAACACTATCCTTGGGCTGATGCTAACCCTAACCCTAACCCTAACACTATCCTAGGGCAGATGCTAACCCTAACGCTAACCCTAACACTATCCTTGAACTGATGCTAACCCTAACCCTAACCCTAACACTATCCTAGGCCTGATGATAACCCTAACCCTAACCCTAACACTATCCTAGGGTTTAGGTTAACCCTAACCCTAACACTATCCTAGGGCTGATGCTAACCCTAACCCTAACCCTAACACTATCCTAGGGCGGATGCTAACCCTAACCCTAACCCTAACTCTATAGTAGGGCTGATGCTAACCCTAACACTAACACTATCCTAGGGCTGATGCTAACCCTAACCCTAACCCAAACATTATCCTAGGGCGGATGCTAACCCTAACCCTAACCTAACAGTATCCTAGGGCTGATGCTAACCCTAACACTAAAACTATCCTAGGCCTGATGCTAACCCTAACCCTAACCCTAACACTATCCTAGGGCTAATGCTAACCCTAACCCTAACACTATCCTAGGGCTGATGCTCACCCTAACACTAACACTATCCTAGGGCTGTTGCTAACCCTAACCCTAACCCTAACACTCTCCAAGGGCTGATGCTAACCCTAACCCTAACCCTAACACTATCCTAGGGCTGATGCTAACCCTAACCTTAACTCTAACACTATCTTAGGGCTGAGGCTAACCCTAACCCTAACACTATCCTACGGCTGATGCTAACCCTAACCCTAACCCTAACAATATCCTAGGGCTGATGCTAACCCTAACCCTAACACTATCCTAGGCCTGATGCTAACCCTAACCCTAACCCTAACACTATCCTAGGGCTGATGATAACCCTAACCCTAACACTATCCTAGGCCTGATGCTAACCCTAACCCTAACCCTAACTGTATCCTAGGGTTGATGCTAACCGTAACCCTAACACTATCCTAGGGCTGATGCTAACCCTAACCCATACCCTAACACTATCCTAGGGCTGATGCTAACCCTAACCCTAACACTATCCTAGGCCTGATGATAACCCTAACCCTAACCCTAACACTATCCTAGGGCTGATGCTAACCCTAACCCTAACACTATCCTAGGGCTGATGCTAACCCTAACCATAACCCTAACACTATCCTAGGGCTGATGCTAACCCTAACCCTAACACTATCCTTGGGGTGATGCTAACCCTAACCCTAACCCTAACACTATCCTAGGCCTGATGATAACCCTAACCCTAACCCTAACACTATCCTAGGGTTTATGTTAACCCTAACCCTAACACTATCCTAGGGCTGATGCTAACCCTAACCCTAACCCTAACACTATCCTAGGGCGGATGCTAACCCTAACCCTAACCCTAACACTATAGTAGGGCTGATGCTAACCCTAACACTAACACTATCCTAGGGCTGATGCTAACCCTAACCCTAACCCTAACATTATCCTAGGGCGGATGCTAACCCTAACCCTAACCTAACAGTATCCTAGGGCTGATGCTAACCCTAACACTAAAACTATCCTAGGCCTGATGCTAACCCTAACCCTAACCCTAACACTATCCTAGGGCTAATGCTAACCCTAACCCTAACACTATCCTAGGGCTGATGCTCACCCTAACACTAACACTATCCTAGGCCTGATGCTAACCCTAACCCTAACCCTAACACTATCCTAGGGCTGATGCTAACCCTAACCCTAACACTATCCTAGGGCTGATGCTAACCCTAACCCTAACCCTAACACTATCCTAGTGTTGATGCTAACCCTAACCCTAACACTATCCTAGGGCTGATGCTAACCCTAACCCTAACACTATCCTAGGGCTGATGCTAACCCTAACCCTAACCCTAACTCTATCCTAGGGTTGATGCTAACCCTAACCCTAACACTATCCTAGGGCTGATGCTAACCCTAACCCAAACCCTAACACTATCCTAGGGCTGATGCTAACCCTAACCCTAACACTATCCTAGGGCTGATGCTCACCCTAACACTAACACTATCCTAGGGCTGATGCTAACCCTAACCCTAACCCTAACACTGTCCAAGGGCTGATGCTAACCCTAACCCTAACCCTAACACTATCCTAGGGCTGATGCTAACCCTAACCCTAACTCTAACACTATCTTAGGGCTGAGGCTAACCCTAACCCTAACACTATCCTACGGCTGATGCTAACCCTAACCCTAACCCTAACACTATCCTAGGGCTGATGCTAACCCTAACCCTAACACTATCCTAGGCCTGATGCTAACCCTAACCCTAACCCTAACACTATCCTAGGGCTGATGCTAACCCTAACCCTAACACTATCTTAGGGCTGATGCTAACACTAACCCTAACTCTAACACTATCTTAGGGCTGAGGCTAACCCTAACCCGAACACTATCCTACGGCTGATGCTAACCCGAACCCTAACCCTAACACTATCCCAGTGCTGATGTTAACCCTAACCATAACACTATCCTAGGCCTGATGCTAACCCTAACCCTAACCCTAACTCTATCCTAGGGCTGATGCTAACCCTAACACAAACCCTAACACTATCCTAGGGCTGATGCTAACCCTAACCCTAACACTATCCTAGGCCTGATGATAACCCTAACCCTAACCCTAACACTATCCTAGGGCTGATGCTAACCCTAACCCTAACACTATCCTAGGGCTGATGCTAACCCTAACCCTAACACTAACACTATCCTAGGGCGGATGCTAACCCTAACCCTAACCCTAACACTATCCTAGGGCTGATGCTAACCCTAACACTAACACTATCCTAGGGCTGATGCTAACCCTAACCCTAACCCAAACATTATCCTAGGGCGGATGCTAACCCTAACCCTAACCCTAACACTATCCTAGGGCTGATGCTAACCCTAACAGTAACACTATCCTAGGCCTGATGATAACCCTAACCCTAACCCTAACACTATCCTAGGGCTGATGCTAACCCTAACCCTAACACTATCCTAGGGCTGATGCTAACCCTAACCCTAACCCTAACACTATCCTAGTGTTGATGCTAACCCTAACCCTAACACTATCCTAGGGCTGATGCTAACCCTAACCCTAACACTATCCTAGGGCTGATGCTAACCCTAACCCTAACCCTAACTCTATCCTAGGGTTGATGCTAACCCTAACCCTAACACTATCCTAGGGCTGATGCTAACCCTAACCCAAACCCTAACACTATCCTAGGGCTGATGCTAACCCTAACCCTAACACTATCCTAGGCCTGATGATAACCCTAACCCTAACCCTAACACTATCCTAGGACTGATGCTAACCCTAACCCTAACACTATCCTAGGGCTGATGCTAACCCTAACCCTAACGCTAACACTATCCTAGGGCTGATGCTAACCCTAACCCTAACACTATCCTTGGGCTGATGCTAACCCTAACCCTAACCCTAACACTATCCTAGGGCTGATGCTAACCCTAACCCTAACCCTAACACTATCCTAGGGCGGATGCTAACCCTAACCCTAACCCTAACACTGTAGTAGGGCTGATGCTAACCCTAACACTAACACTATCCTAGGGCTGATGCTAACCCTAACCCTAACCCTAACATTATCCTAGGGCGGATGCTAACCCTAACCCTAACCTAACAGTATCCTAGGGCTGATGCTAACCCTAACACTAAAACTATCCTAGGCCTGATGCTAACCCTAACCCTAACCCTAACACTATCCTAGGGCTAATGCTAACCCTAACCCTAACACTATCCTAGGGCTGATGCTCACCCTAACACTAACACTATCCTAGGGCTGATGCTAACCCTAACCCTAACCCTAACACTCTCCAAGGGCTGATGCTAACCCTAACCCTAACCCTAACACTATCCTAGGGCTGATGCTAACCCTAACCCTAACTCTAACACTATCTTAGGGCTGAGGCTAACCCTAACCCTAACACTATCCTACGGCTGATGCTAACACTAACCCTAACCCTAACACTATCCTAGGGCTGATGCTAACCCTAACCCTAACACTATCCTAGGCCTGATGCTAACCCTAACCCTAACCCTAACACTATCCTAGGGCTCATGCTAACCCTAACCCTAACACTATCCTAGGCCTGATGCTAACCCTAACCCTAACCCTAACTCTATCCTAGGGTTGATGTTAACCCTAACCCTAACACTATCCTAGGGCTGATGCTAACCCTAACCCAAACCCTAACACTATCCTAGGGCTGATGCTAACCCTAACCCTAACACTATCCTAGGCCTGATGATAACCCTAACCCTAACCCTAACACTATCCTAGGGCTGATGCTAACCCTAACCCTAACACTATCCTAGGGCTGATGCTAACCCTAACCCTAACCCTAACACTATCCTAGGGCTGATGCTAACCCTAACCCTAACACTATCCTTGGGCTGATGCTAACCCTAACCCTAACCCTAACACTATCCTAGGGCAGATGCTAACCCTAACGCTAACCCTAACACTATCCTTGAACTGATGCTAACCCTAACCCTAACCCTAACACTATCCTAGGCCTGATGATAACCCTAACCCTAACCCTAACACTATCCTAGGGTTTAGGTTAACCCTAACCCTAACACTATCCTAGGGCTGATGCTAACCCTAACCCTAACCCTAACACTATCCTAGGGCGGATGCTAACCCTAACCCTAACCCTAACTCTATAGTAGGGCTGATGCTAACCCTAACACTAACACTATCCTAGGGCTGATGCTAACCCTAACCCTAACCCAAACATTATCCTAGGGCGGATGCTAACCCTAACCCTAACCTAACAGTATCCTAGGGCTGATGCTAACCCTAACACTAAAACTATCCTAGGCCTGATGCTAACCCTAACCCTAACCCTAACACTATCCTAGGGCTAATGCTAACCCTAACCCTAACACTATCCTAGGGCTGATGCTCACCCTAACACTAACACTATCCTAGGGCTGATGCTAACCCTAACCCTAACCCTAACACTCTCCAAGGGCTGATGCTAACCCTAACCCTAACCCTAACACTATCCTAGGGCTGATGCTAACCCTAACCCTAACTCTAACACTATCTTAGGGCTGAGGCTAACCCTAACCCTAACACTATCCTACGGCTGATGCTAACACTAACCCTAACCCTAACACTATCCTAGGGCTGATGCTAACCCTAACCCTAACACTATCCTAGGCCTGATGCTAACCCTAACCCTAACCCTAACACTATCCTAGGGCTCATGCTAACCCTAACCCTAACACTATCCTAGGCCTGATGCTAACCCTAACCCTAACCCTAACTCTATCCTAGGGTTGATGTTAACCCTAACCCTAACACTATCCTAGGGCTGATGCTAACCCTAACCCAAACCCTAACACTATCCTAGGGCTGATGCTAACCCTAACCCTAACACTATCCTAGGCCTGATGATAACCCTAACCCTAACCCTAACACTATCCTAGGGCTGATGCTAACCCTAACCCTAACACTATCCTAGGGCTGATGCTAACCCTAACCCTAACCCTAACACTATCCTAGGGCTGATGCTAACCCTAACCCTAACACTATCCTTGGGCTGATGCTAACCCTAACCCTAACCCTAACACTATCCTAGGGCAGATGCTAACCCTAACGCTAACCCTAACACTATCCTTGAACTGATGCTAACCCTAACCCTAACCCTAACACTATCCTAGGCCTGATGATAACCCTAACCCTAACCCTAACACTATCCTAGGGTTTAGGTTAACCCTAACCCTAACACTATCCTAGGGCTGATGCTAACCCTAACCCTAACCCTAACACTATCCTAGGGCGGATGCTAACCCTAACCCTAACCCTAACTCTATAGTAGGGCTGATGCTAACCCTAACACTAACACTATCCTAGGGCTGATGCTAACCCTAACCCTAACCCAAACATTATCCTAGGGCGGATGCTAACCCTAACCCTAACCTAACAGTATCCTAGGGCTGATGCTAACCCTAACACTAAAACTATCCTAGGCCTGATGCTAACCCTAACCCTAACCCTAACACTATCCTAGGGCTAATGCTAACCCTAACCCTAACACTATCCTAGGGCTGATGCTCACCCTAACACTAACACTATCCTAGGGCTGTTGCTAACCCTAACCCTAACCCTAACACTCTCCAAGGGCTGATGCTAACCCTAACCCTAACCCTAACACTATCCTAGGGCTGATGCTAACCCTAACCCTAACTCTAACACTATCTTAGGGCTGAGGCTAACCCTAACCCTAACACTATCCTACGGCTGATGCTAACCCTAACCCTAACCCTAACAATATCCTAGGGCTGATGCTAACCCTAACCCTAACACTATCCTAGGCCTGATGCTAACCCTAACCCTAACCCTAACACTATCCTAGGGCTGATGATAACCCTAACCCTAACACTATCCTAGGCCTGATGCTAACCCTAACCCTAACCCTAACTGTATCCTAGGGTTGATGCTAACCGTAACCCTAACACTATCCTAGGGCTGATGCTAACCCTAACCCATACCCTAACACTATCCTAGGGCTGATGCTAACCCTAACCCTAACACTATCCTAGGCCTGATGATAACCCTAACCCTAACCCTAACACTATCCTAGGGCTGATGCTAACCCTAACCCTAACACTATCCTAGGGCTGATGCTAACCCTAACCATAACCCTAACACTATCCTAGGGCTGATGCTAACCCTAACCCTAACACTATCCTTGGGGTGATGCTAACCCTAACCCTAACCCTAACACTATCCTAGGCCTGATGATAACCCTAACCCTAACCCTAACACTATCCTAGGGTTTATGTTAACCCTAACCCTAACACTATCCTAGGGCTGATGCTAACCCTAACCCTAACCCTAACACTATCCTAGGGCTAATGCTAACCCTAACCCTAACACTATCCTAGGGCTGATGCTCACCCTAACACTAACACTATCCTAGGGCTGATGCTAACCCTAACCCTAACCCTAACACTCTCCAAGGGCTGATGCTAACCCTAACCCTAACCCTAACACTATCCTAGGGCTGATGCTAACCCTAACCCTAACTCTAACACTATCTTAGGGCTGAGGCTAACCCTAACCCTAACACTATCCTACGGCTGATGCTAACACTAACCCTAACCCTAACACTATCCTAGGGCTGATGCTAACCCTAACCCTAACACTATCCTAGGCCTGATGCTAACCCTAACCCTAACCCTAACACTATCCTAGGGCTCATGCTAACCCTAACCCTAACACTATCCTAGGCCTGATGCTAACCCTAACCCTAACCCTAACTCTATCCTAGGGTTGATGTTAACCCTAACCCTAACACTATCCTAGGGCTGATGCTAACCCTAACCCAAACCCTAACACTATCCTAGGGCTGATGCTAACCCTAACCCTAACACTATCCTAGGCCTGATGATAACCCTAACCCTAACCCTAACACTATCCTAGGGCTGATGCTAACCCTAACCCTAACACTATCCTAGGGCTGATGCTAACCCTAACCCTAACCCTAACACTATCCTAGGGCTGATGCTAACCCTAACCCTAACACTATCCTTGGGCTGATGCTAACCCTAACCCTAACCCTAACACTATCCTAGGGCAGATGCTAACCCTAACGCTAACCCTAACACTATCCTTGAACTGATGCTAACCCTAACCCTAACCCTAACACTATCCTAGGCCTGATGATAACCCTAACCCTAACCCTAACACTATCCTAGGGTTTAGGTTAACCCTAACCCTAACACTATCCTAGGGCTGATGCTAACCCTAACCCTAACCCTAACACTATCCTAGGGCGGATGCTAACCCTAACCCTAACCCTAACTCTATAGTAGGGCTGATGCTAACCCTAACACTAACACTATCCTAGGGCTGATGCTAACCCTAACCCTAACCCAAACATTATCCTAGGGCGGATGCTAACCCTAACCCTAACCTAACAGTATCCTAGGGCTGATGCTAACCCTAACACTAAAACTATCCTAGGCCTGATGCTAACCCTAACCCTAACCCTAACACTATCCTAGGGCTAATGCTAACCCTAACCCTAACACTATCCTAGGGCTGATGCTCACCCTAACACTAACACTATCCTAGGGCTGTTGCTAACCCTAACCCTAACCCTAACACTCTCCAAGGGCTGATGCTAACCCTAACCCTAACCCTAACACTATCCTAGGGCTGATGCTAACCCTAACCCTAACTCTAACACTATCTTAGGGCTGAGGCTAACCCTAACCCTAACACTATCCTACGGCTGATGCTAACCCTAACCCTAACCCTAACAATATCCTAGGGCTGATGCTAACCCTAACCCTAACACTATCCTAGGCCTGATGCTAACCCTAACCCTAACCCTAACACTATCCTAGGGCTGATGATAACCCTAACCCTAACACTATCCTAGGCCTGATGCTAACCCTAACCCTAACCCTAACTGTATCCTAGGGTTGATGCTAACCGTAACCCTAACACTATCCTAGGGCTGATGCTAACCCTAACCCATACCCTAACACTATCCTAGGGCTGATGCTAACCCTAACCCTAACACTATCCTAGGCCTGATGATAACCCTAACCCTAACCCTAACACTATCCTAGGGCTGATGCTAACCCTAACCCTAACACTATCCTAGGGCTGATGCTAACCCTAACCATAACCCTAACACTATCCTAGGGCTGATGCTAACCCTAACCCTAACACTATCCTTGGGGTGATGCTAACCCTAACCCTAACCCTAACACTATCCTAGGCCTGATGATAACCCTAACCCTAACCCTAACACTATCCTAGGGTTTATGTTAACCCTAACCCTAACACTATCCTAGGGCTGATGCTAACCCTAACCCTAACCCTAACACTATCCTAGGGCGGATGCTAACCCTAACCCTAACCCTAACACTATAGTAGGGCTGATGCTAACCCTAACACTAACACTATCCTAGGGCTGATGCTAACCCTAACCCTAACCCTAACATTATCCTAGGGCGGATGCTAACCCTAACCCTAACCTAACAGTATCCTAGGGCTGATGCTAACCCTAACACTAAAACTATCCTAGGCCTGATGCTAACCCTAACCCTAACCCTAACACTATCCTAGGGCTAATGCTAACCCTAACCCTAACACTATCCTAGGGCTGATGCTCACCCTAACACTAACACTATCCTAGGCCTGATGCTAACCCTAACCCTAACCCTAACACTATCCTAGGGCTGATGCTAACCCTAACCCTAACACTATCCTAGGGCTGATGCTAACCCTAACCCTAACCCTAACACTATCCTAGTGTTGATGCTAACCCTAACCCTAACACTATCCTAGGGCTGATGCTAACCCTAACCCTAACACTATCCTAGGGCTGATGCTAACCCTAACCCTAACCCTAACTCTATCCTAGGGTTGATGCTAACCCTAACCCTAACACTATCCTAGGGCTGATGCTAACCCTAACCCAAACCCTAACACTATCCTAGGGCTGATGCTAACCCTAACCCTAACACTATCCTAGGGCTGATGCTCACCCTAACACTAACACTATCCTAGGGCTGATGCTAACCCTAACCCTAACCCTAACACTGTCCAAGGGCTGATGCTAACCCTAACCCTAACCCTAACACTATCCTAGGGCTGATGCTAACCCTAACCCTAACTCTAACACTATCTTAGGGCTGAGGCTAACCCTAACCCTAACACTATCCTACGGCTGATGCTAACCCTAACCCTAACCCTAACACTATCCTAGGGCTGATGCTAACCCTAACCCTAACACTATCCTAGGCCTGATGCTAACCCTAACCCTAACCCTAACACTATCCTAGGGCTGATGCTAACCCTAACCCTAACACTATCTTAGGGCTGATGCTAACACTAACCCTAACTCTAACACTATCTTAGGGCTGAGGCTAACCCTAACCCGAACACTATCCTACGGCTGATGCTAACCCGAACCCTAACCCTAACACTATCCCAGTGCTGATGTTAACCCTAACCATAACACTATCCTAGGCCTGATGCTAACCCTAACCCTAACCCTAACTCTATCCTAGGGCTGATGCTAACCCTAACCCAAACCCTAACACTATCCTAGGGCTGATGCTAACCCTAACCCTAACACTATCCTAGGCCTGATGATAACCCTAACCCTAACCCTAACACTATCCTAGGGCTGATGCTAACCCTAACCCTAACACTATCCTAGGGCTGATGCTAACCCTAACCCTAACACTAACACTATCCTAGGGCGGATGCTAACCCTAACCCTAACCCTAACACTATCCTAGGGCTGATGCTAACCCTAACACTAACACTATCCTAGGGCTGATGCTAACCCTAACCCTAACCCAAACATTATCCTAGGGCGGATGCTAACCCTAACCCTAACCCTAACACTATCCTAGGGCTGATGCTAACCCTAACAGTAACACTATCCTAGGCCTGATGCTAACCCTAACCCTAACCCTAACACTATCCTAGGGCTGATGCTAACCCTAACCCTAACACTATCCTAGGGCTGATGCTAACCCTAACCCTAACCCTAACACTATCCTAGTGTTGATGCTAACCCTAACCCTAACACTATCCTAGGGCTGATGCTAACCCTAACCCTAACACTATCCTAGGGCTGATGCTAACCCTAACCCTAACCCTAACTCTATCCTAGGGTTGATGCTAACCCTAACCCTAACACTATCCTAGGGCTGATGCTAACCCTAACCCAAACCCTAACACTATCCTAGGGCTGATGCTAACCCTAACCCTAACACTATCCTAGGCCTGATGATAACCCTAACCCTAACCCTAACACTATCCTAGGACTGATGCTAACCCTAACCCTAACACTATCCTAGGGCTGATGCTAACCCCAACCCTAACGCTAACACTATCCTAGGGCTGATGCTAACCCTAACCCTAACACTATCCTTGGGCTGATGCTAACCCTAACCCTAACCCTAACACTATCCTAGGGCAGATGCTAACCCTAACGCTAACCCTAACACTATCCTTGAACTGATGCTAACCCTAACCCTAACCCTAACACTATCCTAGGCCTGATGATAACCCTAACCCTAACCCTAACACTATCCTAGGGTTTATGTTAACCCTAACCCTAACACTATCCTAGGGCTGATGCTAACCCTAACCCTAGCCCTAACACTATCCTAGGGCGGATGCTAACCCTAACCCTAACCCTAACACTATAGTAGGGCTGATGCTAACCCTAACACTAACACTATCCTAGGGCTGATGCTAACCCTAACCCTAACCCTAACATTATCCTAGGGCGGATGCTAACCCTAACCCTAACCTAACAGTATCCTAGGGCTGATGCTAACCCTAACACTAAAACTATCCTAGGCCTGATGCTAACCCTAACCCTAACCCTAACACTATCCTAGGGCTAATGCTAACCCTAACCCTAACACTATCCTAGGGCTGATGCTCACCCTAACACTAACACTATCCTAGGCCTGATGCTAACCCTAACCCTAACCCTAACACTATCCTAGGGCTGATGCTAACCCTAACCCTAACACTATCCTAGGGCTGATGCTAACCCTAACCCTAACCCTAACACTATCCTAGTGTTGATGCTAACCCTAACCCTAACACTATCCTAGGGCTGATGCTAACCCTAACCCTAACACTATCCTAGGGCTGATGCTAACCCTAACCCTAACCCTAACTCTATCCTAGGGTTGATGCTAACCCTAACCCTAACACTATCCTAGGGCTGATGCTAACCCTAACCCAAACCCTAACACTATCCTAGGGCTGATGCTAACCCTAACCCTAACACTATCCTAGGGCTGATGCTCACCCTAACACTAACACTATCCTAGGGCTGATGCTAACCCTAACCCTAACCCTAACACTGTCCAAGGGCTGATGCTAACCCTAACCCTAACCCTAACACTATCCTAGGGCTGATGCTAACCCTAACCCTAACTCTAACACTATCTTAGGGCTGAGGCTAACCCTAACCCTAACACTATCCTACGGCTGATGCTAACCCTAACCCTAACCCTAACACTATCCTAGGGCTGATGCTAACCCTAACCCTAACACTATCCTAGGCCTGATGCTAACCCTAACCCTAACCCTAACACTATCCTAGGGCTGATGCTAACCCTAACCCTAACACTATCTTAGGGCTGATGCTAACACTAACCCTAACTCTAACACTATCTTAGGGCTGAGGCTAACCCTAACCCGAACACTATCCTACGGCTGATGCTAACCCGAACCCTAACCCTAACACTATCCCAGTGCTGATGTTAACCCTAACCATAACACTATCCTAGGCCTGATGCTAACCCTAACCCTAACCCTAACTCTATCCTAGGGCTGATGCTAACCCTAACCCAAACCCTAACACTATCCTAGGGCTGATGCTAACCCTAACCCTAACACTATCCTAGGCCTGATGATAACCCTAACCCTAACCCTAACACTATCCTAGGGCTGATGCTAACCCTAACCCTAACACTATCCTAGGGCTGATGCTAACCCTAACCCTAACACTAACACTATCCTAGGGCGGATGCTAACCCTAACCCTAACCCTAACACTATCCTAGGGCTGATGCTAACCCTAACACTAACACTATCCTAGGGCTGATGCTAACCCTAACCCTAACCCAAACATTATCCTAGGGCGGATGCTAACCCTAACCCTAACCCTAACACTATCCTAGGGCTGATGCTAACCCTAACAGTAACACTATCCTAGGCCTGATGCTAACCCTAACCCTAACCCTAACACTATCCTAGGGCTGATGCTAACCCTAACCCTAACACTATCCTAGGGCTGATGCTAACCCTAACCCTAACCCTAACACTATCCTAGTGTTGATGCTAACCCTAACCCTAACACTATCCTAGGGCTGATGCTAACCCTAACCCTAACACTATCCTAGGGCTGATGCTAACCCTAACCCTAACCCTAACTCTATCCTAGGGTTGATGCTAACCCTAACCCTAACACTATCCTAGGGCTGATGCTAACCCTAACCCAAACCCTAACACTATCCTAGGGCTGATGCTAACCCTAACCCTAACACTATCCTAGGCCTGATGATAACCCTAACCCTAACCCTAACACTATCCTAGGACTGATGCTAACCCTAACCCTAACACTATCCTAGGGCTGATGCTAACCCTAACCCTAACGCTAACACTATCCTAGGGCTGATGCTAACCCTAACCCTAACACTATCCTTGGGCTGATGCTAACCCTAACCCTAACCCTAACACTATCCTAGGGCAGATGCTAACCCTAACGCTAACCCTAACACTATCCTTGAACTGATGCTAACCCTAACCCTAACCCTAACACTATCCTAGGCCTGATGATAACCCTAACCCTAACCCTAACACTATCCTAGGGTTTATGTTAACCCTAACCCTAACACTATCCTAGGGCTGATGCTAACCCTAACCCTAGCCCTAACACTATCCTAGGGCGGATGCTAACCCTAACCCTAACCCTAACACTATAGTAGGGCTGATGCTAACCCTAACACTAACACTATCCTAGGGCTGATGCTAACCCTAACCCTAACCCTAACATTATCCTAGGGCGGATGCTAACCCTAACCCTAACCTAACAGTATCCTAGGGCTGATGCTAACCCTAACACTAAAACTATCCTAGGCCTGATGCTAACCCTAACCCTAACCCTAACACTATCCTAGGGCTAATGCTAACCCTAACCCTAACACTATCCTAGGGCTGATGCTCACCCTAACACTAACACTATCCTAGGGCTGATGCTAACCCTAACCCTAACCTTAACACTCTCCAAGGGCTGATGCTAACCCTAACCCTAACCCTAACACTATCCTAGGGCTGATGCTAACCCTAACCCTAACTCTAACACTATCTTAGGGCTGAGGCTAACCCTAACCCTAACACTATCCTACGGCTGATGCTAACCCTAACCCTAACCCTAACACTATCCTAGGGCTGATGCTAACCCTAACCCTAACACTATCCTAGGCCTGATGCTAACCCTAACCCTAACCCTAACACTATCCTAGGGCTGATGCTAACCCTAACCCTAACAGTATCTTAGGGCTGATGCTAACCCTAACCCTAACCCTAACACTATCCTAGGGCTGATGCTAACACTAACCCTAACTCTAACACTATCTTAGGGCTGAGGCTAACCCTAACCCTAACACTATCCTACGGCTGATGCTAACCCGAACCCTAACCCTAACACTATCCCAGTGCTGATGTTAAGCATAACCATAACACTATCCTAGGCCTGATGCTAACCCTAACCCTAACCCTAACTCTATCCTAGGGCTGATGCTAACCCTTACCCAAACTCTAACACTATCCTAGGGCTGATGCTAACCCTAACCCTAACACTATCCTAGGCCTGATGATAACCCTAACCCTAACCCTAACACTATCCTAGGGCTGATGCTAACCCTAACCCTAACACTATCCTAGGGCTGATGCTAACCCTAACCCTAACACTAACACTATCCTAGGGCGGATACTAACCCTAACCCTAACCCTAACACTCTCCTAGGGCTGATGCTAACCCTAACACTAACACTATCCTAGGGCTGATGCTAACCCTAACCCTAACCCAAACATTATCCTAGGGCGGATGCTAACCCTAACCCTAACCCTAACACTATCCTAGGGCTGACGCTAACCCTAACATTAACACTATCCTAGGCCTTATGCTAACCCTAACCCTAACCCTAACACTATCCTAGGGCTGATGCTAACCCTAACCCTAACACTATCCTAGGGCTGATGCTAACCCTAACCCTAACCCAAACACTATCCTAGGGTTGATGCTAACCCTAACCCTAACACTATCCTTGGGCTGATGCTAACCCTAACCCTAACCCTAACACTATGCTAGGGCAGATGCTAACCCTAACGCTAACCCTAACACTATCCTTGAACTGATGCTAACCCTAACCCTAACCCTAACACTATCCTAGGCCTGATGATAACCCTAACCCTAACCCTAACTCTATCCTAGGGTTTATGTTAACCGTAACGCTAACACTATCCTAGGGCTGATGCTAACCCTAACCCTAACCCTAACACTATCCTAGGGCGGATGCTAACCCTAACCCTAACCCTAACACTGTCCTAGGGCTGATGCTAACCCTAACACTAACACTATCCTAGGGCTGATGCTAACCCTAACCCTAACCCTAACATTATCCTAGGGCGGATGGTAACCCTAACCCTAACCTAACACTATCCTAGGGCTGATGCTAACCCTAACACTAAAACTATCCTAGGCCTGATGCTAACCCTAACTCTAACCCTAACACTATCCTAGGGCTAAAGCTAACCCTAACCCTAACACTATCCTAGGGCTGATGCTCACCCTAACACTAACACTATCCTAGGGCTAATGCTAACCCTAACCCTAACCCTAACACTATCCTAGGGCTGATGCTAACCCTAACCCTAACTCTAACACTATCTTAGGGCTGAGGCTAACCCTAACCCTAACACTATCCTACGAATGATGCTAACCCTAACCCTAACCCTAACACTATACTAGGGCTGATGCTAACCCTAACCCTAACACTATCCTAGGCCTGATGCTAACCCTAACTCTAACCCTAACACTATCCTAGGGCTGATGCTAACCCTAACCCTAACACTATCCTAGGGCTGATGCTAACCCTAACCCTAACCCTAACACTATCCTAGGGCTGATGCTAACCCTAACCCTAACTCTAACACTATCTTAGGGCTGAGGCTAACCCTAACCCTAACACTATCCTACGGCTGATGCTAACCCGAACCCTAACCCTAACACTATCCTAGGGCTGATGCTAACCCTAACCATAACACTATCCTAGGCCTGATGCTAACCCTAACCCTAACCCTAACTCTATCCTAGGGTTGATGTTAACCCTAACCCTAACACTATCCTAGGGCTGATGCTAACCCTAACCCAAACCCTAACACTATCCTAGGGCTGATGCTAACCCTAAACCTAACACTATCCTAGGCCTGATGATAACCCTAACCCTAACCCTAACACTATCCTAGGGCTGATGCTAACCCTAACCCTAACACTATCCTAGGGCTGATGCTAACCCTAACCCTAACCCTAACACTATCCTAGGGCTGATGCTAACCCTAACCTTAACACTATCCTTGGGCTGATGCTAACCCTAACCCTAACCCTAACACTATCCTAGGGCAGATGCTAACCCTAACGCTAACCCTAACACTATCCTTGAACTGATGCTAACCCTAACCCTAACCCTAACACTATCCTAGGCCTGATGATAACCCTAACCCTAACCCTAACACTATCCTAGGGTTTATGTTAACCCTAACCCTAACACTATCCTAGGGCTGATGCTAACCCTAACCCTAACCCTAACACTATCCTAGGGCGGATGCTAACCCTAACCCTAACCCTAACACTATAGTAGGGCTGATGCTAACCCTAACACTAACACTATCCTAGGGCTGATGCTAACCCTAACCCTAACCCTAACATTATCATAGGGCGGATGCTAACCCTAACCCTAACCTAACAGTATCCTAGGGCTGATGCTAACCCTAACACTAAAACTATCCTAGGCCTGATGCTAACCCTAACCCTAACCCTAACACTATCCTAGGGCTAATGCTAACCCTAACCCTAACACTATCCTAGGGCTGATGCTCACCCTAACACTAACACTATCCTAGGGCTGATGCTAACCCTAACCCTAACCCTAACACTCTCCAAGGGCTGATGCTAACCCTAACCCTAACCCTAACACTATCCTAGGGCTGATGCTAACCCTAACCTTAACTCTAACACTATCTTAGGGCTGAGGCTAACCCTAACCCTAACACTATCCTACGGCTGATGCTAACCCTAACCCTAACCCTAACACTATCCTAGGGCTGATGCTAACCCTAACCCTAACACTATCCTAGGCCTGATGCTAACCCTAACCCTAACCCTAACACTATCCTAGGGCTCATGCTAACCCTAACCCTAACACTATCCTAGGCCTGATGCTAACCCTAACCCTAACCCTAACTCTATCCTAGGGTTGATGTTAACCCTAACCCTAACACTATCCTAGGGCTGATGCTAACCCTAACCCAAACCCTAACACTATCCTAGGGCTGATGCTAACCCTAACCCTAACACTATCCTAGGCCTGATGATAACCCTAACCCTAACCCTAACACTATCCTAGGGCTGATGCTAACCCTAACCCTAACACTATCCTAGTGCTGATGCTAACCCTAACCCTAACCCTAACACTATCCTAGGGCTGATGCTAACCCTAACCCTAACACTATCCTTGGGCTGATGCTAACCCTAACCCTAACCCTAACACTATCCTAGGGCAGATGCTAACCCTAACGCTAACCCTAACACTATCCTTGAACTGATGCTAACCCTAACCCTAACCCTAACACTATCCTAGGCCTGATGATAACCCTAACCCTAACCCTAACACTATCCTAGGGTTTAGGTTAACCCTAACCCTAACACAATCCTAGGGCTGATGCTAACCCTAACCCAAACCCTAACACTATCCTAGGGCTGATGCTAACCCTAACCCTAACACTATCCTAGGCCTGATGATAACCCTAACCCTAACCCTAACACTATCCTAGGGCTGATGCTAACCCTAACCCTAACACTATCCTAGGGCTGATGCTAACCCTAACCCTAACCCTAACACTATCCTAGGGCTGATGCTAACCCTAACCTTAACACTATCCTTGGGCTGATGCTAACCCTAACCCTAACCCTAACACTATCCTAGGGCAGATGCTAACCCTAACGCTAACCCTAACACTATCCTTGAACTGATGCTAACCCTAACCCTAACCCTAACACTATCCTAGGCCTGATGATAACCCTAACCCTAACCCTAACACTATCCTAGGGTTTATGTTAACCCTAACCCTAACACTATCCTAGGGCTGATGCTAACCCTAACCCTAACCCTAACACTATCCTAGGGCGGATGCTAACCCTAACCCTAACCCTAACACTATAGTAGGGCTGATGCTAACCCTAACACTAACACTATCCTAGGGCTGATGCTAACCCTAACCCTAACCCTAACATTATCCTAGGGCGGATGCTAACCCTAACCCTAACCTAACAGTATCCTAGGGCTGATGCTAACCCTAACACTAAAACTATCCTAGGCCTGATGCTAACCCTAACCCTAACCCTAACACTATCCTAGGGCTAATGCTAACCCTAACCCTAACACTATCCTAGGGCTGATGCTCACCCTAACACTAACACTATCCTAGGGCTGATGCTAACCCTAACCCTAACCCTAACACTCTCCAAGGGCTGATGCTAACCCTAACCCTAACCCTAACACTATCCTAGGGCTGATGCTAACCCTAACCCTAACTCTAACACTATCTTAGGGCTGAGGCTAACCCTAACCCTAACACTATCCTACGGCTGATGCTAACACTAACCCTAACCCTAACACTATCCTAGGGCTGATGCTAACCCTAACCCTAACACTATCCTAGGCCTGATGCTAACCCTAACCCTAACCCTAACACTATCCTAGGGCTCATGCTAACCCTAACCCTAACACTATCCTAGGCCTGATGCTAACCCTAACCCTAACCCTAACTCTATCCTAGGGTTGATGTTAACCCTAACCCTAACACTATCCTAGGGCTGATGCTAACCCTAACCCAAACCCTAACACTATCCTAGGGCTGATGCTAACCCTAACCCTAACACTATCCTAGGCCTGATGATAACCCTAACCCTAACCCTAACACTATCCTAGGGCTGATGCTAACCCTAACCCTAACACTATCCTAGGGCTGATGCTAACCCTAACCCTAACCCTAACACTATCCTAGGGCTGATGCTAACCCTAACCCTAACACTATCCTTGGGCTGATGCTAACCCTAACCCTAACCCTAACACTATCCTAGGGCAGATGCTAACCCTAACGCTAACCCTAACACTATCCTTGAACTGATGCTAACCCTAACCCTAACCCTAACACTATCCTAGGCCTGATGATAACCCTAACCCTAACCCTAACAGTATCCTAGGGTTTAGGTTAACCCTAACCCTAACACTATCCTAGGGCTGATGCTAACCCTAACCCTAACCCTAACACTATCCTAGGGCGGATGCTAACCCTAACCCTAACCCTAACTCTATAGTAGGGCTGATGCTAACCCTAACACTAACACTATCCTAGGGCTGATGCTAACCCTAACCCTAACCCTAACATTATCCTAGGGCGGATGCTAACCCTAACCCTAACCTAACAGTATCCTAGGGCTGATGCTAACCCTAACACTAAAACTATCCTAGGCCTGATGCTAACCCTAACCCTAACCCTAACACTATCCTAGGTCTAATGCTAACCCTAACCCTAACACTATCCTAGGGCTGATGCTCACCCTAACACTAACACTATCCTAGGGCTGTTGCTAACCCTAACCCTAACCCTAACACTCTCCAAGGGCTGATGCTAACCCTAACCCTAACCCTAACACTATCCTAGGGCTGATGCTAACCCTAACCCTAACTCTAACACTATCTTAGGGCTGAGGCTAACCCTAACCCTAACACTATCCTACGGCTGATGCTAACCCTAACCCTAACCCTAACACTATCCTAGGGCTGATGCTAACCCTAACCCTAACACTATCCTAGGCCTGATGCTAACCCTAACCCTAACCCTAACACTATCCTAGGGCTGATGATAACCCTAACCCTAACACTATCCTAGGCCTGATGCTAACCCTAACCCTAACCCTAACTGTATCCTAGGGTTGATGCTAACCGTAACCCTAACACTATCCTAGGGCTGATGCTAACCCTAACCCATACCCTAACACTATCCTAGGGCTGATGCTAACCCTAACCCTAACACTATCCTAGGCCTGATGATAACCCTAACCCTAACCCTAACACTATCCTAGGGCTGATGCTAACCCTAACCCTAACACTA
Organism: Lemur catta; assembly: GCF_020740605.2. Classification (NCBI taxonomy): domain Eukaryota; kingdom Metazoa; phylum Chordata; class Mammalia; order Primates; family Lemuridae; genus Lemur; species Lemur catta. The sequence goes on along the minus strand of NW_025423856.1, from coordinate 570,590 downwards.
TCCTAGGGCTGATGCTAACCCTAACCATAACCCTAACACTATCCTAGGGCTGATGCTAACCCTAACCCTAACACTATCCTTGGGGTGATGCTAACCCTAACCCTAACCCTAACACTATCCTAGGGCAGATGCTAACCCTAACGCTAACCCTAACACTATCCTTGAACTGATGCTAACCCTAACCCTAACCCTAACACTATCCTAGGCCTGATGATAACCCTAACCCTAACCCTAACACTATCCTAGGGTTTATGTTAACCCTAACCCTAACACTATCCTAGGGCTGATGCTAACCCTAACCCTAACCCTAACACTATCCTAGGGCGGATGCTAACCCTAACCCTAACCCTAACACTATAGTAGGGCTGATGCTAACCCTAACACTAACACTATCCTAGGGCTGATGCTAACCCTAACCCTAACCCTAACATTATCCTAGGGCGGATGCTAACCCTAACCCTAACCTAACAGTATCCTAGGGCTGATGCTAACCCTAACACTAAAACTATCCTAGGCCTGATGCTAACCCTAACCCTAACCCTAACACTATCCTAGGGCTAATGCTAACCCTAACCCTAACACTATCCTAGGGCTGATGCTCACCCTAACACTAACACTATCCTAGGGCTGATGCTAACCCTAACCCTAACCCTAACACTCTCCAAGGGCTGATGCTAACCCTAACCCTAACCCTAACACTATCCTAGGGCTGATGCTAACCCTAACGCTAACTCTAACACTATCTTAGGGCTGAGGCTAACCCTAACCCTAACACTATCCTACGGCTGATGCTAAACCTAACCCTAACCCTAACACTATCCTAGGGCTGATGCTAACCCTAACCCTAACACTATCCTAGGCCTGATGCTAACCCTAACCCTAACCCTAACACTATCCTAGGGCTGATGCTAACCCTAACCCTAACACTATCCTAGGGCTGATGCTAACCCTTACCCTAACCCTAACACTATCCTAGGGCTGATGCTAACACTAACCCTAACTCTAACACTATCTTAGGGCTGAGGCTAACCCTAACCCTAACACTATCCTACGGCTGATGCTAACCCGAACCCTAACCCTAACACTATCCTAGGGCTGATGTTAACCCTAACCATAACACTATCCTAGGCCTGATGCTAACCCTAACCCTAACCCTAACTCTATCCTAGGGTTGATGCTAACCCTAACCATAACACTATCCTAGGGCTGATGCTAACCCTAACCCAAACCCTAACACTATCCTAGGGCTGATGCTAACCCTAACCCTAACACTATCCTAGGCCTGATGATAACCCTAACCCTAACCCTAACACTATCCTAGGGCTGATGCTAACCCTAACCCTAACACTATCCTAGGGCTGATGCTAACCCTAACCCTAACCCTAACACTATCCTAGGGCGGATGGTAACCCTAACCCTAACCCTAACACTATCCTAGGGCTGATGCTAACCCTAACACTAACACTATCCTAGGGCTGATGCTAACCCTAACCCTAACCCAAACATTATCCTAGGGCGGATGCTAACCCTAACCTAACCCTAACACTATCCTAGGGCTGATGCTAACCCTAACACTAACACTATCCTAGGCCCGATGCTAACCCTAACCCTAACCCTAACACTATCCTAGGGCTGATGCTAACCCTAACTCTAACACTATCCTAGGGCTGATGGTAACCCTTACACTAACACTATCCTAGGGCGGATGCTAACCCTCACCCTAACCCTAACACTATCCTACGGCTGATGCTAACCCTAACCCTAACCCTAACATTATCCTAGGGCTGATGCTAACCCTAACCCTAACTCTAACACTATCTTAGGGCTGAGGCTAACCCTAACCCTAACACTATCCTACGGCTGATGCTAACCCTAACCCTAACCCTAACACTATCCTAGGGCTGATGCTAACCCTAACCCCAACACTATCCTAGGCCTGATGCTAACCCTAACCCTAACCCTAACACTATCCTAGGGCTGATGCTAACCCTAACCCTAACACTATCCTAGGCCTGATGCTAACCCTAACCCTAACCCTAACTCTATCCTAGGGTTGATGTTAACCCTAACCCTAACACTATCCTAGGGCTGATGCTAACCCTAACCCAAACCCTAACACTATCCTAGGGCTGATGCTAACCCTAACCCTAACACTATCCTAGGCCTGATGATAACCCTAACCCTAACCCTAACACTATCCTAGGGCTGATGCTAACCCTAACCCTAACACTATCCTAGGGCTGATGCTAACCCTAACCCTAACCCTAACACTATCCTAGGGCTGATGCTAACCCTAACCCTAACACTATCCTTGGGCTGATGCTAACCCTAACCCTAACCCTAACACTATCCTAGGGCAGATGCTAACCCTAACGCTAACCCTAACACTATCCTTGAACTGATGCTAACCCTAACCCTAACCCTAACACTATCCTAGGCGTGATGATAACCCTAACCCTAACCCTAACACTATCCTAGGGTTTATGTTAACCCTAACCCTAACACTATCCTAGGGCTGATGCTAACCCTAACCCTAACCCTAACACTATCCTAGGGCGGATGCTAACCCTAACCCTAACCCTAACACTATAGTAGGGCTGATGCTAACCCTAACACTAACACTATCCTAGGGCTGATGCTAACCCTAACCCTAACCCTAACATTATCCTAGGGCGGATGCTAACCCTAACCCTAACCTAACAGTATCCTAGGGCTGATGCTAACCCTAACACTAAAACTATCCTAGGCCTGATGCTAACCCTAACCCTAACCCTAACACTATCCTAGGGCTGATGCTCACCCTAACACTAACACTATCCTAGGGCTGATGCTAACCCTAACCCTAACCCTAACACTATCCTAGGGCTGATGCTAACCCTAACCCTAACTCTAACACTATCTTAGGGCTGAGGATAACCCTAAACCTAACACTATCCTACGGCTGATGCTAACCCTAACCCTAACCCTAACACTATCCTAGGGCTGATGCTAACCCTAACCCTAACACTATCCTAGGCCTGATGCTAACCCTAACCCTAACCCTAACACTATCCTAGGGCTGATGCTAACCCTAACCCTAACACTATCCTAGGCCTGATGCTAACCATAACCCTAACCCTAACTGTATCCTAGGGTTGATGCTAACCCTAACCCTAACACTATCCTAGGGCTGATGCTAACCCTAACCCAAACCCTAACACTATCCTAGGGCTGATGCTAACCCTAACCCTAACACTATCCTAGGCCTGATGATAACCCTAACCCTAACCCTAACACTATCCTAGGGCTGATGCTAACCCTAACCCTAACACTATCCTAGGGCTGATGCTAACCCTAACCATAACCCTAACACTATCCTAGGGCTGATGCTAACCCTAACCCTAACACTATCCTTGGGCTGATGCTAACCCTAACCCTAACCCTAACACTATCCTAGGGCAGATGCTAACCCTAACGCTAACCCTAACACTATCCTTGAACTGATGCTAACCCTAACCCTAACCCTAACACTATCCTAGGCCTGATGATAACCCTAACCCTAACCCTAACACTATCCTAGGGTTTATGTTAACCCTAACCCTAACACTATCCTAGGGCTGATGCTAACCCTAACCCTAACCCTAACACTATCCTAGGGCGGATGCTAACCCTAACCCTAACCCTAACACTATAGTAGGGCTGATGCTAACCCTAACACTAACACTATCCTAGGGCTGATGCTAACCCTAACCCTAACCCTAAAACTATCCTAGGGCTGATGCTAACCCTAACCCTAACCCTAACACTATCCTAGGGCGGATGCTAACCCTAACCCTAACCCTAACACTATAGTAGGGCTGATGCTAACCCTAACACTAACACTATCCTAGGGCTGATGCTAACCCTAACCCTAACCCTAACATTATCCTAGGGCGGATGCTAACCCTAACCCTAACCTAACAGTACCCTAGGGCTGATGCCAACCCTAACACTAAAACTATCCTAGGCCTGATGCTAACCCTAACCCTTACCCTAACACTATCCTAGGGCTGATGCTCACCCTAACACTAACACTATCCTAGGGCTGATGCTAACCCTAACCCTAACCCTAACACTCTCCAAGGGCTGATGCTAACCCTAACCCTAACCCTAACACTATCCTAGGGCTGATGCTAACCCTAACCCTAACTCTAACACTATCTTAGGGCTGAGGATAACCCTAAACCTAACACTATCCTACGGCTGATGCTAACCCAAACCCTAACCCTAACACTATCCTAGGGCTGATGCTAACCCTAACCCTAACACTATCCTAGGCCTGATGCTAACCCTAACCCTAACCCTAACACTATCCTAGGCCTGATGCTAACCCTAACCCTAACACTATCCCAGGCCTGATGCTAACCATAACCCTAACCCTAAGTGTATCCTAGGGTTGATGCTAACTTTAACCCTAACACTATCCTAGGGCTGATGCTAACCCTAACCCAAACCCTAACACTATCCTAGGGCTGATGCTAACCCTAACCCTAACACTATCCTAGGCCTGATGATAACCCTAACCCTAACCCTAACACTATCCTAGGGCTGATGCTAACCCTAACCCTAACACTATCCTAGGGCTGATGCTAACCCTAACCATAACCCTAACACTATCCTAGGGCTGATGCTAACCCTAACCCTAACACTATCCTTGGGCTGATGCTAACCCTAACCCTAACCCTAACACTATCCTAGGGCAGATGCTAACCCTAACGCTAACCCTAACACTATCCTTGAACTGATGCTAACCCTAACCCTAACCCTAACACTATCCTAGGCCTGATGATAACCCTAACCCTAACCCTAACACTATCCTAGGGTTTATGTTAACCCTAACCCTAACACTATCCTAGGGCTGATGCTAACCCTAACCCTAACCCTAACACTATCCTAGGGCGGATGCTAACCCTAACCCTAACCCTAACACTATAGTAGGGCTGATGCTAACCCTAACACTAACACTATCCTAGGGCTGATGCTAACCCTAACCCTAACCCTAACATTATCCTAGGGCGGATGCTAACCCTAACCCTAACCTAACAGTATCCTAGGGCTGATGCTAACCCTAACACTAAATCTATCCTAGGCCTGATGCTAACCCTAACCCTAACCCTAACACTATCCTAGGACTAATGCTAACCCTAACCCTAACACTATCCTAGGGCTGATGCTCACCCTAACACTAACACTATCCTAGGGCTGATGCTAACCCTAACCCTAACCCTAACACTCTCCAAGGGCTGATGCTAACCCTAACCCTAACCCTAACACTATCCTAGGGCTGATGCTAACCCTAACGCTAACTCTAACACTATCTTAGGGCTGAGGCTAACCCTAACCCTAACACTATCCTACGGCTGATGCTAACCCTAACCCTAACCCTAACACTATCCTAGGGCTGATGCTAACCCTAACCCTAACACTATCCTAGGCCTGATGCTAACCCTAACCCTAACCCTAACACTATCCTAGGGCTGATGCTAACCCTAACCCTAACACTATCCTAGGGCTGATGCTAACCCTAACCCTAACCCTAACACTATCCTAGGGCTGATGCTAACACTAACCCTAACTCTAACACTATCTTAGGGCTGAGGCTAACCCTAACCCTAACACTATCCTACGGCTGATGCTAACCCGAACCCTAACCCTAACACAATCCTAGGGCTGATGTTAACCCTAACCATAACACTATCCTAGGCCTGATGCTAACCCTAACCCTAACCCTAACTCTATCCTAGGGTTGATGCTAACCCTAACCCTAACACTATCCTAGGGCTGATGCTAACCCTAACCCAAACCCTAACACTATCCTAGGGCTGATGCTAACCCTAACCCTAACACTATCCTAGGCCTGATGATAACCCTAACCCTAACCCTAACACTATCCTAGGGCTGATGCTAACCCTAACCCTAACACTATCCTAGGGCTGATGCTAACCCTAACCCTAACCCTAACACTATCCTAGGGCGGATGCTAACCCTAACCCTAACCCTAACAATATCCTAGGGCTGATGCTAACCCTAACACTAACACTATCCTAGGGCTGATGCTAACCCTAACCCTAACCCAAACATTATCCTAGGGCGGATGCTAACCCTAACCTAACCCTAACACTATCCTAGGGCTGATGCTAACCCTAACACTAACACTATCCTAGGCCCGATGCTAACCCTAACCCTAACCCTAACACTATCCTAGGGCTGATGCTAACCCTAACTCTAACACTATCCTAGGGCTGATGCTAACCCTTACACTAACACTATCCTAGGGCCGATGCTAACCCTAACCCTAACCCTAACACTATCCTACGGCTGATGCTAACCCTAACCCTAACCCTAACATTATCCTAGGGCTGATGCTAACCCTAACCCTAACTCTAACACTATCTTAGGGCTGAGGCTAACCCTAACCCTAACACTATCCTACGGCTGATGCTAACCCTAACCCTAACCATAACACTATCCTAGGGCTGATGCTAACCCTAACCCTAACACTATCCTAGGGCTGATGCTAACCCTAACCCTAACACTATCCTTGGGCTGATGCTAACCCTAACCCTAACCCTAACACTATCCTAGGGCAGATGCTAACCCTAACGCTAACCCTAACACTATCCTTGAACTGATGCTAACCCTAACCCTAACCCTAACACTATCCTAGGCCTGATGATAACCCTAACCCTAACCCTAACACTATCCTAGGGTTTATGTTAACCCTAACCCTAACACTATCCTAGGGCTGATGCTAACCCTTACACTAACACTATCCTAGGGCGGATGCTAACCCTAACCCTAACCCTAACACTATCCTACGGCTGATGCTAACCCTAACCCTAACCCTAACATTATCCTAGGGCTGATGCTAACCCTAACCCTAACTCTAACACTATCTTAGGGCTGAGGCTAACCCTAACCCTAACACTATCCTACGGCTGATGCTAACCCTAACCCTAACCATAACACTATCCTAGGGCTGATGCTAACCCTAACCCTAACACTATCCTAGGGCTGATGCTAACCCTAACCCTAACACTATCCTTGGGCTGATGCTAACCCTAACCCTAACCCTAACACTATCCTAGGGCAGATGCTAACCCTAACGCTAACCCTAACACTATCCTTGAACTGATGCTAACCCTAACCCTAACCCTAACACTATCCTAGGCCTGATGATAACCCTAACCCTAACCCTAACACTATCCTAGGGTTTATGTTAACCCTAACCCTAACACTATCCTAGGGCTGATGCTAACCCTAACCCTAACCCTAACACTATCCTAGGGCGGATGCTAACCCTAACCCTAACCCTAACACTATAGTAGGGCTGATGCTAACCCTAACACTAACACTATCCTAGGGCTGATGCTAACCCTAACCCTAACCCTAACACTATCCTAGGGCTGATGCTAACCCTAACCCTAACCCTAACACTATCCTAGGGCGGATGCTAACCCTAACCCTAACCCTAACACTATAGTAGGGCTGATGCTAACCCTAACACTAACACTATCCTAGGGCTGATGCTAACCCTAACCCTAACCCTAACATTATCCTAGGGCGGATGCTAACCCTAACCCTAACCTAACAGTACCCTAGGGCTGATGCTAACCCTAACACTAAAACTATCCTAGGCCTGATGCTAACCCTAACCCTAACCCTAACACTATCCTAGGGCTGATGCTCACCCTAACACTAACACTATCCTAGGGCTGATGCTAACCCTAACCCTAACCCTAACACTCTCCAAGGGCTGATGCTAACCCTAACCCTAACCCTAACACTATCCTAGGGCTGATGCTAACCCTAACCCTAACTCTAACACTATCTTAGGGCTGAGGATAACCCTAAACCTAACACTATCCTACGGCTGATGCTAACCCTAACCCTAACCCTAACACTATCCTAGGGCTGATGCTAACCCTAACCCTAACACTATCCTAGGCCTGATGCTAACCCTAACCCTAACCCTAACACTATCCTAGGGCTGATGCTAACCCTAACCCTAACACTATCCTAGGCCTGATGCTAACCATAACCCTAACCCTAACTGTATCCTAGGGTTGATGCTAACCCTAACCCTAACACTATCCTAGGGCTGATGCTAACCCTAACCCAAACCCTAACACTATCCTAGGGCTGATGCTAACCCTAACCCTAACACTATCCTAGGCCTGATGATAACCCTAACCCTAACCCTAACACTATCCTAGGGCTGATGCTAACCCTAACCCTAACACTATCCTAGGGCTGATGCTAACCCTAACCATAACCCTAACACTATCCTAGGGCTGATGCTAACCCTAACCCTAACACTATCCTTGGGCTGATGCTAACCCTAACCCTAACCCTAACACTATCCTAGGGCAGATGCTAACCCTAACGCTAACCCTAACACTATCCTTGAACTGATGCTAACCCTAACCCTAACCCTAACACTATCCTAGGCCTGATGATAACCCTAACCCTAACCCTAACACTATCCTAGGGTTTATGTTAACCCTAACCCTAACACTATCCTAGGGCTGATGCTAACCCTAACCCTAACCCTAACACTATCCTAGGGCGGATGCTAACCCTAACCCTAACCCTAACACTATAGTAGGGCTGATGCTAACCCTAACACTAACACTATCCTAGGGCTGATGCTAACCCTAACCCTAACCCTAACATTTTCCTAGGGCGGATGCTAACCCTAACCCTAACCTAACAGTATCCTAGGGCTGATGCTAACCCTAACACTAAAACTATCCTAGGCCTGATGCTAACCCTAACCCTAACCCTAACACTATCCTAGGACTAATGCTAACCCTAACCCTAACACTATCCTAGGGCTGATGCTCACCCTAACACTAACACTATCCTAGGGCTGATGCTAACCCTAACCCTAACCCTAACACTCTCCAAGGGCTGATGCTAACCCTAACCCTAACCCTAACACTATCCTAGGGCTGATGCTAACCCTAACGCTAACTCTAACACTATCTTAGGGCTGAGGCGATCCCTAACCCTAACACTATCCTACGGCTGATGCTAACCCTAACCCTAACCCTAACACTATCCTAGGGCTGATGCTAACCCTAACCCTAACACTATCCTAGGCCTGATGCTAACCCTAACCCTAACCCTAACACTATCCTAGGGCTGATGCTAACCCTAACCCTAACACTATCCTAGGGCTGATGCTAACCCTAACCCTAACCCTAACACTATCCTAGGGCTGATGCTAACACTAACCCTAACTCTAACACTATCTTAGGGCTGAGGCTAACCCTAACCCTAACACTATCCTACGGCTGATGCTAACCCGAACCCTAACCCTAACACTATCCTAGGGCTGATGTTAACCCTAACCATAACACTATCCTAGGCCTGATGCTAACCCTAACCCTAACTCTAACTCTATCCTAGGGTTGATGCTAACCCTAACCCTAACACTATCCTAGGGCTGATGCTAACCCTAACCCAAACCCTAACACTATCCTAGGGCTGATGCTAACCCTAACCCTAACAGTATCCTAGGCCTGATGATAACCCTAACCCTAACCCTAACACTATCCTAGGGCTGATGCTAACCCTAACCCTAACACTATCCTAGGGCTGATGCTAACCCTAACCCTAACCCTAACACTATCCTTGAACTGATGCTAACCCTAACCCTAACCCTAACACTATCCTAGGCCTGATTATAACCCTAACCCTAACCCTAACACTATCCTAGGGTTTATGTTAACCCTAACCCTAACACTATCCTAGGGCTGATGCTAACCCTAACCCTAACCCTAACACTATCCTAGGGCGGATGCTAACCCTAACCCTAACCCTAACACTATCCTAGGGCTGATGCTAACCCTAACACTAACACTATCCTAGGGCTGATGCTAACCCTAACCCTAACCCAAACATTATCCTAGGGCGGATGCTAACCCTAACCATAACCCTAACACTATCCTAGGGCTGATGCTAACCCTAACACTAACACTATCCTAGGCCTGATGCTAACCCTAACCCGAACCCTAACACTATCCTAGAGCTGATGCTAACCCTAACCCTAACACTATCCTAGGGCTGATGCTAACCCTAACCCTGACACTATCCTAGGCCTGATGATAACCCTAACCCTAACCCTAACACTATCCTAGGGCTGATGCTAACCCTAACCCTAACACTATCCTAGGGCTGAAGCTAACCCTAACCCTAACACTAACACTATCCTAGGGCGGATGCTAACCCTAACCCTAACCCTAACACTATCCTAGGGCTGATGCTAACCCTAACACTAACACTATCCTAGGGCTGATGCTAACCCTAACCCTAACCCAAACATTATCCTAGGGCGGATGCTAACCCTAACCCTAACCCTAACACTATCCTAGGGCTGATGCTAACCCTAACACTAACACTATCCTAGGCCTGATGCTAACCCTAACCCTAACCCTAACACTATCCTAGGGCTGATGCTATCCCTAACCCTAACACTATCCCAGGGTTGATGCTAACCCTAACCCTAACACTATCCTAGGGCTGATGCTAACCCTAACCCTAACCCTAACACTATCCTTGGGCTGATGCTAACCCTAACCCTAACACTATCCTGGGCCTGATGCTAACCCTAACCCTAACCCTAACACTATCCTAGGGCTGATGCTAACCCTAACCCTAACACTATCCTTGGGCTGATGCTAACCCTAACCCTAACCCTAACACTATCCTAGGGCAGATGCTAACCCTAACGCTAACCCTAACACTATCTTTGAACTGATGCTAACCCTAACCCTAACCCTAACACTATCCTAGGCCTGATGATAACCCTAACCCTAACCCTAACATTATCCTAGGGTTTATGTTAACCCTAACCCTAACACTATCCTAGGGCTGATGCTAACCCTAACCCTAACCCTAACACTATCCTAGGGCGGATGCTAACCCTAACCCTAACACTAACACTATCCTAGGGCTGATGCTAACCCTAACCCTAACCTAACACTATCCTAGGGCTGATGCTAACCCTAACACTAAAACTATCCTAGGCCTGATGCTAACCCTAACCCTAACCCTAACACTATCCTAGGGCTAATGCTAACCCTAACCCTAACACTATCCTAGGGCTGATGCTCACCCTAACACTAACACTATCCTAGGGCTGATGCTAACCCTAACCCTAACCCTAACACTCTCCAAATGCTGACGCTAACCCTAACCCTAACCCTAACACTATCCTAGGGCTGATGCTAACCCTAACCCTATCCCTAACACTATCCTAGGGCTGATGCTAACCCTAACCCTAACTCTCACACTATCTTAGGGCTGAGGCTAACCCTAACCCTAACACTATCCTACGGCTGATGCTAACCCTAACCCTAACCCTAACACTATCCTAGGGCTGATGCTAACCCTAACCCTAACACTATCCTAGGCCTGATGCTAACCCTAACCCTAACCCTAACACTATCCTAGGGCTGATGCTAACCCTAACCCTAACACTATCCTAGGCCTGATGCTAACCCTAACCCTAACCCTAACACTATCCTAGGACTGATGCTAACCCTAACCCTAACACTATCCTAGGGCTGATGCTAACCCTAACCCTAACCCTAACACTATCCTAGGGCTGATGCTAACCCTAACCCTAACTCTAACACTATCTTAGGGCTGAGGCTAACCCTAACGCTAACACTATCCTACGGCTGATGCTAACCCGAACCCTAACCCTAACACTATCCTAGGGCTGATGCTAACCCTAACCATAACACTATCCTAGGCCTGATGCTAACCCTAACCCTAACCCTAACTCTATCCTAGGGTTGATGCTAACCCTAACCCTAACACTATCCTAGGGCTGATGCTAACCCTAACCCAAACCCTAACACTATCCTAGGGCTGATGCTAACCCTAACCCTAACACTATCCTAGGCCTGATGATAACCCTAACCCTAACCCTAACACTATCCTAGGGCTGATGCTAACCCTAACCCTAACACTATCCTAGGGCTGATGCTAACCCTAACCCTAACCCTAACACTATCCTAAGTGTGACGCTAACCCTAGCCCTCACACTATCCTAGGCCTGATGATAACCCTAACCCTAACCTTAACACTATCCTAGGGCTGATGCTAACCCTAACCCTAACCCTAACACTATCCTAGAGATGATGCTAACCCTAACCCTAACACTATCCTAGGCCTGATGATAACCCTAACCCTAACCCTGACACTATCCTAGGGCTGATGCTAACCCTAACCCTAACACTATCCTAGGGCTGATGCTAACCCTAACCCTAACCCTAACACTATCCTAGGCCTGATGCTAACCCTATCCCTAACCCTAACACTCTCCTAGGGCTGAGGCTAACCCTAACCCTAACACTATCCTAGGGCTGATGCTAACCCTAACCCTAACCCAAACATTATCCTAGGGTTGATGCTAACCCTAACCCTAACACTATCCTAGGGCTGATGCTAACCCTAACCCTAACCCTAACACTATCCTTGGGCTGATGCTAACCCTAACCCTAACACTATCCTGGGCCTGATGCTAACCCTAACCCTAACCCTAACACTATCATAGGGCTGATACTAACCCTAACCCTAACACTATCCTTGGGCTGATGCTAACCCTAACCCTAACCCTAACACTATCCTAGGGAAGATGCTAACCCTAACGCTAACCCTAACACTATCCTTGAACTGATGCTAACCCTAACCCTAACCCTAACACTATCCTAGGCCTGATGATAACCCTAACCTAACCCTAACACTATCCTAGGGTTTATGTTAACCCTAACCCTAACATTATCCTAGGGCTGATGCTAACCTTAACCCTAACCCTAACACTATCCTAGGCCTGATGCTAACCCTAACCATAACCCTAACACTATCCTAGGGCTGATGCTAACCCTAACCCTAACACTATCCTAGGGCGGATGCTAACCCTAACCCTAACCCTAACACTATCCTAGGGCTGATGCTAACCCTAACCCTAACCCAAACATTATCCTAGGGCGGATGCTAACCCTAACCCTAACCCTAACACTATCCTAGGGTTTATGTTAACCCTAACCCTAACACTATCCTAGGGCTCATGCTAACCCTAACCCTAACCCTAACACTATCCTAGGGCGGATGCTAACCCTAACCGTAACCCTAACACTATCCAAGGGCTGATGCTAACCCTAACACTAACACTATCCTAGGGCGGATGCTAACGCTAACCCTAACCCTAACACTATCCTAGGGCTGATGCTAACCCTAACACTAACACTATCCTAGGGCGGATGCTAACCCTAACCCTAACCCTAACACTATCCTAGGGCTGATGCTAACCCTAACCCTAACACTATCCTAGGGCTGATGCTAACCCTAACCCTAACCCTAACACTATCCTAGGGCTGATGCTAACCCTAACCCTAACACTATCCTAGGGCTGATGCTCACCCTAACCCTAAACCTAACACTATCCTAGGGTGGATGCTAACCCTAACCCTAACCCTAACACTATCCTAGGGCTGATGCTAACCCTAACACTAACACTATCCTAGGGCTGATGCTACCCCTAACCCTAACCCTAACACTCTCCAAGGGCTGATGCTAACCCTAACCCTAACCCTAACACTATCCTAGGGCTGATGCTAACCCTAACCCTAACACTATCCTAGGGCTGATGCTAACCCTAACCCTAACCCTAACACTATCTTAGGGCTGATGTTAACCCTTACCCTAACACTATCCTGGGGCTGATGCTAACCCTAACACTAACACTATCCTAGGGCTGATGCTAAAACTAACCCTAACCCTAACACTATCCTAGGGCTGATGCTAACCCTAACCCTAACCCTAACACTATCCTTGGGCTGATGCTAACCCTAACCCTAACACTATCCTGGGCCTGATGCTAACCCTAACCCTAACCCTAACACTATCCTAGGGCTGATGCTAACCCTAACCCTAACACTATCCTTGGGCTGATGCTAACCCTAACCCTAACCCTAACACTATCCTAGGGCAGATGCTAACCCTAACGCTAACCCTAACACTATCCTTGAACTGATCCTAACCCTAACCCTAACCCTAACACTATCCTAGGCCTGATGATAACCCTAACCCTAACCCTAACACTATCCTAAGTCTGATGCTAACTCTAGCCCTCACACTATCCTAGGCCTGATGATAACCCTAACCCTAACCTTAACACTATCCTAGGGCTGATGCTAACCCTAACCCTAACCCTAACACTATCCTAGAGCTGATGCTAACCCTAACCCTAACACTATCCTAGGCCTGATGATAACCCTAACCCTAACCCTGACAGTATCCTAGGGCTGATGCTAACCGTAACCCGAACACTATCTTAGGGCTGATGCTAACCCTAACCCTAACCCTAACACTATCCTAGGCCTGATGCTAACCCTATCCCTAACCCTAACACTCTCCTACGGCTGAGGCAACCCTAACTCTAACAATATCCTAGGGCTGATGCTAACCCTAACCCTAACCCAAACACTATCCTAGGGTTGATGCTAACCCTAACCCTAACACTATCCTAGGGCTGATGCTAACCCTAACCCTAACCCTAACACTATCCTTGGGCTGATGCTAACCCTAACCCTAACACTATCCTGGGCCTGATGCTAACCCTAACCCTAACACTAACACTATCATAGGGCAGATGCTAACTCTAACGCTAACCCTAACACTATCCTTGAACTGATGCTAACCCTAACCCTAACCCTAACACTATCCTAGGCCTGATGATAACCCTAACCCTAACCCTAACACTATCCTAGGATTTATGTTAACCCTAACCCTAACACTATCCTAGGGCTGATGCTAACCCTAACCCTAACCCTAACACTATCCTAGGGCGGATGCTAACCCTAACCCTAACCCTAACACTATCCTAGGGCTGATGCTAACCCTAACACTAACACTATCCTAGGGCTGAGGCTAACCCTAACCCTAACCCTAACATTATCCTAGGGCGGATGCTAACCATAACCCTAACCCTAACACTATCCTAGGGCTGATGCTAACCCTAACACTAACACTATCCTAGGCCTGATGCTAACCCTAACCCTAACCCTAACACTATCCTAGGGCTGATGCTAACCCTAACCCTAACACTATCCTAGGGCTGATGCTAACCCTAACACTAACACTATCCTAGGGCTGATGCTAACCCTAACCCTAACCCTAACACTCTCCAAGGGCTGATGCTAACCCTCACACTAACCCTAACACTATCCTAGGGCTGATGCTAACCCTAACCCTAACTCTAACACTAGCTTAGGGCTGAGGCTAACCCTAACCCTAACACTATCCTACGACTGATGCTAACCCTAACCCTAACCATAACACTATCCTAGGGCTGATGCTAACCCTAACCCTAACATTATCCTAGGAAAAGATGCTAACACTAACCCTAACCCTAACACTATCCTAGGGCTGATGCTAACCCTAACCCTAACACTATCTTAGGGCTGATGCTAACCCTAACCCTAACCCTAACACTATCCTAGGGCTGATGGTAACCGTAACCCTAACACTATCCTAGGCCTGATGATAACCCTAACCCTAACCCTAACACTATCCTAGGGCTGATGCTAACCCTAACCCTAACACTATCCTAGGGCTGATTCTAACCCTAACCCTAACCCTAACACTATCCTAGGGCTGATGCTAACCCTAACACTAACCCTAACACTATCCTTGAACTGATGCTAACCCTAACCCTAACCCTAACACTATCCTAGGCCTGATGATAACCCTAACCCTAACCCTAACACTATACTAGGGTTTATGTTAACCCTAACCCTAACACTATCCTAGGGCTGATGCTAACCCTAACCCTAAACCTAACACTATCCTAGGGCGGATGCTAACCCTAACCCTAACCCTAACACTATCCTAGGGCTGATGCTAACCCTAACACTAACACTATCCTAGGGCTGAAGTTAACCCTAACCCTAACCCTAACACTCTCCAAGGGCTGATGCTAACCCTAACCCTAACCCTAACACTATCCTAGGGCTGATGCTAACCCTAACCCTAACACAATCCTAGGGCTGATGCTAACCATAACCCTAACCCTAACATTATCCTAGGGCGGATGCTAACCCTAACCATAACCCTAACACTATCGTAGGGCTGATGTTAACCCTAACACTAACACTATCCTAGGCCTGATGCTAACCCTAACCCTAACCCTAACACTATCCTAGGGCTGATGCTACCCCTACCCCTAACCCTAACACTCTCCAAGGGCTGATGCTAACCCTAACCCTAACCCTAACACTATCCTAGGGCTGATGCTAACCCTAACCCTAACACTATCCAAGGGCTGATGCTAACCCTAACCCTAACCCTAACACTATCTTAGGGCTGATGTTAACCATAACCCTAACGCTATCCTAGGGCTGATGCTAACCCTAACCCTAACCCTAACACTAACCTAGGGCTGATGCTAACCCTAACCCTAACACTATCCTAGGGCTGATGCTAACCCTAACCCTAACCCTAACACTATCCTAGGGCTGATGCTAACCCTAACACTAACACTATCCTAGGGCGGATGCTAACCCTAACCCTAACCCTAACACTATCCTAGGGCTGATGCTAACCCTAACACTAACACTATCCTAGGGGTGATGCTAACCCTAACCCTAACCCTAACATTATCCTAGGGCTGATGCTAACCCTAACCCTAACTGTAACACTATCTTAGGGCTGAGGCTAACCCTAACCCTAACACTATCCTACGGCTGATGCTAACCCTAACCCTAACCCTAACACTATCCTAGGGCTGATGCTAACCCTAACCCTAACACTATCCTAGGGCTGATGCTAACCCTAACCCTAACCCTAACGCTATCCTAGGGCTGATGCTAACCCTAACCCTAACACTATCCTAGGGCTGATGCTCACCCTAACCCTAAACCTAACACTATCCTAGGGGGGATGCTAACCCTAACCCTAACCCTAACACTATCCTAGGGCTGATGCTAACCCTAACACTAACACTATCCTAGGGCTGATGCTACCCCTAACCCTAACCCTAACACTCTCCAAGGGCTGATGCTAACCCTAACCCTAACCCTAACACTATCCTAGGGCTGATGCTAACCCTAACCCTAACACTATCCAAGGGCTGATGCTACCCCTAACCCTAACCCTAACACTATCTTGGGGCTGATGTTAACCATAACCCTAACGCTATCCTAGGGCTGATGCTAACCCTAACCCTAACCCTAACACTATCCTAGGGCTGATGCTAACCCTAACCCTAACCCTAACACTAACCTAGAGCTGATGCTAACCCTAACCCTAACACTATCCTAGGGCTGATGCTAACCCTAACCCTAACCCTAACACTATCCTAGGGCTGATGCTAACCCTAACCCTAACACTATCCTAGGGCTGATGCTAACCCTAACCCTAACCCTAACACTATCCTAGGGCTGATGCTAACCCTAACACTAACACTATCCTAGGGCTGATGCTAACCCTAACCCTAACCCTAACACTATCCTAGGGCTGATGCTAACCCTAACCCTAACCCAAACACTATCCTAGGGTTGATGCTAACCCTAACCCTAACACTATCCTAGGGCTGATGCTAACCCTAACCCTAACCCTAACACTATCCTTGGCCTGATGCTAACCCTAACCCTAACACTATCCTGGGCCTGATGCTAACCCTAACCCTAACCCTAACACTATCCTAGGGCTGATGCTCACCCTAACCCTAACACTATCCTTGGGCTGATGCTAACCCTAACCCTAACCCTAACACTATCCTAGGGCAGATGCTAACCCTAACGCTAACCCTAACACTATCCTTGAACTGATGCTAACCCTAACCCTAACCCTAACACTATCCTAGGCCTGATGATAACCCTAACCCTAACCCTAACACTATCCTAAGTCTGATGCTAACTCTAGGGCTCACACTATCCTAGGCCTGATGATAACCCTAACCCTAACCTTAACACTATCCTAGGGCTGATGCTAACCCTAACCCTAACCCTAACACTATCCTAGAGCTGATGCTAACCCTAACCCTAACACTATCTAGGCCTGATGATAACCCTAACCCTAACCCTGACAGTATCCTAGGGCTGATGCTAACCCTAACCCTAACACTATCCTAGGGCTGATGCTAACCCTAACCCTAACCCTAACGCTATCCTAGGCCTGATGCTAACCCTATCCCTAACCCTAACACTCTCCTAGGGCTGAGGCTAACCCTAACCCTAACACTATACTAGGGCTGATGCTAACCCTAACCCTAACCCAAACACTATCCTAGGGTTGATGCTAACCCTAACCCTAACACTATCCTAGGGCTGATGCTAACCCTAACCCTAACCCTAACACTATCCTTGGGCTGATGCTAACCCTAACAATAACACTATCCTGGGCCTGATGCTAACCCTAACCCTAACCCTAACACTATCATAGGGCTGATGCTAACCCTAACCCTAACACTATCCTTGGGCTGATGCTAACCCTAACCCTAACCCTAACACTATCCTAGGGCAGATGCTAACCCTAACGCTAACCCTAGCACTATCCTTGAACTGATGCTAACCCTAACCCTAACGCTAACACTATCCTAGGCCTGATGATAACCCTAAACCTAACCCTAACACTATCCTAGGATTTATGTTAACCCTAACCCTAACACTATCCTAGGGCTGATGCTAACCCTAACCCTAACCCTAACACTATCCTAGGGCGGATGCTAACCCTAACCCTAACCCTAACACTATCCTAGGGCTGATGCTAACCCTAACACTAACACTATCCTAGGGCTGATGCTAACCCTAACCCTAACCCTAACATTATCCTAGGGCGGATGCTAACCATAACCCTAACCCTAACACTATCCTAGGGCTGATGCTAACCCTAACACTAACACTATCCTAGGCCTGATGCTAACACTAACCCTAACCCTAACACTATCCTAGGGCTGATGCTAACCCTAACCCTAACACTATCCTAGGGCTGATGCTAACCCTAACACTAACACTATCCTAGGGCTGATGCTAACCCTAACCCTAACCCTAACACTCACCAAGGGCTGATGCTAACCCTAACCCTAACCCTAACACTATCCTAGGGCTGATGCTAACCCTAACCCTAACCCTAACACTATCCTAAGTGTGACGCTAACCCTAGCCCTCACACTATCCTAGGCCTGATGATAACCCTAACCCTAACCTTAACACTATCCTAGGGCTGATGCTAACCCTAACCCTAACCCTAACACTATCCTAGAGATGATGCTAACCCTAACCCTAACACTATCCTAGGCCTGATGATAACCCTAACCCTAACCCTGACACTATCCTAGGGCTGATGCTAACCCTAACCCTAACACTATCCTAGGGCTGATGCTAACCCTAACCCTAACCCTAACACTATCCTAGGCCTGATGCTAACCCTATCCCTAACCCTAACACTCTCCTAGGGCTGAGGCTAACCCTAACCCTAACACTATCCTAGGGCTGATGCTAACCCTAACCCTAACCCAAACATTATCCTAGGGTTGATGCTAACCCTAACCCTAACACTATCCTAGGGCTGATGCTAACCCTAACCCTAACCCTAACACTATCCTTGGCCTGATGCTAACCCTAACCCTAACACTATCCTGGGCCTGATGCTAACCCTAACCCTAACCCTAACACTATCATAGGGCTGATACTAACCCTAACCCTAACACTATCCTTGGGCTGATGCTAACCCTAACCCTAACCCTAACACTATCCTAGGGAAGATGCTAACCCTAACGCTAACCCTAACACTATCCTTGAACTGATGCTAACCCTAACCCTAACCCTAACACTATCCTAGGCCTGATGATAACCCTAACCCTAACCCTAACACTATCCTAGGGTTTATGTTAACCCTAACCCTAACATTATCCTAGGGCTGATGCTAACCTTAACCCTAACCCTAACACTATCCTAGGCCTGATGCTAACCCTAACCATAACCCTAACACTATCCTAGGGCTGATGCTAACCCTAACCCTAACACTATCCTAGGGCGGATGCTAACCCTAACCCTAACCCTAACACTATCCTAGGGCTGATGCTAACCCTAACCCTAACCCAAACATTATCCTAGGGCGGATGCTAACCCTAACCCTAACCCTAACACTATCCTAGGGTTTATGTTAACCCTAACCCTAACACTATCCTAGGGCTCATGCTAACCCTAACCCTAACCCTAACACTATCCTAGGGCGGATGCTAACCCTAACCGTAACCCTAACACTATCGAAGGGCTGATGCTAACCCTAACACTAACACTATCCTAGGGCGGATGCTAACCCTAACCCTAACCCTAACACTATCCTAGGGCTGATGCTAACCCTAACACTAACACTATCCTAGGGCGGATGCTAACCCTAACCCTAACCCTAACACTATCCTAGGGCTGATGCTAACCCTAACCCTAACACTATCCTAGGGCTGATGCTAACCCTAACCCTAACCCTAACACTATCCTAGGGCTGATGCTAACCCTAACCCTAACACTATCCTAGGGCTGATGCTCACCCTAACCCTAAACCTAACACTATCCTAGGGTGGATGCTAACCCTAACCCTAACCCTAACACTATCCTAGGGCTGATGCTAACCCTAACACTAACACTATCCTAGGGCTGATGCTACCCCTAACCCTAACCCTAACACTCTCCAAGGGCTGATGCTAACCCTAACCCTAACCCTAACACTATCCTAGGGCTGATGCTAACCCTAACCCTAACACTATCCTAGGGCTGATGCTAACCCTAACCCTAACCCTAACACTATCTTAGGGCTGATGTTAACCCTTACCCTAACACTATCCTGGGGCTGATGCTAACCCTAACACTAACACTATCCTAGGGCTGATGCTAACCCTAACCCTAACCCTAACACTATCCTAGGGCTGATGCTAACCCTAACCCTAACCCTAACACTATCCTTGGGCTGATGCTAACCCTAACCCTAACACTATCCTGGGCCTGATGCTAACCCTAACCCTAACCCTAACACTATCCTAGGGCTGATGCTAACCCTAACCCTAACACTATCCTTGGGCTGATCCTAACCCTAACCCTAACCCTAACACTATCCTAGGGCAGATGCTAACCCTAACGCTAACCCTAACACTATCCTTGAACTGATCCTAACCCTAACCCTAACCCTAACACTATCCTAGGCCTGATGATAACCCTAACCCTAACCCTAACACTATCCTAAGTCTGATGCTAACTCTAGCCCTCACACTATCCTAGGCCTGATGATAACCCTAACCCTAACCTTAACACTATCCTAGGGCTGATGCTAACCCTAACCCTAACCCTAACACTATCCTAGAGCTGATGCTAACCCTAACCCTAACACTATCCTAGGCCTGATGATAACCCTAACCCTAACCCTGACAGTATCCTAGGGCTGATGCTAACCGTAACCCGAACACTATCTTAGGGCTGATGCTAACCCTAACCCTAACCCTAACACTATCCTAGGCCTGATGCTAACCCTATCCCTAACCCTAACACTCTCCTACGGCTGAGGCAACCCTAACCCTAACAATATCCTAGGGCTGATGCTAACCCTAACCCTAACCCAAACACTATCCTAGGGTTGATGCTAACCCTAACCCTAACACTATCCTAGGGCTGATGCTAACCCTAACCCTAACCCTAACACTATCCTTGGGCTGATGCTAACCCTAACCCTAACACTATCCTGGGCCTGATGCTAACCCTAACCCTAACACTAACACTATCATAGGGCAGATGCTAACCCTAACGCTAACCCTAACACTATCCTTGAACTGATGCTAACCCTAACCCTAACCCTAACACTATCCTAGGCCTGATGATAACCCTAACCCTAACCCTAACACTATCCTAGGATTTATGTTAACCCTAACCCTAACACTATCCTAGGGCTGATGCTAACCCTAACCCTAACCCTAACACTATCCTAGGGCGGATGCTAACCCTAACCCTAACCCTAACACTATCCTAGGGCTGATGCTAACCCTAACACTAACACTATCCTAGGGCTGAGGCTAACCCTAACCCTAACCCTAACATTATCCTAGGGCGGATGCTAACCATAACCCTAACCCTAACACTATCCTAGGGCTGATGCTAACCCTAACACTAACACTATCCTAGGCCTGATGCTAACCCTAACCCTAACCCTAACACTATGCTAGGGCTGATGTTAACCCTAACCCTAACACTATCCTAGGGCTGATGCTAACCCTAACACTAACACTATCCTAGGGCTGATGCTAACCCTAACCCTAACCCTAACACTCTCCAAGGGCTGATGCTAACCCTCACACTAACCCTAACACTATCCTAGGGCTGATGCTAACCCTAACCCTAACTCTAACACTAGCTTAGGGCTGAGGCTAACCCTAACCCTAACACTATCCTACGACTGATGCTAACCCTAACCCTAACCATAACATTATCCTAGGGCTGATGCTAACCCTAACCCTAACATTATCCTAGGAAAAGATGCTAACACTAACCCTAACCCTAACACTATCCTAGGGCTGATGCTAACCCTAACCCTAACACTATCTTAGGGCTGATGCTAACCCTAACCCTAACCCTAACACTATCCTAGGGCTGATGGTAACCGTAACCCTAACACTATCCTAGGCCTGATGATAACCCTAACCCTAACCCTAACACTATCCTAGGGCTGATGCTAACCCTAACCCTAACACTATCCTAGGGCTGATTCTAACCCTAACCCTAACCCTAACACTATCCTAGGGCTGATGCTAACCCTAACACTAACCCTAACACTATCCTTGAACTGATGCTAACCCTAACCCTAACCCTAACACTATCCTAGGCCTGATGATAACCCTAACCCTAACCCTAACACTATACTAGGGTTTATGTTAACCCTAACCCTAACACTATCCTAGGGCTGATGCTAACCCTAACCCTAAACCTAACACTATCCTAGGGCGGATGCTAACCCTAACCCTAACCCTAACACTATCCTAGGGCTGATGCTAACCCTAACACTAACACTATCCTAGGGCTGAAGTTAACCCTAACCCTAACCCTAACACTCTCCAAGGGCTGATGCTAACCCTAACCCTAACCCTAACACTATCCTAGGGCTGATGCTAACCCTAACCCTAACACAATCCTAGGGCTGATGCTAACCCTAACCCTAACCCTAACATTATCCTAGGGCGGATGCTAACCCTAACCAGAACCCTAACACTATCGTAGGGCTGATGTTAACCCTAACACTAACACTATCCTAGGCCTGATGCTAACCCTAACCCTAACCCTAACACTATCCTAGGGCTGATGCTACCCCTACCCCTAACCCTAACACTCTCCAAGGGCTGATGCTAACCCTAACCCTAACCCTAACACTATCCTAGGGCTGATGCTAACCCTAACCCTAACCCTAACACTATCCTAGGGCGGATGCTAACCCTAACCCTAACCCTAACACTATAGTAGGGCTGATGCTAACCCTAACACTAACACTATCCTAGGGCTGATGCTAACCCTAACCCTAACCCTAACATTATCCTAGGGCGGATGCTAACCCTAACCCTAACCTAACAGTATCCTAGGGCTGATGCTAACCCTAACACTAAAACTATCCTAGGCCTGATGCTAACCCTAACCCTAACCCTAACACTATCCTAGGGCTAATGCTAACCCTAACCCTAACACTATCCTAGGGCTGATGCTCACCCTAACACTAACACTATCCTAGGGCTGATGCTAACCCTAACCCTAACCCTAACACTCTCCAAGGGCTGATGCTAACCCTAACCCTAACCCTAACACTATCCTAGGGCTGATGCTAACCCTAACGCTAACTCTAACACTATCTTAGGGCTGAGGCTAACCCTAACCCTAACACTATCCTACGGCTGATGCTAAACCTAACCCTAACCCTAACACTATCCTAGGGCTGATGCTAACCCTAACCCTAACACTATCCTAGGCCTGATGCTAACCCTAACCCTAACCCTAACACTATCCTAGGGCTGATGCTAACCCTAACCCTAACACTATCCTAGGGCTGATGCTAACCCTTACCCTAACCCTAACACTATCCTAGGGCTGATGCTAACACTAACCCTAACTCTAACACTATCTTAGGGCTGAGGCTAACCCTAACCCTAACACTATCCTACGGCTGATGCTAACCCGAACCCTAACCCTAACACTATCCTAGGGCTGATGTTAACCCTAACCATAACACTATCCTAGGCCTGATGCTAACCCTAACCCTAACCCTAACTCTATCCTAGGGTTGATGCTAACCCTAACCATAACACTATCCTAGGGCTGATGCTAACCCTAACCCAAACCCTAACACTATCCTAGGGCTGATGCTAACCCTAACCCTAACACTATCCTAGGCCTGATGATAACCCTAACCCTAACCCTAACACTATCCTAGGGCTGATGCTAACCCTAACCCTAACACTATCCTAGGGCTGATGCTAACCCTAACCCTAACCCTAACACTATCCTAGGGCGGATGGTAACCCTAACCCTAACCCTAACACTATCCTAGGGCTGATGCTAACCCTAACACTAACACTATCCTAGGGCTGATGCTAACCCTAACCCTAACCCAAACATTATCCTAGGGCGGATGCTAACCCTAACCTAACCCTAACACTATCCTAGGGCTGATGCTAACCCTAACACTAACACTATCCTAGGCCCGATGCTAACCCTAACCCTAACCCTAACACTATCCTAGGGCTGATGCTAACCCTAACTCTAACACTATCCTAGGGCTGATGCTAACCCTTACACTAACACTATCCTAGGGCGGATGCTAACCCTCACCCTAACCCTAACACTATCCTACGGCTGATGCTAACCCTAACCCTAACCCTAACATTATCCTAGGGCTGATGCTAACCCTAACCCTAACTCTAACACTATCTTAGGGCTGAGGCTAACCCTAACCCTAACACTATCCTACGGCTGATGCTAACCCTAACCCTAACCCTAACACTATCCTAGGGCTGATGCTAACCCTAACCCTAACACTATCCTAGGCCTGATGCTAACCCTAACCCTAACCCTAACACTATCCTAGGGCTGATGCTAACCCTAACCCTAACACTATCCTAGGCCTGATGCTAACCCTAACCCTAACCCTAACTCTATCCTAGGGTTGATGTTAACCCTAACCCTAACACTATCCTAGGGCTGATGCTAACCCTAACCCAAACCCTAACACTATCCTAGGGCTGATGCTAACCCTAACCCTAACACTATCCTAGGCCTGATGATAACCCTAACCCTAACCCTAACACTATCCTAGGGCTGATGCTAACCCTAACCCTAACACTATCCTAGGGCTGATGCTAACCCTAACCCTAACCCTAACACTATCCTAGGGCTGATGCTAACCCTAACCCTAACACTATCCTTGGGCTGATGCTAACCCTAACCCTAACCCTAACACTATCCTAGGGCAGATGCTAACCCTAACGCTAACCCTAACACTATCCTTGAACTGATGCTAACCCTAACCCTAACCCTAACACTATCCTAGGCGTGATGATAACCCTAACCCTAACCCTAACACTATCCTAGGGTTTATGTTAACCCTAACCCTAACACTATCCTAGGGCTGATGCTAACCCTAACCCTAACCCTAACACTATCCTAGGGCGGATGCTAACCCTAACCCTAACCCTAACACTATAGTAGGGCTGATGCTAACCCTAACACTAACACTATCCTAGGGCTGATGCTAACCCTAACCCTAACCCTAACATTATCCTAGGGCGGATGCTAACCCTAACCCTAACCTAACAGTATCCTAGGGCTGATGCTAACCCTAACACTAAAACTATCCTAGGCCTGATGCTAACCCTAACCCTAACCCTAACACTATCCTAGGGCTGATGCTCACCCTAACACTAACACTATCCTAGGGCTGATGCTAACCCTAACCCTAACCCTAACACTATCCTAGGGCTGATGCTAACCCTAACCCTAACTCTAACACTATCTTAGGGCTGAGGATAACCCTAAACCTAACACTATCCTAGGGCTGATGCTCACCCTAACACTAACACTATCCTAGGGCTGATGCTAACCCTAACCCTAACCCTAACACTATCCTAGGGCTGATGCTAACCCTAACCCTAACACTATCCTTGGGCTGATGCTAACCCTAACCCTAACCCTAACACTATCCTAGGGCAGATGCTAACCCTAACGCTAACCCTAACACTATCCTTGAACTGATGCTAACCCTAACCCTAACCCTAACACTATCCTAGGCCTGATGATAACCCTAACCCTAACCCTAACACTATCCTAGGGTTTATGTTAACCCTAACCCTAACACTATCCTAGGGCTGATGCTAACCCTAACCCTAACCCTAACACTATCCTAGGGCGGATGCTAACCCTAACCCTAACCCTAACACTATAGTAGGGCTGATGCTAACCCTAACACTAACACTATCCTAGGGCTGATGCTAACCCTAACCCTAACCCTAAAACTATCCTAGGGCTGATGCTAACCCTAACCCTAACCCTAACACTATCCTAGGGCGGATGCTAACCCTAACCCTAACCCTAACACTATAGTAGGGCTGATGCTAACCCTAACACTAACACTATCCTAGGGCTGATGCTAACCCTAACCCTAACCCTAACATTATCCTAGGGCGGATGCTAACCCTAACCCTAACCTAACAGTACCCTAGGGCTGATGCCAACCCTAACACTAAAACTATCCTAGGCCTGATGCTAACCCTAACCCTTACCCTAACACTATCCTAGGGCTGATGCTCACCCTAACACTAACACTATCCTAGGGCTGATGCTAACCCTAACCCTAACCCTAACACTCTCCAAGGGCTGATGCTAACCCTAACCCTAACCCTAACACTATCCTAGGGCTGATGCTAACCCTAACCCTAACTCTAACACTATCTTAGGGCTGAGGATAACCCTAAACCTAACACTATCCTACGGCTGATGCTAACCCTAACCCTAACCCTAACACTATCCTAGGGCTGATGCTAACCCTAACCCTAACACTATCCTAGGCCTGATGCTAACCCTAACCCTAACCCTAACACTATCCTAGGGCTGATGCTAACCCTAACCCTAACACTATCCCAGGCCTGATGCTAACCATAACCCTAACCCTAACTGTATCCTAGGGTTGATGCTAACTTTAACCCTAACACTATCCTAGGGCTGATGCTAACCCTAACCCAAACCCTAACACTATCCTAGGGCTGATGCTAACCCTAACCCTAACACTATCCTAGGCCTGATGATAACCCTAACCCTAACCCTAACACTATCCTAGGGCTGATGCTAACCCTAACCCTAACACTATCCTAGGGCTGATGCTAACCCTAACCATAACCCTAACACTATCCTAGGGCTGATGCTAACCCTAACCCTAACACTATCCTTGGGCTGATGCTAACCCTAACCCTAACCCTAACACTATCCTAGGGCAGATGCTAACCCTAACGCTAACCCTAACACTATCCTTGAACTGATGCTAACCCTAACCCTAACCCTAACACTATCCTAGGCCTGATGATAACCCTAACCCTAACCCTAACACTATCCTAGGGTTTATGTTAACCCTAACCCTAACACTATCCTAGGGCTGATGCTAACCCTAACCCTAACCCTAACACTATCCTAGGGCGGATGCTAACCCTAACCCTAACCCTAACACTATAGTAGGGCTGATGCTAACCCTAACACTAACACTATCCTAGGGCTGATGCTAACCCTAACCCTAACCCTAACATTATCCTAGGGCGGATGCTAACCCTAACCCTAACCTAACAGTATCCTAGGGCTGATGCTAACCCTAACACTAAAACTATCCTAGGC
Organism: Lemur catta; assembly: GCF_020740605.2. Taxonomy (NCBI): domain Eukaryota; kingdom Metazoa; phylum Chordata; class Mammalia; order Primates; family Lemuridae; genus Lemur; species Lemur catta. The sequence goes on along the minus strand of NW_025423856.1, from coordinate 542,658 downwards.
CTGATGCTAACCCTAACCCTAACCCTAACACTATCCTAGGACTAATGCTAACCCTAACCCTAACACTATCCTAGGGCTGATGCTCACCCTAACACTAACACTATCCTAGGGCTGATGCTAACCCTAACCCTAACCCTAACACTCTCCAAGGGCTGATGCTAACCCTAACCCTAACCCTAACACTATCCTAGGGCTGATGCTAACCCTAACGCTAACTCTAACACTATCTTAGGGCTGAGGCTAACCCTAACCCTAACACTATCCTACGGCTGATGCTAACCCTAACCCTAACCCTAACACTATCCTAGGGCTGATGCTAACCCTAACCCTAACACTATCCTAGGCCTGATGCTAACCCTAACCCTAACCCTAACACTATCCTAGGGCTGATGCTAACCCTAACCCTAACACTATCCTAGGGCTGATGCTAACCCTAACCCTAACCCTAACACTATCCTAGGGCTGATGCTAACACTAACCCTAACTCTAACACTATCTTAGGGCTGAGGCTAACCCTAACCCTAACACTATCCTACGGCTGATGCTAACCCGAACCCTAACCCTAACACAATCCTAGGGCTGATGTTAACCCTAACCATAACACTATCCTAGGCCTGATGCTAACCCTAACCCTAACCCTAACTCTATCCTAATGTTGATGCTAACCCTAACCCTAACACTATCCTAGGGCTGATGCTAACCCTAACCCAAACCCTAACACTATCCTAGGGCTGATGCTAACCCTAACCCTAACACTATCCTAGGCCTGATGATAACCCTAACCCTAACCCTAACACTATCCTAGGGCTGATGCTAACCCTAACCCTAACACTATCCTAGGGCTGATGCTAACCCTAACCCTAACCCTAACACTATCCTAGGGCGGATGCTAACCCTAACCCTAACCCTAACAATATCCTAGGGCTGATGCTAACCCTAACACTAACACTATCCTAGGGCTGATGCTAACCCTAACCCTAACCCAAACATTATCCTAGGGCGGATGCTAACCCTAACCTAACCCTAACACTATCCTAGGGCTGATGCTAACCCTAACACTAACACTATCCTAGGCCCGATGCTAACCCTAACCCTAACCCTAACACTATCCTAGGGCTGATGCTAACCCTAACTCTAACACTATCCTAGGGCTGATGCTAACCCTTACACTAACACTATCCTAGGGCGGATGCTAACCCTAACCCTAACCCTAACACTATCCTACGGCTGATGCTAACCCTAACCCTAACCCTAACATTATCCTAGGGCTGATGCTAACCCTAACCCTAACTCTAACACTATCTTAGGGCTGAGGCTAACCCTAACCCTAACACTATCCTACGGCTGATGCTAACCCTAACCCTAACCATAACACTATCCTAGGGCTGATGCTAACCCTAACCCTAACACTATCCTAGGGCTGATGCTAACCCTAACCCTAACACTATCCTTGGGCTGATGCTAACCCTAACCCTAACCCTAACACTATCCTAGGGCAGATGCTAACCCTAACGCTAACCCTAACACTATCCTTGAACTGATGCTAACCCTAACCCTAACCCTAACACTATCCTAGGCCTGATGATAACCCTAACCCTAACCCTAACACTATCCTAGGGTTTATGTTAACCCTAACCCTAACACTATCCTAGGGCTGATGCTAACCCTTACACTAACACTATCCTAGGGCGGATGCTAACCCTAACCCTAACCCTAACACTATCCTACGGCTGATGCTAACCCTAACCCTAACCCTAACATTATCCTAGGGCTGATGCTAACCCTAACCCTAACTCTAACACTATCTTAGGGCTGAGGCTAACCCTAACCCTAACACTATCCTACGGCTGATGCTAACCCTAACCCTAACCATAACACTATCCTAGGGCTGATGCTAACCCTAACCCTAACACTATCCTAGGGCTGATGCTAACCCTAACCCTAACACTATCCTTGGGCTGATGCTAACCCTAACCCTAACCCTAACACTATCCTAGGGCAGATGCTAACCCTAACGCTAACCCTAACACTATCCTTGAACTGATGCTAACCCTAACCCTAACCCTAACACTATCCTAGGCCTGATGATAACCCTAACCCTAACCCTAACACTATCCTAGGGTTTATGTTAACCCTAACCCTAACACTATCCTAGGGCTGATGCTAACCCTAACCCTAACCCTAACACTATCCTAGGGCGGATGCTAACCCTAACCCTAACCCTAACACTATAGTAGGGCTGATGCTAACCCTAACACTAACACTATCCTAGGGCTGATGCTAACCCTAACCCTAACCCTAACACTATCCTAGGGCTGATGCTAACCCTAACCCTAACCCTAACACTATCCTAGGGCGGATGCTAACCCTAACCCTAACCCTAACACTATAGTAGGGCTGATGCTAACCCTAACACTAACACTATCCTAGGGCTGATGCTAACCCTAACCCTAACCCTAACATTATCCTAGGGCGGATGCTAACCCTAACCCTAACCTAACAGTACCCTAGGGCTGATGCTAACCCTAACACTAAAACTATCCTAGGCCTGATGCTAACCCTAACCCTAACCCTAACACTATCCTAGGGCTGATGCTCACCCTAACACTAACACTATCCTAGGGCTGATGCTAACCCTAACCCTAACCCTAACACTCTCCAAGGGCTGATGCTAACCCTAACCCTAACCCTAACACTATCCTAGGGCTGATGCTAACCCTAACCCTAACTCTAACACTATCTTAGGGCTGAGGATAACCCTAAACCTAACACTATCCTACGGCTGATGCTAACCCTAACCCTAACCCTAACACTATCCTAGGGCTGATGCTAACCCTAACCCTAACACTATCCTAGGCCTGATGCTAACCCTAACCCTAACCCTAACACTATCCTAGGGCTGATGCTAACCCTAACCCTAACACTATCCTAGGCCTGATGCTAACCATAACCCTAACCCTAACTGTATCCTAGGGTTGATGCTAACCCTAACCCTAACACTATCCTAGGGCTGATGCTAACCCTAACCCAAACCCTAACACTATCCTAGGGCTGATGCTAACCCTAACCCTAACACTATCCTAGGCCTGATGATAACCCTAACCCTAACCCTAACACTATCCTAGGGCTGATGCTAACCCTAACCCTAACACTATCCTAGGGCTGATGCTAACCCTAACCATAACCCTAACACTATCCTAGGGCTGATGCTAACCCTAACCCTAACACTATCCTTGGGCTGATGCTAACCCTAACCCTAACCCTAACACTATCCTAGGGCAGATGCTAACCCTAACGCTAACCCTAACACTATCCTTGAACTGATGCTAACCCTAACCCTAACCCTAACACTATCCTAGGCCTGATGATAACCCTAACCCTAACCCTAACACTATCCTAGGGTTTATGTTAACCCTAACCCTAACACTATCCTAGGGCTGATGCTAACCCTAACCCTAACCCTAACACTATCCTAGGGCGGATGCTAACCCTAACCCTAACCCTAACACTATAGTAGGGCTGATGCTAACCCTAACACTAACACTATCCTAGGGCTGATGCTAACCCTAACCCTAACCCTAACATTATCCTAGGGCGGATGCTAACCCTAACCCTAACCTAACAGTATCCTAGGGCTGATGCTAACCCTAACACTAAAACTATCCTAGGCCTGATGCTAACCCTAACCCTAACCCTAACACTATCCTAGGACTAATGCTAACCCTAACCCTAACACTATCCTAGGGCTGATGCTCACCCTAACACTAACACTATCCTAGGCTGATGCTAACCCTAACCCTAACCCTAACACTCTCCAAGGGCTGATGCTAACCCTAACCCTAACCCTAACACTATCCTAGGGCTGATGCTAACCCTAACGCTAACTCTAACACTATCTTAGGGCTGAGGCGATCCCTAACCCTAACACTATCCTACGGCTGATGCTAACCCTAACCCTAACCCTAACACTATCCTAGGGCTGATGCTAACCCTAACCCTAACACTATCCTAGGCCTGATGCTAACCCTAACCCTAACCCTAACACTATCCTAGGGCTGATGCTAACCCTAACCCTAACACTATCCTAGGGCTGATGCTAACCCTAACCCTAACCCTAACACTATCCTAGGGCTGATGCTAACACTAACCCTAACTCTAACACTATCTTAGGGCTGAGGCTAACCCTAACCCTAACACTATCCTACGGCTGATGCTAACCCGAACCCTAACCCTAACACTATCCTAGGGCTGATGTTAACCCTAACCATAACACTATCCTAGGCCTGATGCTAACCCTAACCCTAACCCTAACTCTATCCTAGGGTTGATGCTAACCCTAACCCTAACACTATCCTAGGGCTGATGCTAACCCTAACCCAAACCCTAACACTATCCTAGGGCTGATGCTAACCCTAACCCTAACACTATCCTAGGCCTGATGATAACCCTAACCCTAACCCTAACACTATCCTAGGGCTGATGCTAACCCTAACCCTAACACTATCCTAGGGCTGATGCTAACCCTAACCCTAACCCTAACACTATCCTTGAACTGATGCTAACCCTAACCCTAACCCTAACACTATCCTAGGCCTGATTATAACCCTAACCCTAACCCTAACACTATCCTAGGGTTTATGTTAACCCTAACCCTAACACTATCCTAGGGCTGATGCTAACCCTAACCCTAACCCTAACACTATCCTAGGGCGGATGCTAACCCTAACCCTAACCCTAACACTATCCTAGGGCTGATGCTAACCCTAACACTAACACTATCCTAGGGCTGATGCTAACCCTAACCCTAACCCAAACATTATCCTAGGGCGGATGCTAACCCTAACCATAACCCTAACACTATCCTAGGGCTGATGCTAACCCTAACACTAACACTATCCTAGGCCTGATGCTAACCCTAACCCTAACCCTAACACTATCCTAGAGCTGATGCTAACCCTAACCCTAACACTATCCTAGGGCTGATGCTAACCCTAACCCTGACACTATCCTAGGCCTGATGATAACCCTAACCCTAACCCTAACACTATCCTAGGGCTGATGCTAACCCTAACCCTAACACTATCCTAGGGCTGAAGCTAACCCTAACCCTAACACTAACACTATCCTAGGGCGGATGCTAACCCTAACCCTAACCCTAACACTATCCTAGGGCTGATGCTAACCCTAACACTAACACTATCCTAGGGCTGATGCTAACCCTAACCCTAACCCAAACATTATCCTAGGGCGGATGCTAACCCTAACCCTAACCCTAACACTATCCTAGGGCTGATGCTAACCCTAACACTAACACTATCCTAGGCCTGATGCTAACCCTAACCCTAACCCTAACACTATCCTAGGGCTGATGCTATCCCTAACCCTAACACTATCCCAGGGTTGATGCTAACCCTAACCCTAACACTATCCTAGGGCTGATGCTAACCCTAACCCTAACCCTAACACTATCCTTGGGCTGATGCTAACCCTAACCCTAACACTATCCTGGGCCTGATGCTAACCCTAACCCTAACCCTAACACTATCCTAGGGCTGATGCTAACCCTAACCCTAACACTATCCTTGGGCTGATGCTAACCCTAACCCTAACCCTAACACTATCCTAGGGCAGATGCTAACCCTAACGCTAACCCTAACACTATCTTTGAACTGATGCTAACCCTAACCCTAACCCTAACACTATCCTAGGCCTGATGATAACCCTAACCCTAACCCTAACATTATCCTAGGGTTTATGTTAACCCTAACCCTAACACTATCCTAGGGCTGATGCTAACCCTAACCCTAACCCTAACACTATCCTAGGGCGGATGCTAACCCTAACCCTAACACTAACACTATCCTAGGGCTGATGCTAACCCTAACCCTAACCTAACACTATCCTAGGGCTGATGCTAACCCTAACACTAAAACTATCCTAGGCCTGATGCTAACCCTAACCCTAACCCTAACACTATCCTAGGGCTAATGCTAACCCTAACCCTAACACTATCCTAGGGCTGATGCTCACACTAACACTAACACTATCCTAGGGCTGATGCTAACCCTAACCCTAACCCTAACACTCTCCAAATGCTGACGCTAACCCTAACCCTAACCCTAACACTATCCTAGGGCTGATGCTAACCCTAACCCTATCCCTAACACTATCCTAGGGCTGATGCTAACCCTAACCCTAACTCTCACACTATCTTAGGGCTGAGGCTAACCCTAACCCTAACACTATCCTACGGCTGATGCTAACCCTAACCCTAACCCTAACACTATCCTAGGGCTGATGCTAACCCTAACCCTAACACTATCCTAGGCCTGATGCTAACCCTAACCCTAACCCTAACACTATCCTAGGGCTGATGCTAACCCTAACCCTAACACTATCCTAGGCCTGATGCTAACCCTAACCCTAACCCTAACACTATCCTAGGACTGATGCTAACCCTAACCCTAACACTATCCTAGGGCTGATGCTAACCCTAACCCTAACCCTAACACTATCCTAGGGCTGATGCTAACCCTAACCCTAACTCTAACACTATCTTAGGGCTGAGGCTAACCCTAACGCTAACACTATCCTACGGCTGATGCTAACCCGAACCCTAACCCTAACACTATCCTAGGGCTGATGCTAACCCTAACCATAACACTATCCTAGGCCTGATGCTAACCCTAACCCTAACCCTAACTCTATCCTAGGGTTGATGCTAACCCTAACCCTAACACTATCCTAGGGCTGATGCTAACCCTAACCCAAACCCTAACACTATCCTAGGGCTGATGCTAACCCTAACCCTAACACTATCCTAGGCCTGATGATAACCCTAACCCTAACCCTAACACTATCCTAGGGCTGATGCTAACCCTAACCCTAACACTATCCTAGGGCTGATGCTAACCCTAACCCTAACCCTAACACTATCCTAAGTGTGACGCTAACCCTAGCCCTCACACTATCCTAGGCCTGATGATAACCCTAACCCTAACCTTAACACTATCCTAGGGCTGATGCTAACCCTAACCCTAACCCTAACACTATCCTAGAGATGATGCTAACCCTAACCCTAACACTATCCTAGGCCTGATGATAACCCTAACCCTAACCCTGACACTATCCTAGGGCTGATGCTAACCCTAACCCTAACACTATCCTAGGGCTGATGCTAACCCTAACCCTAACCCTAACACTATCCTAGGCCTGATGCTAACCCTATCCCTAACCCTAACACTCTCCTAGGGCTGAGGCTAACCCTAACCCTAACACTATCCTAGGGCTGATGCTAACCCTAACCCTAACCCAAACATTATCCTAGGGTTGATGCTAACCCTGACCCTAACACTATCCTAGGGCTGATGCTAACCCTAACCCTAACCCTAACACTATCCTTGGGCTGATGCTAACCCTAACCCTAACACTATCCTGGGCCTGATGCTAACCCTAACCCTAACCCTAACACTATCATAGGGCTGATACTAACCCTAACCCTAACACTATCCTTGGGCTGATGCTAACCCTAACCCTAACCCTAACACTATCCTAGGGAAGATGCTAACCCTAACGCTAACCCTAACACTATCCTTGAACTGATGCTAACCCTAACCCTAACCCTAACACTATCCTAGGCCTGATGATAACCCTAACCCTAACCCTAACACTATCCTAGGGTTTATGTTAACCCTAACCCTAACATTATCCTAGGGCTGATGCTAACCTTAACCCTAACCCTAACACTATCCTAGGCCTGATGCTAACCCTAACCATAACCCTAACACTATCCTAGGGCTGATGCTAACCCTAACCCTAACACTATCCTAGGGCGGATGCTAACCCTAACCCTAACCCTAACACTATCCTAGGGCTGATGCTAACCCTAACCCTAACCCAAACATTATCCTAGGGCGGATGCTAACCCTAACCCTAACCCTAACACTATCCTAGGGTTTATGTTAACCCTAACCCTAACACTATCCTAGGGCTCATGCTAACCCTAACCCTAACCCTAACACTATCCTAGGGCGGATGCTAACCCTAACCGTAACCCTAACACTATCCAAGGGCTGATGCTAACCCTAACACTAACACTATCCTAGGGCGGATGCTAACGCTAACCCTAACCCTAACACTATCCTAGGGCTGATGCTAACCCTAACACTAACACTATCCTAGGGCGGATGCTAACCCTAACCCTAACCCTAACACTATCCTAGGGCTGATGCTAACCCTAACCCTAACACTATCCTAGGGCTGATGCTAACCCTAACCCTAACCCTAACACTATCCTAGGGCTGATGCTAACCCTAACCCTAACACTATCCTAGGGCTGATGCTCACCCTAACCCTAAACCTAACACTATCCTAGGGTGGATGCTAACCCTAACCCTAACCCTAACACTATCCTAGGGCTGATGCTAACCCTAACACTAACACTATCCTAGGGCTGATGCTACCCCTAACCCTAACCCTAACACTCTCCAAGGGCTGATGCTAACCCTAACCCTAACCCTAACACTATCCTAGGGCTGATGCTAACCCTAACCCTAACACTATCCTAGGGCTGATGCTAACCCTAACCCTAACCCTAACACTATCTTAGGGCTGATGTTAACCCTTACCCTAACACTATCCTGGGGCTGATGCTAACCCTAACACTAACACTATCCTAGGGCTGATGCTAAAACTAACCCTAACCCTAACACTATCCTAGGGCTGATGCTAACCCTAACCCTAACCCTAACACTATCCTTGGGCTGATGCTAACCCTAACCCTAACACTATCCTGGGCCTGATGCTAACCCTAACCCTAACCCTAACACTATCCTAGGGCTGATGCTAACCCTAACCCTAACACTATCCTTGGGCTGATGCTAACCCTAACCCTAACCCTAACACTATCCTAGGGCAGATGCTAACCCTAACGCTAACCCTAACACTATCCTTGAACTGATCCTAACCCTAACCCTAACCCTAACACTATCCTAGGCCTGATGATAACCCTAACCCTAACCCTAACACTATCCTAAGTCTGATGCTAACTCTAGCCCTCACACTATCCTAGGCCTGATGATAACCCTAACCCTAACCTTAACACTATCCTAGGGCTGATGCTAACCCTAACCCTAACCCTAACACTATCCTAGAGCTGATGCTAACCCTAACCCTAACACTATCCTAGGCCTGATGATAACCCTAACCCTAACCCTGACAGTATCCTAGGGCTGATGCTAACCGTAACCCGAACACTATCTTAGGGCTGATGCTAACCCTAACCCTAACCCTAACACTATCCTAGGCCTGATGCTAACCCTATCCCTAACCCTAACACTCTCCTACGGCTGAGGCAACCCTAACCCTAACAATATCCTAGGGCTGATGCTAACCCTAACCCTAACCCAAACACTATCCTAGGGTTGATGCTAACCCTAACCCTAACACTATCCTAGGGCTGATGCTAACCCTAACCCTAACCCTAACACTATCCTTGGGCTGATGCTAACCCTAACCCTAACACTATCCTGGGCCTGATGCTAACCCTAACCCTAACACTAACACTATCATAGGGCAGATGCTAACTCTAACGCTAACCCTAACACTATCCTTGAACTGATGCTAACCCTAACCCTAACCCTAACACTATCCTAGGCCTGATGATAACCCTAACCCTAACCCTAACACTATCCTAGGATTTATGTTAACCCTAACCCTAACACTATCCTAGGGCTGATGCTAACCCTAACCCTAACCCTAACACTATCCTAGGGCGGATGCTAACCCTAACCCTAACCCTAACAATATCCTAGGGCTGATGCTAACCCTAACACTAACACTATCCTAGGGCTGAGGCTAACCCTAACCCTAACCCTAACATTATCCTAGGGCGGATGCTAACCATAACCCTAACCCTAACACTATCCTAGGGCTGATGCTAACCCTAACACTAACACTATCCTAGGCCTGATGCTAACCCTAACCCTAACCCTAACACTATCCTAGGGCTGATGCTAACCCTAACCCTAACACTATCCTAGGGCTGATGCTAACCCTAACACTAACACTATCCTAGGGCTGATGCTAACCCTAACCCTAACCCTAACACTCTCCAAGGGCTGATGCTAACCCTCACACTAACCCTAACACTATCCTAGGGCTGATGCTAACCCTAACCCTAACTCTAACACTAGCTTAGGGCTGAGGCTAACCCTAACCCTAACACTATCCTACGACTGATGCTAACCCTAACCCTAACCATAACACTATCCTAGGGCTGATGCTAACCCTAACCCTAACATTATCCTAGGAAAAGATGCTAACACTAACCCTAACCCTAACACTATCCTAGGGCTGATGCTAACCCTAACCCTAACACTATCTTAGGGCTGATGCTAACCCTAACCCTAACCCTAACACTATCCTAGGGCTGATGGTAACCGTAACCCTAACACTATCCTAGGCCTGATGATAACCCTAACCCTAACCCTAACACTATCCTAGGGCTGATGCTAACCCTAACCCTAACACTATCCTAGGGCTGATTCTAACCCTAACCCTAACCCTAACACTATCCTAGGGCTGATGCTAACCCTAACACTAACCCTAACACTATCCTTGAACTGATGCTAACCCTAACCCTAACCCTAACACTATCCTAGGCCTGATGATAACCCTAACCCTAACCCTAACACTATACTAGGGTTTATGTTAACCCTAACCCTAACACTATCCTAGGGCTGATGCTAACCCTAACCCTAAACCTAACACTATCCTAGGGCGGATGCTAACCCTAACCCTAACCCTAACACTATCCTAGGGCTGATGCTAACCCTAACACTAACACTATCCTAGGGCTGAAGTTAACCCTAACCCTAACCCTAACACTCTCCAAGGGCTGATGCTAACCCTAACCCTAACCCTAACACTATCCTAGGGCTGATGCTAACCCTAACCCTAACACAATCCTAGGGCTGATGCTAACCATAACCCTAACCCTAACATTATCCTAGGGCGGATGCTAACCCTAACCATAACCCTAACACTATCGTAGGGCTGATGTTAACCCTAACACTAACACTATCCTAGGCCTGATGCTAACCCTAACCCTAACCCTAACACTATCCTAGGGCTGATGCTACCCCTACCCCTAACCCTAACACTCTCCAAGGGCTGATGCTAACCCTAACCCTAACCCTAACACTATCCTAGGGCTGATGCTAACCCTAACCCTAACACTATCCAAGGGCTGATGCTAACCCTAACCCTAACCCTAACACTATCTTAGGGCTGATGTTAACCATAACCCTAACGCTATCCTAGGGCTGATGCTAACCCTAACCCTAACCCTAACACTAACCTAGGGCTGATGCTAACCCTAACCCTAACACTATCCTAGGGCTGATGCTAACCCTAACCCTAACCCTAACACTATCCTAGGGCTGATGCTAACCCTAACACTAACACTATCCTAGGGCGGATGCTAACCCTAACCCTAACCCTAACACTATCCTAGGGCTGATGCTAACCCTAACACTAACACTATCCTAGGGGTGATGCTAACCCTAACCCTAACCCTAACATTATCCTAGGGCTGATGCTAACCCTAACCCTAACTGTAACACTATCTTAGGGCTGAGGCTAACCCTAACCCTAACACTATCCTACGGCTGATGCTAACCCTAACCCTAACCCTAACACTATCCTAGGGCTGATGCTAACCCTAACCCTAACACTATCCTAGGGCTGATGCTAACCCTAACCCTAACCCTAACGCTATCCTAGGGCTGATGCTAACCCTAACCCTAACACTATCCTAGGGCTGATGCTCACCCTAACCCTAAACCTAACACTATCCTAGGGGGGATGCTAACCCTAACCCTAACCCTAACACTATCCTAGGGCTGATGCTAACCCTAACACTAACACTATCCTAGGGCTGATGCTACCCCTAACCCTAACCCTAACACTCTCCAAGGGCTGATGCTAACCCTAACCCTAACCCTAACACTATCCTAGGGCTGATGCTAACCCTAACCCTAACACTATCCAAGGGCTGATGCTACCCCTAACCCTAACCCTAACACTATCTTAGGGCTGATGTTAACCATAACCCTAACGCTATCCTAGGGCTGATGCTAACCCTAACCCTAACCCTAACACTATCCTAGGGCTGATGCTAACCCTAACCCTAACCCTAACACTAACCTAGAGCTGATGCTAACCCTAACCCTAACACTATCCTAGGGCTGATGCTAACCCTAACCCTAACCCTAACACTATCCTAGGGCTGATGCTAACCCTAACCCTAACACTATCCTAGGGCTGATGCTAACCCTAACCCTAACCCTAACACTATCCTAGGGCTGATGCTAACCCTAACACTAACACTATCCTAGGGCTGATGCTAACCCTAACCCTAACCCTAACACTATCCTAGGGCTGATGCTAACCCTAACCCTAACCCAAACACTATCCTAGGGTTGATGCTAACCCTAACCCTAACACTATCCTAGGGCTGATGCTAACCCTAACCCTAACCCTAACACTATCCTTGGCCTGATGCTAACCCTAACCCTAACACTATCCTGGGCCTGATGCTAACCCTAACCCTAACCCTAACACTATCCTAGGGCTGATGCTCACCCTAACCCTAACACTATCCTTGGGCTGATGCTAACCCTAACCCTAACCCTAACACTATCCTAGGGCAGATGCTAACCCTAACGCTAACCCTAACACTATCCTTGAACTGATGCTAACCCTAACCCTAACCCTAACACTATCCTAGGCCTGATGATAACCCTAACCCTAACCCTAACACTATCCTAAGTCTGATGCTAACTCTAGGGCTCACACTATCCTAGGCCTGATGATAACCCTAACCCTAACCTTAACACTATCCTAGGGCTGATGCTAACCCTAACCCTAACCCTAACACTATCCTAGAGCTGATGCTAACCCTAACCCTAACACTATCTAGGCCTGATGATAACCCTAACCCTAACCCTGACAGTATCCTAGGGCTGATGCTAACCCTAACCCTAACACTATCCTAGGGCTGATGCTAACCCTAACCCTAACCCTAACGCTATCCTAGGCCTGATGCTAACCCTATCCCTAACCCTAACACTCTCCTAGGGCTGAGGCTAACCCTAACCCTAACACTATACTAGGGCTGATACTAACCCTAACCCTAACCCAAACACTATCCTAGGGTTGATGCTAACCCTAACCCTAACACTATCCTAGGGCTGATGCTAACCCTAACCCTAACCCTAACACTATCCTTGGGCTGATGCTAACCCTAACAATAACACTATCCTGGGCCTGATGCTAACCCTAACCCTAACCCTAACACTATCATAGGGCTGATGCTAACCCTAACCCTAACACTATCCTTGGGCTGATGCTAACCCTAACCCTAACCCTAACACTATCCTAGGGCAGATGCTAACCCTAACGCTAACCCTAGCACTATCCTTGAACTGATGCTAACCCTAACCCTAACGCTAACACTATCCTAGGCCTGATGATAACCCTAAACCTAACCCTAACACTATCCTAGGATTTATGTTAACCCTAACCCTAACACTATCCTAGGGCTGATGCTAACCCTAACCCTAACACTATCCTAGGGCTGATGCTAACCCTAACCCTAACCCTAACACTATCCCAGGGCTGATGCTAACCCTAACCCTAACACTTTCCTAGGGCTGATGCTAACCCTAACCCTAACCCAAACACTATCCTAGGGTTGATGCTAACCCTAACCCTAACACTATCCTAGGGCTGATGCTAACCCTAACCCTAACCCTAACACTATCCTTGGCCTGATGCTAACCCTAACCCTAACACTATCCTGGGCCTGATGCTAACCCTAACCCTAACCCTAACACTATCCTAGGGCTGATGCTCACCCTAACCCTAACACTATCCTTGGGCTGATGCTAACCCTAACCCTAACCCTAACACTATCCTAGGGCAGATGCTAACCCTAACGCTAACCCTAACACTATCCTTGAACTGATGCTAACCCTAACCCTAACCCTAACACTATCCTAGGCCTGATGATAACCCTAACCCTAACCCTAACACTATCCTAAGTCTGATGCTAACTCTAGGGCTCACACTATCCTAGGCCTGATGATAACCCTAACCCTAACCTTAACACTATCCTAGGGCTGATGCTAACCCTAACCCTAACCCTAACACTATCCTAGAGCTGATGCTAACCCTAACCCTAACACTATCTAGGCCTGATGATAACCCTAACCCTAACCCTGACAGTATCCTAGGGCTGATGCTAACCCTAACCCTAACACTATCCTAGGGCTGATGCTAACCCTAACCCTAACCCTAACGCTATCCTAGGCCTGATGCTAACCCTGTCCCTAACCCTAACACTCTCCTAGGGCTGAGGCTAACCCTAACCCTAACACTATACTAGGGCTGATACTAACCCTAACCCTAACCCAAACACTATCCTAGGGTTGATGCTAACCCTAACCCTAACACTATCCTAGGGCTGATGCTAACCCTAACCCTAACCCTAACACTATCCTTGGGCTGATGCTAACCCTAACAATAACACTATCCTGGGCCTGATGCTAACCCTAACCCTAACCCTAACACTATCATAGGGCTGATGCTAACCCTAACCCTAACACTATCCTTGGGCTGATGCTAACCCTAACCCTAACCCTAACACTATCCTAGGGCAGATGCTAACCCTAACGCTAACCCTAGCACTATCCTTGAACTGATGCTAACCCTAACCCTAACGCTAACACTATCCTAGGCCTGATGATAACCCTAAACCTAACCCTAACACTATCCTAGGATTTATGTTAACCCTAACCCTAACACTATCCTAGGGCTGATGCTAACCCTAACCCTAACCCTAACACTATCCTAGGGCGGATGCTAACCCTAACCCTAACCCTAACACTATCCTAGGGCTGATGCTAACCCTAACACTAACACTATCCTAGGGCTGATGCTAACCCTAACCCTAACCCTAACATTATCCTAGGGCGGATGCTAACCATAACCCTAACCCTAACACTATCCTAGGGCTGATGCTAACCCTAACACTAACACTATCCTAGGCCTGATGCTAACACTAACCCTAACCCTAACACTATCCTAGGGCTGATGCTAACCCTAACCCTAACACTATCCTAGGGCTGATGCTAACCCTAACACTAACACTATCCTAGGGCTGATGCTAACCCTAACCCTAACCCTAACACTCACCAAGGGCTGATGCTAACCCTAACCCTAACCCTAACACTATCCTAGGGCTGATGCTAACCCTAACCCTAACCCTAACACTATCCTAAGTGTGACGCTAACCCTAGCCCTCACACTATCCTAGGCCTGATGATAACCCTAACCCTAACCTTAACACTATCCTAGGGCTGATGCTAACCCTAACCCTAACCCTAACACTATCCTAGAGATGATGCTAACCCTAACCCTAACACTATCCTAGGCCTGATGATAACCCTAACCCTAACCCTGACACTATCCTAGGGCTGATGCTAACCCTAACCCTAACACTATCCTAGGGCTGATGCTAACCCTAACCCTAACCCTAACACTATCCTAGGCCTGATGCTAACCCTATCCCTAACCCTAACACTCTCCTAGGGCTGAGGCTAACCCTAACCCTAACACTATCCTAGGGCTGATGCTAACCCTAACCCTAACCCAAACATTATCCTAGGGTTGATGCTAACCCTAACCCTAACACTATCCTAGGGCTGATGCTAACCCTAACCCTAACCCTAACACTATCCTTGGGCTGATGCTAACCCTAACCCTAACACTATCCTGGGCCTGATGCTAACCCTAACCCTAACCCTAACACTATCATAGGGCTGATACTAACCCTAACCCTAACACTATCCTTGGGCTGATGCTAACCCTAACCCTAACCCTAACACTATCCTAGGGAAGATGCTAACCCTAACGCTAACCCTAACACTATCCTTGAACTGATGCTAACCCTAACCCTAACCCTAACACTATCCTAGGCCTGATGATAACCCTAACCCTAACCCTAACACTATCCTAGGGTTTATGTTAACCCTAACCCTAACATTATCCTAGGGCTGATGCTAACCTTAACCCTAACCCTAACACTATCCTAGGCCTGATGCTAACCCTAACCATAACCCTAACACTATCCTAGGGCTGATGCTAACCCTAACCCTAACACTATCCTAGGGCGGATGCTAACCCTAACCCTAACCCTAACACTATCCTAGGGCTGATGCTAACCCTAACCCTAACCCAAACATTATCCTAGGGCGGATGCTAACCCTAACCCTAACCCTAACACTATCCTAGGGTTTATGTTAACCCTAACCCTAACACTATCCTAGGGCTCATGCTAACCCTAACCCTAACCCTAACACTATCCTAGGGCGGATGCTAACCCTAACCGTAACCCTAACACTATCCAAGGGCTGATGCTAACCCTAACACTAACACTATCCTAGGGCGGATGCTAACCCTAACCCTAACCCTAACACTATCCTAGGGCTGATGCTAACCCTAACACTAACACTATCCTAGGGCGGATGCTAACCCTAACCCTAACCCTAACACTATCCTAGGGCTGATGCTAACCCTAACCCTAACACTATCCTAGGGCTGATGCTAACCCTAACCCTAACCCTAACACTATCCTAGGGCTGATGCTAACCCTAACCCTAACACTATCCTAGGGCTGATGCTCACCCTAACCCTAAACCTAACACTATCCTAGGGTGGATGCTAACCCTAACCCTAACCCTAACACTATCCTAGGGCTGATGCTAACCCTAACACTAACACTATCCTAGGGCTGATGCTACCCCTAACCCTAACCCTAACACTCTCCAAGGGCTGATGCTAACCCTAACCCTAACCCTAACACTATCCTAGGGCTGATGCTAACCCTAACCCTAACACTATCCTAGGGCTGATGCTAACCCTAACCCTAACCCTAACACTATCTGAGGGCTGATGTTAACCCTTACCCTAACACTATCCTGGGGCTGATGCTAACCCTAACACTAACACTATCCTAGGGCTGATGCTAACCCTAACCCTAACCCTAACACTATCCTAGGGCTGATGCTAACCCTAACCCTAACCCTAACACTATCCTTGGGCTGATGCTAACCCTAACCCTAACACTATCCTGGGCCTGATGCTAACCCTAACCCTAACCCTAACACTATCCTAGGGCTGATGCTAACCCTAACCCTAACACTATCCTTGGGCTGATCCTAACCCTAACCCTAACCCTAACACTATCCTAGGGCAGATGCTAACCCTAACGCTAACCCTAACACTATCCTTGAACTGATCCTAACCCTAACCCTAACCCTAACACTATCCTAGGCCTGATGATAACCCTAACCCTAACCCTAACACTATCCTAAGTCTGATGCTAACTCTAGCCCTCACACTATCCTAGGCCTGATGATAACCCTAACCCTAACCTTAACACTATCCTAGGGCTGATGCTAACCCTAACCCTAACCCTAACACTATCCTAGAGCTGATGCTAACCCTAACCCTAACACTATCCTAGGCCTGATGATAACCCTAACCCTAACCCTGACAGTATCCTAGGGCTGATGCTAACCGTAACCCGAACACTATCTTAGGGCTGATGCTAACCCTAACCCTAACCCAAACACTATCCTAGGCCTGATGCTAACCCTATCCCTAACCCTAACACTCTCCTACGGCTGAGGCAACCCTAACCCTAACAATATCCTAGGGCTGATGCTAACCCTAACCCTAACCCAAACACTATCCTAGGGTTGATGCTAACCCTAACCCTAACACTATCCTAGGGCTGATGCTAACCCTAACCCTAACCCTAACACTATCCTTGGGCTGATGCTAACCCTAACCCTAACACTATCCTGGGCCTGATGCTAACCCTAACCCTAACACTAACACTATCATAGGGCAGATGCTAACCCTAACGCTAACCCTAACACTATCCTTGAACTGATGCTAACCCTAACCCTAACCCTAACACTATCCTAGGCCTGATGATAACCCTAACCCTAACCCTAACACTATCCTAGGATTTATGTTAACCCTAACCCTAACACTATCCTAGGGCTGATGCTAACCCTAACCCTAACCCTAACACTATCCTAGGGCGGATGCTAACCCTAACCCTAACCCTAACACTATCCTAGGGCTGATGCTAACCCTAACACTAACACTATCCTAGGGCTGAGGCTAACCCTAACCCTAACCCTAACATTATCCTAGGGCGGATGCTAACCATAACCCTAACCCTAACACTATCCTAGGGCTGATGCTAACCCTAACACTAACACTATCCTAGGTCTGATGCTAACCCTAACCCTAACCCTAACACTATCCTAGGGCTGATGTTAACCCTAACCCTAACACTATCCTAGGGCTGATGCTAACCCTAACACTAACACTATCCTAGGGCTGATGCTAACCCTAACCCTAACCCTAACACTCTCCAAGGGCTGATGCTAACCCTCACACTAACCCTAACACTATCCTAGGGCTGATGCTAACCCTAACCCTAACTCTAACACTAGCTTAGGGCTGAGGCTAACCCTAACCCTAACACTATCCTACGACTGATGCTAACCCTAACCCTAACCATAACATTATCCTAGGGCTGATGCTAACCCTAACCCTAACATTATCCTAGGAAAAGATGCTAACACTAACCCTAACCCTAACACTATCCTAGGGCTGATGCTAACCCTAACCCTAACACTATCTTAGGGCTGATGCTAACCCTAACCCTAACCCTAACACTATCCTAGGGCTGATGGTAACCGTAACCCTAACACTATCCTAGGCCTGATGATAACCCTAACCCTAACCCTAACACTATCCTAGGGCTGATGCTAACCCTAACCCTAACACTATCCTAGGGCTGATTCTAACCCTAACCCTAACCCTAACACTATCCTAGGGCTGATGCTAACCCTAACACTAACCCTAACACTATCCTTGAACTGATGCTAACCCTAACCCTAACCCTAACACTATCCTAGGCCTGATGATAACCCTAACCCTAACCCTAACACTATACTAGGGTTTATGTTAACCCTAACCCTAACACTATCCTAGGGCTGATGCTAACCCTAACCCTAAACCTAACACTATCCTAGGGCGGATGCTAACCCTAACCCTAACCCTAACACTATCCTAGGGCTGATGCTAACCCTAACACTAACACTATCCTAGGGCTGAAGTTAACCCTAACCCTAACCCTAACACTCTCCAAGGGCTGATGCTAACCCTAACCCTAACCCTAACACTATCCTAGGGCTGATGCTAACCCTAACCCTAACACAATCCTAGGGCTGATGCTAACCCTAACCCTAACCCTAACATTATCCTAGGGCGGATGCTAACCCTAACCAGAACCCTAACACTATCGTAGGGCTGATGTTAACCCTAACACTAACACTATCCTAGGCCTGATGCTAACCCTAACCCTAACCCTAACACTATCCTAGGGCTGATGCTACCCCTACCCCTAACCCTAACACTCTCCAAGGGCTGATGCTAACCCTAACCCTAACCCTAACACTATCCTAGGGCTGATGCTAACCCTAACCCTAACACTATCCAAGGGCTGATGCTAACCCTAACCCTAACCCTAACACTATCTTAGGGCTGATGTTAACCATAACCCTAACGCTATCCTAGGGCTGATGCTAACCCTAACCCTAACCCTAACACTAACCTAGGGCTGATGCTAACCCTAACCCTAACACTATCCTAGGGCTGATGCTAACCCTAACCCTAACCCTAACACTATCCTAGGGCTGATGCTAACCCTAACACTAACACTATCCTAGGACGGATGCTAACCCTAACCCTAACCCTAACACTATCCTAGGGCTGATGCTAACCCTAACACTAACACTATCCTAGGGGTGATGCTAACCCTAACCCTAACCCTAACATTATCCTAGGGCTGATGCTAACCCTAACCCTAACTGTAACACTATCTTAGGGCTGAGGCTAACCCTAACCCTAACACTATCCTACGGCTGATGCTAACCCTAACCCTAACCCTAACACTATCCTAGGGCTGATGCTAACCCTAACCCTAACACTATCCTAGGGCTGATGCTAACCCTAACCCTAACCCTAACGCTATCCTAGGGCTGATGCTAACCCTAACCCTAACACTATCCTAGGGCTGATGCTCACCCTAACCCTAAACCTAACACTATCCTAGGGGGGATGCTAACCCTAACCCTAACCCTAACACTATCCTAGGGCTGATGCTAACCCTAACACTTACACTATCCTAGGGCTGATGCTACCCCTAACCCTAACCCTAACACTCTCCAAGGGCTGATGCTAACCCTAACCCTAACCCTAACACTATCCTAGGGCTGATGCTAACCCTAACCCTAACACTATCCAAGGGCTGATGCTAACCCTAACCCTAACCCTAACACTATCTTAGGGCTGATGTTAACCATAACCCTAACGCTATCCTAGGGCTGATGCTAACCCTAACCCTAACCCTAACACTATCCTAGGGCTGATGCTAACCCTAACCCTAACCCTAACACTAACCTAGAGCTGATGCTAACCCTAACCCTAACACTATCCTAGGGCTGATGCTAACCCTAACCCTAACCCTAACACTATCCTAGGGCTGATGCTAACCCTAACCCTAACACTATCCTAGGGCTGATGCTAACCCTAACCCTAACCCTAACACTATCCTAGGGCTGATGCTAACCCTAACACTAACACTATCCTAGGGCTGATGCTAACCCTAACCCTAACCCTAACACTATCCTAGGGCTGATGCTAACCCTAACCCTAACCCAAACACTATCCTAGGGTTGATGCTAACCCTAACCCTAACACTATCCTAGGGCTGATGCTAACCCTAACCCTAACCCTAACACTATCCTTGGCCTGATGCTAACCCTAACCCTAACACTATCCTGGGCCTGATGCTAACCCTAACCCTAACCCTAACACTATCCTAGGGCTGATGCTCACCCTAACCCTAACACTATCCTTGGGCTGATGCTAACCCTAACCCTAACCCTAACACTATCCTAGGGCAGATGCTAACCCTAACGCTAACCCTAACACTATCCTTGAACTGATGCTAACCCTAACCCTAACCCTAACACTATCCTAGGCCTGATGATAACCCTAACCCTAACCCTAACACTATCCTAAGTCTGATGCTAACTCTAGGGCTCACACTATCCTAGGCCTGATGATAACCCTAACCCTAACCTTAACACTATCCTAGGGCTGATGCTAACCCTAACCCTAACCCTAACACTATCCTAGAGCTGATGCTAACCCTAACCCTAACAC
Source organism: Lemur catta (assembly GCF_020740605.2). Classification (NCBI taxonomy): domain Eukaryota; kingdom Metazoa; phylum Chordata; class Mammalia; order Primates; family Lemuridae; genus Lemur; species Lemur catta. The sequence goes on along the minus strand of NW_025423856.1, from coordinate 521,280 downwards.
TATCTAGGCCTGATGATAACCCTAACCCTAACCCTGACAGTATCCTAGGGCTGATGCTAACCCTAACCCTAACACTATCCTAGGGCTGATGCTAACCCTAACCCTAACCCTAACGCTATCCTAGGCCTGATGCTAACCCTATCCCTAACCCTAACACTCTCCTAGGGCTGAGGCTAACCCTAACCCTAACACTATACTAGGGCTGATGCTAACCCTAACCCTAACCCAAACACTATCCTAGGGTTGATGCTAACCCTAACCCTAACACTATCCTAGGGCTGATGCTAACCCTAACCCTAACCCTAACACTATCCTTGGGCTGATGCTAACCCTAACAATAACACTATCCTCGGCCTGATGCTAACCCTAACCCTAACCCTAACACTATCATAGGGCTGATGCTAACCCTAACCCTAACACTATCCTTGGGCTGATGCTAACCCTAACCCTAACCCTAACACTATCCTAGGGCAGATGCTAACCCTAACGCTAACCCTAGCACTATCCTTGAACTGATGCTAACCCTAACCCTAACGCTAACACTATCATAGGCCTGATTATAACCCTAAACCTAACCCTAACACTATCCTAGGATTTATGTTAACCCTAACCCTAACACTATCCTAGGGCTGATGCTAACCCTAACCCTAACCCTAACACTATCCTAGGGCGGATGCTAACCCTAACCCTAACCCTAACACTATCCTAGGGCTGATGCTAACCCTAACACTAACACTATCCTAGGGCTGATGCTAACCCTAACCCTAACCCTAACATTATCCTAGGGCGGATGCTAACCATAACCCTAACCCTAACACTATCCTAGGGCTGATGCTAACCCTAACACTAACACTATCCTAGGCCTGATGCTAACACTAACCCTAACCCTAACACTATCCTAGGGCTGATGCTAACCCTAACCCTAACACTATCCTAGGGCTGATGCTAACCCTAACACTAACGCTATCCTAGGGCTGATGCTAACCCTAACCCTAACCCTAACACTTACCAAGGGCTGATGCTAACCCTAACCCTAACCCTAACACTATCCTAGGGCTGATGCTAACCCTAACCCTAACCCTAACACTATCCTAGGGCTGATGCTAACCCTAAACCTAACCCTAACACTATCCTAGGGCTGATGCTAACCGTAACCCTAACACTATCCTAGGCCTGATGATAACCCTAACCCTAACCCTAACACTATCCTAGGGCTGATGCTAACCCTAACCCTAACACTATCCTAGGGCTGATTCTAACCCTAACCCTAACCCTAACACTATCCTAGGGCTGATGCTAAACCTAACATTAACCCTAACACTATCCTTGAACTGATGCTAACCCTAACCCTAACCCTAACACTATCCTAGGCCTGATGATAACCCTAACACTAACCCTAACACTATCCTAGGGTTTGTGTTAACCCTAACCCTAACACTATCCTAGGGCTGATGCTAACCCTAACCCTAAACCTAACACTATCCTAGGGCGGATGCTAACCCTAACCCTAACCCTAACACTCTCCTAGGGCTGATGCTAACCCTAACACTAACTCTATCCTAGGGCTGATGCTAACCCTAACCCTAACCCTAACATTATCCTAGGGCTGATGCTAACCCTAACCCTAACTGTAACACTATCTTAGGGCTGAGGCTAACCCTAACCCTAACACTATCCTACGGCTGATGCTAACCCTAACCCTAAACCTAACACTATCCTAGGGCTGATGCTAACCCTAACCCTAACACTATCCTAGGGCTGATGCTAACCCTAACCCTAACCCTAACGCTATCCTAGGGCTGATGCTAACCCTAACCCTAACACTATCCTAGGGCTGATGCTCACCCTAACCCTAAACCTAACACTATCCTAGGGGGGATGCTAACCCTAACCCTAACCCTAACACTATCCTAGGGCTGATGCTAACCCTAACACTAACACTATCCTAGGGCTGATGCTACCCCTAACCCTAACCCTAACACTCTCCAAGGGCTGATGCTAACCCTAACCCTAACCCTAACACTATCCTAGGGCTTATGCTAACCCTAACCCTAACACTATCCAAGGGCTGATGCTAACCCTAACCCTAACCCTAACACTATCTTAGGGCTGATGTTAACCATAACCCTAACGCTATCCTAGGGCTGATGCTAACCCTAACCCTAACCCTAACACTAACCTAGGGCTGATGCTAACCCTAACCCTAACACTATCCTAGGGCTGATGCTAACCCTAACCCTAACCCTAACACTATCCTAGGGCTGATGCTAACCCTAACCCTAACACTATCCTAGGGCTGATGCTAACCCTAACCCTAACCCTAACACTATCCTAGGGCTGATGCTAACCCTAACACTAACACTATCCTAGGGCTGATGCTAACCCTAACCCTAACCCTAACACTATCCTAGGGCTGATGCTAACCCTAACCCTAACCCAAACACTATCCTAGGGTTGATGCTAACCCTAACCCTAACACTATCCTAGGGCTGATGCTAACCCTAACCCTAACCCTAACACTATCCTTGGCCTGATGCTAACCCTAACCCTAACACTATCCTGGGCCTGATGCTAACCCTAACCCTAACCCTAACACTATCCTAGGGCTGATGCTAACCCTAACCCTAACACTATCCTTGAACTGATGCTAACCCTAACCCTAACCCTAACACTATCCTAGGCCTGATGATAACCCTAACCCTAACCCTAACACTATCCTAAGTCTGATGCTAACTCTAGCCCTCACACTATCCTAGGCCTGATGATAACCCTAACCCTAACCTTAACACTATCCTAGGGCTGATGCTAACCCTAACCCTAACCCTAACACTATCCTAGAGCTGATGCTAACCCTAACCCTAACACTATCCTAGGCCTGGTGATAACCCTAACCCTAACCCTGACAGTATCCTAGGTCTGATGCTAACCGTAACCCTAACACTATCTTAGGGCTGATGCTAACCCTAACCCTAACCCTAACACTATCCTAGGCCTGATGCTAACCCTATCCCTAACCCTAACACTCTCCTACGGCTGAGGCAACCCTAACCCTAACAATATCCTAGGGCTGATGCTAACCCTAACCCTAACCCAAACACTATCCTAGGGTTGATGCTAACCCTAACCCTAACACTATCCTAGGGCTGATGCTAACCCTAACCCTAACCCTAACACTATCCTTGGGCTGATGCTAACCCTAACCCTAACACTATCCTGGGCCTGATGCTAACCCTAACCCTAACACTAACACTATCATAGGGCAGATGCTAACCCTAACGCTAACCCTAACACTATCCTTGAACTGATGCTAACCCTAACCCTAACCCTAACACTATCCTAGGCCTGATGATAACCCTAACCCTAACCCTAACACTATCCTAGGATTTATGTTAACCCTAACCCTAACACTATCCTACGGCTGATGCTAACCCTAACCCTAACCCTAACACTATCCTAGGGCGGATGCTAACCCTAACCCTAACCCTAACACTATCCTAGGGCTGATGCTAACCCTAACACTAACACTATCCTAGGGCTGATGCTAACCCTAACCCTAACCCTAACATTATCCTAGGGCGGATGCTAACCATAACCCTAACCCTAACACTATCCTAGGGCTGATGCTAACCCTAACACTAACACTATCCTAGGCCTGATGCTAACCCTAACCCTAACCCTAACACTATCCTAGGGCTGATGCTAACCCTAACCCTAACACTATCCTAGGGCTGATGCTAACCCTAACACTAACACTATCCTAGGGCTGATGCTAACCCTAACCCTAACCCTAACACTCTCCAAAGGCTGATGCTAACCCTCACACTAACCCTAACACTATCCTTGGGCTGATGCTAACCCTAACCCTAACTCTAACACTAGCTTAGGGCTGAGGCTAACCCTAACCCTAACACTATCCTACGACTGATGCTAACCCTAACCCTAACCATAACACTATCCTAGGGCTGATGCTAACCCTAACCCTAACACTATCCTAGGGAAAGATGCTAACACTAACCCTAACCCTAACACTATCCTAGGGCTGATGCTAACCCTAACCCTAACACTATCTTAGGGCTGATGCTAACCCTAACCCTAACCCTAACACTATCCTAGGGCTGATGGTAACCGTAACCCTAACACTATCCTAGGCCTGATGATAACCCTAACCCTAACCCTAACACTATCCTAGGGCTGATGCTAACCCTAACCCTAACACTATCCTAGGGCTGATTCTAACCCTAACCCTAACCCTAACACTATCCTAGGGCTGATGCTAACCCTAACACTAACCCTAACACTATCCTTGAACTGATGCTAACCCTAACCCTAACCCTAACACTATCCTAGGCCTGATGATAACCCTAACCCTAACCCTAACACTATCCTAGGGTTTATGTTAACCCTAACCCTAACACTATCCTAGGGCTGATGCTAACCCTAACCCTAAACCTAACACTATCCTAGGGCGGATGCTAACCCTAACCCTAACCCTAACACTATCCTAGGGCTGATGCTAACCCTAACACTAACACTATCCTAGGGCTGAAGTTAACCCTAACCCTAACCCTTACAGTCTCCAAGGGCTGATGCTAACCCTAACCCTAACCCTAACACTATCCTAGGGCTGATGCTAACCCTAACCCTAACACAATCCTAGGGCTGATGCTAACCCTAACCCTAACCCTAACATTATCCTAGGGCGGATGCTAACCCTAACCATAACCCTAACACTATCCTAGGGCTGATGTTAACCCTAACACTAACACTATCCTAGGCCTGATGCTAACCCTAACCCTAACCCTAACACTATCCTAGGGCTGATGCTACCCCTACCCCTAACCCTAACACTCTCCAAGGGCTGATGCTAACCCTAACCCTAACCCTAACACTATCCTAGGGCTGATGCTAACCCTAACCCTAACACTATCCAAGGGCTGATGCTAACCCTAACCCTAACCCTAACACTATCTTAGGGCTGATGTTAACCATAACCCTAACGCTATCCTAGGGCTGATGCTAACCCTAACCCTAACCCTAACACTAACCTAGGGCTGATGCTAACCCTAACCCTAACACTATCCTAGGGCTGATGCTAACCCTAACCCTAACCCTAACACTATCCTAGGGCTGATGCTAACCCTAACACTAACACTATCCTAGGGCTGATGCTAACCCTAACCCTAACCCTAACACTATCCTAGGGCTGATGCTAACCCTAACACTAACACTATCCTAGGGGGGATGCTAACTCTAACCCTAACCCTAACACTATCCTAGGGCTGATGCTAACCCTAACACTAACACTATCCTAGGGCTGATGCTACCCCTAACCCTAAGCCTAACACTCTCCAAGGGCTGATGCTAACCCTAACCCTAACCCTAACACTATCCTAGGGCTGATGCTAACCCTAACCCTAACACTATCCAAGGGCTGATGCTAACCCTAACCCTAACCCTAACACTATCTTAGGGCTGATGTTAACCATAACCCTAACGCTATCCTAGGGCTGATGCTAACCCTAACCCTAACCCTAACACTAACCTAGAGCTGATGCTAACCCTAACCCTAACACTATCCTAGGGCTGATGCTAACCCTAACCCTAACCCTAACACTATCCTAGGGCTGATGCTAACCCTAACCCTAACACTATCCTAGGGCTGATGCTAACCCTAACCCTAACCCTAACACTATCCTAGGGCTGATGCTAACCCTAACACTAACACTATCCTAGGGCTGATGCTAACCCTAACCCTAACCCTAACACTATCCTAGGGCTGATGCTAACCCTAACCCTAACCCAAACTCTATCCTAGGGTTGATGCTAACCCTAACCCTAACACTATCCTAGGGCTGATGCTAACCCTAACCCTAACCCTAACACTATCCTTGGCCTGATGCTAACCCTAACCCTAACACTATCCTGGGCCTGATGCTAACCCTAACCCTAACCCTAACACTATCCTAGGGCTGATGCTAACCCTAACCCTAACACTATCCTTGGGCTGATGCTAACCCTAACCCTAACCCTAACACTATCCTAGGGCAGATGCTAACCCTAACGCTAACCCTAACACTATCGTTGAACTGATGCTAACCGTAACCCTAACCCTAACACTATCCTAGGCCTGATGATAACCCTAACCCTAACCCTAACACTATCCTAAGTCTGATGCTAACTCTAGCCCTCACACTATCCTAGGCCTGATGATAACCCTAACCCTAACCTTAACACTATCCTAGGGCTGATGCTAACCCTAACCCTAACCCTAACACTATCCTAGAGCTGATGCTAACCCTAACCCTAACACTATCTAGGCCTGATGATAACCCTAACCCTAACCCTGACAGTATCCTAGGGCTGATGCTAACCCTAACCCTAACACTATCCTAGGGCTGATGCTAACCCTAACCCTAACCCTAACGCTATCCTAGGCCTGATGCTAACCCTATCCCTAACCCTAACACTCTCCTAGGGCTGAGGCTAACCCTAACCCTAACACTATACTAGGGCTGATGCTAACCCTAACCCTAACCCAAACACTATCCTAGGGTTGATGCTAACCCTAACCCTAACACTATCCTAGGGCTGATGCTAACCCTAACCCTAACCCTAACACTATCCTTGGGCTGATGCTAACCCTAACAATAACACTATCCTGGGCCTGATGCTAACCCTAACCCTAACCCTAACACTATCATAGGGCTGATGCTAACCCTAACCCTAACACTATCCTTGGGCTGATGCTAACCCTAACCCTAACCCTAACACTATCCTAGGGCAGATGCTAACCCTAACGATAACCCTAGCACTATCCTTGAACTGATGCTAACCCTAACCCTAACGCTAACACTATCCTAGGCCTGATTATAACCCTAAACCTAACCCTAACACTATCCTAGGATTTATGTTAACCCTAACCCTAACACTATCCTAGGGCTGATGCTAACCCTAACCCTAACCCTAACACTATCCTAGGGCGGATGCTAACCCTAACCCTAACCCTAACACTATCCTAGGGCTGATGCTAACCCTAACACTAACACTATCCTAGGGCTGATGCTAACCCTAACCCTAACCCTAACATTATCCTAGGGCGGATGCTTACCATAACCCTAACCCTAACACTATCCTAGGGCTGATGCTAACCCTAACACTAACACTATCCTAGGCCTGATGCTAACACTAACCCTAACCCTAACACTATCCTAGGGCTGATGCTAACCCTAACCCTAACACTATCCTAGGGCTGATGCTAACCCTAACACTAACGCTATCCTAGGGCTGATGCTAACCCTAACCCTAACCCTAACACTTACCAAGGGCTGATGCTAACCGTAACCCTAACCCTAACACTATCCTAGGGCTGATGCTAACCCTAACCCTAACCCTAACACTATCCTAGGGCTGATGCTAACCCTAAACCTAACCCTAACACTATCCTAGGGCTGATGCTAACCGTAACCCTAACACTATCCTAGGCCTGATGATAACCCTAACCCTAACCCTAACACTATCCTAGGGCTGATGCTAACCCTAACCCTAACACTATCCTAGGGCTGATTCTAACCCTAACCCTAACCCTAACACTATCCTAGGGCTGATGCTAAACCTAACATTAACCCTAACACTATCCTTGAACTGATGCTAACCCTAACCCTAACCCTAACACTATCCTAGGCCTGATGATAACCCTAACACTAACCCTAACACTATCCTAGGGTTTGTGTTAACCCTAACCCTAACACTATCCTAGGGCTGATGCTAACCCTAACCCTAAACCTAACACTATCCTAGGGCGGATGCTAACCCTAACCCTAACCCTAACACTCTCCTAGGGCTGATGCTAACCCTAACACTAACTCTATCCTAGGGCTGATGCTAACCCTAACCCTAACCCTAACATTATCCTAGGGCTGATGCTAACCCTAACCCTAACTGTAACACTATCTTAGGGCTGAGGCTAACCCTAACCCTAACACTATCCTACGGCTGATGCTAACCCTAACCCTAAACCTAACACTATCCTAGGGCTGATGCTAACCCTAACCCTAACACTATCCTAGGGCTGATGCTAACCCTAACCCTAACCCTAACGCTATCCTAGGGCTGATGCTAACCCTAACCCTAACACTATCCTAGGGCTGATGCTCACCCTAACCCTAAACCTAACACTATCCTAGGGGGGATGCTAACCCTAACCCTAACCCTAACACTATCCTAGGGCTGATGCTAACCCTAACACTAACACTATCCTAGGGCTGATGCTACCCCTAACCCTAACCCTAACACTCTCCAAGGGCTGATGCTAACCCTAACCCTAACCCTAACACTATCCTAGGGCTTATGCTAACCCTAACCCTAACACTATCCAAGGGCTGATGCTAACCCTAACCCTAACCCTAACACTATCTTAGGGCTGATGTTAACCATAACCCTAACGCTATCCTAGGGCTGATGCTAACCCTAACCCTAACCCTAACACTAACCTAGGGCTGATGCTAACCCTAACCCTAACACTATCCTAGGGCTGATGCTAACCCTAACCCTAACCCTAACACTATCCTAGGGCTGATGCTAACCCTAACCCTAACACTATCCTAGGGCTGATGCTAACCCTAACCCTAACCCTAACACTATCCTAGGGCTGATGCTAACCCTAACACTAACACTATCCTAGGGCTGATGCTAACCCTAACCCTAACCCTAACACTATCCTAGGGCTGATGCTAACCCTAACCCTAACCCAAACACTATCCTAGGGTTGATGCTAACCCTAACCCTAACACTATCCTAGGGCTGATGCTAACCCTAACCCTAACCCTAACACTATCCTTGTCCTGATGCTAACCCTAACCCTAACACTATCCTGTGCCTGATGCTAACCCTAACCCTAACCCTAACACTATCCTAGGGCTGATGCTAACCCTAACCCTAACACTATCCTTGGGCTGATGCTAACCCTAACCCTAACCCTAACACTATCCTAGGGCAGATGCTAACCCTAACGCTAACCCTAACACTATCCTTGAACTGATGCTAACCCTAACCCTAACCCTAACACTATCCTAGGCCTGATGATAACCCTAACCCTAACCCTAACACTATCCTAAGTCTTATGCTAACTCTAGCCCTCACACTATCCTAGGCCTGATGATAACCCTAACCCTAACCTTAACACTATCCTAGGGCTGATGCTAACCCTAACCCTAACCCTAACACTATCCTAGAGCTGATGCTAACCCTAACCCTAACACTATCCTAGGCCTGGTGATAACCCTAACCCTAACCCTGACAGTATCCTAGGTCTGATGCTAACCGTAACCCTAACACTATCTTAGGGCTGATGCTAACCCTAACCCTAACCCTAACACTATCCTAGGCCTGATGCTAACCCTATCCCTAACCCTAACACTCTCCTACGGCTGAGGCAACCCTAACCCTAACAATATCCTAGGGCTGATGCTAACCCTAACCCTAACCCAAACACTATCCTAGGGTTGATGCTAACCCTAACCCTAACACTATCCTAGGGCTGATGCTAACCCTAACCCTAACCCTAACACTATCCTTGGGCTGATGCTAACCCTAACCCTAACACTATCCTGGGCCTGATGCTAACCCTAACCCTAACACTAACACTATCATAGGGCAGATGCTAACCCTAACGCTAACCCTAACACTATCCTTGAACTGATGCTAACCCTAACCCTAACCCTAACACTATCCTAGGCCTGATGATAACCCTAACCCTAACCCTAACACTATCCTAGGATTTATGTTAACCCTAACCCTAACACTATCCTACGGCTGATGCTAACCCTAACCCTAACCCTAACACTATCCTAGGGCGGATGCTAACCCTAACCCTAACCCTAACACTATCCTAGGGCTGATGCTAACCCTAACACTAACACTATCCTAGGGCTGATGCTAACCCTAACCCTAACCCTAACATTATCCTAGGGCGGATGCTAACCATAACCCTAACCCTAACACTATCCTAGGGCTGATGCTAACCCTAACACTAACACTATCCTAGGCCTGATGCTAACCCTAACCCTAACCCTAACACTATCCTAGGGCTGATGCTAACCCTAACCCTAACACTATCCTAGGGCTGATGCTAACCCTAACACTAACACTATCCTAGGGCTGATGCTAACCCTAACCCTAACCCTAACACTCTCCAAAGGCTGATGCTAACCCTCACACTAACCCTAACACTATCCTTGGGCTGATGCTAACCCTAACCCTAACTCTAACACTAGCTTAGGGCTGAGGCTAACCCTAACCCTAACACTATCCTACGACTGATGCTAACCCTAACCCTAACCATAACACTATCCTAGGGCTGATGCTAACCCTAACCCTAACACTATCCTAGGGAAAGATGCTAACACTAACCCTAACCCTAACACTATCCTAGGGCTGATGCTAACCCTAACCCTAACACTATCTTAGGGCTGATGCTAACCCTAACCCTAACCCTAACACTATCCTAGGGCTGATGGTAACCGTAACCCTAACACTATCCTAGGCCTGATGATAACCCTAACCCTAACCCTAACACTATCCTAGGGCTGATGCTAACCCTAACCCTAACACTATCCTAGGGCTGATTCTAACCCTAACCCTAACCCTAACACTATCCTAGGGCTGATGCTAACCCTAACACTAACCCTAACACTATCCTTGAACTGATGCTAACCCTAACCCTAACCCTAACACTATCCTAGGCCTGATGATAACCCTAACCCTAACCCTAACACTATCCTAGGGTTTATGTTAACCCTAACCCTAACACTATCCTAGGGCTGATGCTAACCCTAACCCTAAACCTAACACTATCCTAGGGCGGATGCTAACCCTAACCCTAACCCTAACACTATCCTAGGGCTGATGCTAACCCTAACACTAACACTATCCTAGGGCTGAAGTTAACCCTAACCCTAACCCTTACAGTCTCCAAGGGCTGATGCTAACCCTAACCCTAACCCTAACACTATCCTAGGGCTGATGCTAACCCTAACCCTAACACAATCCTAGGGCTGATGCTAACCCTAACCCTAACCCTAACATTATCCTAGGGCGGATGCTAACCCTAACCATAACCCTAACACTATCCTAGGGCTGATGTTAACCCTAACACTAACACTATCCTAGGCCTGATGCTAACCCTAACCCTAACCCTAACACTATCCTAGGGCTGATGCTACCCCTACCCCTAACCCTAACACTCTCCAAGGGCTGATGCTAACCCTAACCCTAACCCTAACACTATCCTAGGGCTGATGCTAACCCTAACCCTAACACTATCCAAGGGCTGATGCTAACCCTAACCCTAACCCTAACACTATCTTAGGGCTGATGTTAACCATAACCCTAACGCTATCCTAGGGCTGATGCTAACCCTAACCCTAACCCTAACACTAACCTAGGGCTGATGCTAACCCTAACCCTAACACTATCCTAGGGCTGATGCTAACCCTAACCCTAACCCTAACACTATCCTAGGGCTGATGCTAACCCTAACACTAACACTATCCTAGGGCTGATGCTAACCCTAACCCTAACCCTAACACTATCCTAGGGCTGATGCTAACCCTAACACTAACACTATCCTAGGGGGGATGCTAACTCTAACCCTAACCCTAACACTATCCTAGGGCTGATGCTAACCCTAACACTAACACTATCCTAGGGCTGATGCTACCCCTAACCCTAAGCCTAACACTCTCCAAGGGCTGATGCTAACCCTAACCCTAACCCTAACACTATCCTAGGGCTGATGCTAACCCTAACCCTAACACTATCCAAGGGCTGATGCTAACCCTAACCCTAACCCTAACACTATCTTAGGGCTGATGTTAACCATAACCCTAACGCTATCCTAGGGCTGATGCTAACCCTAACCCTAACCCTAACACTAACCTAGAGCTGATGCTAACCCTAACCCTAACACTATCCTAGGGCTGATGCTAACCCTAACCCTAACCCTAACACTATCCTAGGGCTGATGCTAACCCTAACCCTAACACTATCCTAGGGCTGATGCTAACCCTAACCCTAACCCTAACACTATCCTAGGGCTGATGCTAACCCTAACACTAACACTATCCTAGGGCTGATGCTAACCCTAACCCTAACCCTAACACTATCCTAGGGCTGATGCTAACCCTAACCCTAACCCAAACTCTATCCTAGGGTTGATGCTAACCCTAACCCTAACACTATCCTAGGGCTGATGCTAACCCTAACCCTAACCCTAACACTATCCTTGGCCTGATGCTAACCCTAACCCTAACACTATCCTGGGCCTGATGCTAACCCTAACCCTAACCCTAACACTATCCTAGGGCTGATGCTAACCCTAACCCTAACACTATCCTTGGGCTGATGCTAACCCTAACCCTAACCCTAACACTATCCTAGGGCAGATGCTAACCCTAACGCTAACCCTAACACTATCGTTGAACTGATGCTAACCGTAACCCTAACCCTAACACTATCCTAGGCCTGATGATAACCCTAACCCTAACCCTAACACTATCCTAAGTCTGATGCTAACTCTAGCCCTCACACTATCCTAGGCCTGATGATAACCCTAACCCTAACCTTAACACTATCCTAGGGCTGATGCTAACCCTAACCCTAACCCTAACACTATCCTAGAGCTGATGCTAACCCTAACCCTAACACTATCTAGGCCTGATGATAACCCTAACCCTAACCCTGACAGTATCCTAGGGCTGATGCTAACCCTAACCCTAACACTATCCTAGGGCTGATGCTAACCCTAACCCTAACCCTAACGCTATCCTAGGCCTGATGCTAACCCTATCCCTAACCCTAACACTCTCCTAGGGCTGAGGCTAACCCTAACCCTAACACTATACTAGGGCTGATGCTAACCCTAACCCTAACCCAAACACTATCCTAGGGTTGATGCTAACCCTAACCCTAACACTATCCTAGGGCTGATGCTAACCCTAACCCTAACACTAACACTATCCTTGGGCTGATGCTAACCCTAACAATAACACTATCCTGGGCCTGATGCTAACCCTAACCCTAACCCTAACACTATCATAGGGCTGATGCTAACCCTAACCCTAACACTATCCTTGGGCTGATGCTAACCCTAACCCTAACCCTAACACTATCCTAGGGCAGATGCTAACCCTAACGCTAACCCTAGCACTATCCTTGAACTGATGCTAACCCTAACCCTAACCCTAACACTATCCTAGGCCTGATGATAACCCTAACCCTAACCCTAACACTATCCTAGGATTTATGTTAACCCTAACCCTAACACTATCCTAGGGCTGATGCTAACCCTAACCCTAACCCTAACACTATCCTAGGGCGGATGCTAACCCTAACCCTAACCCTAACACTATCCTAGTGCTGATGCTAACCCTAACACTAACACTATCCTAGGGCTGATGCTAACACTAACCCTAACCCTAACATTATCCTAGGGCGGATGCTAACCATAACCCTAACCCTAACACTATCCTAGGGCTGATGCTAACCCTAACACTAACACTATCCTAGGCCTGATGCTAACACTAACCCTAACCCTAACACTATCCTAGGGCTGATGCTAACCCTAACACTAACACTATCCTAGGGCTGATGCTAACCCTAACCCTAACCCTAACACTCACCAAGGGCTGATGCTAACCCTAACCCTAACCCTAACACTATCCTAGGGCTGATGCTAACCCTAACCCTAACCCTAACACTATCCTAGGGCTGATGCTAACCCTAACCCTAACCCTAACACTATCCTAGGTCTGATGCTAACCGTAACCCTAACACTATCCTAGGCCTGATGATAACCCTAACCCTAACCCTAACACTATCCTAGGGCTGATGCTAACCCTAACCCTAACACTATCCTAGGGCTGATTCTAACCCTAACCCTAACCCTAACACTATCCTAGGGCTGATGCTAACCCTAACGTTAACCCTAACACTATCCTTGAACTGATGCTAACCCTAACCCTAACCCTAACACTATCCTAGGCCTGATGATAACCCTAACACTAACCCTAACACTATCCTAGGGTTTATGTTAACCCTAACCCTAACACTATCCTAGGGCTGATGCTAACCCTAACCCTAAACCTAACACTATCCTAGGGCGGACGCTAACCCTAACCCTAACCCTAACACTCTCCTAGGGCTGATGCTAACCCTAACACTAACACTATCCTAGGGCTGATGCTAACCATAACCCTAACCCTAACATTATCCTAGGGCTGATGCTAACCCTAACCCTAACTGTAACACTATCTTAGGGCTGAGGCTAACCCTAACCCTAACACTATCCTACGGCTGATGCTAACCCTAACCCTAAACCTAACACTATCCTAGGGCTGATGCTAACCCTAACCCTAACACTATCCTAGGGCTGATGCTAACCCTAACCCTAACCCTAACGCTATCCTAGGGCTGATGCTAACCCTAACCCTAACACTATCCTAGGGCTGATGCTCACCCTAACCCTAACCCTAACACTCTCCAAGGGCTGATGCTAACCCTAACCCTAACCCTAACACTATCCTAGGGCTGATGCTAACCCTAACCCTAACACTATCCAAGGGCTGATGCTAACCCTAACCCTAACCCTAACACTATCTTAGGGCTGATGTTAACCATAACCCCAACGCTATCCTAGGGCTGATGCTAACCCTAACCCTAACCCTAACACTAACCTAGGGCTGATGCTAACCCTAACCCTAACACTATCCTAGGGCTGATGCTAACCCTAACCCTAACCCTAACACTATCCTAGGGCTGATGCTAACCCTAACCCTAACACTATCCTAGGGCTGATGCTAACCCTAACCCTAACACTATCCTAGGGCTGATGCTAACCCTAACACTAACACTATCCTAGGGCTGATGCTAACCCTAACCCTAACCCTAACACTATCCTAGGGCTGATGATAACCCTAACCCTAACCCAAACACTATCCTAGGGTTGATGCTAACCCTAACCCTAACACTATCCTAGGGCTGATGCTAACCCTAACCCTAACCCTAACACTATCCTTGGCCTGATGCTAACCCTAACCCTAACACTATCCTGGGCCTGATGCTAACCCTAACCCTAACCCTAACACTATCCTAGGGCTGATGCTAACCCTAACCCTAACACTATCCTTGGGCTGATGCTAACCCTAACCCTAACCCTAACACTATCCTAGGGCAGATGCTAACCCTAACGCTAACCCTAACACTATCCTTGAACTGATGCTAACCCTAACCCTAACCCTAACACTATCCTAGGCCTGATGATAACCCTAACCCTAACCCTAACACTATCCTAAGTCTGATGCTAACTCTAGCCCTCACACTATCCTAGGCCTGATGATAACCCTAACCCTAACCTTAACACTATCCTAGGGCTGATGCTAACACTAACCCTAACCCTAACACTATCCTAGAGCTGATGCTAACCCTAACCCTAACACTATCTAGGCCTGATGATAACCCTAACCCTAACCCTGACAGTATCCTAGGGCTGATGCTATCAGTAACCCTAACACTATCCTAGGGCTGATGCTAACCATAACCCTAACCCTAACGCTATCCTAGGCCTGATGCTAACCCTATCCCTAACCCTAACACTCTCCTAGGGCTGAGGCTAACCCTAACCCTAACACTATACTAGGGCTGATGCTAACCCTAACCCTAACCCAAACACTATCCTAGGGTTGATGCTAACCCTAACCCTAACACTATCCTAGGGCTGATGCTAACCCTAACCCTAACCCTAACACTATCCTTGGGCTGATGCTAACCCTAACAATAACACTATCCTGGGCCTGATGCTAACCCTAACCCTAACCCTAACACTATCATAGGGCTGATGCTAACCCTAACCCTAACACTATCCTTGGGCTGATGCTAACCGTAACCCTAACCCTAACACTATCCTAGGGCAGATGCTAACCCTAACACTAACCCTAGCACTATCCTTGAACTGATGCTAACCCTAACCCTAACCCTAACACTATCCTAGGCCTGATGATAACCCTAACCCTAACCCTAACACTATCCTAGGATTTATGTTAACCCTAACCCTAACACTATCCTAGGGCTGATGCTAACCCTAACCCTAACCCTAACACTATCCTAGGGCGGATGCTAACCCTAACCCTAACCCTAACACTATCCTAGGGCTGATGCTAACCCTAACACTAACACTATCCTAGGGCTGATGCTAACCCTAACCCTAACCCTAACATTATCCTAGGGTGGATGCTAACCATAACCCTAACCCTAACACTATCCTAGGGATGATGCGAACCCTAACACTAACACTATCCTAGGCCTGATGCTAACCCTAACCCTAACCCTAACACTATCCTAGGGCTGATGCTAACCCTAACCCTAACACTATCCTAGGGCTGATGCTAACCCTAACACTAACACTATCCTAGGGCTGATGCTAACCCTAACCCTAACCCTAACACTATCCTAGGGCTGATGCTAACCGTAACCCTAACACTATCCTAGGCCTGATGATAACCCTAACCCTAACCCTAACACTATCCTAGGGCTGATGCTAACCCTAACCCTAACACTATCCTAGGGCTGATTCTAACACTAACCCTAACCCTAACACTATCCTAGGGCTGATGCTAACCCTAACGTTAACCCTAACACTATCCTTGAACTGATGCTAACCCTAACCCTAACCCTAACACTATCCTAGGCCTGATGATAACCCTAACCCTAACCCTAACACTATCCTAGGGTTTATGTTAACCCTAACCCTAACACTATCCTAGGGCTGATGCTAACCCTAACCCTAAACCTAACACTATCCTAGGGCGGATGCTAACCCTAACCCTAACCCTAACACTCTCCTAGGGCTGATGCTAACCCTAACACTAACACTATCCTAGGGCTGAAGTTAACCCTAACCCTAACCCTAACACTCTCCAAGGGCTGATGCTAACCCTAACCCTAACCCTAACACTATCCTAGGGCTGATGCTAACCCTAACACTAACATTATCCTAGGCCTGATGCTAACCCTAACCCTAACCCTAACACTATCCTAGGGCTGATGCTAACCCTAACCCTAACACTATCCTAGGGCTGATGCTAACCCTAACCCTAACCCTAACACTATCCTAGGGTTGATGCTAGCCCTAACCCTTAAACTATCCTAGGGCTGATGCTAACCCTAACCCTAACCCTAACACTATCCTAGGGCTGATGCTAACCCTAACCCTAACACTATCCTAGGGCTTTTGCTAACCCTAACCTTAACCCTAATACTAACCTAGGGCTGATGCTAACCCTAACCCTAACACTATCCTAAGGCTGATGCTAACCCTAACCCTAACCCTAACACTATCCTAGGGCTGATGCTAACCCTAACCCTAACCCTAACACTATCCTAGGTCTGATGCTAACCCTAACAGTACCACTATCCTAGGGCTGATGCTAACCCTAACCCTAACCATAACACTATCCTGGGGCTGATGCTAACCCTAACCCTAACCCAAACACTATCCTGGGGTTGATGCTAACCCTAACCTTAACACTATCCTAGGGCTGATGCTAACCCTAATGCTAACCATAACACTATCCTTGTGCTGATGCTAACCCTAACCCTAACACTATCCTGGGCCTGATGCTAACCCTAACCCTAACCCTAACACTATCCTTGGGCTGATGCTAACCCTAACCCTAACACTATCCTGGGCCTGATGCTAACCCTAACCCTAACCCTAACACTATCCTAGGGCTGATGCTAACCCTAAGCCTAACACTATCCTGGGCCTGATGCTAACCCTAACCCTAACCCTAACACTATCCTTGGGCTGATGCTAACCCTAACCCTAACACTATCCTGGGCCTGATGCTAACCCTAACCCTAACCCTAACACTATCCTTGGGCTGATGCTAACCCTAACCCTAACCCTAACAATATCCTAGGGCATATGCTAACCCTAACCCTAACCCTAACACTATCCTTGAGCTCATGCTAACCCTAACCCTAACACTATCCTGGGCCTGATGCTAACCCTAACCCTAACCCTAACACTATCCTAGGGCTGATGCTAACCCTAACCCTAACCCTAACACTATCCTAGGGCGGATGCTAACCCTAACCCTAACCCTAACACTATCCTAGGGCTGATGCTAACCCTAACACTAACACTATCCTAGGGCTGATGCTAACCCTAACCCTAACCCTAACATTATCCTACGGCTGATGCTAACCCTAACCCTAACTCTAACACTATCTTAGGGCTGAGGCTAACCCTAACCCTAACACTGTCCTACGGCTGATGCTAACCCTAACCCTAACCCTAACACTATCCTAGGGCTGATGCTAACCCTAACCCTAACACTATCCTAGGTCTGATGCTAACCCTAACCCTAACCCTAACAATATCGTAGGGCTGATATTAACCTTAACCCTAACACTATCCTAGGGCTGATGCTAACCCTAACCCTAACCCTAACACTATCCTAGGGCTGATGCTAACCGTAACCCTAACACTATCCTAGGCCTGATGCTAACCCTAACCCTAACCCTAACACTATCCTAGGCCTGATGATAACCCTAACCCTAACCCTAACACTATCCTAGGGTTTATGTTAACCCTAACCCTAACACTATCCTAGGGCTGATGCTAACCCTAACCCTAAACCTAACACTATCCTAGGGCGGATGCTAACCCTAACCCTAACCCTAACACTCTCCTAGGGCTGATGCTAACCCTAACACTAACACTATCCTAGGGCTGATGCTAACCCTAACCCTAACGCTAACATTATCCTAGGGCTGATGCTAACCCTAACCCTAACTGTAACACTATCTTAGGGCTGAGGCTAACCCTAACCCTAACACTATCCTACGGCTGATGCTAACCCTAACCCTAAACCTAACACTATCCTAGGGCTGATGCTAACCTTAACCCTAACACTATCCTAGGGCTGATGCTAACCCTAACCCTAACCCTAACGCTATCCTAGGGCTGATGCTAACCCTAACCCTAACACTATCCTAGGGCTGATGCTCACCCTAACCCTAAACCTAACACTATCCTAGGGGGGATGCTAACCCTAACCCTAACCCTAACACTATCCCAGGGCTGATGCTAACCCTAACACTAACACTATCCTAGGGCTGATGCTACCCCTAACCCTAACCCTAACACTCTCCAAGGGCTGATGCTAACCCTAACCCTAACCCTAACACTATCCTAGGGCTGATGCTAACCCTAACCCTAACACTATCCAAGGGCTGATGCTAACCCTAACCCTAACCCTAACACTATCTTAGGGCTGATGTTAACCATAACCCTAACGCTATCCTAGGGCTGATGCTAACCCTAACCCTAACCCTAACACTAACCTAGGGCTGATGCTAACCCTAACCCTAACACTATCCTAGGGCTGATGCTAACCCTAACCCTAACCCTAACCCTATCCTAGGGCTGATGCTAACCCTAACCCTAACACTATCCTAGGGCTGATGCTAACCCTAACCCTAACCCTAACACTATCCTAGGGCTGATGCTAACCCTAACACTAACACTATCCTAGGGCTGATGCTAACCCTAACCCTAACCCTAACACTATCCTAGGGCTGATGCTAACCCTAACCCTAACCCAAACACTATCCTAGGGTTGATGCTAACCCTAACCCTAACACTATCCTAGGGCTGATGCTAACCCTAACCCTAACCCTAACACTATCCTTGGCCTGATGCTAACCCTAACCCTAACACTATCCTGGGCCTGATGCTAACCCTAACCCTAACCCTAACACTATCCTAGGGCTGATGCTAACCCTAACCCTAACACTATCCTTGGGCTGATGCTAACCCTAACCCTAACCCTAACACTATCCTAGGGCAGATGCTAACCCTAACGCTAACCCTAACACTATCCTTGAACTGATGCTAACCCTAACCCTAACCCTAACACTATCCTAGGCCTGATGATAACCCTAACCCTAACCCTAACACTATCCTATGTCTGATGCTAACTCTAGCCCTCACACTATCCTAGGCCTGATGATAACCCTAACCCTAACCTTAACACTATCCTAGGGCTGATGCTAACACTAACCCTAACCCTAACACTATCCTAGAGCTGATGCTAACCCTAACCCTAACACTATCTAGGCCTGATGATAACCCTAACCCTAACCCTGACAGTATCCTAGGGCTGATGCTAACCCTAACCCTAACACTATCCTAGGGCTGATGCTAACCCTAACCCTAACCCTAACGCTATCCTAGGCCTGATGCTAACCCTATCCCTAACCCTAACACTCTCCTAGGGCTGAGGCTAACCCTAACCCTAACACTATACTAGGGCTGATGCTAACCCTAACCCTAACCCAAACACTATCCTAGGGTTGATGCTAACCCTAACCCTAACACTATCCTAGGGCTGATGCTAACCCTAACCCTAACCCTAACACTATCCTTGGGCTGATGCTAACCCTAACAATAACACTATCCTGGGCCTGATGCTAACCCTAACCCTAACCTTAACACTATCATAGGGCTGATGCTAACCCTAACCTTAACACTATCCTTGGGCTGATGCTAACCCTAACCCTAACCCTAACACTATCCTAGGACAGATGCTAACCCTAACGCTAACCCTAGCACTATCCTTGAACTGATGCTAACCCTAACCCTAACCCTAACACTATCCTAGGCCTGATGATAACCCTAATCCTAACCCTAACACTATCCTAGGATTTATGTTAACCCTAACCCTAACACTATCCTAGGGCTGATGCTAACCCTAACCCTAACCCTAACACTATCCTAGGGCGGATGCTAACCCTAACCCTAACCCTAACACTATCCTAGGGCTGATGCTAACCCTAACACTAACACTATCCTAGGGCTGATGCTAACCCTAACCCTAACCCTAACATTATCCTAGGGCAGATGCTAACCATAACCCTAACCCTAACACTATCCTAGGGCTGATGCTAACCCTAACCCTAACACTATCCTAGGGCTGATGCTAACCCTAACCCTAACCCTAACACTATCCTAGGGCTGATGCTAACCGTAACCCTAACACTATCCTAGGCCTGATGATAACCCTAACCCTAACCCTAACACTATCCTAGGGCTGATGCTAACCCTAACCCTAACACTATCCTAGGGCTGATTCTAACCCTAACCCTAACCCTAACACTATCCTAGGGCTGATGCTAACCCTAACGTTAACCCTAACACTATCCTTGAACTGATGCTAATCCTAACCCTAACCCTAACACTATCCTAGGCCTGATGATAACCCTAACCCTAACCCTAACACTATCCTAGGGTTTATGTTAACCCTAATCCTAACACTATCCTAGGGCTGATGCTAACCCTAACCCTAAACCTAACACTATCCTAGGGCGGATGCTAACCCTAACCCTAACCCTAACACTCTCTTGGGCTGATGCTAACCCTAACACTAACACTATCCTAGGGCTGAAGTTAACCCTAACCCTAACCCTAACACTCTCCAAGGGCTGATGCTAACCCTAACCCTAACCCTAACACTATCCTAGGGCTGATGCTAACCCTAACACTAACATTATCCTAGGCCTGATGCTAACCCTAACCCTAACCCTAACACTATCCTAGGGCTGATGCTAACCCTAACCCTAACACTATCCTAGGGCTGATGCTAACCCTAACCCTAACCCTAACACTATCCTAGGGTTGATGCTAACCCTAACCCTTAAACTATCCTAGGGCTGATGCTAACCCTAACCCTAACCCTAACACTATCCTAGGGCTGATGCTAACCCTAACCCTAACACTATCCTAGGGCTGATGCTAACCCTAACCTTAACCCTAATACTAACCTAGGGCTGATGCTAACCCTAACCCTAACACTATCCTAAGGCTGATGCTAACCCTAACCCTAACCCTAACACTATCCTAGGGCTGATGCTAACCCTAACCCTAACCCTAACACTATCCTAGGTCTGATGCTAACCCTAACAGTACCACTATCCTAGGGCTGATGCTAACCCTAACCCTAACCATAACACTATCCTGGGGCTGATGCTAACCCTAACCCTAACCCAAACACTATCCTGGGGTTGATGCTAACCCTAACCTTAACACTATCCTAGGGCTGATGCTAACCCTAACCCTAACCCTAACACTATCCTTGTGCTGATGCTAACCCTAACCCTAACACTATCCTGGGCCTGATGCTAACCCTAACCCTAACCCTAACACTATCCTTGGGCTGATGCTAACCCTAACCCTAACACTATCCTGGGCCTGATGCTAACCCTAACCATAACCCTAACACTATCCTAGGGCTGATGCTAACCCTAAGCCTAACACTATCCTGGGCCTGATGCTAACCCTAACCCTAACCCTAACACTATCCTTGGGCTGATGCTAACCCTAACCCTAACACTATCCTGGGCCTGATGCTAACCCTAACCCTAACCCTAACACTATCCTTGGGCTGATGCTAACCCTAACCCTAACCCTAACAATATCCTAGGGCATATGCTAACCCTAACCCTAACCCTAACACTATCCTTGGGCTCATGCTAACCCTAACCCTAACACTATCCTGGGCCTGATGCTAACCCTAACCCTAACCCTAACACTATCCTAGGGCTGATGCTAACCCTAACCCTAACCCTAACACTATCCTAGGGCGGATGCTAACCCTAACCCTAACCCTAACACTATCCTAGGGCTGATGCTAACCCTAACACTAACACTATCCTAGGGCTGATGCTAACCCTAACCCTAACCCTAACATTATCCTAGGGCTGATGCTAACCCTAACCCTAACTCTAACACTATCTTAGGGCTGAGGCTAACCCTAACCCTAACACTGTCCTACGGCTGATGCTAACCCTAACCCTAACCCTAACACTATCCTAGGGCTGATGCTAACCCTAACCCTAACACTATCCTAGGTCTGATGCTAACCCTAACCCTAACCCTAACAATATCGTAGGGCTGATATTAACCCTAACCCTAACACTATCCTAGGGCTGATGCTAACCCTAACCCTAACCCTAACACTATCCTAGGGCTGATGCTAACCGTAACCCTAACACTATCCTAGGCCTGATGCTAACCCTAACCCTAACCCTAACACTATCCTAGGCCTGATGATAACCCTAACCCTAACCCTAACACTATCCTAGGGTTTATGTTAACCCTAACCCTAACACTATCCTAGGTCTGATGCTAACCCTAACCCTAACCCTAACACTATCCTAGGGCTGATGCTAACCCTAACCCTAACACTATCCTAGGGCTGATGCTAACCCTAACCTTAACCCTAATACTAACCTAGGGCTGATGCTAACCCTAACCCTAACACTATCCTAAGGCTGATGCTAACCCTAACCCTAACCCTAACACTATCCTAGGGCTGATGCTAACCCTAACCCTAACCCTAACACTATCCTAGGTCTGATGCTAACCCTAACAGTACCACTATCCTAGGGCTGATGCTAACCCTAACCCTAACCATAACACTATCCTGGGGCTGATGCTAACCCTAACCCTAACCCAAACACTATCCTGGGGTTGATGCTAACCCTAACCTTAACACTATCCTAGGGCTGATGCTAACCCTAACCCTAACCCTAACACTATCCTTGTGCTGATGCTAACCCTAACCCTAACACTATCCTGGGCCTGATGCTAACCCTAACCCTAACCCTAACACTATCCTTGGGCTGATGCTAACCCTAACCCTAACACTATCCTGGGCCTGATGCTAACCCTAACCATAACCCTAACACTATCCTAGGGCTGATGCTAACCCTAAGCCTAACACTATCCTGGGCCTGATGCTAACCCTAACCCTAACCCTAACACTATCCTTGGGCTGATGCTAACCCTAACCCTAACCCTAACAATATCCTAGGGCATATGCTAACCCTAACCCTAACCCTAACACTATCCTTGGGCTCATGCTAACCCTAACCCTAACACTATCCTGGGCCTGATGCTAACCCTAACCCTAACCCTAACACTATCCTAGGGCTGATGCTAACCCTAACCCTAACCCTAACACTATCCTAGGGCGGATGCTAACCCTAACCCTAACCCTAACACTATCCTAGGGCTGATGCTAACCCTAACACTAACACTATCCTAGGGCTGATGCTAACCCTAACCCTAACCCTAACATTATCCTAGGGCTGATGCTAACCCTAACCCTAACTCTAACACTATCTTAGGGCTGAGGCTAACCCTAACCCTAACACTGTCCTACGGCTGATGCTAACCCTAACCCTAACCCTAACACTATCCTAGGGCTGATGCTAACCCTAACCCTAACACTATCCTAGGTCTGATGCTAACCCTAACCCTAACCCTAACAATATCGTAGGGCTGATATTAACCCTAACCCTAACACTATCCTAGGGCTGATGCTAACCCTAACCCTAACCCTAACACTATCCTAGGGCTGATGCTAACCGTAACCCTAACACTATCCTAGGCCTGATGCTAACCCTAACCCTAACCCTAACACTATCCTAGGCCTGATGATAACCCTAACCCTAACCCTAACACTATCCTAGGGTTTATGTTAACCCTAACCCTAACACTATCCTAGGTCTGATGCTAACCCTAACCCTAAACCTAACACTATCCTAGGGCGGATGCTAACCCTAACCCTAACCCTAACACTCTCCTAGGGCTGATGCTAACCCTAACACTAACACTATCCTAGGGCTGATGCTAACCCTAACCCTAACGCTAACATTATCCTAGGGCTGATGCTAACCCTAACCCTAACTGTAACACTATCTTAGGGCTGAGGCTAACCCTAACCCTAACACTATCCTACGGCTGATGCTAACCCTAACCCTAAACCTAACACTATCCTAGGGCTGATGCTAACCTTAACCCTAACACTATCCTAGGGCTGATGCTAACCCTAACCCTAACCCTAACGCTATCCTAGGGCTGATGCTAACCCTAACCCTAACACTATCCTAGGGCTGATGCTCACACTAACCCTAAACCTAACACTATCCTAGGGGGGATGCTAACCCTAACCCTAACCCTAACACTATCCCAGGGCTGATGCTAACCCTAACACTAACACTATCCTAGGGCTGATGCTACCCCTAACCCTAACCCTAACACTCTCCAAGGGCTGATGCTAACCCTAACCCTAACCCTAACACTATCCTAGGGCTGATGCTAACCCTAACCCTAACACTATCCAAGGGCTGATGCTAACCCTAACCCTAACCCTAACACTATCTTAGGGCTGATGTTAACCATAACCCTAACGCTATCCTAGGGCTGATGCTAACCCTAACCCTAACCCTAACACTAACCTAGGGCTGATGCTAACCCTAACCCTAACACTATCCTAGGGCTGATGCTAACCCTAACCCTAACCCTAACACTATCCTAGGGCTGATGCTAACCCTAACCCTAACACTATCCTAGGGCTGATGCTAACCCTAACCCTAACCCTAACACTATCCTAGGGCTGATGCTAACCCTAACACTAACACTATCCTAGGGCTGATGCTAACCCTAACCCTAACCCTAACACTATCCTAGGGCTGATGCTAACCCTAACCCTAACCCAAACACTATCCTAGGGTTGATGCTAACCCTAACCCTAACACTATCCTAGGGCTGATGCTAACCCTAACCCTAACCCTAACACTATCCTTGGCCTGATGCTAACCCTAACCCTAACACTATCCTGGGCCTGATGCTAACCCTAACCCTAACCCTAACACTATCCTAGGGCTGATGCTAACCCTAACCCTAACACTATCCTTGGGCTGATGCTAACCCTAACCCTAACCCTAACACTATCCTAGGGCAGATGCTAACCCTAACGCTAACCCTAACACTATCCTTGAACTGATGCTAACCCTAACCCTAACCCTAACACTATCCTAGGCCTGATGATAACCCTAACCCTAACCCTAACACTATCCTATGTCTGATGCTAACTCTAGCCCTCACACTATCCTAGGCCTGATGATAACCCTAACCCTAACCTTAACACTATCCTAGGGCTGATGCTAACACTAACCCTAACCCTAACACTATCCTAGAGCTGATGCTAACCCTAACCCTAACACTATCTAGGCCTGATGATAACCCTAACCCTAACCCTGACAGTATCCTAGGGCTGATGCTAACCCTAACCCTAACACTATCCTAGGGCTGATGCTAACCCTAACCCTAACCCTAACGCTATCCTAGGCCTGATGCTAACCCTATCCCTAACCCTAACACTCTCCTAGGGCTGAGGCTAACCCTAACCCTAACACTATACTAGGGCTGATGCTAACCCTAACCCTAACCCAAACACTATCCTAGGGTTGATGCTAACCCTAACCCTAACACTATCCTAGGGC
This sequence comes from Lemur catta, assembly GCF_020740605.2. Lineage (NCBI taxonomy): Eukaryota > Metazoa > Chordata > Mammalia > Primates > Lemuridae > Lemur > Lemur catta. The sequence goes on along the minus strand of NW_025423856.1, from coordinate 494,874 downwards.
TGATGCTAACCCTAACCCTAACCCTAACACTATCCTTGGGCTGATGCTAACCCTAACAATAACACTATCCTGGGCCTGATGCTAACCCTAACCCTAACCCTAACACTATCATAGGGCTGATGCTAACCCTAACCTTAACACTATCCTTGGACTGATGCTAACCCTAACCCTAACCCTAACACTATCCTAGGACAGATGCTAACCCTAACGCTAACCCTAGCACTATCCTTGAACTGATGCTAACCCTAACCCTAACCCTAACACTATCCTAGGCCTGATGATAACCCTAATCCTAACCCTAACACTATCCTAGGATTTATGTTAACCCTAACCCTAACACTATCCTAGGGCTGATGCTAACCCTAACCCTAACCCTAACACTATCCTAGGGCGGATGCTAACCCTAACCCTAACCCTAACACTATCCTAGGGCTGATGCTAACCCTAACACTAACACTATCCTAGGGCTGATGCTAACCCTAACCCTAACCCTAACATTATCCTAGGGCAGATGCTAACCATAACCCTAACCCTAACACTATCCTAGGGCTGATGCTAACCCTAACACTAACACTATCCTAGGCCTGATGCTAACCCTAACCCTAACCCTAACACTATCCTAGGGCTGATGCTAACCCTAACCCTAACACTATCCTAGGGCTGATGCTAACCCTAACACTAACACTATCCTAGGGCTGATGCTAACCCTAACCCTAACCCTAACACTCTCCAAGGGCTGATGCTAACCCTAACCCTAACCCTAACACTATCCTAGGGCTGATGCTAACCCTAACCCTAACCCTAACACTATCCTAGGGCTGATGCTAACCCTAACCCTAACCCTAACACTATCCTAGGGCTGATGCTAACCGTAACCCTAACACTATCCTAGGCCTGATGATAACCCTAACCCTAACCCTAACACTATCCTAGGGCTGATGCTAACCCTAACCCTAACACTATCCTAGGGCTGATTCTAACCCTAACCCTAACTCTAACACTATCCTAGGGCTGATGCTAACCCTAACGTTAACCCTAACACTATCCTTGAACTGATGCTAACCCTAACCCTAACCCTAACACTATCCTAGGCCTGATGATAACCCTAACCCTAACCCTAACACTATCCTAGGGTTTATGTTAACCCTAATCCTAACACTATCCTAGGGCTGATGCTAACCCTAACCCTAAACCTAACACTATCCTAGGGCGGATGCTAACCCTAACCCTAACCCTAACACTCTCCTAGGGCTGATGCTAACCCTAACACTAACACTATCCTAGGGCTGAAGTTAACCCTAACCCTAACCCTAACACTCTCCAAGGGCTGATGCTAACCCTAACCCTAACCCTAACACTATCCTAGGGCTGATGCTAACCCTAACACTAACATTATCCTAGGCCTGATGCTAACCCTAACCCTAACCCTAACACTATCCTAGGGCTGATGCTAACCCTAACCCTAACACTATCCTAGGGCTGATGCTAACCCTAACACTAACACTATCCTAGGGCTGATGCTAACCAAAACCCTAACTCTAACACTATCTTAGGGCTGAGGCAAACCCTAACCCTAACACTATCCTACGGCTGATGCTAACCCTAACCCTAACCCTAACACTATCCTAGGGCTGATGCTAACCCTAACCCTAGCACTATCCTAGGCCTGATGCTAACCTTAACCCTAACCCTAACACTATCCTAGGGCTGATGCTAACCCTAACCCTAACACTATCCTAGGGCTGATGCTAACCCTAACCCTAACACTATCCTAGGGCTGATGCTAACCCTAACACTAACACTATCCTAGGGCTGATGCTAACCCTAACCCTAACTCTAACACTATCTTAGGGCTGAGGCAAACCCTAACCCTAACACTATCCTACGGCTGGTGCTAACCCTAACCCTAACCCTAACACTATCCTAGGGCTGATGCTAACCCTAACCCTAACACTATCCTAGGCCTGATGCTAACCTTAACCATAACCCTAACACTATCCTAGGGCTGATGCTAACCCTAACCCTAACACTATCCTAGGGCTGATGCTAACCCTAACCCTAACACTATCCTAGGGCTGATGCTAACCATAACCCTAACCCTAACACTATCCTAGGGCTGATGCTAACCCTAACCCTAACACTATCCTAGGCCTGATGATAACCCTAACCCTAACCCTAACACTATCCTAGGGCTGATGCTAACCCTAACCCTAACACTATCCTAGGGCTGATGCTAACCCTAACCCTAACCCTAACACTATCCTAGGGTTGATGCTAACCCTAACCCTAACACTATCCTAGGGCTGATGCTAACCCTAACCCTAACCCTAACACTATCCTAGGGCTGATGCTAACCCTAACCCTAACACTATCCTAGGGCTGATGCTAACCCTAACCCTAACCCTAATACTAACCTAGGGCTGATGCTAACCCTAACCCTAACACTATCCTAGGGCTGATGCTAACCCTAACCCTAACCCTAACACTATCCTAGGGCTGATGCTAACCCTAACCCTAACGCTATCCAAGGGCTGATGCTAACCCTAACCCTAACCCTAACACTATCTTAGGGCTGATGTTAACCATAACCCTAACGCTATCCTAGGGCTGATGCTAACCCTAACCCTAACCCTAACACTAACCTAGGGCTGATGCTAACCCTAACCCTAACACTATCCTATGGCTGATGCTAACCCTAACCCTAACCCTAACACTATCCTAGGGCTGATGCTAACCCTAACCCTAACACTATCCTAGGGCTGATGCTAACCCTAACCCTAACCCTAACACTATCCTAGGGCTGATGCTAACCCTAACACTAACACTATCCTAGGGCTGATGCTAACCCTAACCCTAACCCTAACACTATCCTAGGGCTGATGCTAACCCTAACCCTAACCCAAACACTATCCTAGGGTTGATGCTAACCCTAACCCTAACACTATCCTAGGGCTGATGCTAACCCTAACCCTAACCCTAACACTATCCTTGGCCTGATGCTAACCCTAACCCTAACACTATCCTGGGCCTGATGCTAACCCTAACCCTAACCCTAACACTATCCTAGGGCTGATGCTAACCCTAACCCTAACACTATCCTTGGGCTGATGCTAACCCTAACCCTAACCCTAACACTATCCTAGGGCAGATGCTAACCCTAACGCTAACCCTAACACTATCCTTGAACTGATGCTAACCCTAACCCTAACCCTAACACTATCCTAGGCCTGATGATAACCCTAACCCTAACCCTAACACTATCCTATGTCTGATGCTAACTCTAGCCCTCACACTATCCTAGGCCTGATGATAACCCTAACCCTAACCTTAACACTATCCTAGGGCTGATGCTAACACTAACCCTAACCCTAACACTATCCTAGAGCTGATGCTAACCCTAACCCTAACACTATCTAGGCCTGATGATAACCCTAACCCTAACCCTGACAGTATCCTAGGGCTGATGCTAACCCTAACCCTAACACTATCCTAGGGCTGATGCTAACCCTAACCCTAACCCTAACGCTATCCTAGGCCTGATGCTAACCCTATCCCTAACCCTAACACTCTCCTAGGGCTGAGGCTAACCCTAACCCTAACACTATACTAGGGCTGATGCTAACCCTAACCCTAACCCAAACACTATCCTAGGGTTGATGCTAACCCTAACCCTAACACTATCCTAGGGCTGATGCTAACCCTAACCCTAACCCTAACACTATCCTTGGGCTGATGCTAACCCTAACAATAACACTATCCTGGGCCTGATGCTAACCCTAACCCTAACCCTAACACTATCATAGGGCTGATGCTAACCCTAACCTTAACACTATCCTTGGGCTGATGCTAACCCTAACCCTAACCCTAACACTATCCTAGGGCAGATCCTAACCCTAACGCTAACCCTAGCACTATCCTTGAACTGATGCTAACCCTAACCCTAACCCTAACACTATCCTAGGCCTGATGATAACCCTAATCCTAACCCTAACACTATCCTAGGATTTATGTTAACCCTAACCCTAACACTATCCTAGGGCTGATGCTAACCCTAACCCTAACCCTAACACTATCCTAGGGCGGATGCTAACCCTAACCCTAACCCTAACACTATCCTAGGGCTGATGCTAACCCTAACACTAACACTATCCTAGGGCTGATGCTAACCCTAACCCTAACCCTAACATTATCCTAGGGCTGATGCTAACCCTAACCCTAACCCTAACACTATCCTTGGCCTGATGCTAACCCTAACCCTAACACTATCCTGGGCCTGATGCTAACCCTAACCCTAACCCTAACACTATCCTAGGGCTGATGCTAACCCTAACCCTAACACTATCCTTGGGCTGATGCTAACCCTAACCCTAACCCTAACACTATCCTAGGGCAGATGCTAACCCTAACGCTAACCCTAACACTATCCTTGAACTGATGCTAACCCTAACCCTAACCCTAACACTATCCTAGGCCTGATGATAACCCTAACCCTAACCCTAACACTATCCTATGTCTGATGCTAACTCTAGCCCTCACACTATCCTAGGCCTGATGATAACCCTAACCCTAACCTTAACACTATCCTAGGGCTGATGCTAACACTAACCCTAACCCTAACACTATCCTAGAGCTGATGCTAACCCTAACCCTAACACTATCTAGGCCTGATGATAACCCTAACCCTAACCCTGACAGTATCCTAGGGCTGATGCTAACCCTAACCCTAACACTATCCTAGGGCTGATGCTAACCCTAACCCTAACCCTAACGCTATCCTAGGCCTGATGCTAACCCTATCCCTAACCCTAACACTCTCCTAGGGCTGAGGCTAACCCTAACCCTAACACTATACTAGGGCTGATGCTAACCCTAACCCTAACCCAAACACTATCCTAGGGTTGATGCTAACCCTAACCCTAACACTATCCTAGGGCTGATGCTAACCCTAACCCTAACCCTAACACTATCCTTGGGCTGATGCTAACCCTAACAATAACACTATCCTGGGCCTGATGCTAACCCTAACCCTAACCCTAACACTATCATAGGGCTGATGCTAACCCTAACCTTAACACTATCCTTGGACTGATGCTAACCCTAACCCTAACCCTAACACTATCCTAGGACAGATGCTAACCCTAACGCTAACCCTAGCACTATCCTTGAACTGATGCTAACCCTAACCCTAACCCTAACACTATCCTAGGCCTGATGATAACCCTAATCCTAACCCTAACACTATCCTAGGATTTATGTTAACCCTAACCCTAACACTATCCTAGGGCTGATGCTAACCCTAACCCTAACCCTAACACTATCCTAGGGCGGATGCTAACCCTAACCCTAACCCTAACACTATCCTAGGGCTGATGCTAACCCTAACACTAACACTATCCTAGGGCTGATGCTAACCCTAACCCTAACCCTAACATTATCCTAGGGCAGATGCTAACCATAACCCTAACCCTAACACTATCCTAGGGCTGATGCTAACCCTAACACTAACACTATCCTAGGCCTGATGCTAACCCTAACCCTAACCCTAACACTATCCTAGGGCTGATGCTAACCCTAACCCTAACACTATCCTAGGGCTGATGCTAACCCTAACACTAACACTATCCTAGGGCTGATGCTAACCCTAACCCTAACCCTAACACTCTCCAAGGGCTGATGCTAACCCTAACCCTAACCCTAACACTATCCTAGGGCTGATGCTAACCCTAACCCTAACCCTAACACTATCCTAGGGCTGATGCTAACCCTAACCCTAACCCTAACACTATCCTAGGGCTGATGCTAACCGTAACCCTAACACTATCCTAGGCCTGATGATAACCCTAACCCTAACCCTAACACTATCCTAGGGCTGATGCTAACCCTAACCCTAACACTATCCTAGGGCTGATTCTAACCCTAACCCTAACTCTAACACTATCCTAGGGCTGATGCTAACCCTAACGTTAACCCTAACACTATCCTTGAACTGATGCTAACCCTAACCCTAACCCTAACACTATCCTAGGCCTGATGATAACCCTAACCCTAACCCTAACACTATCCTAGGGTTTATGTTAACCCTAATCCTAACACTATCCTAGGGCTGATGCTAACCCTAACCCTAAACCTAACACTATCCTAGGGCGGATGCTAACCCTAACCCTAACCCTAACACTCTCCTAGGGCTGATGCTAACCCTAACACTAACACTATCCTAGGGCTGAAGTTAACCCTAACCCTAACCCTAACACTCTCCAAGGGCTGATGCTAACCCTAACCCTAACCCTAACACTATCCTAGGGCTGATGCTAACCCTAACACTAACATTATCCTAGGCCTGATGCTAACCCTAACCCTAACCCTAACACTATCCTAGGGCTGATGCTAACCCTAACCCTAACACTATCCTAGGGCTGATGCTAACCCTAACACTAACACTATCCTAGGGCTGATGCTAACCAAAACCCTAACTCTAACACTATCTTAGGGCTGAGGCAAACCCTAACCCTAACACTATCCTACGGCTGATGCTAACCCTAACCCTAACCCTAACACTATCCTAGGGCTGATGCTAACCCTAACCCTAGCACTATCCTAGGCCTGATGCTAACCTTAACCCTAACCCTAACACTATCCTAGGGCTGATGCTAACCCTAACCCTAACACTATCCTAGGGCTGATGCTAACCCTAACCCTAACACTATCCTAGGGCTGATGCTAACCCTAACACTAACACTATCCTAGGGCTGATGCTAACCCTAACCCTAACTCTAACACTATCTTAGGGCTGAGGCAAACCCTAACCCTAACACTATCCTACGGCTGATGCTAACCCTAACCCTAACCCTAACACTATCCTAGGGCTGATGCTAACCCTAACCCTAACACTATCCTAGGCCTGATGCTAACCTTAACCATAACCCTAACACTATCCTAGGGCTGATGCTAACCCTAACCCTAACACTATCCTAGGGCTGATGCTAACCCTAACCCTAACACTATCCTAGGGCTGATGCTAACCCTAACCCTAACCCTAACACTATCCTAGGGCTGATGCTAACCCTAACCCTAACACTATCCTAGGCCTGATGATAACCCTAACCCTAACCCTAACACTATCCTAGGGCTGATGCTAACCCTAACCCTAACACTATCCTAGGGCTGATGCTAACCCTAACCCTAACCCTAACACTATCCTAGGGTTGATGCTAACCCTAACCCTAACACTATCCTAGGGCTGATGCTAACCCTAACCCTAACCCTAACACTATCCTAGGGCTGATGCTAACCCTAACCCTAACACTATCCTAGGGCTGATGCTAACCCTAACCCTAACCCTAATACTAACCTAGGGCTGATGCTAACCCTAACCCTAACACTATCCTAGGGCTGATGCTAACCCTAACCCTAACCCTAACACTATCCTAGGGCTGATGCTAACCCTAACCCTAACGCTATCCAAGGGCTGATGCTAACCCTAACCCTAACCCTAACACTATCTTAGGGCTGATGTTAACCATAACCCTAACGCTATCCTAGGGCTGATGCTAACCCTAACCCTAACCCTAACACTAACCTAGGGCTGATGCTAACCCTAACCCTAACACTATCCTATGGCTGATGCTAACCCTAACCCTAACCCTAACACTATCCTAGGGCTGATGCTAACCCTAACCCTAACACTATCCTAGGGCTGATGCTAACCCTAACCCTAACCCTAACACTATCCTAGGGCTGATGCTAACCCTAACACTAACACTATCCTAGGGCTGATGCTAACCCTAACCCTAACCCTAACACTATCCTAGGGCTGATGCTAACCCTAACCCTAACCCAAACACTATCCTAGGGTTGATGCTAACCCTAACCCTAACACTATCCTAGGGCTGATGCTAACCCTAACCCTAACCCTAACACTATCCTTGGCCTGATGCTAACCCTAACCCTAACACTATCCTGGGCCTGATGCTAACCCTAACCCTAACCCTAACACTATCCTAGGGCTGATGCTAACCCTAACCCTAACACTATCCTTGGGCTGATGCTAACCCTAACCCTAACCCTAACACTATCCTAGGGCAGATGCTAACCCTAACGCTAACCCTAACACTATCCTTGAACTGATGCTAACCCTAACCCTAACCCTAACACTATCCTAGGCCTGATGATAACCCTAACCCTAACCCTAACACTATCCTATGTCTGATGCTAACTCTAGCCCTCACACTATCCTAGGCCTGATGATAACCCTAACCCTAACCTTAACACTATCCTAGGGCTGATGCTAACACTAACCCTAACCCTAACACTATCCTAGAGCTGATGCTAACCCTAACCCTAACACTATCTAGGCCTGATGATAACCCTAACCCTAACCCTGACAGTATCCTAGGGCTGATGCTAACCCTAACCCTAACACTATCCTAGGGCTGATGCTAACCCTAACCCTAACCCTAACGCTATCCTAGGCCTGATGCTAACCCTATCCCTAACCCTAACACTCTCCTAGGGCTGAGGCTAACCCTAACCCTAACACTATACTAGGGCTGATGCTAACCCTAACCCTAACCCAAACACTATCCTAGGGTTGATGCTAACCCTAACCCTAACACTATCCTAGGGCTGATGCTAACCCTAACCCTAACCCTAACACTATCCTTGGGCTGATGCTAACCCTAACAATAACACTATCCTGGGCCTGATGCTAACCCTAACCCTAACCCTAACACTATCATAGGGCTGATGCTAACCCTAACCTTAACACTATCCTTGGGCTGATGCTAACCCTAACCCTAACCCTAACACTATCCTAGGGCAGATCCTAACCCTAACGCTAACCCTAGCACTATCCTTGAACTGATGCTAACCCTAACCCTAACCCTAACACTATCCTAGGCCTGATGATAACCCTAATCCTAACCCTAACACTATCCTAGGATTTATGTTAACCCTAACCCTAACACTATCCTAGGGCTGATGCTAACCCTAACCCTAACCCTAACACTATCCTAGGGCGGATGCTAACCCTAACCCTAACCCTAACACTATCCTAGGGCTGATGCTAACCCTAACACTAACACTATCCTAGGGCTGATGCTAACCCTAACCCTAACCCTAACATTATCCTAGGGCAGATGCTAACCATAACCCTAACCCTAACACTATCCTAGGGCTGATGCTAACCCTAACACTAACACTATCCTAGGCCTGATGCTAACCCTAACCCTAACCCTAACACTATCCTAGGGCTGATGCTAACCCTAACCCTAACACTATCCTAGGGCTGATGCTAACCCTAACACTAACACTATCCTAGGGCTGATGCTAACCCTAACCCTAACCCTAACACTCTCCAAGGGCTGATGCTAACCCTAACCCTAACCCTAACACTATCCTAGGGCTGATGCTAACCCTAACCCTAACCCTAACACTATCCTAGGGCTGATGCTAACCCTAACCCTAACCCTAACACTATCCTAGGGCTGATGCTAACCGTAACCCTAACACTATCCTAGGCCTGATGATAACCCTAACCCTAACCCTAACACTATCCTAGGGCTGATGCTAACCCTAACCCTAACACTATCCTAGGGCTGATTCTAACCCTAACCCTAACCCTAACACTATCCTAGGGCTGATGCTAACCCTAACGTTAACCCTAACACTATCCTTGAACTGATGCTAACCCTAACCCTAACCCTAACACTATCCTAGGCCTGATGATAACCCTAACCCTAACCCTAACACTATCCTAGGGTTTATGTTAACCCTAATCCTAACACTATCCTAGGGCTGATGCTAACCCTAACCCTAAACCTAACACTATCCTAGGGCGGATGCTAACCCTAACCCTAACCCTAACACTCTCCTAGGGCTGATGCTAACCCTAACACTAACACTATCCTAGGGCTGAAGTTAACCCTAACCCTAACCCTAACACTCTCCAAGGGCTGATGCTAACCCTAACCCTAACCCTAACACTATCCTAGGGCTGATGCTAACCCTAACACTAACATTATCCTAGGCCTGATGCTAACCCTAACCCTAACCCTAACACTATCCTAGGGCTGATGCTAACCCTAACCCTAACACTATCCTAGGGCTGATGCTAACCCTAACACTAACACTATCCTAGGGCTGATGCTAACCCTAACCCTAACTCTAACACTATCTTAGGGCTGAGGCAAACCCTAACCCTAACACTATCCTACGGCTGATGCTAACCCTAACCCTAACCCTAACACTATCCTAGGGCTGATGCTAACCCTAACCCTAACACTATCCTAGGCCTGATGCTAACCTTAACCCTAACCCTAACACTATCCTAGGGCTGATGCTAACCCTAACCCTAACACTATCCTAGGGCTGATGCTAACCCTAACCCTAACACTATCCTAGGGCTGATGCTAACCCTAACCCTAACCCTAACACTATCCTAGGGCTGATGCTATCCCTAACCCTAACACTATCCTAGGCCTGATGATAACCCTAACCCTAACCCTAACACTATCCTAGGGCTGATGCTAACCCTAACCCTAACACTATCCTAGGGCTGATGCTAACCCTAACCCTAACCCTAACACTATCCTAGGGTTGATGCTAACCCTAACCCTAACACTATCCTAGGGCTGATGCTAACCCTAACCCTAACCCTAACACTATCCTAGGGCTGATGCTAACCCTAACCCTAACACTATCCTAGGGCTGATGCTAACCCTAACCCTAACCCTAATACTAACCTAGGGCTGATGCTAACCCTAACCCTAACACTATCCTAGGTCTGATGCTAACCCTAACCCTAACCCTAACACTATCCTAGGGCTGATGCTAACCCTAACCCTAACCCTAACACTATCCTAGGTCTGATGCTAACCCTAACAGTACCACTATCCTAGGGCTGATGCTAACCCTAACCCTAACCCTAACACTATCCTGTGGCTGATGCTAACCCTAACCCTAACCCAAACACTATCCTGGGGTTGATGCTAACCCTAACCTTAACACTATCCTAGGGCTGATGCTAACCCTAACCCTAACCCTAACACAATCCTTGTGCTGATGCTAACCCTAACCCTAACACTATCCTGGGCCTGATGCTAACCCTAACCCTAACCCTAACACTATCCTTGGGCTGATGCTAACCCTAACCCTAACACTATCCTGGGCCTGATGCTAACCCTAACCCTAACCCTAACACTATCCTAGGGCTGATGCTAACCCTAAGCCTAAGACTATCCTGGGCCTGATGCTAACCCTAACCCTAACCCTAACACTATCCTTGGGCTGATGCTAACCCTAACCCTAACACTACCCTGGGCCTGATGCTAACCCTAACCCTAACCCTAACACTATCCTAGGGCTGATGCTAACCGTAACCCTAACACTATCCTAGGCCTGATGATAACCCTAACCCTAACCCTAACACTATCCTAGGGCTGATGCTAACCCTAACCCTAACACTATCCTAGGGCTGATTCTAACCCTAACCCTAACCCTAACACTATCCTAGGGCTGATGCTAACCCTAACGTTAACCCTAACACTATCCTTGAACTGATGCTAACCCTAACCCTAACCCTAACACTATCCTAGGCCTGATGATAACCCTAACCCTAACCCTAACACTATCCTAGGGTTTATGTTAACCCTAACCCTAACACTATCCTAGGGCTGATGCTAACCCTAACCCTAAACCTAACACTATCCTAGGGCGGATGCTAACCCTAACCCTAACCCTAACACTCTCCTAGGGCTGATGCTAACCCTAACACTAACACTATCCTAGGGCTGAAGTTAACCCTAACCCTAACCCTAACACTCTCCAAGGGCTGATGCTAACCCTAACCCTAACCCTAACACTATCCTAGGGCTGATGCTAACCCTAACACTAACATTATCCTAGGCCTGATGCTAACCCTAACCCTAACCCTAACACTATCCTAGGGCTGATGCTAACCCTAACCCTAACACTATCCTAGGGCTGATGCTAACCCTAACACTAACACTATCCTAGGGCTGATGCTAACCCTAACCCTAACTCTAACACTATCTTAGGGCTGAGGCAAACCCTAACCCTAACACTATCCTACGGCTGATGCTAACCCTAACCCTAACCCTAACACTATCCTAGGGCTGATGCTAACCCTAACCCTAACACTATCCTAGGCCTGATGCTAACCTTAACCCTAACCCTAACACTATCCTAGGGCTGATGCTAACCCTAACCCTAACACTATCCTAGGGCTGATGCTAACCCTAACCCTAACACTATCCTAGGGCTGATGCTAACCCTAACACTAACACTATCCTAGGGCTGATGCTAAACCTAACCCTAACTCTAACACTATCTTAGGGCTGAGGCAAACCCTAACCCTAACACTATCCTACGGCTGATGCTAACCCTAACCCTAACCCTAACACTATCCTAGGGCTGATGCTAACCCTAACCCTAACACTATCCTAGGCCTGATGCTAACCTTAACCCTAACCCTAACACTATCCTAGGGCTGATGCTAACCCTAACCCTAACACTATCCTAGGGCTGATGCTAACCCTAACCCTAACACTATCCTAGGGCTGATGCTAACCCTAACCCTAACCCTAACACTATCCTAGGGCTGATGCTAACCCTAACCCTAACACTATCCTAGGCCTGATGATAACCCTAACCCTAACCCTAACACTATCCTAGGGCTGATGCTAACCCTAACCCTAACACTATCCTAGGGCTGATGCTAACCCTAACCCTAACCCTAACACTATCCTAGGGTTGATGCTAACCCTAACCCTAACACTATCCTAGGGCTGATGCTAACCCTAACCCTAACCCTAACACTATCCTAGGGCTGATGCTAACCCTAACCCTAACACTATCCTAGGGCTGATGCTAACCCTAACCATAACCCTAATACTAACCTAGGGCTGATGCTAACCCTAACCCTAACACTATCCTAGGGCTGATGCTAACCCTAACCCTAACCCTAACACTATCCTAGGGCTGATGCTAACCCTAACCCTAACCCTAACACTATCCTAGGTCTGATGCTAACCCTAACAGTACCACTATCCTAGGGCTGATGCTAACCCTAACCCTAACCCTAACACTATCCTGTGGGTGATGCTAACCCTAACCCTAACCCAAACACTATCCTGGGGTTGATGCTAACCCTAACCTTAACACTATCCTAGGGCTGATGCTAACCCTAACCCTAACCCTAACACTATCCTTGTGCTGATGCTAACCCTAACCCTAACACTATCCTGGGCCTGATGCTAACCCTAACCCTAACCCTAACACTATCCTTGGGCTGATGCTAACCCTAACCCTAACACTATCCTGGGCCTGATGCTAACCCTAACCCTAACCCTAACACTATCCTAGGGCTGATGCTAACCCTAAGCCTAAGACTATCCTGGGCCTGATGCTAACCCTAACCCTAACCCTAACACTATCCTTGGGCTGATGCTAACCCTAACCCTAACACTATCCTGGGCCTGATGCTAACCCTAACCCTAACCCTAACACTATCCTTGGGCTGATGCTAACCCTAACCCTAACCCTAACACTATCCTAGGGTTTATGTTAACCCTAACCCTAACACTATCCTAGGGCTGATGCTAACCCTAACCCTAAACCTAACACTATCCTAGGGCTGATGCTAACCCTAACCCTAACACTATCCTAGGGCTGATGCTAACCCTAACCCTAACCCTAACACTATCCTAGGGTTGATGCTAACCCTAACCCTAACACTATCCTAGGGCTGATGCTAACCCTAACCCTAACCCCAACGTTACCCTAGGGCTGATGCTAACCCTAACCCTAACACTATCCTAGGGCTGATGCTAACCCTAACCCTAACCCTAACAATAACCTAGGGCTGATGCTAACCCTAACCCTAACACTATCCTAGGGCTGATGCTAACCCTAACCCTAACCCTAACACTATCCTAGGGCTGATGCTAACCCTAACCCTAACACTATCCTAGGGCAGATGCTAACCCTAACCCTAACCCTAACACTATCCTTGTTCTGATGCTAACCCTAACACTTACACTATCCTAGGGCTGATGGTAACCCTAACCCTAACCCTAACACTATCCTAGGGCTGATGCTAACCCTAACCCTAACCCAAACACTATCCTAGGGTTGATGCTAACCCTAACCCTAACACTATCCTAGGGCTGATGCTAACCCTAACCCTAACCCTAACACTATCCTTGGGCTGATGCTAACCCTAACCCTACCACTATCATGGGCCTGATGCTAACCCTAACCCTAACCCTAACACTATCCTAGGGCTGATGCTAACCCTAACCCTAACACTATACTTGGGCTGATGCTAACCCTAACCCTAACCCTAACACTATCGTAGGGCAGATGCTAAACCTAACGCTAACCCTAACACTATCCTTGAACTGATGCTAACCCTAACCCTAACCGTAACACTATCCTAGGCCTGATGATAACCCTAACCCTAACCCTAACACTATCCTAGGGTTTATGTTAACCCTAACCCTAACACTATCCTAGGGCTGATGCTAACCCTAACCCTAACCCTAACACTATCCTAGGGCGGATGCTAACCCTAACCCTAACCCTAACACTATCCTAGGGCTGATGCTAACCCTAACACTAACACTATCCTAGGGCTGATGCTAACCCTAACCCTAACCCTAACATTATCCTAGGGCGGATGCTAACCCCAACCCTAACCCTAACACCATCCTAGGGCTGATGCTAACCCTAACCCTAACACTATCCTAGGCATGATGCTAACCCTAACCCTAACCCTAACACTATCCTAGGGCTGATGCTAACCCTAACCCTAACACTATCCTAGGGCTGATGCTAACCCTAACCCTAACCCTAACACTATCCTGGGGCTGATGCTAACCCTAACCCTAACCCAAACACTATCCTAGGGCTGATGCTAACCCTAACACTAACACTATCCTAGGGCGGATGCTAACCCTAACCCTAACCCTAACACTATCCTAGGGCTGATGCTAACCCTAACACTAACCCTAACACTATCCTAGGGCTGATGCTAACCCTAACACTAACACTATCCTCGGACTGATGCTAGCCTAACCCTAACCCTAACACTATACTAGGGCTGATGCTAACCCTAACCCTAACCCAAACACTATCCTAGGGTTGATGCTAACCCTAACCCTAACACTATCCTAGGGCTGATGCTAACCCTAACCCTAACCCTAACACTATCCTTGGGCTGATGCTAACCCTAACCCTAACACTATCCTGGGCCTGATGCTAACCCTAACCCTAACCCTAATACTATCCTAGGGCTGATGCTAACCCTAACCCTAACACTATCCTTGGGCTGATGCTAACCCTAACCCTAACCCTTACACTATCCTAGGGCAGATGCTAACCCTAAGGCTAACCCTAACACTATCCTTGAACTGATGCTAACCCTAACCCTAACCCTAACACTATCCTAGGCCTGATGATAACCCTAACCCTAACCCTAACACTATCCTAAGTCTGATGCTAACTCTAACACTCACACTATCCTAGGCCTGATGATAACCCTAACCCTAACCTTAACACTATCCTAGGGCGGATGCTAACCCTAACCCTAACCCTAACCCTATCCTAGAGCTGATGCTAACCCTAACCCTAACACTATCCTAGGCCTGATGATAACCCTAACCATAACCCTGACAGTATCCTAGGGCTGATGCTAACCCTAACCCTAACACTATCCTAGGGCTGATGCTAACCCTAACCCTAACCCTAACACTATCCTAGGCCTGATGCTAACCCTATCCCTAACCCTAACACTCTCCTAGGGCTGAGGCTAACCCTAACCCTAACACTATCCTATGGCTGATGCTAACCCTAACCCTAACCCAAACACTATCCTAGGGTTGATGCTAACCCTAACCCTAACACTATCCTAGGGCTGATGCTAACCCTTACCCTAACCCTAACACTATCCTTGGGCTGATGCTAACCCTAACCCTAACACTATCCTAGGGCTGATGCTAACCCTAACCCTAACCCTAACACTATCATAGGGCTGATGCTAACCCTAACCCTAACACTATCCTTGGGCTGATGCTAACCCTAACCCTAACCCTAACACTATCCTATTGCAGATGCTAACCCTAACGCTAACCCTAACACTATCCTTGAACTGATGCTAACCCTAACCCTAACCCTAACACTATCCTAGGCCTGATGATAACCCTAACCCTAACCCTAACACTATCCTAGGGTTTATGTTAACCCTAACCCTAACACTATCCTAGGGCTGATGCTAACCCTAACCCTAACCCTAACACTATCCTAGGGCGGATGCTAACCCTAACCCTAACCCTAACACTATCCTAGGGCAGATGCTAACCCTAACACTAGCACTATCCTAGGGCTGAAGCTAACCCTAACCCTAACCCTAACACTCTCCAAGGTCTGATGCTAACCCTAACCCTAACCCTAACACTATCCTAGGGCTGATGCTAACTCTAAACCTAACACTATCCTAGGGCTGATGCTAACCCTAACCCTAACCCTAACACTATCCTAGGGTTGATGCTAACCCTAACCCTAACACTATCCTAGGGCTGATGCTAACCCTAACCCTAACCCCAACGTTATCCTAGGGCTGATGCTAACCCTAACCCTAACACTATCCTAGGGCTGATGCTAACCCTAACCCTAACCCTAACAATAACCTAGGGCTGATGCTAAACCTAACCCTAACACTATCCTAGGGCTGATGCTAACCCTAACCCTAACCCTAACACTATCCTAGGGCTGATGCTAACCCTAACCCTAACACTATCCTAGGGCTGATGCTAACCCTAACCCTAACCCTAACACTATCCTTGGGCTGATGCTAACCCTAACACTAACACTATCCTAGGGCTGATGCTAACCCTAACCCTAACCCTAACACTATCCTAGGGCTGATGCTAACCCTAACCCTAACCCAAACACTATCCTAGGGTTGATGCTAACCCTAACCCTAACACTATCCTAGGGCTGATGCTAACCCTAACCCTAACCCTAACACTATCCTGGGGCTGATGCTAACCCTAACCCTAACAGTATCATGGGCCTGATGCTAACCCTAACCCTAACCCTAACACTATCCTAGGGCTGATGCTAACCCTAACCCTAACACTATACTTGGGCTGATGGTAACCCTAACCCTAACCCTAACCCTAACACTATCCTAGGGCAGATGCTAACCCTAACGCTAACCCTAACACTATCCTTGAACTGATGCTAACCCTAACCCTAACCCTAACACTATCCTAGGCCTGATGATAACCCTAACCCTAACCCTAACACTATCCTAGGGTTTATGTTAACCCTAACCCTAACACTATCCTAGGGCTGATGCTAACCCTAACCCTAACCCTAACACTATCCTAGGGCGGATGCTAACCCTAACCCTAACCGTAACACTATCCTAGGGCAGATGCTAACCCTAACACTAGCACTATCCTAGGGCTGAAGCTAACCCTAACCCTAACCCTAACACTCTCCAAGGTCTGATGCTAACCCTAACCCTAACCCTAACACTATCCTAGGGCTGATGCTAACCCTAAACCTAACACTATCCTAGGGCTGATGCTAACCCTAACCCTAACCCTAACACTATCCTAGGGTTGATGCTAACCCTAACCCTAACACTATCCTAGGGCTGATGCTAACCCTAACCCTAACCCCAACGTTATCCTAGGGCTGATGCTAACCCTAACCCTAACACTATCCTAGGGCTGATGCTAACCCTAACCCTAACCCTAACAATAACCTAGGGCTGATGCTAACCCTAACCCTAACACTATCCTAGGGCTGATGCTAACCCTAACCCTAACCCTAACACTATCCTAGGGCTGATGCTAACCCTTACCCTAACACTATCCTAGGGCTGATGCTAACCCTAACCCTAACCCTAACACTATCCTTTGGCTGATGCTAACCCTAACACTAACACTATCCTAGGGCTGATGCTAACCCTAACCCTAACCCTAACACTATCCTAGGGCTGATGCTAACCCTAACCCTAACCCAAACACTATCCTAGGGTTGATGCTAACCCTAACCCTAACACTATCCTAGGGCTGATGCTAACCCTAACCCTAACCCTAACACTATCCTGGGGCTGATGCTAACCCTAACCCTAACACTATCATGGGCCTGATGCTAACCCTAACCCTAACCCTAACACTATCCTAGGGCTGATGCTAACCCTAACCCTAACACTATACTTGGGCTGATGCTAACCCTAACCCTAACCCTAACACTATCCTAGGGCAGATGCTAACCCTAACGCTAACCCTAACACTATCCTTGAAATGATGCTAACCCTAACCCTAACCCTAACACTATCCTAGGCCTGATGATAACCCTAACCCTAACCCTAACACTATCCTAGGGTTTATGTTAACCCTAACCCTAACACTATCCTAGGGCTGATGCTAACCCTAACCCTAACCCTAACACTATCCTAGGGCGGATGCTAACCCTAACCCTAACCCTAACACTATCCTAGGGCTGATGCTAACCCTAACACTAACACTAACCTAGGGCTGATGCTAACCCTAACCATAACCCTAACATTATCCTAGGGCGGATGCTAACCCTAACCCTAACCCTAATACTATCCTAGGGCTGATGCTAACCCTAACCGTAACACTATCCTAGGCATGATGCTAACCCTAACCTTAACCCTAACACTATCCTAGGGCTGATGCTAACCCTAACCCTAACACTATCCTGGGGCTGATGCTAACCCTAACACTAACCCTAACACTATCCTGGGGCTGATGCTAACCCTAACCCTAACCCAAACACTATCCTAGGGCTGATGCTAACCCTAACACTAACACTATCCTAGGGCGGATGCTAACCCTAACCCTAACCCTAACACTATCCTAGGGCTGATGCTAACCCTAACCCTAACCCTAACACTATCCTAGGGCTGATGCTAACCCTAACACTAACACTATCCTAGGGCTGATGCTAACCCTAACCCTAACCCTAACACTATCCTAGGGCTGATGCTAACCCTAACCCTAACCCAAACACTATCCTAGGGTTGATGCTAACCCTAACCCTAACACTATCCTAGGGCTGATGCTAACCCTAACCCTAACCCTAACACTATCCTTGGGCTGATGCTAACCCTAACCCTAACACTATCCTGGGCCTGATGCTAACCCTAACCCTAACCCTAACACTATCATAGGGCTGATGCTAACCCTAACCCTAACACTATCCTTGGGCTGATGATAACCCTAACCCTAACCCTAACACTATCCTAGGGCAGATGCTAACCCTAACGCTAACCCTAACACTATCCTTGAACTGATGCTAACACTAACCCTAACCCTAACCCTAACACTATCCTAGGCCTGATGATAACCCTAACCCTAACCCTAACACTATCCTAGGATTTATGTTAACCCTAACCCTAACACTATCCTAGGGCTGATGCTAACCCTAACCCTAACCCTAACACTATCCTAGGGCGGTTGCTAACCCTAACCCTAACCCTAACACTATCCTAGGGCTGATGCTAACCCTAACCCTAACACTATCCTAGGGCTGATGCTAACCCTAACACTAACACTATCCTAGGGCTGATGCTAACCCTAACCCTAACCCTAACATTATCCTAGGGCTGATGCTAACCCTAACCCTAACTCTAACACTATCTTAGGGCTGAGGCTAACCCTAACCCTAACACTGTCCTACGGCTGATGCTAACCCTAACCCTAACCCTAACACTATCCTAGGGCTGATGCTAACCCTAACCCTAACACTATCCTAGGGCTGATGCTAACCCTAACCCTAACCCTAACACTATCCTAGGGCGGATGCTAACCCTAACCCTAACCCTAACACTATCCTAGGGCTGATGCTAACCCTAACACTAACACTATCCTAGGGCTGATGCTAACCCTAACCCTAACCCTAACATTATCCTAGGGCGGATGCTAACCCTAACCCTAACCCTAACACCATCCTAGGGCTGATGCTAACCCTAACCTTAACACTATCCTAGGCTTGATGCTAACCCTAACCCTAACCCTAACACTATCCTAGGGCTGATGCTAACCCTAACCCTAACACTATCCTAGGGCTGATGCTAAACCTAACCCTAACCCTAACACTATCCTGGGGCTGATGCTAACCCTAACCCTAACCCAAACACTATCCTAGGGCTGATGCTAACCCTAACACTAACACTATCCTAGGGCGGATGCTAACCCTAACCCTAACCCTAACACTATCCTAGGGCTGATGCTAACCCTAACCCTAACCCTAACACTATCCTAGGCCTGATGCTAACCCTATCCCTAACCCTAACACTCTCCTAGGGCTGAGGCTAACCCTAACCCTAACACTATCCTAGGGCTGATGCTAACCCTAACCCTAACCCAAACACTATCCTAGGGTTGATGATAACCCTAACCCTAACACTATCCTAGGGCTGATGCTAACCCTAACCCTAACCCTAACACTATCCTTGGGCTGATGCTAACCCTAACCCTAACACTATCCTGGGCCTGATGCTAACCCTAACCCTAACCCTAACACTATCATAGGGCTGATGCTAACCCTAACCCTAACACTATCCTTGGGCTGATGCTAACCCTAACCCTAACCCTAACACTATCCTAGGGCAGATGCTAACCCTAACGCTAACCCTAACACTATCCTTGAACTGATGCTAACCCTAACCCTAACCCTAACATTATCCTAGGCCTGATGATAACCCTAACCCTAACCCTAACACTATCCTAGGGTTTATGTTAACCCTAACCCTAACACTATCCTAGGGCTGATGCTAACCCTAACCCTAACCCTAACACTATCCTAGAGCGGATGCTAACCCTAACCCTAACCCTAACACTATCCTAGGGCAGATGCTAACCCTAACACTAGCACTATCCTAGGGCTGAAGCTAACCCTAACCCTAACCCTAACACTCTCCAAGGGCTGATGCTAACCCTAACCCTAACCCTAACACTATCCTAGGGCTGATGCTAACCCTAAACCTAACACTATCCCAGGGCTGATGCTAACCCTAACCCTAACCCTAACACTATCCTAGGGTTGATGCTAACCCTAACCCTAACACTATCCTAGGGCTGATGCTAACCCTAACCCTAACCCCAACGTTATCCTAGGGCTGATGCTAACCCTAACCCTAACACTATCCTAGGGCTGATGCTAACCCTAACCCTAACCCTAACAATAACCTAGGGCTGATGCTAACCCTAACCCTAACACTATCCTAGGGCTGATGCTAACCCTAACCCTAACCCTAACACTATCCTAGGGCTGATGCTAACCCTAACCCTAACACTATCCTAGGGCTGATGCTAACCCTAACCCTAACCCTAACACTATCCTTGGGCTGATGCTAACCCTAACAATAACACGATCCTAGGGCTGATGCTAACCCTAACCCTAACCCTAACACTATCCTAGGGCTGATGCTAACCCTAACCCTAACCCAAACACTATCCTAGGCTTGATGCTAACCCTAACCCTAACACTATCCTAGGGCTGATGCTAACCCTAACCCTAACCCTAACACTCTCCTGGGGCTGATGCTAACCCTAACCCTAACACTATCATGGGCCTGATGCTAACCCTAACCCTAACCCTAACACTATCCTAGGGCTGATGCTAACCCTAACCCTAACACTATACTTGGGCTGATGCTAACCCTAACCCTAACCCTAACACTATCCTAGGGCAGATGCTAACCCTAACGCTAACCCTAACACTATCCTTGAACTGATGCTAACCCTAACCCTAACCCTAACACTATCCTAGGCCTGATGATAACCCTAACCCTAACCCTAACACTATCCTAGGGTTTATGTTAACCCTAACCCTAACACTATCCTAGGGCTGATGCTAACCATAACCCTAACCCTAACACTATCCTAGGGCGGATGCTAACCCTAACCCTAACCCTAGCACTATCCTAGGGCTGATGCTAACCCTAACACTAACACTATCCTAGGGCTGATTCTAACCCTAACCCTAACCCTAACATTATCCTAGGGCGGATGCTAACCCTAACCCTAACCCTAACACTATCCTAGGGCTGATGCTAACCCTAACCATAACACTATCCTAGGCATGATGCTAACCCTAACCCTAACCCTAACACTATCCTAGGGCTGATGCTAACCCTAACCCTAACACTATCCTAGGGCTGATGCTAACCCTAACCCTAACCCTAACACTATCCTGGGGCTGATGCTAACCCTAACCCTAACCCAAACACTATCCTAGGGCTGATGCTAACCCTAACACTAACACTATCCTAGGGCGGATGCTAACCCTAACCCTAACCCTAACACTATCCTAGGGCTGATGCTAACCCTAACCCTAACCCTAACACTATCCTAGGGCTGATGCTAACCCTAACCCTAACCCAAACACTATCCTAGGGTTGATGCTAACCCTAACCCTAACACTATCCTAGGGCTGATGCTAACCCTAACCCTAACCCTAACACTATCCTTGGGCTGATGTTACCCTAACTCTAACACTATCCTGGGCCTGATGCTAACCCTAACCCTAACCCTAACACTATCCTAGGGCTGAGGCTAACCCTAACCCTAACACTATCCTTGGGCTGATGCTAACCCTAACCCTAAAACTAACACTATCCTAGGGCAGATGCTAACCCTAACGCTAACCCTAACACTATCCTTGAACTGATGCTAACCCTAACCCTAACCCTAACACTATCCTAGGCCTGATGATAACCCTAACCCTAACCCAAACACTATCCTAAGTCTGATGCTAACTCTAGCCCTCACACTATCCTAGGCCTGATGATAACCCTAACCCTAACCTTAACACTATCCTAGGCCTGTTGCTAACCCTATCCCTAACCCTAACACTCTCCTAGGGCTGAGGCTAACCCTAACCCTAACACTATCCTAGGGCTGATGCTAACCCTAACCCTAACCCAAACACTATCCTAGGGTTGATGCTAACCCTAACCCTAACACTATCCTAGGGCTGATGCTAACCCTAACCCTAACCCTAACACTATCCTTGGGCTGATGCTAACCCTAACCCTAACACTATCCTGGGCCTGATGCTAACCCTAACCCTAACCCTAACACTATCATAGGGCTGATGCTAACCCTAACCCTAACACTATCCTTGGGCTGATGCTAACCCTAACCCTAACCCTAACACTATCCTAGGGCAGATGCTAACCCTAACGCTAACCCTAACACTATCCTTGAACTGATGCTAACCCTAACCCTAACCCTAACACTATCCTAGGCCTGATGATAACCCTAACCCTAACCCTAACACTATCCTAGGATTTATGTTAACCCTAACCCTAACACTATCCTAGGGCTGATGCTAACCCTAACCCTAACCCTAACACTATCCTAGGGCGGTTGCTAACCCTAACCCTAACCCTAACACTATCCTAGGGCTGATGCTAACCCTAACCCTAACACTATCCTAGGGCTGATGCTAACCCTAAGACTAACACTATCCTAGGGCTGATGCTAACCCTAACCCTAACCCTAACATTATCCTAGGGCTGATGCTAACCCTAACCCTAACTCTAACACTGTCTTAGGGCTGAGGCTAACACTAACCCTAACACTGTCCTACGGCTGATGCTAACCCTAACCCTAACCCTAACACTATCCTAGGGCTGATGCTAACCCTACCCCTAACACTATCCTAGGGCTGATGCTAACCCTAACCCTAACCCTAACACTATCCTAGGGCTGATGTTAACCCTAACCCTAACACTATCCTAGGGCTGATGCTAACCCTAACCCTAACCCTAACACTATCCTAGGGCTGATGCTAACCGTAACCCTAACACTATCCTAGGCCTGATGATAACCCTAACCCTAACCCTAACACTATCCTCGGGCTGATGCTAACCCTAACCCTAACACTGTCCTAGGGCTGATGCTAACGCTAATCTAACCCTAACACTATCCTAGGGCTGATGCTAACCCTAACGCTAACCCTAACACTATCTTTGAACTGATGATAACCCTAACCCTAACCCTAACACTATCCTAGGGCTGATGCTAACCCTAACCCTAACCCTAACACTATCCTTGGGCTGATGCTAACCCTAACCCTAACACTATCCTGGGCCTGATGCTAACCCTAACCCTAACCCTAACACTATCATAGGGCTGATGCTAACCCTAACCCTATCACTATCCTTGGGCTGATGCTAACCCTAACCCTAACCCTAACACTATCCTAGGGCAGATGCTAACCCTAACGCTAACCCTAACACTATCCTTGAACTGATGCTAACCCTAACCCTAACCCTAACACTATCCTAGGCCTGATGATAACCCTAACCCTAACCCTAACACTATCCTAGGATTTATGTTAACCCTAACCCTAACACTATCCTAGGGCTGATGCTAACCCTAACCCTAACCCTAACACTATCGTAGGGCGGTTGCTAACCCTAACCCTAACACTAACACTATCCTAGGGCTGATGCTAACCCTAACCCTAACACTATCCTAGGGCTGATGCTAACCCTAACACTAACACTATTCTAGGGCTGATGTTAACCCTAACCCTAACCCTAACATTATCCTAGGGCTGATGCTAACCCTAACCCTAACTCTAACACTATCTTAGCGCTGAGGCTAACCCTAACCCTAACACTCTCCACGGGCTGATGCTAACCCTAACCCTAACCCTAACACTATCCTAGGGCTGATGCTAACCCTAACCCTAACACTATCCTAGGGCTGATGCTAACCCTAACCCTAACACTATCCTAGGGCTGATATTAACCCTAACCCTAACACTATCCTAGGGCTGATGCTAACCCTAACCCTAACCCTAACACTATCCTAGGGCTGATGCTAACCATAACCCTAACACTATCCTAGGCCTGATGATAACCCTAACCCTAACCCTAACACTATCGTAGGGCTGATGCTAACCCTAACCCTAACACTGTCCTAGGGCTGATGCTAACCCTAATCTAACCCTAACACTATCCTAGGGCTGATGCTAACCCTAACGCTAACCCTAACACTATCTTTGAACTGATGATAACCCTAACCCTAACGCTAACACTATCCTAGGCCTGATGATAACCCTAACCCTAAACCTAACACTATCCTAGGGTTTATGTTAACCCTAAACCTAACACTATCCTAGGGCTGAAGCTAACCCTAACCCTAACCCTAACACTCTCCAAGGGCTGATGCTAACCCTAACCCTAACCCTAACACTATCCTAGGGCTGATGCTAACCGTAACCCTAACACTATCCTAGGGCTGATGCTAACCCTAACCCTAACCCTAACACTATCCTAGGGTTGATGCTAACCCTAACCCTAACACTATCCTAGGGCTCATGCTAACCCTAACCCTAACCCCAACGTTATCCTAGGGCTGATGCTAACCCTAACCCTAACACTATCCTAGGGCTGATGCTAACCCTAACCCTAACCCTAACAATAACCTAGGGCTGATGCTAACCCTAACCCTAACACTATCCTAGGGCTGATGCTAACCCT
Source organism: Lemur catta (assembly GCF_020740605.2). Classification (NCBI taxonomy): domain Eukaryota; kingdom Metazoa; phylum Chordata; class Mammalia; order Primates; family Lemuridae; genus Lemur; species Lemur catta. The sequence goes on along the minus strand of NW_025423856.1, from coordinate 469,316 downwards.
AACCCTAACCCTAACACTATCCTAGGGCCGATGCTAACCCTAACCCTAACACTATCCTAGGGCTGATGCTAACCCTAACCCTAACCCTAACACTATCCTAGGGCCGATGCTAACCCTAACACTAACACTATCCTAGGGCTGATGCTAACCCTAACCCTAACCCTAACACTATCCTAGGGCTGATGCTAACCCTAACCCTAACCCAAACACTATCCTAGGGTTGATGCTAACCCTAACCCTAACACTATCCTAGGGCTGATGCTAACCCTAACCCTAACCCTAACACTATCCTTGGGCTGATGCTAACCCTAACCCTAACCCTAACACTATCCTAGGGCTGATGCTAACCCTAACCCTAACACTATACTTGGGCTGATGCTAACACTAACCCTAACCCTAACACTATCCTAGGGCAGATGCTAACTCTAACGCTAACCTTAACACTATCCTTGAACTGATGCTAACCCTAACCCTAACCCTAACACTATCCTAGGCCTGATCATAACCCTAACCCTAACCCTAACACTATCCTAGGTTTTATGTTAACCCTAACCCTAACACTATCCTAGGGCTGATGCTAACCCTAACCCTAACCCTAACACTATCCTAGGGCGGATGCTAACCCTAACCCTAACCCTAACACTATCCTAGGGCTGATGCTAACCCTAACACTAACACTATCCTAGGGCTGATGCTAACCCTAACCCTAACCCTAACATTATCCTAGGGCGGATGCTAACCCTAACCCTAACCCTAACACTATCCTAGGGCTGATGCTAACCCTAACCCTATCACTATCCTAGGCCTGATGCTAACCCTAACCCTAACCCTAACACTATCCTAGGGCTGATGCTAACCCTAACCCTAACACTATCCTAGGGCTGATGCTCACCCTAACCCTAAACCTAACACTATCCTCGGGGGGATGCTAACCCTAACCCTAACCCTAACACTATCCTAGGGCTGATGCTAACCCTAACAGTAACACTATCCTAGGGCTGATGCTACCCCTAACCCTAACCCTAACACTCTCCAAGGGCTGATGCTAACCCTAACCCTAACCCTAACACTATCCTAGGGCTGATGCTAACCCTAACCCTAACACTATCCTAGGGCTGATGCTAACCCTAACCCTAACCTTAACACTATCCTTGGGCTGATGCTACCCCTAACCCTAACACTATCCTGGGCCTGATGCTAACCCTAACCCTAACCCTAACACTATCCTAGGGCTGATGCTAACCCTAACCCTAACACTATCCTTGGGCTGATGCTAACCCTAACCCTAACCCTAACACTATCCTAGGGCAGATGCTAACCCTAACGCTAACCCTAACACTATCCTTGAACTGATGCTAACCCTAACCCTAACCCTAACACTATCCTAGGCCTGATGATAACCCTAACCCTAACCCTAACACTATCCTAAGTCTGATGCTAACTCTAGCCCTCACACTATCCTAGGCCTGATGATAACCCTAACCCTAACCTTAACACTATCCTAGGGCTGATGCTAACCCTAACCCTAACCCTAACAGTATCCTAGAGCTGATTCTAACCCTAATCCTAACACTATCCTAGGCCTGATGATAACCCTAACCCTAACCCTGACAGTATCCTAGGGCTGATGCTAACCCTAACCCTAACACTATCCTAGGGCTGATGCTAACACTAACCCTAACCCTAACACTATCCTAGGCCTGATGCTAACCCTATCCCTAACCCTAACACTCTCCTAGGGCTGACGCTAACCCTAACCCTAACACTATCCTAGGGCTGATGCTAACCCTAACCCTAACCCAAACACTATCCTAGGGTTGATGCTAACCCTAACCCTAACACTATCCTAGGGCTGATGCTAACCCTAACCCTAACCCTAACACTATCCTTGGGCTGATGCTAACCCTAACCCTAACACTATCCTGGGCCTGATGCTAACCCTAACCCTAACCCTAACACTATCATAGGGCTGATGCTAACCCTAACCCTAACACTATCCTTGGGCTGATGCTAACCCTAACCCTAACCCTAACACTATCCTAGGGCAGATGCTAACCCTAACGCTAACCCTAACACTATCCTTGAACTGATGCTAACCCTAACCCTAACCCTAACACTATCCTGGGATTTATGTTAACCCTAACCCTAACACTATCCTAGGGCTGATGCTAACCCTAACCCTAACCCTAACACTATCCTAGGGCGGATGCTAACCCTAACACTAACACTATCCTAGGGCTGATGCTAACCCTAACCCTAACCCTAACATTATCCTAGGGCGGATGCTAACCATAACCCTAACCCTAACACTATCCTAGGGCTGATGCTAACCCTAACACTAACACTATCCTAGGCCTGATGCTAACCCTAACCCTAACCCTAACACTATCCTAGGGCTGATGCTAACCCTAACCCTAACACTATCCTAGGGCTGATGCTAACCCTAACACTAACACTATCCTAGGGCTGATGCTAACCCTAACCCTAACCCTAACACTCTCCAAGGGCTGATGCTAACCCTAACCCTAACCCTCACACTATCCTAGGGCTGATGCTAACCCTAACCCTAACTCTAACACTATCTTAGGGCTGAGGCTAACCCTAACCCTAACACTATCCTACGACTGATGCTAACCCTAACCCTAACCCTAACACTATCCTAGGGCTGATGCTAACCCTAACACTAACACTATCCTAGGGCTGATGCTAACCCTAACCCTAACCCTAACACTATCCTAGGGCTGATGCTAACCCTATCCCTAACACTATCCTAGGGCTGATGCTAACCCTAACCCTAACCCTAACACTATCCTAGGGCTAATGTTAACCGTAACCCTAACACTATCCTAGGCCTGATGATAACCCTAACCCTAACCCTAACACTATCCTAGGGCTGATGCTAACCCTAACCCTAACACTATCCTAGGGCTGATTCTAACCCTAACTCTAACCCTAACACTATCCTAGGGCTGATGCTAACCCTAACGCTAACCCTAACACTATCCTTGAACTGATGCTAACCCTAACCCTAACCCTAACACTATCCTAGGCCTGATGATAACCCTAACCCTAAGCCTAACACTATCCTAGGGTTTATGTTAACCCTAACCCTAACACTATCCTAGGGCTGATGCTAACCCTAACCCTAAACCTAACACTACCCTAGGGCGGATGCTAACCCTAACCCTAACCCTAACACTATCCTAGGGCTGATGCTAACCCTAACACTACCACTATCCTAGGGCTGAAGTTAACCCTAACCCTAACCCTAACACTCTCCAAGGGCTGATGCTAACCCTAACCCTAACCCTAACACTATCCTAGGGCTGATGCTAACCCTAACCCTAACACTATCCTAGGGCTGATGCTAACCCTAACCCTAACCCTAACACTATCCTAGGGTTGATGCTAACCCTAACCCTAACACTATCCTAGGGCTGATGCTAACCCTAACCCTAACCCTCACACTATCCTAGGGCTGATGCTAACCCTAACCCTAACACTATCCTAGGGCTGATGCTAACCCTAACCCTAACCCTAACACTAACCTAGGGCTGATGCTAACCCTAACCCTAACACTATCCTAGGGCTGATGCTAACCCTAACCCTAACCCTAACACTATCCTAGGGCTGATGCTAACCCTAACCCTAACACTATCCTATGGCTGATGCTAACCCTAACCCTAACCCTAACACTATCCTAGGGCTGATGCTAACCCTAACAGTTACACTATCCTAGGGCTGATGCTAACCCTAACCCTAACCCTAACACTATCCTGGGGCTGATGCTAACCCTAACCCTAACCCAAACACTATCCTAGGGTTGATGCTAACCCTAACCCTAACACTATCCTAGGGCTGATGCTAACCCTAACCCTAACCCTAACACTATCCTTGGGCTGATGCTAACCCTAACCCTAACACTATCCTGGGCCTGATGCTAACCCTAACCCTAACCCTAACACTATCCTACGGCTGATGCTAACCCTAACCCTAATACTATCCTTGGGCTGATGCTAACCCTAATCCTAACCCTAACACTATCCTAGGGGAGATGCTAACCCTAACGCTCACCCTAACACTATCCTTGAACTGATGCTAACCCTAACCCTAACCCTAACACTATCCTAGGCCTGATGATAACCCTAACCCTAACCCTAACAGTATCCTAGGGTTTATGTTAACCCTAACCCTAACACTATCCTAGGGCTGATGCTAACCCTAACGCTAACCCTAACACTATCCTAGGGCGGATGCTAACCCTAACCCTAACCCTAACACTATCCTAGGGCTGATGCTAACCCTAACACTAACACTATCCTAGGGCTGATGCTAACCCTAACCCTAACCCTAACATTATCCTAGGGCGGATGCTAACCCTAACCCTAACCCTAACACTATCCTAGGGCTGATGCTAACCCTAACACTAACACTATCCTAGGCCTGATGCTAACCCTAACCCTAACCCTAACACTATCCTAGGGCTGATGCTAACCCTAACCCTAACACTATCCTAGGGCTGATGCTAACCCTAACACTAACACTATCCTTGGGCTGATGCTAACCCTAACCCTAACCCTAACACTCTCCACGGGCTGATGCTAACCCTAAACCTAACCCTAACACTATCCTAGGGCTGATGCTAACCCTAACCCTAACTCTAACACTATCTTAGGGCTGAGGCTAACCTTAACCCTAAGACTATCCTACGGCTGATGCTAACCCTAACCCTAACCCTAACACTATCCTAGGGCTGATGCTAACCCTAACCCTAACACTATCCTAGGCCTGATGCTAACCCTAACCCTAACCCTAACACTATCCTAGGGCTGATGCTAACCCTAACCCTAACACTATCCTAGGGCTGATGCTAACCCTAACCCTAACCCTAACACTATCCTAGGGCTGATGCTAACCCTAACCCTAACACTATCCTAGGCCTGATGATAACCCTAACCCTAACCCTAACACTATCCTAGGGCTGATGCTAACCCTAACCCTAACACTATCCTAGGGCTGATGCTAACCCTAACCCTAACCCTAACACTATCCTAAGTCTGATGCTAACCCTAGACCTCACACTATACTAGGCCTGATGATAACCAGAACCCTAACCTTAACACTATCCTAGGGCTGATGCTAACCCTAACCCTAACCCTAACACTATCCTAGAGCTGATGCTAACCCTAACCCTAACACTATCCTAGGCCTGATGATAACCCTAACCCTAACCCTGACACTATCCTAGGGCTGATGCTAACCCTAACCGTAACACTATCCTAGGGCTGATGGTAACCCTAACGCTAACCCTAACACTATCCTAGGCCTGATGCTAACCCTATCCCTAACCCTAACACTCTCCTAGGGCTGAGGCTAACCCTAACCCTAACACTATCCTAGGGCTGATGCTAACCCTAACCCTAACCCAAACACTATGCTAGGGTTGATGCTAACCCTAACCCTAACACTATCCTAGGGCTGATGCTAACCCTAACCCTAACCCTAACACTATCCTTGGGCTGATGCTAACCCTAACCCTAACACTATCCTGGGCCTGATGCTAACCCTAACCCTAACCCTAACACTATCCTAGGGCTGATGCTAACCCTAACCCTAACACTATCCTTGGGCTGATGCTAACCCTAACCCTAACCCTAACAATATCCTAGGGCATATGCTAACCCTAACCCTAACCCTAACACTATCCTTGGGCTCATGCTAACCCTAACCCTAACACTATCCTGGGCCTGATGCTAACCCTAACCCTAACCCTAACACTATCATAGGGCTGATGCTAACCCTAACCCTAACACTATCCTTGGGCTGATGCTAACCCTAACCCTAACCCTAACACTATCCTAGGGCGGATGCTAACCCTAACCCTAACCCTAACACTATCCGAGGGCTGATGCTAACCCCAACACTAACACTATCCTAGGGCTGATGCTAACCCTAACCCTAACCCTAACATTATCATAGGGCTGATGCTAACCCTAACCCTAACTCTAACACTATCTTAGGGCTGAGGCTAACCCTAACCCTAACACAATCCTACGGCTGATGCTAACCCTAACCCTAACCCTAACACTATCCTAGGGCTGATGCTAACCCTAATCCTAACACTATCCTAGGGCTGATGCTAACCCTAACCCTAACCCTAACACTATCCTAGGGCTAATGTTAACCCTAACCCTAACACTATCCTAGGGCTGATGCTAACCCTAACCCTAACCCTAACACTATCCTAGGGCTGATGCTAACCGTAACCCTAACACTATCCTAGGCCTGATGCTAACCCTAACCCTAACCCTAACACTATCCTAGGGCCGATGCTAACCCTAACACTAACACTATCCTAGGGCTGATGCTAACCCTAACCCTAACCCTAACACTATCCTAGGGCTGATGCTAACCCTAACCCTAACCCAAACACTATCCTAGGGTTGATGCTAACCCTAACCCTAACACTATCCTAGGGCTGATGCTAACCCTAACCCTAACCCTAACACTATCCTTGGGCTGATGCTAACCCTAACCCTAACCCTAACACTATCCTAGGGCTGATGCTAACCCTAACCCTAACACTATACTTGGGCTGATGCTAACACTAACCCTAACCCTAACACTATCCTAGGGCAGATGCTAACTCTAACGCTAACCTTAACACTATCCTTGAACTGATGCTAACCCTAACCCTAACCCTAACACTATCCTAGGCCTGATCATAACCCTAACCCTAACCCTAACACTATCCTAGGTTTTATGTTAACCCTAACCCTAACACTATCCTAGGGCTGATGCTAACCCTAACCCTAACCCTAACACTATCCTAGGGCGGATGCTAACCCTAACCCTAACCCTAACACTATCCTAGGGCTGATGCTAACCCTAACACTAACACTATCCTAGGGCTGATGCTAACCCTAACCCTAACCCTAACATTATCCTAGGGCGGATGCTAACCCTAACCCTAACCCTAACACTATCCTAGGGCTGATGCTAACCCTAACCCTATCACTATCCTAGGCCTGATGCTAACCCTAACCCTAACCCTAACACTATCCTAGGGCTGATGCTAACCCTAACCCTAACACTATCCTAGGGCTGATGCTCACCCTAACCCTAAACCTAACACTATCCTCGGGGGGATGCTAACCCTAACCCTAACCCTAACACTATCCTAGGGCTGATGCTAACCCTAACAGTAACACTATCCTAGGGCTGATGCTACCCCTAACCCTAACCCTAACACTCTCCAAGGGCTGATGCTAACCCTAACCCTAACCCTAACACTATCCTAGGGCTGATGCTAACCAGAACCCTAACACTATCCTAGGGCTGATGCTAACCCTAACCCTAACCTTAACACTATCCTTGGGCTGATGCTACCCCTAACCCTAACACTATCCTGGGCCTGATGCTAACCCTAACCCTAACCCTAACACTATCCTAGGGCTGATGCTAACCCTAACCCTAACACTATCCTTGGGCTGATGCTAACCCTAACCCTAACCCTAACACTATCCTAGGGCAGATGCTAACCCTAACGCTAACCCTAACACTATCCTTGAACTGATGCTAACCCTAACCCTAACCCTAACACTATCCTAGGCCTGATGATAACCCTAACCCTAACCCTAACACTATCCTAAGTCTGATGCTAACTCTAGCCCTCACACTATCCTAGGCCTGATGATAACCCTAACCCTAACCTTAACACTATCCTAGGGCTGATGCTAACCCTAACCCTAACCCTAACAGTATCCTAGAGCTGATTCTAACCCTAATCCTAACACTATCCTAGGCCTGATGATAACCCTAACCCTAACCCTGACAGTATCCTAGGGCTGATGCTAACCCTAACCCTAACACTATCCTAGGGCTGATGCTAACACTAACCCTAACCCTAACACTATCCTAGGCCTGATGCTAACCCTATCCCTAACCCTAACACTCTCCTAGGGCTGACGCTAACCCTAACCCTAACACTATCCTAGGGCTGATGCTAACCCTAACCCTAACCCAAACACTATCCTAGGGTTGATGCTAACCCTAACCCTAACACTATCCTAGGGCTGATGCTAACCCTAACCCTAACCCTAACACTATCCTTGGGCTGATGCTAACCCTAACCCTAACACTATCCTGGGCCTGATGCTAACCCTAACCCTAACCCTAACACTATCATAGGGCTGATGCTAACCCTAACCCTAACACTATCCTTGGGCTGATGCTAACCCTAACCCTAACCCTAACACTATCCTAGGGCAGATGCTAACCCTAACGCTAACCCTAACACTATCCTTGAACTGATGCTAACCCTAACCCTAACCCTAACACTATCCTGGGATTTATGTTAACCCTAACCCTAACACTATCCTAGGGCTGATGCTAACCCTAACCCTAACCCTAACACTATCCTAGGGCGGATGCTAACCCTAACACTAACACTATCCTAGGGCTGATGCTAACCCTAACCCTAACCCTAACATTATCCTAGGGCGGATGCTAACCATAACCCTAACCCTAACACTATCCTAGGGCTGATGCTAACCCTAACACTAACACTATCCTAGGCCTGATGCTAACCCTAACCCTAACCCTAACACTATCCTAGGGCTGATGCTAACCCTAACCCTAACACTATCCTAGGGCTGATGCTAACCCTAACACTAACACTATCCTAGGGCTGATGCTAACCCTAACCCTAACCCTAACACTCTCCAAGGGCTGATGCTAACCCTAACCCTAACCCTCACACTATCCTAGGGCTGATGCTAACCCTAACCCTAACTCTAACACTATCTTAGGGCTGAGGCTAACCCTAACCCTAACACTATCCTACGACTGATGCTAACCCTAACCCTAACCCTAACACTATCCTAGGGCTGATGCTAACCCTAACACTAACACTATCCTAGGGCTGATGCTAACCCTAACCCTAACCCTAACACTATCCTAGGGCTGATGCTAACCCTATCCCTAACACTATCCTAGGGCTGATGCTAACCCTAACCCTAACCCTAACACTATCCTAGGGCTAATGTTAACCGTAACCCTAACACTATCCTAGGCCTGATGATAACCCTAACCCTAACCCTAACTCTATCCTATGGCTGATGCTAACCCTAACCCTAACACTATCCTAGGGCTGATTCTAACCCTAACTCTAACCCTAACACTATCCTAGGGCTGATGCTAACCCTAACGCTAACCCTAACACTATCCTTGAACTGATGCTAACCCTAACCCTAACCCTAACACTATCCTAGGCCTGATGATAACCCTAACCCTAAGCCTAACACTATCCTAGGGTTTATGTTAACCCTAACCCTAACACTATCCTAGGGCTGATGCTAACCCTAACCCTAAACCTAACACTACCCTAGGGCGGATGCTAACCCTAACCCTAACCCTAACACTATCCTAGGGCTGATGCTAACCCTAACACTACCACTATCCTAGGGCTGAAGTTAACCCTAACCCTAACCCTAACACTCTCCAAGGGCTGATGCTAACCCTAACCCTAACCCTAACACTATCCTAGGGCTGATGCTAACCCTAACCCTAACACTATCCTAGGGCTGATGCTAACCCTAACCCTAACCCTAACACTATCCTAGGGTTGATGCTAACCCTAACCCTAACACTATCCTAGGGCTGATGCTAACCCTAACCCTAACCCTCACACTATCCTAGGGCTGATGCTAACCCTAACCCTAACACTATCCTAGGGCTGATGCTAACCCTAACCCTAACCCTAACACTAACCTAGGGCTGATGCTAACCCTAACCCTAACACTATCCTAGGGCTGATGCTAACCCTAACCCTAACCCTAACACTATCCTAGGGCTGATGCTAACCCTAACCCTAACACTATCCTATGGCTGATGCTAACCCTAACCCTAACCCTAACACTATCCTAGGGCTGATGCTAACCCTAACAGTTACACTATCCTAGGGCTGATGCTAACCCTAACCCTAACCCTAACACTATCCTGGGGCTGATGCTAACCCTAACCCTAACCCAAACACTATCCTAGGGTTGATGCTAACCCTAACCCTAACACTATCCTAGGGCTGATGCTAACCCTAACCCTAACCCTAACACTATCCTTGGGCTGATGCTAACCCTAACCCTAACACTATCCTGGGCCTGATGCTAACCCTAACCCTAACCCTAACACTATCCTACGGCTGATGCTAACCCTAACCCTAATACTATCCTTGGGCTGATGCTAACCCTAATCCTAACCCTAACACTATCCTAGGGCAGATGCTAACCCTAACGCTCACCCTAACACTATCCTTGAACTGATGCTAACCCTAACCCTAACCCTAACACTATCCTAGGCCTGATGATAACCCTAACCCTAACCCTAACAGTATCCTAGGGTTTATGTTAACCCTAACCCTAACACTATCCTAGGGCTGATGCTAACCCTAACGCTAACCCTAACACTATCCTAGGGCGGATGCTAACCCTAACCCTAACCCTAACACTATCCTAGGGCTGATGCTAACCCTAACACTAACACTATCCTAGGGCTGATGCTAACCCTAACCCTAACCCTAACATTATCCTAGGGCGGATGCTAACCCTAACCCTAACCCTAACACTATCCTAGGGCTGATGCTAACCCTAACACTAACACTATCCTAGGCCTGATGCTAACCCTAACCCTAACCCTAACACTATCCTAGGGCTGATGCTAACCCTAACCCTAACACTATCCTAGGGCTGATGCTAACCCTAACACTAACACTATCCTTGGGCTGATGCTAACCCTAACCCTAACCCTAACACTCTCCACGGGCTGATGCTAACCCTAAACCTAACCCTAACACTATCCTAGGGCTGATGCTAACCCTAACCCTAACTCTAACACTATCTTAGGGCTGAGGCTAACCTTAACCCTAAGACTATCCTACGGCTGATGCTAACCCTAACCCTAACCCTAACACTATCCTAGGGCTGATGCTAACCCTAACCCTAACACTATCCTAGGCCTGATGCTAACCCTAACCCTAACCCTAACACTATCCTAGGGCTGATGCTAACCCTAACCCTAACACTATCCTAGGGCTGATGCTAACCCTAACCCTAACCCTAACACTATCCTAGGGCTGATGCTAACCCTAACCCTAACACTATCCTAGGCCTGATGATAACCCTAACCCTAACCCTAACACTATCCTAGGGCTGATGCTAACCCTAACCCTAACACTATCCTAGGGCTGATGCTAACCCTAACCCTAACCCTAACACTATCATAAGTCTGATGCTAACCCTAGACCTCACACTATACTAGGCCTGATGATAACCAGAACCCTAACCTTAACACTATCCTAGGGCTGATGCTAACCCTAACCCTAACCCTAACACTATCCTAGAGCTGATGCTAACCCTAACCCTAACACTATCCTAGGCCTGATGATAACCCTAACCCTAACCCTGACACTATCCTAGGGCTGATGCTAACCCTAACCGTAACACTATCCTAGGGCTGATGCTAACCCTAACGCTAACCCTAACACTATCCTAGGCCTGATGCTAACCCTATCCCTAACCCTAACACTCTCCTAGGGCTGAGGCTAACCCTAACCCTAACACTATCCTAGGGCTGATGCTAACCCTAACCCTAACCCAAACACTATGCTAGGGTTGATGCTAACCCTAACCCTAACACTATCCTAGGGCTGATGCTAACCCTAACCCTAACCCTAACACTATCCTTGGGCTGATGCTAACCCTAACCCTAACACTATCCTGGGCCTGATGCTAACCCTAACCCTAACCCTAACACTATCCTAGGGCTGATGCTAACCCTAACCCTAACACTATCCTTGGGCTGATGCTAACCCTAACCCTAACCCTAACAATATCCTAGGGCATATGCTAACCCTAACCCTAACCCTAACACTATCCTTGGGCTCATGCTAACCCTAACCCTAACACTATCCTGGGCCTGATGCTAACCCTAACCCTAACCCTAACACTATCATAGGGCTGATGCTAACCCTAACCCTAACACTATCCTTGGGCTGATGCTAACCCTAACCCTAACCCTAACACTATCCTAGGGCGGATGCTAACCCTAACCCTAACCCTAACACTATCCGAGGGCTGATGCTAACCCCAACACTAACACTATCCTAGGGCTGATGCTAACCCTAACCCTAACCCTAACATTATCATAGGGCTGATGCTAACCCTAACCCTAACTCTAACACTATCTTAGGGCTGAGGCTAACCCTAACCCTAACACAATCCTACGGCTGATGCTAACCCTAACCCTAACCCTAACACTATCCTAGGGCTGATGCTAACCCTAATCCTAACACTATCCTAGGGCTGATGCTAACCCTAACCCTAACCCTAACACTATCCTAGGGCTAATGTTAACCCTAACCCTAACACTATCCTAGGGCTGATGCTAACCCTAACCCTAACCCTAACACTATCCTAGGGCTGATGCTAACCGTAACCCTAACACTATCCTAGGCCTGATGATAACCCTAACCCTAACCCTAACTCTATCCTAGGGCTGATGCTAACCCTAACCCTAACACTGTCCTAGGGCTGATGCTAACCCTAACCCTAACCCTAACACTATCCTAGGGCTGATGCTAACCCTAACGCTAACCCTAACACTATCTTTGAACTGATGCTAACCCTAACCCTAACCCTAACACTATCCTAGGCCTGATGATAACCCTAACCATAACCCTAACACTATCCTAGGGTTTATGTTAACCCTAACCCTAACACTATCCTAGGGCAGATGCTAACCCTAACGCTAACCCTAACACTATCCTTGAACTGATGCTAACCCTAACCTTAACCCTAACACTATCCTAGGCCTGATGATAACCCTAACCCTAACCCTAACACTATCCTAGGGTTTATGTTAACCCTAACCCTAACACTATCCTAGGGCTGATACTAACCCTAACCCTAACCCTAACACTATCCTAGGGCGGATGCTAACCCTAACCCTAACCCTAACACTATCCTAGGGCTGATGCTAACCCTAACACTAACACTATCCTAGGGCTGATGCTAACCCTAACCCTAACCCTAACATTATCCTAGGGCGGATGCTAACCCTAACCCTAACCCTAACACTATCCTAGGGGTGATGCTAACCCTAACACTAACACTATCCTAGGCCTGAGGCTAACCCTAACACTAACCCTGACACTATCCTAGGGCTGATGCTAACCCTAACCCTAACACTATCCTAGGGCTGAGGCTAACCATAACACTAACACTATCCTAGGGCTGATGCTAACCCTAACCCTAACCATAACACTCTCCAAGGGCTGATGCTAACCCTAACCCTAACCCTAACACTATCCTAGGGCTGATGCTAACCCTAACCCTAACTCTAACACTATCTTAGGGCTGAGGCTAACCCTAACCCTAACACTATCCTACGGCTGATTATAACCCTAACCCTAACCCTAACACTATCCTAGGGCTGATGCTAACCCTAACCCTAACACTATCCTAGGCCTGATGCTAACCCTAACCCTAACCCTAACACTATCCTAGGGCTGATGCTAACCCTAACCCTAACACTATCCTAGGGCTGATGCTAACCCTAACCCTAACCCTAACACTATCCTAGGGCTGATGCTAACCCTAACCGTAACACTATCCTAGGCCCGATGATAATCCTAACACTAACCCTAACACTATCCTAGGGCTGATGCTAACCCTAACCCTAACACTATCCTAGGGCTGATGCTAACCCTAACCCTAACCCTAACACTATCCTAAGTCTGATGCTAACCCTAGACCTCACATTATACTAGGCCTGATGATAACCATAACCCTAACCTTAACACTATCCTAGGGCTGATGCTAACCCTAACCCTAACCCTAGCACTATCCTAGAGCTGATTCTAACCCTAACCCTAACACTATCCTAGGCCTGATGATAACCCTAACCCTAACCCTGACACTATCCTAGGGCTGATGCTAACCCTAACCCTAACACTATCCTAGGGCTGATGCTAACCCTAACCCTAAACCTAACACTATCCTAGGCCTGATGCTAACCCTATCCCTAACCCTAACACTCTCCTAGGGCTGAGGCTAACCCTAACCCTAACACTATCCTAGAGCTGATGCTAACCCTAACCCTAACCCAAACACTATCCTAGGGTTGATGCTAACCCTAACCCTAACACTATCCTAGGGCTCATGCTAACCCTAACCCTAACCCTAACACTATCCTTGGGCTGATGCTAACCCTAACCCTAACACTATCCTGGGCCTGATGCTGACCCTAACCCTAACCCTAACACTATCCTAGGGCTGATGCTAACCCTAACCCTAACACTATCCTTGGGCTGATGCTAACCCTAACCCTAACCCTAACACTATCCTAGGGCAGATGCTAACCCTAACGCTAACCCTAACACTATCCTTGAACTGATGCTAACCCTAACCCTAACCCTAACACTATCCTGGGATTTATGTTAACCCTAACCCTAACACTATCCTAGGGCTGATGCTAACCCTAACCCTAACCCTAACACTATCCTAGGGCGGATGCTAACCCTAACCCTAAACCTAACATTATCCTAGGGCGGATGCTAACCATAACCCTAACCCTAACACTATCCTAGGGCTGATGCTAACCCTAACACTAACACTATCCTAGGCCTGATGCTAACCCTAACCCTAACCCTAACACTATCCTAGGGCTGATGCTAACCCTAACCCTAACACTATCCTAGGGCTGATGCTAACCCTAACACTAACACTATCCTAGGGCTGATGGTAACCCTAACCCTAACCCTAACACTCTCCAAGGGCTGATGCTAACCCTAACCCTAACCCTCACACTATCCTAGGGCTGATGCTAACCCTAACCCTAACTCTAACACTATCTTAGGGCTGAGGCTAACCCTAACCCTAACACTATCCTACGACTGATGCTAACCCTAACCCTAACCCTAACACTATCCTAGGGCTGATGCTAACCCTAACACTAACACTATCCTAGGGCTGATGCTAACCCTAACCCTAACCCTAACACTATCCTAGGGCTGATGCTAACCCTATCCCTAACACTATCCTAGGGCTGATGCTAACCCTAACCCTAACCCTAACACTATCCTAGGGCTAATGTTAACCGTAACCCTAACACTATCCTAGGCCTGATGATAACCCTAACCCTAACCCTAACACTATCCTAGGGCTGATGCTAACCCTAACCCTAACACTATCCTAGGGCTGATTCTAACCCTAACTCTAACCCTAACACTATCCTAGGGCTGATGCTAACCCTAACGCTAACCCTAACACTATCCTTGAACTGATGCTAACCCTAACCCTAACCCTAACACTATCCTAGGCCTGATGATAACCCTAACCCTAAGCCTAACACTATCCTAGGGTTTATGTTAACCCTAACCCTAACACTATCCTAGGGCTGATGCTAACCCTAACCCTAAACCTAACACTACCCTAGGGCGGATGCTAACCCTAACCCTAACCCTAACACTATCCTAGGGCTGATGCTAACCCTAACACTACCACTATCCTAGGGCTGAAGTTAACCCTAACCCTAACCCTAACACTCTCCAAGGGCTGATGCTAACCCTAACCCTAACCCTAACACTCTCCAAGGGCTGATGCTAACCCTAACCCTAACCCTAACACTATCCTAGGGCTGATGCTAACCCTAACCCTAACACTATCCTAGGGCTGATGCTAACCCTAACCCTAACCCTAACACTATTCTAGGGTTGATGCTAACCCTAACCCTAACACTATCCTAGGGCTGATGCTAACCCTAACCCTAACCCTCACACTATCCTAGGGCTGATGCTAACCCTAACCCTAACACTATCCTAGGGCTGATGCTAACCCTAACCCTAACCCTAACACTAACCCTGGGCTGATGCTAACCCTAACCCTAACACTATCCTAGGGCTGATGCTAACCCTAACCCTAACCCTAACACTATCCTAGGGCTGATGCTAACCCTAACCCTAACACTATCCTATGGCTGATGCTAACCCTAACCCTAACCCTAACACTATCCTAGGGCTGATGCTAACCCTAACAGTTACACTATCCTAGGGCTGATGCTAACCCTAACCCTAACCCTAACACTATCCTGGGGCTGATGCTAACCCTAACCCTAACCCAAACACTATCCTAGGGTTGATGCTAACCCTAACCCTAACACTATCCTAGGGCTGATGCTAACCCTAACCCTAACCCTAACACTATCCTTGGGCTGATGCTAACCCTAACCCTAACACTATCCTGGGCCTGATGCTAACCCTAACCCTAACCCTAACACTATCCTACGGCTGATGCTAACCCTAACCCTAATACTATCCTTGGGCTGATGCTAACCCTAATCCTAACCCTAACACTATCCTAGGGCAGATGCTAACCCTAACGCTCACCCTAACACTATCCTTGAACTGATGCTAACCCTAACCCTAACCCTAACACTATCCTAGGCCTGATGATAACCCTAACCCTAACCCTAACAGTATCCTAGGGTTTATGTTAACCCTAACCCTAACACTATCCTAGGGCTGATGCTAACCCTAACGCTAACCCTAACACTATCCTAGGGCGGATGCTAACCCTAACCCTAACCCTAACACTATCCTAGGGCTGATGCTAACCCTAACACTAACACTATCCTAGGGCTGATGCTAACCCTAACCCTAACCCTAACATTATCCTAGGGCGGATGCTAACCCTAACCCTAACCCTAACACTATCCTAGGGCTGATGCTAACCCTAACACTAACACTATCGTAGGCCTGATGCTAACCCTAACCCTAACCCTAACACTATCCTAGGGCTGATGCTAACCCTAACCCTAACACTATCCTAGGGCTGATGCTAACCCTAACACTAACACTATCCTTGGGCTGATGCTAACCCTAACCCTAACCCTAACACTCTCCACGGGCTGATGCTAACCCTAACCCTAACCCTAACACTATCCTAGGGCTGATGCTAACCCTAACCCTAACTCTAACACTATCTTAGGGCTGAGGCTAACCTTAACCCTAAGACTATCCTACGGCTGATGCTAACCCTAACCCTAACCCTAACACTATCCTAGGGCTGATGCTAACCCTAACCCTAACACTATCCTAGGCCTGATGCTAACCCTAACCCTAACCCTAACACTATCCTAGGGCTGATGCTAACCCTAACCCTAACACTATCCTAGGGCTGATGCTAACCCTAACCCTAACCCTAACACTATCCTAGGGCTGATGCTAACCCTAACCCTAACACTATCCTAGGCCTGATGATAACCCTAACCCTAACCCTAACACTATCCTAGGGCTGATGCTAACCCTAACCCTAACACTATCCTAGGGCTGATGCTAACCCTAACCCTAACCCTAACACTATCCTAAGTCTGATGCTAACCCTAGACCTCACACTATACTAGGCCTGATGATAACCATAACCCTAACCTTAACACTATCCTAGGGCTGATGCTAACCCTAACCCTAACCCTAACACTATCCTAGAGCTGATGCTAACCCTAACCCTAACACTATCCTAGGCCTGATGATAACCCTAACCCTAACCCTGACACTATCCTAGGGCTGATGCTAACCCTAACCCTAACACTATCCTAGGGCTGATGCTAACCCTAACGCTAACCCTAACACTATCCTAGGCCTGATGCTAACCCTATCCCTAACCCTAACACTCTCCTAGGGCTGAGGCTAACCCTAACCCTAACACTATCCTAGGGCTGATGCTAACCCTAACCCTAACCCAAACACTATGCTAGGGTTGATGCTAACCCTAACCCTAACACTATCCTAGGGCTGATGCTAACCCTAACCCTAACCCTAACACTATCCTTGGGCTGATGCTAACCCTAACCCTAACACTATCCTGGGCCTGATGCTAACCCTAACCCTAACCCTAACACTATCCTAGGGCTGATGCTAACCCTAACCCTAACACTATCCTTGGGCTGATGCTAACCCTAACCCTAACCCTAACAATATCCTAGGGCATATGCTAACCCTAACCCTAACCCTAACACTATCCTTGGGCTCATGCTAACCCTAACCCTAACACTATCCTGGGCCTGATGCTAACCCTAACCCTAACCCTAACACTATCATAGGGCTGATGCTAACCCTAACCCTAACACTATCCTTGGGCTGATGCTAACCCTAACCCTAACCCTAACACTATCCTAGGGCGGATGCTAACCCTAACCCTAACCCTAACACTATCCGAGGGCTGATGCTAACCCCAACACTAACACTATCCTAGGGCTGATGCTAACCCTAACCCTAACCCTAACATTATCATAGGGCTGATGCTAACCCTAACCCTAACTCTAACACTATCTTAGGGCTGAGGCTAACCCTAACCCTAACACAATCCTACGGCTGATGCTAACCCTAACCCTAACCCTAACACTATCCTAGGGCTGATGCTAACCCTAATCCTAACACTATCCTAGGGCTGATGCTAACCCTAACCCTAACCCTAACACTATCCTAGGGCTAATGTTAACCCTAACCCTAACACTATCCTAGGGCTGATGCTAACCCTAACCCTAACCCTAACACTATCCTAGGGCTGATGCTAACCGTAACCCTAACACTATCCTAGGCCTGATGATAACCCTAACCCTAACCCTAACACTATCCTAGGGCTGATGCTAACCCTAACCCTAACACTGTCCTAGGGCTGATGCTAACCCTAACCCTAACCCTAACACTATCCTAGGGCTGATGCTAACCCTAACGCTAACCCTAACACTATCTTTGAACTGATGCTAACCCTAACCCTAACCCTAACACTATCCTAGGCCTGATGATAACCCTAACCATAACCCTAACACTATCCTAGGGTTTATGTTAACCCTAACCCTAACACTATCCTAGGGCAGATGCTAACCCTAACGCTAACCCTAACACTATCCTTGAACTGATGCTAACCCTAACCTTAACCCTAACACTATCCTAGGCCTGATGATAACCCTAACCCTAACCCTAACACTATCCTAGGGTTTATGTTAACCCTAACCCTAACACTATCCTAGGGCTGATACTAACCCTAACCCTAACCCTAACACTATCCTAGGGCGGATGCTAACCCTAACCCTAACCCTAACACTATCCTAGGGCTGATGCTAACCCTAACACTAACACTATCCTAGGGCTGATGCTAACCCTAACCCTAACCCTAACATTATCCTAGGGCGGATGCTAACCCTAACCCTAACCCTAACACTATCCTAGGGCTGATGCTAACCCTAACACTAACACTATCCTAGGCCTGAGGCTAACCCTAACACTAACCCTGACACTATCCTAGGGCTGATGCTAACCCTAACCCTAACACTATCCTAGGGCTGAGGCTAACCATAACACTAACACTATCCTAGGGCTGATGCTAACCCTAACCCTAACCATAACACTCTCCAAGGGCTGATGCTAACCCTAACCCTAACCCTAACACTATCCTAGGGCTGATGCTAACCCTAACCCTAACTCTAACACTATCTTAGGGCTGAGGCTAACCCTAACCCTAACACTATCCTACGGCTGATTATAACCCTAACCCTAACCCTAACACTATCCTAGGGCTGATGCTAACCCTAACCCTAACACTATCCTAGGCCTGATGCTAACCCTAACCCTAACCCTAACACTATCCTAGGGCGGATGCTAACCCTAACCCTAACACTATCCTAGGGCTGATGCTAACCCTAACCCTAACCCTAACACTATCCTAGGGCTGATGCTAACCCTAACCCTAACTCTAACACTATCTTAGGGCTGAGGCTAACCCTAACCCTAACACTATCCTACGGCTGATTATAACCCTAACCCTAACCCTAACACTATCCTAGGGCTGATGCTAACCCTAACCCTAACACTATCCTAGGGCTGATGCTAACCCTAACCCTAACCCTAACACTATCCTAAGTCTGATGCTAACCCTAGACCTCACATTATACTAGGCCTGATGATAACCATAACCCTAACCTTAACACTATCCTAGGGCTGATGCTAACCCTAACCCTAACCCTAACACTATCCTAGAGCTGATTCTAACCCTAACCCTAACACTATCCTAGGCCTGATGATAACCCTAACCCTAACCCTGACACTATCCTAGGGCTGATGCTAACCCTAACCCTAACACTATCCTAGGGCTGATGCTAACCCTAACCCTAACCCTAACACTATCCTAGGCCTGATGCTAACCCTATCCCTAACCCTAACACTCTCCTAGGGCTGAGGCTAACCCTAACCCTAACACTATCCTAGAGCTGATGCTAACCCTAACCCTAACCCAAACACTATCCTAGGGTTGATGCTAACCCTAACCCTAACACTATCCTAGGGCTCATGCTAACCCTAACCCTAACCCTAACACTATCCTTGGGCTGATGCTAACCCTAACCCTAACACTATCCTGGGCCTGATGCTGACCCTAACCCTAACCCTAACACTATCCTAGGGCTGATGCTAACCCTAACCCTAACACTATCCTTGGGATGATGCTAACCCTAACCCTAACCCTAACACTATCCTAGGGCTGATGCTAACCCTAACCCTAACCCTAACACTATCCTAGAGCTGATTCTAACCCTAACCCTAACACTATCCTAGGCCTGATGATAACCCTAACCCTAACCCTAACACTATCCTAGGCCTGATGATAACCCTAACCCTAACCCTGACACTATCCTAGGGCTGATGATAACCCTAACCCTAACACTATCCTAGGGCTGATGCTAACCCTAACCCTAACCCTAACACTATCCTAGGCCTGATGCTAACCCTATATCTAACCCTAACACTCTCCTAGGGCTGAGGCTAACCCTAACCCTAACACTATCCTAGGGCTGATGCTAACCCTAACCCTAACCCAAACACTATCCTAGGGTTGATGCTAACCCTAACCCTAACACTATCCTAGGGCTGATGCTAACCCTAACCCTAACCCTAACACTATCCTTGGGCTGATGCTAACCCTAACATTAACACTATCCTGGGCCTGATGCTAACCCTAACCCTAACCCTAACACTATCCTAGGGCTGATGCTAACCCTAACCCTAACACTATCCTTGGGCTGATGCTAACCCTAACCCTAAGCCTAACATTATCCTAGGGCAGATGCTAACCCTAACGCTAACCCTAACACTATCCTTGAACTGATGGTAACCCTAACCATAACCCTAACACTATCCTAGCCCAGGATGATAACCCTAACCCTAACCCTAACACTATCCTAGGGTTTATGTTAACCCTAACCCTAACACTATCCTATGGCTGATGCTAACCCTAACCCTAACAATAACACTATCCTAGGGCGGAAGCTAACCCTAACCCTAACACTAACACTATCCTAGGGCTGATGCTAACCCTAACACTAACACTATCCTAGGGCTGATGCTAACCCTAACCCTAACCCTAACATTATCCTAGGGCTGATGCTAACCCTAACCCTAACTCTAACACTATCTTAAGGCTTAGGCTAACCCTAACCCTAACACTATCCTAGGGCTGATGCTAACCCTAACCCTAACACTAACACTATCCTAGGGCTGATGCTAACCCTAACCCTAACACTATCCTAGGGCTGATGCTAACCCTAACCCTAACCCTAACACTATCCTAGGGCTGATGCTAACCCTAACCCTAACACTATCCTAGGCCTGATGATAACCCTAACCCTAACCCTAACACTATCCTAGGGCTGATGCTAACCTTAACGCTAACCCTAACATTATCCCAGGGCTGATGCTAACCCTAACCCTAACACTATCCTAGGGCTGATGCTAACCCTAACCCTAACCCTAACACTATCCTAGGGCGGATGCTAACCCAACCCTAACCCTAACCCTAACACAATCCTAGAGCTGATGCTAACCCTAAACCTAACCGTGACGCTAACCCTAATATTATCCTAGGGCTGATGCTAACCCTAACCCTAACCCTAACACTATCCTAGGGCTGATGCTAACCCTAACACTAACACTATCCTAGGGCTGATGGTAACCCTAACCCTACCCCTAACACTATCCTAGGGCTTATGCTAACCCTAACCCTAACGCTAACACTATCCTAGGGCTGAGGCTAACCCTAACACTATCCTAGGCCTGATGCTAACCCTAACCATAACCCTGACACTATCCTAGGGGTGATGCTAACCCTAACCCTAACACTATCCTAGGGCTGATGCTAACCCTAACACTAATACTATCCTAGGGCTGATGCTAACACTAACCCTAACCCTAACACTCTCCAAGGGCTGATGCTAACCCTAACCCTAACCCTAACACTATCCTAGGGCTGATGCTAACCCTAACCCTAACTCTAACACTATCTTAGGGCTGAGGCTAACCCTAACCCTAACACTATCCTACGGCTGATGATAACCCTAACCCTAACCCTAACACTATCCTTGGGCTGATGCTAACCCTAACCCTAACACTATCCTAGGCCTGATGCTAACCCTAACCCTAACCCTAACACTATCCTAGGGCTGATGCTAACCCTAAACCTAACACTATCCTAGGGCTGATGCTAACCCTAAACCTAACCCTAACACTATCCTAGGGCTGATGCTAACCCTAACCCTAACACTATCCTAGGCCTGATGATAACCCTAACCCTAACCCGAACACTATCCTAGGGCTGAAGCTAACCCTAACCCTAACCCTAACACTATCCTAAGTCTGATGCTAACCCCAGACCTCACACTATACTAGGCCTGATGATAACCATAACCCTAACCTTAACACTATCCTAGGGCTGATGTTAACCCTAACCCTAACCGTAACACTATCCTAGAGCTGATGCTAACCCTAACCCTAACACTATCCTAGGCCTAATGATAACCTTAACCCTAACCCTGACACTATCCTAGGGCTGATGCTAACCCTAACCCTAACCCTAACACTATCCTTGGGCTGATGCTAACCCTAACCCTAACACTATCCTGGGCCTGATGCTAACCCTAACCCTAACCCTAACACTATCCTAGGGCTGATGCTAACCCTAACCCTAACACTATCCTTGGGCTGATGCTAACCCTAACCCTAACCCTAACAATATCCTAGGGCAGATGCTAACCCTAACGCTAACCCTAACACTATCCTTGAACTGATGCTAACCCTAACCCTAACCCTAACACTATCCTAGGCCTGATGATAACCCTAACCCTAACCCTAACACTATCCTAGGGTTTATGTTAACCCTAACCCTAACACTATCCTAGGGCTGATGCTAACCCTAACGCTAACCCTAACACTATCCTAGGGCGGATGCTAACCCTAACCCTAACCCTAACACTATCCTAGGGCTGATGCTAACCCTAACACTAACACTATCCTAGGGCTGATGCTAACCCTAACCCTAACCCTAACATTATCCTAGGGCGGATGCTAACCCTAACCCTAAAACTAACACTATCCTAGGGCTGATGCTAACCCTAACACTAACACTATCCTAGGCCTGATGCTAACCCTAACCCTAACCCTAACACTATCCTAGGGCTGATGCTAACCCTAACCCTAACACTATCCTAGGGCTGATGCTAACCCTAACACTAACACTATCCTTGGGCTGATGCTAACCCTAATCCTAACCCTAACACTCTCCACGGGCTGATGCTAACCCTAACCCTAACCCTAACACTATCCTAGGTCTGATGCTAACCCTAACCCTAACTCTAACACTATCTTAGGGCTGACGCTAACCCTAACCCTAAGACTATCCTACGGCTGATGCTAACCCTAACCCTAACCCTAACACTATCCTAGGGCTGATGCTAACCCTAACCCTAACAGTATCCTAGGCCTGATGCTAACCCTAACCCTAACACTATCCTAGGGCTGATGCTAACCCTAACCCTAACACTATCCTAGGGCTGATGCTAACCCTAACCCTAACCCTAACACTATCCTAGGGCTGAGGCTAACCCTAACCCTAACACTATCCTAGGCCTGATGATAACCCTAACCCTAACCCTAACACTATCCTAGGGCTGATGCTCACCCTAACCCTAACACTATCCTAGGGCTGATGCTAACCCTAACCCTAACCCTAACACTATCCTAAGTCTGATGCTAACCCTAGACCTCACACTATACTAGGCCTGATGATAACCATAACCCTAACCTTAACACTATCATAGGGCTGATGCTAACCCTAACCCTAACCCTAACACTATCCTAGAGCTGATGCTAACCCTAACCCTAACACTATCCTAGGCCTGATGATAACCCTAACCCTAACCCTGACACTATCCTAGGGCTGATGCTAACCCTAACCCTAAGACTATCCTAGGGCTGATGCTAACCCTAACGCTATCCTAGGCCTGATGCTAACCCTATCCCTAACCCTAACACTCTCCTAGGGCTGAGGCTAACCCTAACCCTAACACTATCCTAGGGCTGATGCTAACCCTAACCCTAACCCAAACTCTATCCTAGGGTTGATGCTAACCCTAACCCTAACACTATCCTAGGGCTGATGCTAACCCTAACCCTAACCCTAACACTATCCTTGGGCTGATGCTAACCCTAACCCTAACACTATCCTGGGCCTGATGCTAACCCTAACCCTAACCCTAACACTATCCTTGGGCTGATGCTAACCCTAACCCTAACACTATCCTTGGGCTGATGCTAACCCTAACCCTAACCCTAACAATATCCTAGGGCATATGCTAACCCTAACCCTAACGCTAACACTATCCTTGGGCTCATGCTAACCCTAACCCTAACACTATCCTGGGCCTGATGCTAACCCTAACCCTTACCCTAACACTATCCTAGGGCTGATGCTAACCCTAACCCTAACACTATCCTAGGGCTGATGCTAACCCTAACCCTAACCCTAACACTATCCTAGGGCTGATGCTAACCCTAACACTAACACTATCCTAGGGCTGATGCTAACCCTAACCCTAACCCTAACATTATCCTAGGGCTGATGCTAACCCTAACCCTAACTCTAACACTATCTTAGGGCTGAGGCTAACCCTAACCCTAACACTATCCTACGGCTGATGCTAACCCTAACCCTAACCCTAACACTATCCTAGGGCTGATGCTAACCCTAATCCTAACACTATCCTAGGGCTGATGCTAACCCTAACCCTAACCCTAACACTATCCTAGGGCTGATGTTAACCCTAACCCTAACACTATCCTAGGGCTGATGCTAACCCTAACCCTAACCCTAACACTATCCTAGGGCTGATGCTAACCGTAACCCTAACACTATCCTAGGCCTGATGATAACCCTAACCCTAACCCTAACACTATCCTAGGGCTGATGCTAACCCTAACCCTAACACTGTCCTAGGGCTGATGCTAACCCTAACCCTAACCCTAACACTATCCTAGGGCTGATGCTAACCCTAATCCTAACACTATCCTAGGGCTGATGCTAACCCTAACCCTAACCCTAACACTATCCTAGGGCTGATGTTAACCCTAACGCTAACACTATCCTAGGGCTGATGCTAACCCTAACCCTAACCCTAACACTATCCTAGGGCTGATGCTAACCGTAACCCTAACACTATCCTAGGCCTGATGATAACCCTAACCCTAACCCTAACACTATCCTAGGGCTGATGCTAACCCTAACCCTAACACTGTCCTAGGGCTGATGCTAACCCTAACCCTAACCCTAACACTATCCTAGGGCTGATGCTAACCCTAACGCTAACCCTAACACTATCTTTGAACTGATGCTAACCCTAACCCTAACCCTAACACTATCCTAGGCCTGATGATAACCCTAACCATAACCCTAACACTATCCTAGGGTTTATGTTAACCCTAACCCTAACACTATCCTAGGGCTAATGCTAACCCTAACCCTAACCCTAACACTATCCTAGGGCGGATGCTAACCCTAACCCTAACCGTAACACTATCCTAGGGCAGATGCTAACCCTAACACTAGCACTATCCTAGGGCTGAAGCTAACCCTAACAATATCCCGAACACTCTCCAAGGGCTGATGCTAACCCTAACCCTAACCCTAACACTATCCTAGGGCTGATGCTATCCCTAACCCTAACACTATCCTAGGGCTGATGCTAACCCTAACCCTAACCCTAACACTATCCTAGGGTTGATGCTAACCCTAACCCTAACACTATCCTAGGGCTGATGCTAACCCTAACCCTAACCCTAACATTATCCTAGGGCTGATGCTAACCCTAACCCTAACACTATCCTAGGGCTGATGCTAACCCTAACCCTAACCCTAACACTAACCTAGGGCTGATGCTAACCATAACCCTAACACTATCCTAGGGCTGATGCTAACCCTAACCCTAACCCTAACACTATCCTAGGGCTGATGCTAATCCTAACCCTAACACTATCCTAGGCCTGATGATAACCCTAACCCTAACCCTAACACTATCCTTGGGCTGATGCTAACCCTAACCCTAATACTATCCTAGGGCTGATGCTAACCCTAACCCTAACCCTAACTCTATCCTAGGGCTGATGCTAACCCTAACCCTAACCCAAACACTATCCTAGTGTTGATGCTAACCCTAACCCTAACACTATCCTAGGGCTGATGCTAACCCTAACCCTAACCCTAACACTATCCTTGGGCTGATGCTAACCCTAACCCTAACACTATCATGGGCCTGATGCTAACCCTAACCCTAACCCTAACACTATCCTAGGGCTGATGCTAACCCTAACCCTAACACTATCCTTGGGCTGATGCTAACCCTAACCCTAACCCTAACACTATCCTAGGGCAGATGCTAACCCTAACGCTAACCCTAACACTATCCTTGAACTGATGCTAACCCTAACCCTAACCCTAACACTATCCTAGGCCTGATGATAACCCTAACCCTAACCCTAACACTATCCTTGGGTTTATGTTAACCCTAACCCTAACACTATCCTAGGGCTGATGCTAACCCTAACCCTAACCCTAACACTATCCTAGGGCGGATGCTAACCCTAACCCTAACCCTAACACTATCCTAGGGCTGATGCTAACCCTAACACTAACACTATCCTAGGGCTGATGCTAACCCTAACCCTAACCCTAACATTATCCTAGGGCGGATGCTAACCCTAACCCTAACCCTAACACTATCCTAGGGCTGATGCTAACCCTAACACTAACACTATCCTAGGCCTGAGGCTAACCCTAACCCTAACCCTGACACTATCCTAGGGCTGATGCTAACCCTAACCCTAACACTATCCTAGTGCTGATGCTAACCCTAACACTAACACTATCCTAGGGCTGATGCTAACCCTAACCCTAACCCTAACACTCTCCAAGGGCTGATGCTAACCCTAACCCTAACCCTAACACTATCCTAGGGCTGATGCTAACCCTAACCCTATCTCTAACACTATCTTAGGGCTGAGGCTAACCCTAACCCTAACACTATCCTACGGCTGATTATAACCCTAACCCTAACCCTAACACTATCCTAGGGCTGATGCTAACCCTAACCCTAACACTATCCTAGGCCTGATGCTAACCCCAACCCTAACCCTAACACTATCCTAGGGCTGATGCTAACCCTAACCCTAACACTATCCTAGGGCTGATGCTAACCCTAACCCTAACCCTAACACTATCCTAGGGCTGATGCTAACCCTAACCATAACACTATCCTAGGCCTGATGATAACCCTAACACTAACCCTAACAATATCCTAGGGCTGATGCTAACCCTAACCCTAACACTATCCTAGGGCTGATGCTAACCCTAACCCTAACCCTAACACTATCCTAAGTCTGATGCTAACCCTAGACCTCACACTATACTAGGCCTGATGATAACCATAACCCTAACCTTAACACTATCCTAGGGCTGATGCTAACCCTAACCCTAACCCTAACACTATCCTAGAGCTGATGCTAACCCTAACCCTAACACTATCCTAGGCCTGATGATAACCCTAACCCTAACCCTGACACTATCCTAGGGCTGATGCTAACCCTAAACTTAACACTATCCTAGGGCTGATGCTAACCCTAACCCTAACCCTAACACTATCCTAGGCCTGATGCTAACCCTATACCTAACCCTAACACTCTCCTAGGGCTGAGGCTAACCCTAACCCTAACACTATCCTAGGGCTGATGCTAACCCTAACCCTAACCCAAACACTATCCTAGGGTTGATGCTAACCCTAACCCTAACACTATCCTAGGGCTCATGCTAACCCTAACCCTAACCCTAACACTATCCTTGGGCTGATGCTAACCCTAACCCTAACAGTATCCTGGGCCTGATGCTAACCCTAACCCTAACCCTAACACTATCCTAGGGCTGATGCTAACCCTAAACCTAACACTATCCTTGGGATGATGCTAACCCTAACCCTAACCCTAACAATATCCTAGGGCAGATGCTAATCCTAACGCTAACCCTAACACTATCCTTGAACTGATGCTAACCCTAACCCTAACCCTAACACTATCCTAGGCCTGATGATAACCCTAACCCTAACCCTAACACTATCCTAGGCCTGATGATAACCCTAACCCTAACCCTGACACTATCCTAGGGCTGATGATAACCCTAACTCTAACACTATCCTAGGGCTGATGCTAACCCTAACCCTAACCCTAACACTATCCTAGGCCTGATGCTAACCCTATCCCTAACCCTAACACTCTCCTAGGGCTGAGGCTAACCCTAACCCTAACACTATCCTAGGGCTGATGCTAACCCTAACCCTAACCCAAACACTATCCTAGGGTTGATGCTAATCCTAACCCTAACACTATCCTAGGGCTGATGCTAACCCTAACCAAAACCCTAGCACTATCCTTGGGCTGATGCTAACCCTAACACTAACACTATCCTGGGCCTGATGCTAACCCTAACCCTAACCCTAACACTATCCTAGGGCTGATGCTAACCCTAACCCTAACACTATCCTTAGGCTGATGCTAACCCTAACCCTAAGCCTAACATTATCCTAGGGCAGATGCTAACCCTAACGCTAACCCTAACACTATCCTTGAACTGATGCTAACCCTAACCATAACCCTAACACTATCCTAGCCCTGATGATAACCCTAACCCTAACCCTAACACTATCCTAGGGTTTATGTTAACCCTAACCCTAACACTATCCTATGGCTGATGCTAACCCTAACCCTAACACTAACACTATTGTAGGGCGGAAGCTAACCCTAACCCTAACCCTAACACTATCCTGGGGCTGATGCTAACCCTAACACTAACACTATCCTAGGGCTGATGCTAACCCTAATCCTAACCCTAACATTATCCTAGGGCTGATGCTAACCCTAACCCTAACTCTAACACTATCTTAAGGCTTAGGCTAACCCTAACCCTAACACTATCCTAGGGCTGATGCTAACCCTAACCCTAACACTAACACTATCCTAGGGCTGATGCTAACCCTAACCCTAACACTATCCTAGGGCTGATGCTAACCCTAACCCTAACCCTAACACTATGCTAGGGCTGATGCTAACCCTAACCCTAACACTATCCTAGGCCTGATGATAACCCTAACCCTAACCCTAACACTATCCTAGGGCTGATGCTAACCTTAACGCTAACCCTAACATTATCCCAGGGCTGATGCTACCCCTAACCCTAACACTATCCTAGGGCTGATGCTAACCCTAACCCTAACCCTAACACTATCCTAGGGCTGATGCTAACCCTAACCCTAACACTATCCTAGGCCTGATGCTAACCCCAACACTAACCCTAACACTATCCTAGGGCTGATGCTAACCCTAACCCTAACACTATCCTAGGGCTGATGCTAACCCTAACCCTAACACTATCCTAGGGCTGATGCTAACCCTAACCATAACACTATCCTAGGCCTGATGATAACCCGAACACTAACCCTAACACTATCCTAGGGCTGATGCTAACCCTAACCCTAACACTATCCTAGGGCTGATGCTAAACCTAACCCTAACCCTAACACTATCCTAAGTCTGATGCTAACCCTAGACCTCACACTATACTAGGCCTGATGATAACCATAACCCTAACCTTAACACTATCCTAGGGCTGATGCTAACCCTAACCCTAACCCTAACAGTATCCTAGAGCTGATGCTAACCCTAACCCTAACACTATCCTAGGCCTGATGATAACCCTAACCCTAACCCTGACACTATCCTAGGGCTGATGCTAACCCTAACCCTAACACTATCCTAGGGCTGATGCTAACCCTAACCCTAACCCTAACACTATCCTAGGCCTGATGCTAACCCTAACCCTAACCCAAACACTATCCTAGGGTTGATGCTAACCCTAACCCTAACACTATCCTAGGGCTCATGCTAACCCTAACCCTAACCCTAACACTATCCTTGGGCTGATGCTAACCCTAACCCTAACACTATCCTGGGCCTGATGCTAACCCTAACCATAACCCTAACACTATCCTAGGGCTGATGCTAACCCTAACCCTAACACTATCCTTGGGATGATGCTAACCCTAACCCTAACCCTAACAATATCCTAGGGCAGATGCTAATCCTAACGCTAACCCTAACACTATCCTTGAACTGATGCTAACCCTAACCCTAACCCTAACACTATCCTAGGCCTGATGATAACCCTAAACCTAACCCTAACACTATCCTAGGCCTGATGATAACCCTAACCCTAACCCTGACACTATCCTAGGGCTGATGATAACCCTAACTCTAACACTATCCTAGGGCTGATGCTAACCCTAACCCTAACCCTAACACTATCCTAGGCCTGATACTAACCCTATCCCTAACCCTAACACTCTCCTAGGGCTGAGGCTAACCCTAACCCTAACACTATCCTAGGGCTGATGCTAACCCTAACCCTAACCCAAACACTATCCTAGGGTTGATGCTAATCCTAACCCTAACACTATCCTAGGGCTGATGCTAACCCTAACCCTAACCCTAGCACTATCCTTGGGCTGATGCTAACCCTAACACTAACACTATCCTGGGCCTGATGCTAACCCTAACCCTAACCCTAACACTATCCTAGGGCAGATGCTAACCCTAACGCTAACCCTAACACTATCCTTGAACTGATGCTAACCCTAACCCTAACCCTAACACTATCCTAGGCCTGATGATAACCCTAACCCTAACCCTAACACTATCCTAGGCCTGATGATAACCCTAACCCTAACCCTGACACTATCCTAGGGCTGATGATAACCCTAACTCTAACACTATCCTAGGGCTGATGCTAACCCTAACCCTAACCCTAACACTATCCTAGGCCTGATGCTAACCCTATCCCTAACCCTAACACTCTCCTAGGGCTGAGGCTAACCCTAACCCTAACACTATCCTAGGGCTGATGCTAACCCTAACCCTAACCCAAACACTATCCTAGGGTTGATGCTAATCCTAACCCTAACACTATCCTAGGGCTGATGCTAACCCTAACCAAAACCCTAGCACTATCCTTGGGCTGATGCTAACCCTAACACTAACACTATCCTGGGCCTGATGCTAACCCTAACCCTAACCCTAACACTATCCTAGGGCTGATGCTAACCCTAACCCTAACACTATCCTTGGGCTGATGCTAACCCTAACCCTAAGCCTAACATTATCCTAGGGCAGATGCTAACCCTAACGCTAACCCTAACACTATCCTTGAACTGATGCTAACCCTAACCATAACCCTAACACTATCCTAGCCCTGATGATAACCCTAACCCTAACCCTAACACTATCCTAGGGTTTATGTTAACCCTAACCCTAACACTATCCTATGGCTGATGCTAACCCTAACCCTAACACTAACACTATTGTAGGGCGGAAGCTAACCCTAACCCTAACCCTAACACTATCCTGGGGCTGATGCTAACCCTAACACTAACACTATCCTAGGGCTGATGCTAACCCTAATCCTAACCCTAACATTATCCTAGGGCTGATGCTAACCCTAACCCTAACTCTAACACTATCTTAAGGCTTAGGCTAACCCTAACCCTAACACTATCCTAGGGCTGATGCTAACCCTAACCCTAACACTAACACTATCCTAGGGCTGATGCTAACCCTAACCCTAACACTATCCTAGGGCTGATGCTAACCCTAACCCTAACCCTAACACTATGCTAGGGCTGATGCTAACCCTAACCCTAACACTATCCTAGGCCTGATGATAACCCTAACCCTAACCCTAACACTATCCTAGGGCTGATGCTAACCTTAACGCTAACCCTAACATTATCCCAGGGCTGATGCTACCCCTAACCCTAACACTATCCTAGGGCTGATGCTAACCCTAACCCTAACCCTAACACTATCCTAGGGCTGATGCTAACCCTAACCCTAACACTATCCTAGGCCTGATGCTAACCCCAACACTAACCCTAACACTATCCTAGGGCTGATGCTAACCCTAACCCTAACACTATCCTAGGGCTGATGCTAACCCTAACCCTAACACTATCCTAGGGCTGATGCTAACCCTAACCATAACACTATCCTAGGCCTGATGATAACCCTAACACTAACCCTAACACTATCCTAGGGCTGATGCTAACCCTAACCCTAACACTATCCTAGGGCTGATGCTAAACCTAACCCTAACCCTAACACTATCCTAAGTCTGATGCTAACCCTAGACCTCACACTATACTAGGCCTGATGATAACCATAACCCTAACCTTAACACTATCCTAGGGCTGATGCTAACCCTAACCCTAACCCTAACAGTATCCTAGAGCTGATGCTAACCCTAACCCTAACACTATCCTAGGCCTGATGATAACCCTAACCCTAACCCTGACACTATCCTAGGGCTGATGCTAACCCTAACCCTAACACTATCCTAGGGCTGATGCTAACCCTAACCCTAACCCTAACACTATCCTAGGCCTGATGCTAACCCTAACCCTAACCCAAACACTATCCTAGGGTTGATGCTAACCCTAACCCTAACACTATCCTAGGGCTCATGCTAACCCTAACCCTAACCCTAACACTATCCTTGGGCTGATGCTAACCCTAACCCTAACACTATCCTGGGCCTGATGCTAACCCTAACCATAACCCTAACACTATCCTAGGGCTGATGCTAACCCTAACCCTAACACTATCCTTGGGATGATGCTAACCCTAACCCTAACCCTAACAATATCCTAGGGCAGATGCTAATCCTAACGCTAACCCTAACACTATCCTTGAACTGATGCTAACCCTAACCCTAACCCTAACACTATCCTAGGCCTGATGATAACCCTAAACCTAACCCTAACACTATCCTAGGCCTGATGATAACCCTAACCCTAACCCTGACACTATCCTAGGGCTGATGATAACCCTAACTCTAACACTATCCTAGGGCTGATGCTAACCCTAACCCTAACCCTAACACTATCCTAGGCCTGATACTAACCCTATCCCTAACCCTAACACTCTCCTAGGGCTGAGGCTAACCCTAACCCTAACACTATCCTAGGGCTGATGCTAACCCTAACCCTAACCCAAACACTATCCTAGGGTTGATGCTAATCCTAACCCTAACACTATCCTAGGGCTGATGCTAACCCTAACCCTAACCCTAGCACTATCCTTGGGCTGATGCTAACCCTAACACTAACACTATCCTGGGCCTGATGCTAACCCTAACCCTAACCCTAACACTATCCTAGGGCAGATGCTAACCCTAACGCTAACCCTAACACTATCCTTGAACTGATGCTAACCCTAACCCTAACCCTAACACTATCCTAGGCCTGATGATAACCCTAACCCTAACCCTAACACTATCCTAGGCCTGATGATAACCCTAACCCTAACCCTGACACTATCCTAGGGCTGATGATAACCCTAACTCTAACACTATCCTAGGGCTGATGCTAACCCTAACCCTAACCCTAACACTATCCTAGGCCTGATGCTAACCCTATCCCTAACCCTAACACTCTCCTAGGGCTGAGGCTAACCCTAACCCTAACACTATCCTAGGGCTGATGCTAACCCTAACCCTAACCCAAACACTATCCTAGGGTTGATGCTAATCCTAACCCTAACACTATCCTAGGGCTGATGCTAACCCTAACCAAAACCCTAGCACTATCCTTGGGCTGATGCTAACCCTAACACTAACACTATCCTGGGCCTGATGCTAACCCTAACCCTAACCCTAACACTATCCTAGGGCTGATGCTAACCCTAACCCTAACACTATCCTTGGGCTGATGCTAACCCTAACCCTAAGCCTAACATTATCCTAGGGCAGATGCTAACCCTAACGCTAACCCTAACACTATCCTTGAACTGATGCTAACCCTAACCATAACCCTAACACTATCCTAGCCCTGATGATAACCCTAACCCTAACCCTAACACTATCCTAGGGTTTATGTTAACCCTAACCCTAACACTATCCTATGGCTGATGCTAACCCTAACCCTAACACTAACACTATTGTAGGGCGGAAGCTAACCCTAACCCTAACCCTAACACTATCCTGGGGCTGATGCTAACCCTAACACTAACACTATCCTAGGGCTGATGCTAACCCTAATCCTAACCCTAACATTATCCTAGGGCTGATGCTAACCCTAACCCTAACTCTAACACTATCTTAAGGCTTAGGCTAACCCTAACCCTAACACTATCCTAGGGCTGATGCTAACCCTAACCCTAACACTAACACTATCCTAGGGCTGATGCTAACCCTAACCCTAACACTATCCTAGGGCTGATGCTAACCCTAACCCTAACCCTAACACTATGCTAGGGCTGATGCTAACCCTAACCCTAACACTATCCTAGGCCTGATGATAACCCTAACCCTAACCCTAACACTATCCTAGGGCTGATGCTAACCTTAACGCTAACCCTAACATTATCCCAGGGCTGATGCTACCCCTAACCCTAACACTATCCTAGGGCTGATGCTAACCCTAACCCTAACCCTAACACTATCCTAGGGCTGATGCTAACCCTAACCCTAACACTATCCTAGGCCTGATGCTAACCCCAACACTAACCCTAACACTATCCTAGGGCTGATGCTAACCCTAACCCTAACACTATCCTAGGGCTGATGCTAACCCTAACCCTAACACTATCCTAGGGCTGATGCTAACCCTAACCATAACACTATCCTAGGCCTGATGATAACCCTAACACTAACCCTAACACTATCCTAGGGCTGATGCTAACCCTAACCCTAACACTATCCTAGGGCTGATGCTAAACCTAACCCTAACCCTAACACTATCCTAAGTCTGATGCTAACCCTAGACCTCACACTATACTAGGCCTGATGATAACCATAACCCTAACCTTAACACTATCCTAGGGCTGATGCTAACCCTAACCCTAACCCTAACAGTATCCTAGAGCTGATGCTAACCCTAACCCTAACACTATCCTAGGCCTGATGATAACCCTAACCCTAACCCTGACACTATCCTAGGGCTGATGCTAACCCTAACCCTAACACTATCCTAGGGCTGATGCTAACCCTAACCCTAACCCTAACACTATCCTAGGCCTGATGCTAACCCTAACCCTAACCCAAACACTATCCTAGGGTTGATGCTAACCCTAACCCTAACACTATCCTAGGGCTCATGCTAACCCTAACCGTAACCCTAACACTATCCTTGGGCTGATGCTAACCCTAACCCTAACACTATCCTGGGCCTGATGCTAACCCTAACCATAACCCTAACACTATCCTAGGGCTGATGCTAACCCTAACCCTAACACTATCCTTGGGATGATGCTAACCCTAACCCTAACCCTAACAATATCCTAGGGCAGATGCTAATCCTAACGCTAACCCTAACACTATCCTTGAACTGATGCTAACCCTAACCCTAACCCTAACACTATCCTAGGCCTGATGATAACCCTAAACCTAACCCTAACACTATCCTAGGCCTGATGATAACCCTAACCCTAACCCTGACACTATCCTAGGGCTGATGATAACCCTAACTCTAACACTATCCTAGGGCTGATGCTAACCCTAACCCTAACCCTAACACTATCCTAGGCCTGATACTAACCCTATCCCTAACCCTAACACTCTCCTAGGGCTGAGGCTAACCCTAACCCTAACACTATCCTAGGGCTGATGCTAACCCTAACCCTAACCCAAACACTATCCTAGGGTTGATGCTAATCCTAACCCTAACACTATCCTAGGGCTGATGCTAACCCTAACCCTAACCCTAGCACTATCCTTGGGCTGATGCTAACCCTAACACTAACACTATCCTGGGCCTGATGCTAACCCTAACCCTAACCCTAACACTATCCTAGGGCTGATGCTAACCCTAACCCTAACACTATCCTTGGGCTGATGCTAACCCTAACCCTAAGCCTAACATTATCCTAGGGCAGATGCTAACCCTAACGCTAACCCTAACACTATCCTTGAACTGATGCTAACCCTAACCATAACCCTAACACTATCCTAGCCCTGATGATAACCCTAACCCTAACCCTAACACTATCCTAGGGTTTATGTTAACCCTAACCCTAACACTATCCTATGGCTGATGCTAACCCTAACCCTAACACTAACACTATTGTAGGGCGGAAGTTAACCCTAACCCTAACCCTAACACTATCCTAGGGCTGATGCTAACCCTAACACTAACACTATCCTAGGGCTGATGCTAACCCTAACCCTAACCCTAACATTATCCTAGGGCTGATGCTAACCCTAACCCTAACTCTAACACTATCTTAAGGCTTAGGCTAACCCTAACCCTAACACTATCCTAGGGCTGATGCTAACCCTAACCCTAACACTAACACTATCC
Source organism: Lemur catta (assembly GCF_020740605.2). Classification (NCBI taxonomy): domain Eukaryota; kingdom Metazoa; phylum Chordata; class Mammalia; order Primates; family Lemuridae; genus Lemur; species Lemur catta. The sequence goes on along the minus strand of NW_025423856.1, from coordinate 432,500 downwards.
TAGGGCTGATGCTAACCCTAACCCTAACACTATCCTAGGGCTGATGCTAACCCTAACCCTAACCCTAACACTATCCTAGGGCTGATGCTAACCCTAACCCTAACACTATCCTAGGCCTGATGATAACCCTAACCCTAACCCTAACACTATCCTAGGGCTGATGCTAACCTTAACGCTAACCCTAACATTATCCCAGGGCTGATGCTAACCCTAACCCTAACACTATCCTAGGGCTGATGCTAACCCTAACCCTAACCCTAACACTATCCTAGGGCGGATGCTAACCCAACCCTAACCCTAACCCTAACACTATCCTAGAGCTGATGCTAACCCTAAACCTAACCGTGACGCTAACCCTAATATTATCCTAGGGCTGATGCTAACCCTAACCCTAACCCTAACACTATCCTAGGGCTGATGCTAACCCTAACACTAACACTATCCTAGGGCTGATGGTAACCCTAACCCTACCCCTAACACTATCCTAGGGCTTATGCTAACCCTAACCCTAACGCTAACACTATCCTAGGGCTGAGGCTAACCCTAACACTAACACTATCCTAGGCCTGATGCTAACCCTAACCCTAACCCTGACACTATCCTAGGGCTGATGCTAACCCTAACCCTAACACTATCCTAGGGCTGATGCTAACCCTAACACTAACACTATCCTAGGGCTGATGCTAACACTAACCCTAACCCTAACACTCTCCAAGGGCTGATGCTAACCCTAACCCTAACCCTAACACTATCCTTGGGCTGATGCTAACCCTAACCCTAAGCCTAACATTATCCTAGGGCAGATGCTAACCCTAACGCTAACCCTAACACTATCCTTGAACTGATGCTAACCCTAACCATAACCCTAACACTATCCTAGCCCTGATGATAACCCTAACCCTAACCCTAACACTATCCTAGGGTTTATGTTAACCCTAACCCTAACACTATCCTATGGCTGATGCTAACCCTAACCCTAACACTAACACTATTGTAGGGCGGAAGTTAACCCTAACCCTAACCCTAACACTATCCTAGGGCTGATGCTAACCCTAACACTAACACTATCCTAGGGCTGATGCTAACCCTAACCCTAACCCTAACATTATCCTAGGGCTGATGCTAACCCTAACCCTAACTCTAACACTATCTTAAGGCTTAGGCTAACCCTAACCCTAACACTATCCTAGGGCTGATGCTAACCCTAACCCTAACACTAACACTATCCTAGGGCTGATGCTAACCCTAACCCTAACACTATCCTAGGGCTGATGCTAACCCTAACCCTAACCCTAACACTATCCTAGGGCTGATGCTAACCCTAACCCTAACACTATCCTAGGCCTGATGATAACCCTAACCCTAACCCTAACACTATCCTAGGGCTGATGCTAACCTTAACGCTAACCCTAACATTATCCCAGGGCTGATGCTAACCCTAACCCTAACACTATCCTAGGGCTGATGCTAACCCTAACCCTAACCCTAACACTATCCTAGGGCGGATGCTAACCCAACCCTAACCCTAACCCTAACACTATCCTAGAGCTGATGCTAACCCTAAACCTAACCGTGACGCTAACCCTAATATTATCCTAGGGCTGATGCTAACCCTAACCCTAACCCTAACACTATCCTAGGGCTGATGCTAACCCTAACACTAACACTATCCTAGGGCTGATGGTAACCCTAACCCTACCCCTAACACTATCCTAGGGCTTATGCTAACCCTAACCCTAACGCTAACACTATCCTAGGGCTGAGGCTAACCCTAACACTAACACTATCCTAGGCCTGATGCTAACCCTAACCCTAACCCTGACACTATCCTAGGGCTGATGCTAACCCTAACCCTAACACTATCCTAGGGCTGATGCTAACCCTAACACTAACACTATCCTAGGGCTGATGCTAACACTAACCCTAACCCTAACACTCTCCAAGGGCTGATGCTAACCCTAACCCTAACCCTAACACTATCCTAGGGCTGATGCTAACCCTAACCCTAACACTATCCTAGGGCTGATGCTAACCCTAACCCTAACCCTAACACTATCCTAGGGCTGATGCTAACCCTAACCGTAACACTATCCTAGGCCCGATGATAATCCTAACACTAACCCTAACACTATCCTAGGGCTGATGCTAACCCTAACCCTAACACTATCCTAGGGCTGATGCTAACCCTAACCCTAACCCTAACACTATCCTAAGTCTGATGCTAACCCTAGACCTCACATTATACTAGGCCTGATGATAACCATAACCCTAACCTTAACACTATCCTAGGGCTGATGCTAACCCTAACCCTAACCCTAACACTATCCTAGAGCTGATTCTAACCCTAACCCTAACACTATCCTAGGCCTGATGATAACCCTAACCCTAACCCTGACACTATCCTAGGGCTGATGCTAACCCTAACCCTAACACTATCCTAGGGCTGATGCTAACCCTAACCCTAAACCTAACACTATCCTAGGCCTGATGCTAACCCTATCCCTAACCCTAACACTCTCCTAGGGCTGAGGCTAACCCTAACCCTAACACTATCCTAGAGCTGATGCTAACCCTAACCCTAACCCAAACACTATCCTAGGGTTGATGCTAACCCTAACCCTAACACTATCCTAGGGCTCATGCTAACCCTAACCCTAACCCTAACACTATCCTTGGGCTGATGCTAACCCTAACCCTAACACTATCCTGGGCCTGATGCTGACCCTAACCCTAACCCTAACACTATCCTAGGGCTGATGCTAACCCTAACCCTAACACTATCCTTGGCTGATGCTAACCCTAACCCTAACCCTAACACTATCCTAGGGCAGATGCTAACCCTAACGCTAACCCTAACACTATCCTTGAACTGATGCTAACCCTAACCCTAACCCTAACACTATCCTGGGATTTATGTTAACCCTAACCCTAACACTATCCTAGGGCTGATGCTAACCCTAACCCTAACCCTAACACTATCCTAGGGCGGATGCTAACCCTAACACTAACACTATCCTAGGGCTGATGCTAACCCTAACCCTAACCCTAACATTATCCTAGGGCGGATGCTAACCGTAACCCTAACCCTAACACTATCCTAGGGCTGATGCTAACCCTAACACTAACACTATCCTAGGCCTGATGCTAACCCTAACCCTAACCCTAACACTATCCTAGGGCTGATGCTAACCCTAACCCTAACACTATCCTAGGGCTGATGCTAACCCTAACACTAACACTATCCTAGGGCTGATGCTAACCCTAACCCTAACCCTAACACTCTCCAAGGGCTGATGCTAACCCTAACCCTAACCCTCACACTATCCTAGGGCTGATGCTAACCCTAACCCTAACTCTAACACTATCTTAGGGCTGAGGCTAACCCTAACCCTAACACTATCCTACGACTGATGCTAACCCTAACCCTAACCCTAACACTATCCTAGGGCTGATGCTAACCCTAACACTAACACTATCCTAGGGCTGATGCTAACCCTAACCCTAACCCTAACACTATCCTAGGGCTGATGCTAACCCTATCCCTAACACTATCCTAGGGCTGATGCTAACCCTAACCCTAACCCTAACACTATCCTAGGGCTAATGTTAACCGTAACCCTAACACTATCCTAGGCCTGATGATAACCCTAACCCTAACCCTAACACTATCCTAGGGCTGATGCTAACCCTAACCCTAACACTATCCTAGGGCTGATTCTAACCCTAACTCTAACCCTAACACTATCCTAGGGCTGATGCTAACCCTAACGCTAACCCTAACACTATCCTTGAACTGATGCTAACCCTAACCCTAACCCTAACACTATCCTAGGCCTGATGATAACCCTAACCCTAAGCCTAACACTATCCTAGGGTTTATGTTAACCCTAACCCTAACACTATCCTAGGGCTGATGCTAACCCTAACCCTAAACCTAACACTACCCTAGGGCGGATGCTAACCCTAACCCTAACCCTAACACTATCCTAGGGCTGATGCTAACCCTAACACTACCACTATCCTAGGGCTGAAGTTAACCCTAACCCTAACCCTAACACTCTCCAAGGGCTGATGCTAACCCTAACCCTAACCCTAACACTATCCTAGGGCTGATGCTAACCCTAACCCTAACACTATCCTAGGGCTGATGCTAACCCTAACCCTAACCCTAACACTATCCTAGGGTTGATGCTAACCCTAACCCTAACACTATCCTAGGGCTGATGCTAACCCTAACCCTAACCCTCACACTATCCTAGGGCTGATGCTAACCCTAACCCTAACACTATCCTAGGGCTGATGCTAACCCTAACCCTAACCCTAACACTAACCTAGGGCTGATGCTAACCCTAACCCTAACACTATCCTAGGGCTGATGCTAACCCTAACCCTAACCCTAACACTATCCTAGGGCTGATGCTAACCCTAACCCTAACACTATCCTATGGCTGATGCTAACCCTAACCCTAACCCTAACACTATCCTAGGGCTGATGCTAACCCTAACAGTTACACTATCCTAGGGCTGATGCTAACCCTAACCCTAACCCTAACACTATCCTGGGGCTGATGCTAACCCTAACCCTAACCCAAACACTATCCTAGGGTTGATGCTACCCCTAACCCTAACACTATCCTAGGGCTGATGCTAACCCTAACCCTAACCCTAACACTATCCTTGGGCTGATGCTAACCCTAACCCTAACACTATCCTGGGCCTGATGCTAACCCTAACCCTAACCCTAACACTATCCTACGGCTGATGCTAACCCTAACCCTAATACTATCCTTGGGCTGATGCTAACCCTAATCCTAACCCTAACACTATCCTAGGGCAGATGCTAACCCTAACGCTCACCCTAACACTATCCTTGAACTGATGCTAACCCTAACCCTAACCCTAACACTATCCTAGGCCTGATGATAACCCTAACCCTAACCCTAACAGTATCCTAGGGTTTATGTTAACCCTAACCCTAACACTATCCTAGGGCTGATGCTAACCCTAACGCTAACCCTAACACTATCCTAGGGCGGATGCTAACCCTAACCCTAACCCTAACACTATCCTAGGGCTGATGCTAACCCTAACATTAACACTATCCTAGGGCTGATGCTAACCCTAACCCTAACCCTAACATTATCCTAGGGCGGATGCTAACCCTAACCCTAACCCTAACACTATCCTAGGGCTGATGCTAACCCTAACACTAACACTATCCTAGGCCTGATGCTAACCCTAACCCTAACCCTAACACTATCCTTGGGCTGATGCTAACCCTAACCCTAACACTATCCTAGGGCTGATGCTAACCCTAACACTAACACTATCCTTGGGCTGATGCTAACCCTAACCCTAACCCTAACACTCTCCACGGGCTGATGCTAACCCTAACCCTAACCCTAACACTATCCTAGGGCTGATGCTAACCCTAACCCTAACTCTAACACTATCTTAGGGCTGAGGCTAACCTTAACCCTAAGACTATCCTACGGCTGATGCTAACCCTAACCCTAACCCTAACACTATCCTAGGGCTGATGCTAACCCTAACCCTAACACTATCCTAGGCCTGATGCTAACCCTAACCCTAACCCTAACACTATCCTAGGGCTGATGCTAACCCTAACCCTAACACTATCCTAGGGCTGATGCTAACCCTAACCCTAACCCTAACACTATCCTAGGGCTGATGCTAACCCTAACCCTAACACTATCCTAGGCCTGATGATAACCCTAACCCTAACCCTAACACTATCCTAGGGCTGATGCTAACCCTAACCCTAACACTATCCTAGGGCTGATGCTAACCCTAACCCTAACCCTAACACTATCCTAAGTCTGATGCTAACCCTAGACCTCACACTATACTAGGCCTGATGATAACCATAACCCTAACCTTAACACTATCCTAGGGCTGATGCTAACCCTTACCCTAACCCTAACACTATCCTAGAGCTGATGCTAACCCTAACCCTAACACTATCCTAGGCCTGATGATAACCCTAACCCTAACCCTGACAATATCCTAGGGCTGATGCTAACCCTAACCCTAACACTATCCTAGGGCTGATGCTAACCCTAACGCTAACCCTAACACTATCCTAGGCCTGATGCTAACCCTATCCCTAACCCTAACACTCTCCTAGGGCTGAGGCTAACCCTAACCCTAACACTATCCTAGGGCTGATGCTAACCCTAACCCTAACCCAAACACTATGCTAGGGTTGATGCTAACCCTAACCCTAACACTATCCTAGGGCTGATGCTAACCCTAACCCTAACCCTAACACTATCCTTGGGCTAATGCTAACCCTAACCCTAACACTATCCTGGGCCTGATGCTAACCCTAACCCTAACCCTAACACTATCCTAGGGCTGATGCTAACCCTAACCCTAACACTATCCTTGGGCTGATGCTAACCCTAACCCTAACCCTAACAATATCCTAGGGCATATGCTAACCCTAACCCTAACCCTAACACTATCCTTGGGCTCATGCTAACCCTAACCCTAACACTATCCTGGGCCTGATGCTAACCCTAACCCTAACCCTAACACTATCATAGGGCTGATGCTAACCCTAACCCTAACACTATCCTTGGGCTGATGCTAACCCTAACCCTAACCCTAACACTATCCTAGGGCGGATGCTAACCCTAACCCTAACCCTAACACTATCCGAGGGCTGATGCTAACCCCAACACTAACACTGTCCTAGGGCTGATGCTAACCCTAACCCTAACCCTAACATTATCATAGGGCTGATGCTAACCCTAACCCTAACTCTAACACTATCTTAGGGCTGAGGCTAACCCTAACCCTAACACAATCCTACGGCTGATGCTAACCCTAACCCTAACCCTAACACTATCCTAGGGCTGATGCTAACCCTAACACTAACACTATCCTAGGCCTGATGCTAACCCTAACCCTAACCCTAACACTATCCTTGGGCTGATGCTAACCCTAACCCTAACACTATCCTAGGGCTGATGCTAACCCTAACACTAACACTATCCTTGGGCTGATGCTAACCCTAACCCTAACCCTAACACTCTCCACGGGCTGATGCTAACCCTAACCCTAACCCTAACACTATCCTAGGGCTGATGCTAACCCTAACCCTAACTCTAACACTATCTTAGGGCTGAGGCTAACCTTAACCCTAAGACTATCCTACGGCTGATGCTAACCCTAACCCTAACCCTAACACTATCCTAGGGCTGATGCTAACCCTAACCCTAACACTATCCTAGGCCTGATGCTAACCCTAACCCTAACCCTAACACTATCCTAGGGCTGATGCTAACCCTAACCCTAACACTATCCTAGGGCTGATGCTAACCCTAACCCTAACCCTAACACTATCCTAGGGCTGATGCTAACCCTAACCCTAACACTATCCTAGGCCTGATGATAACCCTAACCCTAACCCTAACACTATCCTAGGGCTGATGCTAACCCTAACCCTAACACTATCCTAGGGCTGATGCTAACCCTAACCCTAACCCTAACACTATCCTAAGTCTGATGCTAACCCTAGACCTCACACTATACTAGGCCTGATGATAACCATAACCCTAACCTTAACACTATCCTAGGGCTGATGCTAACCCTTACCCTAACCCTAACACTATCCTAGAGCTGATGCTAACCCTAACCCTAACACTATCCTAGGCCTGATGATAACCCTAACCCTAACCCTGACAATATCCTAGGGCTGATGCTAACCCTAACCCTAACACTATCCTAGGGCTGATGCTAACCCTAACGCTAACCCTAACACTATCCTAGGCCTGATGCTAACCCTATCCCTAACCCTAACACTCTCCTAGGGCTGAGGCTAACCCTAACCCTAACACTATCCTAGGGCTGATGCTAACCCTAACCCTAACCCAAACACTATGCTAGGGTTGATGCTAACCCTAACCCTAACACTATCCTAGGGCTGATGCTAACCCTAACCCTAACCCTAACACTATCCTTGGGCTAATGCTAACCCTAACCCTAACACTATCCTGGGCCTGATGCTAACCCTAACCCTAACCCTAACACTATCCTAGGGCTGATGCTAACCCTAACCCTAACACTATCCTTGGGCTGATGCTAACCCTAACCCTAACCCTAACAATATCCTAGGGCATATGCTAACCCTAACCCTAACCCTAACACTATCCTTGGGCTCATGCTAACCCTAACCCTAACACTATCCTGGGCCTGATGCTAACCCTAACCCTAACCCTAACACTATCATAGGGCTGATGCTAACCCTAACCCTAACACTATCCTTGGGCTGATGCTAACCCTAACCCTAACCCTAACACTATCCTAGGGCGGATGCTAACCCTAACCCTAACCCTAACACTATCCGAGGGCTGATGCTAACCCCAACACTAACACTGTCCTAGGGCTGATGCTAACCCTAACCCTAACCCTAACATTATCATAGGGCTGATGCTAACCCTAACCCTAACTCTAACACTATCTTAGGGCTGAGGCTAACCCTAACCCTAACACAATCCTACGGCTGATGCTAACCCTAACCCTAACCCTAACACTATCCTAGGGCTGATGCTAACCCTAATCCTAACACTATCCTAGGGCTGATGCTAACCCTAACCCTAACCCTAACACTATCCTAGGGCTAATGTTAACCCTAACCCTAACACTATCCTAGGGCTGATGCTAACCCTAACCCTAACCCTAACACTATCCTAGGGCTGATGCTAACCGTAACCCTAACACTATCCTAGGCCTGATGATAACCCTAACCCTAACCCTAACACTATCCTAGGGCTGATGCTAACCCTAACCCTAACACTGTCCTAGGGCTGATGCTAACCCTAACCCTAACCCTAACACTATCCTAGGGCAGATGCTAACCCTAACGCTAACCCTAACACTATCCTTGAACTGATGCTAACCCTAACCTTAACCCTAACACTATCCTAGGCCTGATGATAACTCTAACCCTAACCCTAACACTATCCTAGGGTTTATGTTAACCCTAACCCTAACACTATCCTAGGGCTGATACTAACCCTAACCCTAACCCTAACACTATCCTAGGGCGGATGCTAACCCTAACCCTAACCCTAACACTATCCTAGGGCTGATGCTAACCCTAACACTAACACTATCCTAGGGCTGATGCTAACCCTAACCCTAACCCTAACATTATCCTAGGGCGGATGCTAACCCTAACCCTAACCCTAACACTATCCTAGGGCTGATGCTAACCCTAACACTAACACTATCCTAGGCCTGAGGCTAACCCTAACACTAACCCTGACACTATCCTAGGGCTGATGCTAACCCTAACCCTAACACTATCCTAGGGCTGAGGCTAACCATAACACTAACACTATCCTAGGGCTGATGCTAACCCTAACCCTAACCATAACACTCTCCAAGGGCTGATGCTAACCCTAACCCTAACCCTAACACTATCCTAGGGCTGATGCTAACCCTAACCCTAACTCTAACACTATCTTAGGGCTGAGGCTAACCCTAACCCTAACACTATCCTACGGCTGATTATAACCCTAACCCTAACCCTAACACTATCCTAGGGCTGATGCTAACCCTAACCCTAACACTATCCTAGGCCTGATGCTAACCCTAACCCTAACCCTAACACTATCCTAGGGCTGATGCTAACCCTAACCCTAACACTATCCTAGGGCTGATGCTAACCCTAACCCTAACCCTAACACTATCCTAGGGCTGATGCTAACCCTAACCGTAACACTATCCTAGGCCCGATGATAATCCTAACACTAACCCTAACACTATCCTAGGGCTGATGCTAACCCTAACCCTAACACTATCCTAGGGCTGATGCTAACCCTAACCCTAACCCTAACACTATCCTAAGTCTGATGCTAACCCTAGACCTCACATTATACTAGGCCTGATGATAACCATAACCCTAACCTTAACACTATCCTAGGGCTGATGCTAACCCTAACCCTAACCCTAACACTATCCTAGAGCTGATTCTAACCCTAACCCTAACACTATCCTAGGCCTGATGATAACCCTAACCCTAACCCTGACACTATCCTAGGGCTGATGCTAACCCTAACCCTAACACTATCCTAGGGCTGATGCTAACCCTAACCCTAACCCTAACACTATCCTAGGCCTGATGCTAACCCTATCCCTAACCCTAACACTCTCCTAGGGCTGAGGCTAACCCTAACCCTAACACTATCCTAGAGCTGATGCTAACCCTAACCCTAACCCAAACACTATCCTAGGGTTGATGCTAACCCTAACCCTAACACTATCCTAGGGCTCATGCTAACCCTAACCCTAACCCTAACACTATCCTTGGGCTGATGCTAACCCTAACCCTAACACTATCCTGGGCCTGATGCTGACCCTAACCCTAACCCTAACACTATGCTAGGGCTGATGCTAACCCTAACCCTAACACTATCCTTGGGATGATGCTAACCCTAACCCTAACCCTAACACTATCCTAGGGCTGATGCTAACCCTAACCCTAACCCTAACACTATCCTAGAGCTGATTCTAACCCTAACCCTAACACTATCCTAGGCCTGATGATAACCCTAACCCTAACCCTAACACTATCCTAGGCCTGATGATAACCCTAACCCTAACCCTGACACTATCCTAGGGCTGATGATAACCCTAACCCTAACACTATCCTAGGGCTGATGCTAACCCTAACCCTAACCCTAACACTATCCTAGGCCTGATGCTAACCCTATATCTAACCCTAACACTCTCCTAGGGCTGAGGCTAACCCTAACCCTAACACTATCCTAGGGCTGATGCTAACCCTAACCCTAACCCAAACACTATCCTAGGGTTGATGCTAACCCTAACCCTAACACTATCCTAGGGCTGATGCTAACCCTAACCCTAACCCTAACACTATCCTTGGGCTGATGCTAACCCTAACATTAACACTATCCTGGGCCTGATGCTAACCCTAACCCTAACCCTAACACTATCCTAGGGCTGATGCTAACCCTAACCCTAACACTATCCTTGGGCTGATGCTAACCCTAACCCTAAGCCTAACATTATCCTAGGGCAGATGCTAACCCTAACGCTAACCCTAACACTATCCTTGAACTGATGCTAACCCTAACCATAACCCTAACACTATCCTAGCCCAGGATGATAACCCTAACCCTAACCCTAACACTATCCTAGGGTTTATGTTAACCCTAACCCTAACACTATCCTATGGCTGATGCTAACCCTAACCCTAACAATAACACTATCCTAGTGCGGAAGCTAACCCTAACCCTAACACTAACACTATCCTAGGGCTGATGCTAACCCTAACACTAACACTATCCTAGGGCTGATGCTAACCCTAACCCTAACCCTAACATTATCCTAGGGCTGATGCTAACCCTAACCCTAACTCTAACACTATCTTAAGGCTTAGGCTAACCCTAACCCTAACACTATCCTAGGGCTGATGCTAACCCTAACCCTAACACTAACACTATCCTAGGGCTGATGCTAACCCTAACCCTAACACTATCCTAGGGCTGATGCTAACCCTAACCCTAACCCTAACACTATCCTAGGGCTGATGCTAACCCTAACCCTAACACTATCCTAGGCCTGATGATAACCCTAACCCTAACCCTAACACTATCCTAGGGCTGATGCTAACCTTAACGCTAACCCTAACATTATCCCAGGGCTGATGCTAACCCTAACCCTAACACTATCCTAGGGCTGATGCTAACCCTAACCCTAACCCTAACACTATCCTAGGGCGGATGCTAACCCAACCCTAACCCTAACCCTAACACAATCCTAGAGCTGATGCTAACCCTAAACCTAACCGTGACGCTAACCCTAATATTATCCTAGGGCTGATGCTAACCCTAACCCTAACCCTAACACTATCCTAGGGCTGATGCTAACCCTAACACTAACACTATCCTAGGGCTGATGGTAACCCTAACCCTACCCCTAACACTATCCTAGGGCTTATGCTAACCCTAACCCTAACGCTAACACTATCCTAGGGCTGAGGCTAACCCTAACACTATCCTAGGCCTGATGCTAACCCTAACCATAACCCTGACACTATCCTAGGGGTGATGCTAACCCTAACCCTAACACTATCCTAGGGCTGATGCTAACCCTAACACTAATACTATCCTAGGGCTGATGCTAACACTAACCCTAACCCTAACACTCTCCAAGGGCTGATGCTAACCCTAACCCTAACCCTAACACTATCCTAGGGCTGATGCTAACCCTAACCCTAACTCTAACACTATCTTAGGGCTGAGGCTAACCCTAACCCTAACACTATCCTGCGGCTGATGATAACCCTAACCCTAACCCTAACACTATCCTTGGGCTGATGCTAACCCTAACCCTAACACTATCCTAGGCCTGATGCTAACCCTAACCCTAACCCTAACACTATCCTAGGGCTGATGCTAACCCTAAACCTAACACTATCCTAGGGCTGATGCTAACCCTAAACCTAACCCTAACACTATCCTAGGGCTGATGCTAACCCTAACCCTAACACTATCCTAGGCCTGATGATAACCCTAACCCTAACCCGAACACTATCCTAGGGCTGAAGCTAACCCTAACCCTAACCCTAACACTATCCTAAGTCTGATGCTAACCCCAGACCTCACATTATACTAGGCCTGATGATAACCATAACCCTAACCTTAACACTATCCTAGGGCTGATGTTAACCCTAACCCTAACCGTAACACTATCCTAGAGCTGATGCTAACCCTAACCCTAACACTATCCTAGGCCTAATGATAACCTTAACCCTAACCCTGACACTATCCTAGGGCTGATGCTAACCCTAACCCTAACCCTAACACTATCCTTGGGCTGATGCTAACCCTAACCCTAACACTATCCTGGGCCTGATGCTAACCCTAACCCTAACCCTAACACTATCCTAGGGCTGATGCTAACCCTAACCCTAACACTATCCTTGGGCTGATGCTAACCCTAACCCTAACCCTAACAATATCCTAGGGCAGATGCTAACCCTAACGCTAACCCTAACACTATCCTTGAACTGATGCTAACCCTAACCCTAACCCTAACACTATCCTAGGCCTGATGATAACCCTAACCCTAACCCTAACACTATCCTAGGGTTTATGTTAACCCTAACCCTAACACTATCCTAGGGCTGATGCTAACCCTAACGCTAACCCTAACACTATCCTAGGGCGGATGCTAACCCTAACCCTAACCCTAACACTATCCTAGGGCTGATGCTAACCCTAACACTAACACTATCCTAGGGCTGATGCTAACCCTAACCCTAACCCTAACATTATCCTAGGGCGGATGCTAACCCTAACCCTAAAACTAACACTATCCTAGGGCTGATGCTAACCCTAACACTAACACTATCCTAGGCCTGATGCTAACCCTAACCCTAACCCTAACACTATCCTAGGGCTGATGCTAACCCTAACCCTAACACTATCCTAGGGCTGATGCTAACCCTAACACTAACACTATCCTTGGGCTGATGCTAACCCTAACCCTAACCCTAACACTCTCCACGGGCTGATGCTAACCCTAACCCTAACCCTAACACTATCCTAGGTCTGATGCTAACCCTAACCCTAACTCTAACACTATCTTAGGGCTGAGGCTAACCCTAACCCTAAGACTATCCTACGGCTGATGCTAACCCTAACCCTAACCCTAACACTATCCTAGGGCTGATGCTAACCCTAACCCTAACAGTATCCTAGGCCTGATGCTAACCCTAACCCTAACACTATCCTAGGGCTGATGCTAACCCTAACCCTAACACTATCCTAGGGCTGATGCTAACCCTAACCCTAACCCTAACACTATCCTAGGGCTGATGCTAACCCTAACCCTAACACTATCCTAGGCCTGATGATAACCCTAACCCTAACCCTAACACTATCCTAGGGCTGATGCTCACCCTAACCCTAACACTATCCTAGGGCTGATGCTAACCCTAACCCTAACCCTAACACTATCCTAAGTCTGATGCTAACCCTAGACCTCACACTATACTAGGCCTGATGATAACCATAACCCTAACCTTAACACTATCATAGGGCTGATGCTAACCCTAACCCTAACCCTAACACTATCCTAGAGCTGATGCTAACCCTAACCCTAACACTATCCTAGGCCTGATGATAACCCTAACCCTAACCCTGACACTATCCTAGGGCTGATGCTAACCCTAACCCTAAGACTATCCTAGGGCTGATGCTAACCCTAACGCTAACCCTAACAATATCCTTGGGCTGATGCTAACCCTAACCCTAACACTATCCTGGGCCTGATGCTAACCCTAACCCTAACCCTAACACTATCCTTGGGCTGATGCTAACCCTAACCCTAACACTATCCTTGGGCTGATGCTAACCCTAACCCTAACCCTAACAATATCCTAGGGCATATGCTAACCCTAACCCTAACCCTAACACTATCCTTGGGCTCATGCTAACCCTAACCCTAACACTATCCTGGGCCTGATGCTAACCCTAACCCTTACCCTAACACTATCCTAGGGCTGATGCTAACCCTAACCCTAACACTATCCTTGGGCTGATGCTAACCCTAACCCTAACCCTAACACTATCCTAGGGCTGATGCTAACCCTAACACTAACACTATCCTAGGGCTGATGCTAACCCTAACCCTAACCCTAACATTATCCTAGGGCTGATGCTAACCCTAACCCTAACTCTAACACTATCTTAGGGCTGAGGCTAACCCTAACCCTAACACTATCCTACGGCTGATGCTAACCCTAACCCTAACCCTAACACTATCCTAGGGCTGATGCTAACCCTAACCCTAACACTGTCCTAGGGCTGATGCTAACCCTAACCCTAACCCTAACACTATCCTAGGGCTGATGCTAACCCTAATCCTAACACTATCCTAGGGCTGATGCTAACCCTAACCCTAACCCTAACACTATCCTAGGGCTGATGTTAACCCTAACGCTAACACTATCCTAGGGCTGATGCTAACCCTAACCCTAACCCTAACACTATCCTAGGGCTGATGCTAACCGTAACCCTAACACTATCCTAGGCCTGATGATAACCCTAACCCTAACCCTAACACTATCCTAGGGCTGATGCTAACCCTAACCCTAACACTGTCCTAGGGCTGATGCTAACCCTAACCCTAACCCTAACACTATCCTAGGGCTGATGCTAACCCTAACGCTAACCCTAACACTATCTTTGAACTGATGCTAACCCTAACCCTAACCCTAACACTATCCTAGGCCTGATGATAACCCTAACCATAACCCTAACACTATCCTAGGGTTTATGTTAACCCTAACCCTAACACTATCCTAGGGCTGATGCTAACCCTAACCCTAACCCTAACACTATCCTAGGGCGGATGCTAACCCTAACCCTAACCGTAACACTATCCTAGGGCAGATGCTAACCCTAACACTAGCACTATCCTAGGGCTGAATCTAACCCTAACAATATCCCGAACACTCTCCAAGGGCTGATGCTAACCCTAACCCTAACCCTAACACTATCCTAGGGCTGATGCTATCCCTAACCCTAACACTATCCTAGGGCTTATGCTAACCCTAACCCTAACCCTAACACTATCCTAGGGTTGATGCTAACCCTAACCCTAACACTATCCTAGGGCTGATGCTAACCCTAACCCTAACCCTAACATTATCCTAGGGCTGATGCTAACCCTAACCCTAACACTATCCTAGGGCTGATGCTAACCCTAACCCTAACCCTAACACTATCCTAGGGCTGATGCTAATCCTAACCCTAACACTATCCTAGGCCTGATGATAACCCTAACCCTAACCCTAACACTATCCTTGGGCTGATGCTAACCCTAACCCTAATACTATCCTAGGGCTGATGCTAACCCTAACCCTAACCCTAACTCTATCCTAGGGCTGATGCTAACCCTAACCCTAACCCAAACACTATCCTAGTGTTGATGCTAACCCTAACCCTAACACTATCCTAGGGCTGATGCTAACCCTAACCCTAACCCTAACACTATCCTTGGGCTGATGCTAACCCTAACCCTAACACTATCATGGGCCTGATGCTAACCCTAACCCTAACCCTAACACTATCCTAGGGCTGATGCTAACCCTAACCCTAACACTATCCTTGGGCTGATGCTAACCCTAACCCTAACCCTAACACTATCCTAGGGCAGATGCTAACCCTAACGCTAACCCTAACACTATCCTTGAACTGATGCTAACCCTAACCCTAACCCTAACACTATCCTAGGCCTGATGATAACCCTAACCCTAACCCTAACACTATCCTTGGGTTTATGTTAACCCTAACCCTAACACTATCCTAGGGCTGATGCTAACCCTAACCCTAACCCTAACACTATCCTAGGGCGGATGCTAACCCTAACCCTAACCCTAACACTATCCTAGGGCTGATGCTAACCCTAACACTAACACTATCCTAGGGCTGATGCTAACCCTAACCCTAACCCTAACATTATCCTAGGGCGGATGCTAACCCTAACCCTAACCCTAACACTATCCTAGGGCTGATGCTAACCCTAACACTAACACTATCCTAGGCCTGAGGCTAACCCTAACCCTAACCCTGACACTATCCTAGGGCTGATGCTAACCCTAACCCTAACACTATCCTAGTGCTGATGCTAACCCTAACACTAACACTATCCTAGGGCTGATGCTAACCCTAACCCTAACCCTAACACTCTCCAAGGGCTGATGCTAACCCTAACCCTAACCCTAACACTATCCTAGGGCTGATGCTAACCCTAACCCTATCTCTAACACTATCTTAGGGCTGAGGCTAACCCTAACCCTAACACTATCCTACGGCTGATTATAACCCTAACCCTAACCCTAACACTATCCTAGGGCTGATGCTAACCCTAACCCTAACACTATCCTAGGCCTGATGCTAACCCCAACCCTAACCCTAACACTATCCTAGGGCTGATGCTAACCCTAACCCTAACACTATCCTAGGGCTGATGCTAACCCTAACCCTAACCCTAACACTATCCTAGGGCTGATGCTAACCCTAACCATAACACTATCCTAGGCCTGATGATAACCCTAACACTAACCCTAACACTATCCTAGGGCTGATGCTAACCCTAACCCTAACACTATCCTAGGGCTGATGCTAACCCTAACCCTAACCCTAACACTATCCTAAGTCTGATGCTAACCCTAGACCTCACACTATACTAGGCCTGATGATAACCATAACCCTAACCTTAACACTATCCTAGGGCTGATGCTAACCCTAACCCTAACCCTAACACTATCCTAGAGCTGATGCTAACCCTAACCCTAACACTATCCTAGGCCTGATGATAACCCTAACCCTAACCCTGACACTATCCTAGGGCTGATGCTAACCCTAAACTTAACACTATCCTAGGGCTGATGCTAACCCTAACCCTAACCCTAACACTATCCTAGGCCTGATGCTAACCCTATCCCTAACCCTAACACTCTCCTAGGGCTGAGGCTAACCCTAACCCTAACACTATCCTAGGGCTGATGCTAACCCTAACCCTAACCCAAACACTATCCTAGGGTTGATGCTAACCCTAACCCTAACACTATCCTAGGGCTCATGCTAACCCTAACCCTAACCCTAACACTATCCTTGGGCTGATGCTAACCCTAACCCTAACACTATCCTGGGCCTGATGCTAACCCTAACCCTAACCCTAACACTATCCTAGGGCTGATGCTAACCCTAACCCTAACACTATCCTTGGGATGATGCTAACCCTAACCCTAACCCTAACAATATCCTAGGGCAGATGCTAATCCTAACGCTAACCCTAACACTATCCTTGAACTGATGCTAACCCTAACCCTAACCCTAACACTATCCTAGGCCTGATGATAACCCTAACCCTAACCCTAACACTATCCTAGGCCTGATGATAACCCTAACCCTAACCCTGACACTATCCTAGGGCTGATGATAACCCTAACTCTAACACTATCCTAGGGCTGATGCTAACCCTAACCCTAACCCTAACACTATCCTAGGCCTGATGCTAACCCTATCCCTAACCCTAACACTCTCCTAGGGCTGAGG
Source organism: Lemur catta (assembly GCF_020740605.2). Taxonomy (NCBI): domain Eukaryota; kingdom Metazoa; phylum Chordata; class Mammalia; order Primates; family Lemuridae; genus Lemur; species Lemur catta. Next base: position 414,372 of record NW_025423856.1, on the reverse strand, counting down.
CTAACCCTAACCCTAACACTATCCTAGGGCTGATGCTAACCCTAACCCTAACCCAAACACTATCCTAGGGTTGATGCTAATCCTAACCCTAACACTATCCTAGGGCTGATGCTAACCCTAACCAAAACCCTAGCACTATCCTTGGGCTGATGCTAACCCTAACACTAACACTATCCTGGGCCTGATGCTAACCCTAACCCTAACCCTAACACTATCCTAGGGCTGATGCTAACCCTAACCCTAACACTATCCTTGGGCTGATGCTAACCCTAACCCTAAGCCTAACATTATCCTAGGGCAGATGCTAACCCTAACGCTAACCCTAACACTATCCTTGAACTGATGCTAACCCTAACCATAACCCTAACACTATCCTAGCCCTGATGATAACCCTAACCCTAACCCTAACACTATCCTAGGGTTTATGTTAACCCTAACCCTAACACTATCCTATGGCTGATGCTAACCCTAACCCTAACACTAACACTATTGTAGGGCGGAAGCTAACCCTAACCCTAACCCTAACACTATCCTGGGGCTGATGCTAACCCTAACACTAACACTATCCTAGGGCTGATGCTAACCCTAATCCTAACCCTAACATTATCCTAGGGCTGATGCTAACCCTAACCCTAACTCTAACACTATCTTAAGGCTTAGGCTAACCCTAACCCTAACAGTATCCTAGGGCTGATGCTAACCCTAACCCTAACACTAACACTATCCTAGGGCTGATGCTAACCCTAACCCTAACACTATCCTAGGGCTGATGCTAACCCTAACCCTAACCCTAACACTATGCTAGGGCTGATGCTAACCCTAACCCTAACACTATCCTAGGCCTGATGATAACCCTAACCCTAACCCTAACACTATCCTAGGGCTGATGCTAACCTTAACGCTAACCCTAACATTATCCCAGGGCTGATGCTACCCCTAACCCTAACACTATCCTAGGGCTGATGCTAACCCTAACCCTAACCCTAACACTATCCTAGGGCTGATGCTAACCCTAACCCTAACACTATCCTAGGCCTGATGCTAACCCCAACACTAACCCTAACACTATCCTAGGGCTGATGCTAACCCTAACCCTAACACTATCCTAGGGCTGATGCTAACCCTAACCCTAACACTATCCTAGGGCTGATGCTAACCCTAACCATAACACTATCCTAGGCCTGATGATAACCCTAACACTAACCCTAACACTATCCTAGGGCTGATGCTAACCCTAACCCTAACACTATCCTAGGGCTGATGCTAAACCTAACCCTAACCCTAACACTATCCTAAGTCTGATGCTAACCCTAGACCTCACACTATACTAGGCCTGATGATAACCATAACCCTAACCTTAACACTATCCTAGGGCTGATGCTAACCCTAACCCTAACCCTAACAGTATCCTAGAGCTGATGCTAACCCTAACCCTAACACTATCCTAGGCCTGATGATAACCCTAACCCTAACCCTGACACTATCCTAGGGCTGATGCTAACCCTAACCCTAACCCTAACACTATCCTAGGCCTGATGCTAACCCTAACCCTAACCCAAACACTATCCTAGGGTTGATGCTAACCCTAACCCTAACACTATCCTAGGGCTCATGCTAACCCTAACCCTAACCCTAACACTATCCTTGGGCTGATGCTAACCCTAACCCTAACACTATCCTGGGCCTGATACTAACCCTAACCATAACCCTAACACTATCCTAGGGCTGATGCTAACCCTAACCCTAACACTATCCTTGGGATGATTCTAACCCTAACCCTAACCCTAACAATATCCTAGGGCAGATGTTAATCCTAACGCTAACCCTAACACTATCCTTGAACTGATGCTAACCCTAACCCTAACCCTAACACTATCCTAGGCCTGATGATAACCCTAAACCTAACCCTAACACTATCCTAGGCCTGATGATAACCCTAACCCTAACCCTGACCTATCCTAGGGCTGATGATAACCCTAACTCTAACACTATCCTAGGGCTGATGCTAACCCTAACCCTAACCCTAACACTATCCTAGGCCTGATGCTAACCCTATCCCTAACCCTAACACTATCCTAGGGCTGAGGCTAACCCTAACCCTAACACTATCCTAGGGCTGATGCTAACCCTAACCCTAACCCAAACACTATCCTAGGGTTGATGCTAATCCTAACCCTAACACTATCCTAGGGCTGATGCTAACCCTAACCCTAACCCTAGCACTATCCTTGGGCTGATGCTAACCCTAACACTAACACTATCCTGGGCCTGATGCTAACCCTAACCCTAACCCTAACACTATCCTAGGGCTGATGCTAACCCTAACCCTAACACTATCCTTGGGCTGATGCTAACCCTAACCCTAAGCCTAACATTATCCTAGGGCAGATGCTAACCCTAACGCTAACCCTAACACTATCCTTGAACTGATGCTAACCCTAACCATAACCCTAACACTATCCTAGCCCTGATGATAACCCTAACCCTAACCCTAACACTATCCTAGGGTTTATGTTAACCCTAACCCTAACACTATCCTATGGCTGATGCTAACCCTAACCCTAACACTAACACTATTGTAGGGCGGAAGTTAACCCTAACCCTAACCCTAACACTATCCTAGGGCTGATGCTAACCCTAACACTAACACTATCCTAGGGCTGATGCTAACCCTAACCCTAACCCTAACATTATCCTAGGGCTGATGCTAACCCTAACCCTAACTCTAACACTATCTTAAGGCTTAGGCTAACCCTAACCCTAACACTATCCTAGGGCTGATGCTAACCCTAACCCTAACACTAACACTATCCTAGGGCTGATGCTAACCCTAACCCTAACACTATCCTAGGGCTGATGCTAACCCTAACCCTAACCCTAACACTATCCTAGGGCTGATGCTAACCCTAACCCTAACACTATCCTAGGCCTGATGATAACCCTAACCCTAACCCTAACACTATCCTAGGGCTGATGCTAACCTTAACGCTAACCCTAACATTATCCCAGGGCTGATGCTAACCCTAACCCTAACACTATCCTAGGGCTGATGCTAACCCTAACCCTAACCCTAACACTATCCTAGGGCGGATGCTAACCCAACCCTAACCCTAACCCTAACACTATCCTAGAGCTGATGCTAACCCTAAACCTAACCGTGACGCTAACCCTAATATTATCCTAGGGCTGATGCTAACCCTAACCCTAACCCTAACACTATCCTAGGGCTGATGCTAACCCTAACACTAACACTATCCTAGGGCTGATGGTAACCCTAACCCTACCCCTAACACTATCCTAGGGCTTATGCTAACCCTAACCCTAACGCTAACACTATCCTAGGGCTGAGGCTAACCCTAACACTAACACTATCCTAGGCCTGATGCTAACCCTAACCCTAACCCTGACACTATCCTTGGGCTGATGCTAACCCTAACCCTAACACTATCCTAGGGCTGATGCTAACCCTAACACTAACACTATCCTAGGGCTGATGCTAACACTAACCCTAACCCTAACACTCTCCAAGGGCTGATGCTAACCCTAACCCTAACCCTAACACTATCCTAGGGCTGATGCTAACCCTAACCCTAACTCTAACACTATCTTAGGGCTGAGGCTAACCCTAACCCTAACACTATCCTACGGCTGATGATAACCCTAACCCTAACCCTAACACTATCCTAGGGCTGATGCTAACCCTAACCCTAACACTATCCTAGGCCTGATGCTAACCCTAACCCTAACCCTAACACTATCCTTGGGCTGATGCTAACCCTAACCCTAACACTATCCTGGGCCTGATGCTAACCCTAACCCTAACGCTAACACTATCCTAGGGCTGATGCTAACCCTAACCCTAACACTATCCTTGGGCTGATGCTAACCCTAACCCTAACCCTAACAATATCCTAGGGCAGATGCTAACCCTAACGCTAACCCTAACACTATCCTTGAACTGATGCTAACCGTAACCCTAACCCTAACACTATCCTAGGCCTGATGATAACCCTAACCCTAACCCTAACACTATCCTAGGGTTTATGTTAACCCTAACCCTAACACTATCCTAGGGCTGATGCTAACCCTAACCCTAAACCTAACACTATCCTAGGGCGGATGCTAACCCTAACCCTAACCCTAACACTATCCTAGGGCTGATGCTAACCCTAACACTACCACTATCCTAGGGCTGAAGTTAACCCTAACCCTAACCCTATCACTCTCCAAGGGCTGATGCTAACCCTAACCCTAACCCTAACACTATCCTAGGGGTGATGCTAACCCTAACCCTAACACTATCCTAGGGCTGATGCTAACCCTAACCCTAACCCTAACGCTATCCTAGGGTTGATGCTAACCCTAACCCTAACACTATCCTAGGGCTGATGCTAACCCTAACCTTAACCCTAACAGTATCCTAGGGCTGATGCTAACCCTAACCCTAACACTATCCTAGGGCTGATGCTAACCCTAACCCTAACCCTAACACTAACCTAGGGCTGATGCTAACCCTAACCCTAACACTATCCTAGGGCTGATGCTAACCCTAACCCTAACCCTAACACTATCCTAGGGCTGATGCTAACCCTAACACTAACACTATCCTAGGGCTAATGCTAACCCTAACCCTAACCCTAACACTATCCTAGGGCTGATGGTAACCCTAACAGTAACACTATCCTAGGGCTGATGCTAACCCTAACCCTAACCCTAACACTATCCTGGGGCTGATGCTAACCCTAACCCTAACCCAAACACTATCCTAGGGTTGATGCTAACCCTAACCCTAACACTATCCTAGGGCTGATGCTAACCCTAACCCTAACCCTAACACTATCCTTGGGCTGATGCTAACTCTAACCCTAACACTATCCTAGGGCTGATGCTAACCCTAACCCTAACACTATCCTTGGGCTGATGCTAACCCTAACCCTAACCCTAACACTATCCTAGGGCAGATGCTAACCCTAACGCTCACCCTAACAATATCCTTGAACTGATGCTAACCATAACCCTAACCCTAACACTATCCTAGGCCTGATGATAACCCTAACCCTAACCCTAACACTATCCTAGGGTTTATGTTAACCCTAACCCTAACACTATCCTAGGGCTGATGCTAACCCTAACACTAACCCTAACACTATCCTAGGGCGGATGCTAACCCTAACCCTAACCCTAACCCTAACACTATCCTAATGCTGATGCTAACCCTAACACTAACACTATCCTAGGGCTGATGCCAACCCTAACCCTAACCCTAACATTATCCTAGGGCGGATGCTAACCCTAACCCTAACCCTAACACTATCCTAGGGCTGATGCTAACCCTAACACTAACACTATCCTAGGCCTGATGCTAACCCTAACACTAACCCTAACACTATCCTAGGGCTGATGCTAACCCTAACCCTAACACTATCCTAGGGCTGATGCTAAACCTAACCCTAACACTATCCTAGGGCTGATGCTAACCCTAACACTAACACTATCCTTGGGCTGATGCTAACCCTAACCCTAACCCTAACACTATCCTAGGGCAGATGCTAACCCTAACCCTAACTCTAACACTATCTTAGGGCTGAGGCTAACCCTAACCCTAACACTATCCTACGGCTGATGCTAACCCTAACCCTAACCCTAACACTATCCTAGGGCTGATGCTAACCCTAACCCTAACACTATCCTAGGCCTGATGCTAACCCTAACCCTAACCCTAACACTATCCTAGGGCTGATGCTAACCCTAACCCTAACACTATCCTAGGGCTGATGCTAACCCTAACCCTAACCCTAACACTATCCTAGGGCTGATGCTAACCCTAACCCTAACACTATCCTAGGCCTGATGATAACCCTAACCCTAACCCTAACACTATCCTAGGGCTGATGCTAACCCTAACCCTAACACTATCCTAGGACTGATGCTAACCCTAACCCTAACCCTAACACTATCCTAAGTCTGATGCTAACCCTAGACCTCACACTATACTAGGCCTGATGATAACCATAACCCTAACCTTAACACTATATTAGGGCTGATGCTAACCCTAACCCTAACCCTAACACTATCCTAGAGCTGATGCTAACCCTAACCCTAACACTATCCTAGGCCTGATGATAACCCTAACCCTAACCCTGACACTATCCTAGGGCTGATGCTAACCCTAACCCTAACACTATCCTAGGGCTGATGCTAACCCTAACGCTAACCCTAACACTATCCTAGGCCTGATGCTAACCCTATCCCTAACCCTAACACTCTCCTAGGGCTGAGGCTAACCCTAACCCTAACACTATCCTAGGGCTAATGCTAACCCTAACCCTAACCGAAACACTATCCTAAGGTTGATGCTAACCCTAACCCTAACACTATCCTAGGGCTAATGCTAACCCTAACCCTAACCCTAACACTATCCTTGGGCTGATGCTAACCCTAACCCTAACACTATCCTTTGCCTGATGTTAACCCTAACCCTAACCCTAACACTATCCTAGGCCTGATGATAACCCTAACCCTAACCCTAACACTATCCTAGGGCTGATGCTAACCCTAACCCTAACACTATCCTAGGGCTGATGCTAACCCTAACCCTAACCCTAACACTATCCTAAGTCTGATGCTAACCCTAGACCTCACACTATACTAGGCCTGATGATAACCATAACCCTAACCTTAACACTATCCTAGGGCTGATGCTAACCCTAACCCTAACCCTAACACTATCCTAGAGCTGATGCTAACCCTAACCCTAACACTATCCTAGGCCTAATGATAACCCTAACCCTAACCCTGACACTATACTAGGGCTGATGCTAACCCTAACCCTAACACTATCCTAGGGCTTATGCTAACCCTAACCCTAACCCTAACACTATCCTAGGCCTGAAGCTAACCCTATCCCTAACCCTAACACTCTCCTAGGGCTGAGGCTAACCCTAACCCTAACACTATCCTAGGGCTGATGCTAACCCTTACCCAAACCCAAACACTATCCTAGGGTTGATGCTAACCCTAACCCTAACACTATCCTAGGGCTGATGCTAACCCTAACCCTAACCCTAACACTATCCTTGGGCTGATGCTAACCCTAACCCTAACACTATCCTGGGCCTGATGCTAACCCTAACCCTAACCCTAACACTATCCTAGGGCTGATGCTAACTCTAACCCTAACACTATCCTTGGGCTGATGCTAACCCTAACCCTAACCCTAACAATATACTAGGGCAGATGCTAACCCTAACGCTCACCCTAACACTATCCTTGAACTGATGCTAACCCTAACCCTAACCCTAACACTATCCTAGGCCTGATGCTAACCCTAACCCTAACCCTAACACTATCCTAGGGCTGATGCTAACCCTAACACTACCACTATTCTTGGGCTGATGCTAACCCTAACCCTAACCCTAACAATATCCTAGGGCAGATGCTAACCATAACCCTAACCCTAACACTATGCTTGGGCTGATGCTCACCCTAACCCTAACACTATCCTGGGCCTGATGCTAACCCTAACCCTAACCCTAACACTATCCTAGGGCTGATGCTAACCCTAACCCTAACCCTAACACTATCCTAGGGCTGATGCTAACCCTAACCCTAACTCTAACACTATCTTAGGGCTGAGGCTAACCCTAACCCTAACTCTATCCTACGGCTGATGATAACCCTAACCCTAACCCTAACACTATCCTAGGGCTGATGCTAACCCTAACCCTAACACTATCCTAGGGCTGATGCTAACCCTAACCCTAACCCTAACATTATCCTAGGGCTGATGCTAACCCTAACCCTAACTCTAACACTATCTTAAGGCTTAGGCTAACCCTAACCCTAACACTATCCTAGGGCTGATGCTAACCCTAACCCTAACACTAACACTATCCTAGGGCTGATGCTAACCCTAACCCTAACACTATCCTAGGGCTGATGCTAACCCTAACCCTAACCCTAACACTATCCTAGGGCTGATGCTAACCCTAACCCTAACACTATCCTAGGCCTGATGATAACCCTAACCCTAACCCTAACACTATCCTAGGGCTGATGCTAACCTTAACGCTAACCCTAACATTATCCCAGGGCTGATGCTAACCCTAACCCTAACACTATCCTAGGGCTGATGCTAACCCTAACCCTAACCCTAACACTATCCTAGGGCGGATGCTAACCCAACCCTAACCCTAACCCTAACACTATCCTAGAGCTGATGCTAACCCTAAACCTAACCGTGACGCTAACCCTAATATTATCCTAGGGCTGATGCTAACCCTAACCCTAACCCTAACACTATCCTAGGGCTGATGCTAACCCTAACACTAACACTATCCTAGGGCTGATGGTAACCCTAACCCTACCCCTAACACTATCCTAGGGCTTATGCTAACCCTAACCCTAACGCTAACACTATCCTAGGGCTGAGGCTAACCCTAACACTAACACTATCCTAGGCCTGATGCTAACCCTAACCCTAACCCTGACACTATCCTAGGGCTGATGCTAACCCTAACCCTAACACTATCCTAGGGCTGATGCTAACCCTAACACTAACACTATCCTAGGGCTGATGCTAACACTAACCCTAACCCTAACACTCTCCAAGGGCTGATGCTAACCCTAACCCTAACCCTAACACTATCCTTGGGCTGATGCTAACCCTAACCCTAAGCCTAACATTATCCTAGGGCAGATGCTAACCCTAACGCTAACCCTAACACTATCCTTGAACTGATGCTAACCCTAACCATAACCCTAACACTATCCTAGCCCTGATGATAACCCTAACCCTAACCCTAACACTATCCTAGGGTTTATGTTAACCCTAACCCTAACACTATCCTATGGCTGATGCTAACCCTAACCCTAACACTAACACTATTGTAGGGCGGAAGTTAACCCTAACCCTAACCCTAACACTATCCTAGGGCTGATGCTAACCCTAACACTAACACTATCCTAGGGCTGATGCTAACCCTAACCCTAACCCTAACATTATCCTAGGGCTGATGCTAACCCTAACCCTAACTCTAACACTATCTTAAGGCTTAGGCTAACCCTAACCCTAACACTATCCTAGGGCTGATGCTAACCCTAACCCTAACACTAACACTATCCTAGGGCTGATGCTAACCCTAACCCTAACACTATCCTAGGGCTGATGCTAACCCTAACCCTAACCCTAACACTATCCTAGGGCTGATGCTAACCCTAACCCTAACACTATCCTAGGCCTGATGATAACCCTAACCCTAACCCTAACACTATCCTAGGGCTGATGCTAACCTTAACGCTAACCCTAACATTATCCCAGGGCTGATGCTAACCCTAACCCTAACACTATCCTAGGGCTGATGCTAACCCTAACCCTAACCCTAACACTATCCTAGGGCGGATGCTAACCCAACCCTAACCCTAACCCTAACACTATCCTAGAGCTGATGCTAACCCTAAACCTAACCGTGACGCTAACCCTAATATTATCCTAGGGCTGATGCTAACCCTAACCCTAACCCTAACACTATCCTAGGGCTGATGCTAACCCTAACACTAACACTATCCTAGGGCTGATGGTAACCCTAACCCTACCCCTAACACTATCCTAGGGCTTATGCTAACCCTAACCCTAACGCTAACACTATCCTAGGGCTGAGGCTAACCCTAACACTAACACTATCCTAGGCCTGATGCTAACCCTAACCCTAACCCTGACACTATCCTAGGGCTGATGCTAACCCTAACCCTAACACTATCCTAGGGCTGATGCTAACCCTAACACTAACACTATCCTAGGGCTGATGCTAACACTAACCCTAACCCTAACAATCTCCAAGGGCTGATGCTAACCCTAACCCTAACCCTAACACTATCCTAGGGCTGATGCTAACCCTAACCCTAACTCTAACACTATCTTAGGGCTGAGGCTAACCCTAACCCTAACACTATCCTACGGCTGATGATAACCCTAACCCTAACCCTAACACTATCCTAGGGCTGATGCTAACCCTAACCCTAACACTATCCTAGGCCTGATGCTAACCCTAACCCTAACCCTAACACTATCCTTGGGCTGATGCTAACCCTAACCCTAACACTATCCTGGGCCTGATGCTAACCCTAACCCTAACGCTAACACTATCCTAGGGCTGATGCTAACCCTAACCCTAACACTATCCTTGGGCTGATGCTAACCCTAACCCTAACCCTAACAATATCCTAGGGCAGATGCTAACCCTAACGCTAACCCTAACACTATCCTTGAACTGATGCTAACCCTAACCCTAACCCTAACACTATCCTAGGCCTGATGATAACCCTAACCCTAACCCTAACACTATCCTAGGGTTTATGTTAACCCTAACCCTAACACTATCCTAGGGCTGATGCTAACCCTAACCCTAAACCTAACACTATCCTAGGGCGGATGCTAACCCTAACCCTAACCCTAACACTATCCTAGGGCTGATGCTAACCCTAACACTACCACTATCCTAGGGCTGAAGTTAACCCTAACCCTAACCCTATCACTCTCCAAGGGCTGATGCTAACCCTAACCCTAACCCTAACACTATCCTAGGGGTGATGCTAACCCTAACCCTAACACTATCCTAGGGCTGATGCTAACCCTAACCCTAACCCTAACGCTATCCTAGGGTTGATGCTAACCCTAACCCTAACACTATCCTAGGGCTGATGCTAACCCTAACCTTAACCCTAACAGTATCCTAGGGCTGATGCTAACCCTAACCCTAACACTATCCTAGGGCTGATGCTAACCCTAACCCTAACCCTAACACTAACCTAGGGCTGATGCTAACCCTAACCCTAACACTATCCTAGGGCTGATGCTAACCCTAACCCTAACCCTAACACTATCCTAGGGCTGATGCTAACCCTAACACTAACACTATCCTAGGGCTAATGCTAACCCTAACCCTAACCCTAACACTATCCTAGGGATGATGGTAACCCTAACAGTAACACTATCCTAGGGCTGATGCTAACCCTAACCCTAACCCTAACACTATCCTGGGGCTGATGCTAACCCTAACCCTAACCCAAACACTATCCTAGGGCTGATGCTAACCCTAACCCTAACCCTAACACTATCCTTGGGCTGATGCTAACTCTAACCCTAACACTATCCTAGGGCTGATGCTAACCCTAACCCTAACACTATCCTTGGGCTGATGCTAACCCTAACCCTAACCCTAACACTATCCTAGGGCAGATGCTAACCCTAACGCTCACCCTAACAATATCCTTGAACTGATGCTAACCATAACCCTAACCCTAACACTATCCTAGGCCTGATGATAACCCTAACCCTAACCCTAACACTATCCTAGGGTTTATGTTAACCCTAACCCTAACACTATCCTAGGGCTGATGCTAACCCTAACACTAACCCTAACACTATCCTAGGGCGGATGCTAACCCTAACCCTAACCCTAACCCTAACACTATCCTAATGCTGATGCTAACCCTAACACTAACACTATCCTAGGGCTGATGCCAACCCTAACCCTAACCCTAACATTATCCTAGGGCGGATGCTAACCCTAACCCTAACCCTAACACTATCCTAGGGCTGATGCTAACCCTAACACTAACACTATCCTAGGCCTGATGCTAACCCTAACACTAACCCTAACACTATCCTAGGGCTGATGCTAACCCTAACCCTAACACTATCCTAGGGCTGATGCTAACCCTAACCCTAACACTACCCTAGGGCTGATGCTAACCCTAACACTAACACTATCCTTGGGCTGATGCTAACCCTAACCCTAACCCTAACACTATCCTAGGGCAGATGCTAACCCTAACCCTAACTCTAACACTATCTTAGGGCTGAGGCTAACCCTAACCCTAACACTATCCTACGGCTGATGCTAACCCTAACCCTAACCCTAACACTATCCTAGGGCTGATGCTAACCCTAACCCTAACACTATCCTAGGCCTGATGCTAACCCTAACCCTAACCCTAACACTATCCTAGGGCTGATGCTAACCCTAACCCTAACACTATCCTAGGGCTGATGCTAACCCTAACCCTAACCCTAACACTATCCTAGGGCTGATGCTAACCCTAACCCTAACACTATCCTAGGCCTGATGATAACCCTAACCCTAACCCTAACACTATCCTAGGGCTGATGCTAACCCTAACCCTAACACTATCCTAGGCCTGATGATAACCCTAACCCTAACCCTAACACTATCCTAGGGCTGATGCTAACCCTAACCCTAACACTGTCCTAGGGCTGATGCTAACCCTAACCCTAACCCTAACACTATCCTAGGGCTGATGCTAACCCTAACGCTAACCCTAACACTATCTTTGAACTGATGCTAACCCTAACCCTAACCCTAACACTATCCTAGGCCTGATGATAACCCTAACCATAACCCTAACACTATCCTAGGGTTTATGTTAACCCTAACCCTAACACTATCCTAGGGCTGATGCTAACCCTAACCCTAACCCTAACACTATCCTAGGGCGGATGCTAACCCTAACCCTAACCGTAACACTATCCTAGGGCAGATGCTAACCCTAACACTAGCACTATCCTAGGGCTGAATCTAACCCTAACAATATCCCGAACACTCTCCAAGGGCTGATGCTAACCCTAACCCTAACCCTAACACTATCCTAGGGCTGATGCTATCCCTAACCCTAACACTATCCTAGGGCTTATGCTAACCCTAACCCTAACCCTAACACTATCCTAGGGTTGATGCTAACCCTAACCCTAACACTATCCTAGGGCTGATGCTAACCCTAACCCTAACCCTAACATTATCCTAGGGCTGATGCTAACCCTAACCCTAACACTATCCTAGGGCTGATGCTAACCCTAACCCTAACCCTAACACTATCCTAGGGCTGATGCTAATCCTAACCCTAACACTATCCTAGGCCTGATGATAACCCTAACCCTAACCCTAACACTATCCTTGGGCTGATGCTAACCCTAACCCTAATACTATCCTAGGGCTGATGCTAACCCTAACCCTAACCCTAACTCTATCCTAGGGCTGATGCTAACCCTAACCCTAACCCAAACACTATCCTAGTGTTGATGCTAACCCTAACCCTAACACTATCCTAGGGCTGATGCTAACCCTAACCCTAACCCTAACACTATCCTTGGGCTGATGCTAACCCTAACCCTAACACTATCATGGGCCTGATGCTAACCCTAACCCTAACCCTAACACTATCCTAGGGCTGATGCTAACCCTAACCCTAACACTATCCTTGGGCTGATGCTAACCCTAACCCTAACCCTAACACTATCCTAGGGCAGATGCTAACCCTAACGCTAACCCTAACACTATCCTTGAACTGATGCTAACCCTAACCCTAACCCTAACACTATCCTAGGCCTGATGATAACCCTAACCCTAACCCTAACACTATCCTTGGGTTTATGTTAACCCTAACCCTAACACTATCCTAGGGCTGATGCTAACCCTAACCCTAACCCTAACACTATCCTAGGGCGGATGCTAACCCTAACCCTAACCCTAACACTATCCTAGGGCTGATGCTAACCCTAACACTAACACTATCCTAGGGCTGATGCTAACCCTAACCCTAACCCTAACATTATCCTAGGGCGGATGCTAACCCTAACCCTAACCCTAACACTATCCTAGGGCTGATGCTAACCCTAACACTAACACTATCCTAGGCCTGAGGCTAACCCTAACCCTAACCCTGACACTATCCTAGGGCTGATGCTAACCCTAACCCTAACACTATCCTAGTGCTGATGCTAACCCTAACACTAACACTATCCTAGGGCTGATGCTAACCCTAACCCTAACCCTAACACTCTCCAAGGGCTGATGCTAACCCTAACCCTAACCCTAACACTATCCTAGGGCTGATGCTAACCCTAACCCTATCTCTAACACTATCTTAGGGCTGAGGCTAACCCTAACCCTAACACTATCCTACGGCTGATTATAACCCTAACCCTAACCCTAACACTATCCTAGGGCTGATGCTAACCCTAACCCTAACACTATCCTAGGCCTGATGCTAACCCCAACCCTAACCCTAACACTATCCTAGGGCTGATGCTAACCCTAACCCTAACACTATCCTAGGGCTGATGCTAACCCTAACCCTAACCCTAACACTATCCTAGGGCTGATGCTAACCCTAACCATAACACTATCCTAGGCCTGATGATAACCCTAACACTAACCCTAACACTATCCTAGGGCTGATGCTAACCCTAACCCTAACACTATCCTAGGGCTGATGCTAACCCTAACCCTAACCCTAACACTATCCTAAGTCTGATGCTAACCCTAGACCTCACACTATACTAGGCCTGATGATAACCATAACCCTAACCTTAACACTATCCTAGGGCTGATGCTAACCCTAACCCTAACCCTAACACTATCCTAGAGCTGATGCTAACCCTAACCCTAACACTATCCTAGGCCTGATGATAACCCTAACCCTAACCCTGACACTATCCTAGGGCTGATGCTAACCCTAAACTTAACACTATCCTAGGGCTGATGCTAACCCTAACCCTAACCCTAACACTATCCTAGGCCTGATGCTAACCCTATCCCTAACCCTAACACTCTCCTAGGGCTGAGGCTAACCCTAACCCTAACACTATCCTAGGGCTGATGCTAACCCTAACCCTAACCCAAACACTATCCTAGGGTTGATGCTAACCCTAACCCTAACACTATCCTAGGGCTCATGCTAACCCTAACCCTAACCCTAACACTATCCTTGGGCTGATGCTAACCCTAACCCTAACACTATCCTGGGCCTGATGCTAACCCTAACCCTAACCCTAACACTATCCTAGGGCTGATGCTAACCCTAACCCTAACACTATCCTTGGGATGATGCTAACCCTAACCCTAACCCTAACAATATCCTAGGGCAGATGCTAATCCTAACGCTAACCCTAACACTATCCTTGAACTGATGCTAACCCTAACCCTAACCCTAACACTATCCTAGGCCTGATGATAACCCTAACCCTAACCCTAACACTATCCTAGGCCTGATGATAACCCTAACCCTAACCCTGACACTATCCTAGGGCTGATGATAACCCTAACTCTAACACTATCCTAGGGCTGATGCTAACCCTAACCCTAACCCTAACACTATCCTAGGCCTGATGCTAACCCTATCCCTAACCCTAACACTCTCCTAGGGCTGAGGCTAACCCTAACCCTAACACTATCCTAGGGCTGATGCTAACCCTAACCCTAACCCAAACACTATCCTAGGGTTGATGCTAATCCTAACCCTAACACTATCCTAGGGCTGATGCTAACCCTAACCAAAACCCTAGCACTATCCTTGGGCTGATGCTAACCCTAACACTAACACTATCCTGGGCCTGATGCTAACCCTAACCCTAACCCTAACACTATCCTAGGGCTGATGCTAACCCTAACCCTAACACTATCCTTGGGCTGATGCTAACCCTAACCCTAAGCCTAACATTATCCTAGGGCAGATGCTAACCCTAACGCTAACCCTAACACTATCCTTGAACTGATGCTAACCCTAACCATAACCCTAACACTATCCTAGCCCTGATGATAACCCTAACCCTAACCCTAACACTATCCTAGGGTTTATGTTAACCCTAACCCTAACACTATCCTATGGCTGATGCTAACCCTAACCCTAACACTAACACTATTGTAGGGCGGAAGCTAACCCTAACCCTAACCCTAACACTATCCTGGGGCTGATGCTAACCCTAACACTAACACTATCCTAGGGCTGATGCTAACCCTAATCCTAACCCTAACATTATCCTAGGGCTGATGCTAACCCTAACCCTAACTCTAACACTATCTTAAGGCTTAGGCTAACCCTAACCCTAACAGTATCCTAGGGCTGATGCTAACCCTAACCCTAACACTAACACTATCCTAGGGCTGATGCTAACCCTAACCCTAACACTATCCTAGGGCTGATGCTAACCCTAACCCTAACCCTAACACTATGCTAGGGCTGATGCTAACCCTAACCCTAACACTATCCTAGGCCTGATGATAACCCTAACCCTAACCCTAACACTATCCTAGGGCTGATGCTAACCTTAACGCTAACCCTAACATTATCCCAGGGCTGATGCTACCCCTAACCCTAACACTATCCTAGGGCTGATGCTAACCCTAACCCTAACCCTAACACTATCCTAGGGCTGATGCTAACCCTAACCCTAACACTATCCTAGGCCTGATGCTAACCCCAACACTAACCCTAACACTATCCTAGGGCTGATGCTAACCCTAACCCTAACACTATCCTAGGGCTGATGCTAACCCTAACCCTAACACTATCCTAGGGCTGATGCTAACCCTAACCATAACACTATCCTAGGCCTGATGATAACCCTAACACTAACCCTAACACTATCCTAGGGCTGATGCTAACCCTAACCCTAACACTATCCTAGGGCTGATGCTAAACCTAACCCTAACCCTAACACTATCCTAAGTCTGATGCTAACCCTAGACCTCACACTATACTAGGCCTGATGATAACCATAACCCTAACCTTAACACTATCCTAGGGCTGATGCTAACCCTAACCCTAACCCTAACAGTATCCTAGAGCTGATGCTAACCCTAACCCTAACACTATCCTAGGCCTGATGATAACCCTAACCCTAACCCTGACACTATCCTAGGGCTGATGCTAACCCTAACCCTAACCCTAACACTATCCTAGGCCTGATGCTAACCCTAACCCTAACCCAAACACTATCCTAGGGTTGATGCTAACCCTAACCCTAACACTATCCTAGGGCTCATGCTAACCCTAACCCTAACCCTAACACTATCCTTGGGCTGATGCTAACCCTAACCCTAACACTATCCTGGGCCTGATACTAACCCTAACCATAACCCTAACACTATCCTAGGGCTGATGCTAACCCTAACCCTAACACTATCCTTGGGATGATTCTAACCCTAACCCTAACCCTAACAATATCCTAGGGCAGATGTTAATCCTAACGCTAACCCTAACACTATCCTTGAACTGATGCTAACCCTAACCCTAACCCTAACACTATCCTAGGCCTGATGATAACCCTAAACCTAACCCTAACACTATCCTAGGCCTGATGATAACCCTAACCCTAACCCTGACCTATCCTAGGGCTGATGATAACCCTAACTCTAACACTATCCTAGGGCTGATGCTAACCCTAACCCTAACCCTAACACTATCCTAGGCCTGATGCTAACCCTATCCCTAACCCTAACACTATCCTAGGGCTGAGGCTAACCCTAACCCTAACACTATCCTAGGGCTGATGCTAACCCTAACCCTAACCCAAACACTATCCTAGGGTTGATGCTAATCCTAACCCTAACACTATCCTAGGGCTGATGCTAACCCTAACCCTAACCCTAGCACTATCCTTGGGCTGATGCTAACCCTAACACTAACACTATCCTGGGCCTGATGCTAACCCTAACCCTAACCCTAACACTATCCTAGGGCTGATGCTAACCCTAACCCTAACACTATCCTTGGGCTGATGCTAACCCTAACCCTAAGCCTAACATTATCCTAGGGCAGATGCTAACCCTAACGCTAACCCTAACACTATCCTTGAACTGATGCTAACCCTAACCATAACCCTAACACTATCCTAGCCCTGATGATAACCCTAACCCTAACCCTAACACTATCCTAGGGTTTATGTTAACCCTAACCCTAACACTATCCTATGGCTGATGCTAACCCTAACCCTAACACTAACACTATTGTAGGGCGGAAGTTAACCCTAACCCTAACCCTAACACTATCCTAGGGCTGATGCTAACCCTAACACTAACACTATCCTAGGGCTGATGCTAACCCTAACCCTAACCCTAACATTATCCTAGGGCTGATGCTAACCCTAACCCTAACTCTAACACTATCTTAAGGCTTAGGCTAACCCTAACCCTAACACTATCCTAGGGCTGATGCTAACCCTAACCCTAACACTAACACTATCCTAGGGCTGATGCTAACCCTAACCCTAACACTATCCTAGGGCTGATGCTAACCCTAACCCTAACCCTAACACTATCCTAGGGCTGATGCTAACCCTAACCCTAACACTATCCTAGGCCTGATGATAACCCTAACCCTAACCCTAACACTATCCTAGGGCTGATGCTAACCTTAACGCTAACCCTAACATTATCCCAGGGCTGATGCTAACCCTAACCCTAACACTATCCTAGGGCTGATGCTAACCCTAACCCTAACCCTAACACTATCCTAGGGCGGATGCTAACCCAACCCTAACCCTAACCCTAACACTATCCTAGAGCTGATGCTAACCCTAAACCTAACCGTGACGCTAACCCTAATATTATCCTAGGGCTGATGCTAACCCTAACCCTAACCCTAACACTATCCTAGGGCTGATGCTAACCCTAACACTAACACTATCCTAGGGCTGATGGTAACCCTAACCCTACCCCTAACACTATCCTAGGGCTTATGCTAACCCTAACCCTAACGCTAACACTATCCTAGGGCTGAGGCTAACCCTAACACTAACACTATCCTAGGCCTGATGCTAACCCTAACCCTAACCCTGACACTATCCTTGGGCTGATGCTAACCCTAACCCTAACACTATCCTAGGGCTGATGCTAACCCTAACACTAACACTATCCTAGGGCTGATGCTAACACTAACCCTAACCCTAACACTCTCCAAGGGCTGATGCTAACCCTAACCCTAACCCTAACACTATCCTAGGGCTGATGCTAACCCTAACCCTAACTCTAACACTATCTTAGGGCTGAGGCTAACCCTAACCCTAACACTATCCTACGGCTGATGATAACCCTAACCCTAACCCTAACACTATCCTAGGGCTGATGCTAACCCTAACCCTAACACTATCCTAGGCCTGATGCTAACCCTAACCCTAACCCTAACACTATCCTTGGGCTGATGCTAACCCTAACCCTAACACTATCCTGGGCCTGATGCTAACCCTAACCCTAACGCTAACACTATCCTAGGGCTGATGCTAACCCTAACCCTAACACTATCCTTGGGCTGATGCTAACCCTAACCCTAACCCTAACAATATCCTAGGGCAGATGCTAACCCTAACGCTAACCCTAACACTATCCTTGAACTGATGCTAACCGTAACCCTAACCCTAACACTATCCTAGGCCTGATGATAACCCTAACCCTAACCCTAACACTATCCTAGGGTTTATGTTAACCCTAACCCTAACACTATCCTAGGGCTGATGCTAACCCTAACCCTAAACCTAACACTATCCTAGGGCGGATGCTAACCCTAACCCTAACCCTAACACTATCCTAGGGCTGATGCTAACCCTAACACTACCACTATCCTAGGGCTGAAGTTAACCCTAACCCTAACCCTATCACTCTCCAAGGGCTGATGCTAACCCTAACCCTAACCCTAACACTATCCTAGGGGTGATGCTAACCCTAACCCTAACACTATCCTAGGGCTGATGCTAACCCTAACCCTAACCCTAACGCTATCCTAGGGTTGATGCTAACCCTAACCCTAACACTATCCTAGGGCTGATGCTAACCCTAACCTTAACCCTAACAGTATCCTAGGGCTGATGCTAACCCTAACCCTAACACTATCCTAGGGCTGATGCTAACCCTAACCCTAACCCTAACACTAACCTAGGGCTGATGCTAACCCTAACCCTAACACTATCCTAGGGCTGATGCTAACCCTAACCCTAACCCTAACACTATCCTAGGGCTGATGCTAACCCTAACACTAACACTATCCTAGGGCTAATGCTAACCCTAACCCTAACCCTAACACTATCCTAGGGCTGATGGTAACCCTAACAGTAACACTATCCTAGGGCTGATGCTAACCCTAACCCTAACCCTAACACTATCCTGGGGCTGATGCTAACCCTAACCCTAACCCAAACACTATCCTAGGGTTGATGCTAACCCTAACCCTAACACTATCCTAGGGCTGATGCTAACCCTAACCCTAACCCTAACACTATCCTTGGGCTGATGCTAACTCTAACCCTAACACTATCCTAGGGCTGATGCTAACCCTAACCCTAACACTATCCTTGGGCTGATGCTAACCCTAACCCTAACCCTAACACTATCCTAGGGCAGATGCTAACCCTAACGCTCACCCTAACAATATCCTTGAACTGATGCTAACCATAACCCTAACCCTAACACTATCCTAGGCCTGATGATAACCCTAACCCTAACCCTAACACTATCCTAGGGTTTATGTTAACCCTAACCCTAACACTATCCTAGGGCTGATGCTAACCCTAACACTAACCCTAACACTATCCTAGGGCGGATGCTAACCCTAACCCTAACCCTAACCCTAACACTATCCTAATGCTGATGCTAACCCTAACACTAACACTATCCTAGGGCTGATGCCAACCCTAACCCTAACCCTAACATTATCCTAGGGCGGATGCTAACCCTAACCCTAACCCTAACACTATCCTAGGGCTGATGCTAACCCTAACACTAACACTATCCTAGGCCTGATGCTAACCCTAACACTAACCCTAACACTATCCTAGGGCTGATGCTAACCCTAACCCTAACACTATCCTAGGGCTGATGCTAAACCTAACCCTAACACTATCCTAGGGCTGATGCTAACCCTAACACTAACACTATCCTTGGGCTGATGCTAACCCTAACCCTAACCCTAACACTATCCTAGGGCAGATGCTAACCCTAACCCTAACTCTAACACTATCTTAGGGCTGAGGCTAACCCTAACCCTAACACTATCCTACGGCTGATGCTAACCCTAACCCTAACCCTAACACTATCCTAGGGCTGATGCTAACCCTAACCCTAACACTATCCTAGGCCTGATGCTAACCCTAACCCTAACCCTAACACTATCCTAGGGCTGATGCTAACCCTAACCCTAACACTATCCTAGGGCTGATGCTAACCCTAACCCTAACCCTAACACTATCCTAGGGCTGATGCTAACCCTAACCCTAACACTATCCTAGGCCTGATGATAACCCTAACCCTAACCCTAACACTATCCTAGGGCTGATGCTAACCCTAACCCTAACACTATCCTAGGACTGATGCTAACCCTAACCCTAACCCTAACACTATCCTAAGTCTGATGCTAACCCTAGACCTCACACTATACTAGGCCTGATGATAACCATAACCCTAACCTTAACACTATATTAGGGCTGATGCTAACCCTAACCCTAACCCTAACACTATCCTAGAGCTGATGCTAACCCTAACCCTAACACTATCCTAGGCCTGATGATAACCCTAACCCTAACCCTGACACTATCCTAGGGCTGATGCTAACCCTAACCCTAACACTATCCTAGGGCTGATGCTAACCCTAACGCTAACCCTAACACTATCCTAGGCCTGATGCTAACCCTATCCCTAACCCTAACACTCTCCTAGGGCTGAGGCTAACCCTAACCCTAACACTATCCTAGGGCTAATGCTAACCCTAACCCTAACCGAAACACTATCCTAAGGTTGATGCTAACCCTAACCCTAACACTATCCTAGGGCTAATGCTAACCCTAACCCTAACCCTAACACTATCCTTGGGCTGATGCTAACCCTAACCCTAACACTATCCTTTGCCTGATGTTAACCCTAACCCTAACCCTAACACTATCCTAGGCCTGATGATAACCCTAACCCTAACCCTAACACTATCCTAGGGCTGATGCTAACCCTAACCCTAACACTATCCTAGGGCTGATGCTAACCCTAACCCTAACCCTAACACTATCCTAAGTCTGATGCTAACCCTAGACCTCACACTATACTAGGCCTGATGATAACCATAACCCTAACCTTAACACTATCCTAGGGCTGATGCTAACCCTAACCCTAACCCTAACACTATCCTAGAGCTGATGCTAACCCTAACCCTAACACTATCCTAGGCCTAATGATAACCCTAACCCTAACCCTGACACTATACTAGGGCTGATGCTAACCCTAACCCTAACACTATCCTAGGGCTTATGCTAACCCTAACCCTAACCCTAACACTATCCTAGGCCTGAAGCTAACCCTATCCCTAACCCTAACACTCTCCTAGGGCTGAGGCTAACCCTAACCCTAACACTATCCTAGGGCTGATGCTAACCCTTACCCAAACCCAAACACTATCCTAGGGTTGATGCTAACCCTAACCCTAACACTATCCTAGGGCTGATGCTAACCCTAACCCTAACCCTAACACTATCCTTGGGCTGATGCTAACCCTAACCCTAACACTATCCTGGGCCTGATGCTAACCCTAACCCTAACCCTAACACTATCCTAGGGCTGATGCTAACTCTAACCCTAACACTATCCTTGGGCTGATGCTAACCCTAACCCTAACCCTAACAATATACTAGGGCAGATGCTAACCCTAACGCTCACCCTAACACTATCCTTGAACTGATGCTAACCCTAACCCTAACCCTAACACTATCCTAGGCCTGATGCTAACCCTAACCCTAACCCTAACACTATCCTAGGGCTGATGCTAACCCTAACACTACCACTATTCTTGGGCTGATGCTAACCCTAACCCTAACCCTAACAATATCCTAGGGCAGATGCTAACCATAACCCTAACCCTAACACTATGCTTGGGCTGATGCTCACCCTAACCCTAACACTATCCTGGGCCTGATGCTAACCCTAACCCTAACCCTAACACTATCCTAGGGCTGATGCTAACCCTAACCCTAACCCTAACACTATCCTAGGGCTGATGCTAACCCTAACCCTAACTCTAACACTATCTTAGGGCTGAGGCTAACCCTAACCCTAACTCTATCCTACGGCTGATGATAACCCTAACCCTAACCCTAACACTATCCTAGGGCTGATGCTAACCCTAACCCTAACACTATCCTAGGGCTGATGCTAACCCTAACCCTAACCCTAACATTATCCTAGGGCTGATGCTAACCCTAACCCTAACTCTAACACTATCTTAAGGCTTAGGCTAACCCTAACCCTAACACTATCCTAGGGCTGATGCTAACCCTAACCCTAACACTAACACTATCCTAGGGCTGATGCTAACCCTAACCCTAACACTATCCTAGGGCTGATGCTAACCCTAACCCTAACCCTAACACTATCCTAGGGCTGATGCTAACCCTAACCCTAACACTATCCTAGGCCTGATGATAACCCTAACCCTAACCCTAACACTATCCTAGGGCTGATGCTAACCTTAACGCTAACCCTAACATTATCCCAGGGCTGATGCTAACCCTAACCCTAACACTATCCTAGGGCTGATGCTAACCCTAACCCTAACCCTAACACTATCCTAGGGCGGATGCTAACCCAACCCTAACCCTAACCCTAACACTATCCTAGAGCTGATGCTAACCCTAAACCTAACCGTGACGCTAACCCTAATATTATCCTAGGGCTGATGCTAACCCTAACCCTAACCCTAACACTATCCTAGGGCTGATGCTAACCCTAACACTAACACTATCCTAGGGCTGATGGTAACCCTAACCCTACCCCTAACACTATCCTAGGGCTTATGCTAACCCTAACCCTAACGCTAACACTATCCTAGGGCTGAGGCTAACCCTAACACTAACACTATCCTAGGCCTGATGCTAACCCTAACCCTAACCCTGACACTATCCTAGGGCTGATGCTAACCCTAACCCTAACACTATCCTAGGGCTGATGCTAACCCTAACACTAACACTATCCTAGGGCTGATGCTAACACTAACCCTAACCCTAACACTCTCCAAGGGCTGATGCTAACCCTAACCCTAACCCTAACACTATCCTTGGGCTGATGCTAACCCTAACCCTAAGCCTAACATTATCCTAGGGCAGATGCTAACCCTAACGCTAACCCTAACACTATCCTTGAACTGATGCTAACCCTAACCATAACCCTAACACTATCCTAGCCCTGATGATAACCCTAACCCTAACCCTAACACTATCCTAGGGTTTATGTTAACCCTAACCCTAACACTATCCTATGGCTGATGCTAACCCTAACCCTAACACTAACACTATTGTAGGGCGGAAGTTAACCCTAACCCTAACCCTAACACTATCCTAGGGCTGATGCTAACCCTAACACTAACACTATCCTAGGGCTGATGCTAACCCTAACCCTAACCCTAACATTATCCTAGGGCTGATGCTAACCCTAACCCTAACTCTAACACTATCTTAAGGCTTAGGCTAACCCTAACCCTAACACTATCCTAGGGCTGATGCTAACCCTAACCCTAACACTAACACTATCCTAGGGCTGATGCTAACCCTAACCCTAACACTATCCTAGGGCTGATGCTAACCCTAACCCTAACCCTAACACTATCCTAGGGCTGATGCTAACCCTAACCCTAACACTATCCTAGGCCTGATGATAACCCTAACCCTAACCCTAACACTATCCTAGGGCTGATGCTAACCTTAACGCTAACCCTAACATTATCCCAGGGCTGATGCTAACCCTAACCCTAACACTATCCTAGGGCTGATGCTAACCCTAACCCTAACCCTAACACTATCCTAGGGCGGATGCTAACCCAACCCTAACCCTAACCCTAACACTATCCTAGAGCTGATGCTAACCCTAAACCTAACCGTGACGCTAACCCTAATATTATCCTAGGGCTGATGCTAACCCTAACCCTAACCCTAACACTATCCTAGGGCTGATGCTAACCCTAACACTAACACTATCCTAGGGCTGATGGTAACCCTAACCCTACCCCTAACACTATCCTAGGGCTTATGCTAACCCTAACCCTAACGCTAACACTATCCTAGGGCTGAGGCTAACCCTAACACTAACACTATCCTAGGCCTGATGCTAACCCTAACCCTAACCCTGACACTATCCTA
Source organism: Lemur catta (assembly GCF_020740605.2). Taxonomy (NCBI): domain Eukaryota; kingdom Metazoa; phylum Chordata; class Mammalia; order Primates; family Lemuridae; genus Lemur; species Lemur catta. The sequence continues at coordinate 389,417 of NW_025423856.1, read as the reverse complement.
GGGCTGATGCTAACCCTAACCCTAACACTATCCTAGGGCTGATGCTAACCCTAACACTAACACTATCCTAGGGCTGATGCTAACACTAACCCTAACCCTAACAATCTCCAAGGGCTGATGCTAACCCTAACCCTAACCCTAACACTATCCTAGGGCTGATGCTAACCCTAACCCTAACTCTAACACTATCTTAGGGCTGAGGCTAACCCTAACCCTAACACTATCCTACGGCTGATGATAACCCTAACCCTAACCCTAACACTATCCTAGGGCTGATGCTAACCCTAACCCTAACACTATCCTAGGCCTGATGCTAACCCTAACCCTAACCCTAACACTATCCTTGGGCTGATGCTAACCCTAACCCTAACACTATCCTGGGCCTGATGCTAACCCTAACCCTAACGCTAACACTATCCTAGGGCTGATGCTAACCCTAACCCTAACACTATCCTTGGGCTGATGCTAACCCTAACCCTAACCCTAACAATATCCTAGGGCAGATGCTAACCCTAACGCTAACCCTAACACTATCCTTGAACTGATGCTAACCCTAACCCTAACCCTAACACTATCCTAGGCCTGATGATAACCCTAACCCTAACCCTAACACTATCCTAGGGTTTATGTTAACCCTAACCCTAACACTATCCTAGGGCTGATGCTAACCCTAACCCTAAACCTAACACTATCCTAGGGCGGATGCTAACCCTAACCCTAACCCTAACACTATCCTAGGGCTGATGCTAACCCTAACACTACCACTATCCTAGGGCTGAAGTTAACCCTAACCCTAACCCTATCACTCTCCAAGGGCTGATGCTAACCCTAACCCTAACCCTAACACTATCCTAGGGGTGATGCTAACCCTAACCCTAACACTATCCTAGGGCTGATGCTAACCCTAACCCTAACCCTAACGCTATCCTAGGGTTGATGCTAACCCTAACCCTAACACTATCCTAGGGCTGATGCTAACCCTAACCTTAACCCTAACAGTATCCTAGGGCTGATGCTAACCCTAACCCTAACACTATCCTAGGGCTGATGCTAACCCTAACCCTAACCCTAACACTAACCTAGGGCTGATGCTAACCCTAACCCTAACACTATCCTAGGGCTGATGCTAACCCTAACCCTAACCCTAACACTATCCTAGGGCTGATGCTAACCCTAACACTAACACTATCCTAGGGCTAATGCTAACCCTAACCCTAACCCTAACACTATCCTAGGGCTGATGGTAACCCTAACAGTAACACTATCCTAGGGCTGATGCTAACCCTAACCCTAACCCTAACACTATCCTGGGGCTGATGCTAACCCTAACCCTAACCCAAACACTATCCTAGGGCTGATGCTAACCCTAACCCTAACCCTAACACTATCCTTGGGCTGATGCTAACTCTAACCCTAACACTATCCTAGGGCTGATGCTAACCCTAACCCTAACACTATCCTTGGGCTGATGCTAACCCTAACCCTAACCCTAACACTATCCTAGGGCAGATGCTAACCCTAACGCTCACCCTAACAATATCCTTGAACTGATGCTAACCATAACCCTAACCCTAACACTATCCTAGGCCTGATGATAACCCTAACCCTAACCCTAACACTATCCTAGGGTTTATGTTAACCCTAACCCTAACACTATCCTAGGGCTGATGCTAACCCTAACACTAACCCTAACACTATCCTAGGGCGGATGCTAACCCTAACCCTAACCCTAACCCTAACACTATCCTAATGCTGATGCTAACCCTAACACTAACACTATCCTAGGGCTGATGCCAACCCTAACCCTAACCCTAACATTATCCTAGGGCGGATGCTAACCCTAACCCTAACCCTAACACTATCCTAGGGCTGATGCTAACCCTAACACTAACACTATCCTAGGCCTGATGCTAACCCTAACACTAACCCTAACACTATCCTAGGGCTGATGCTAACCCTAACCCTAACACTATCCTAGGGCTGATGCTAACCCTAACCCTAACACTATCCTAGGGCTGATGCTAACCCTAACACTAACACTATCCTTGGGCTGATGCTAACCCTAACCCTAACCCTAACACTATCCTAGGGCAGATGCTAACCCTAACCCTAACTCTAACACTATCTTAGGGCTGAGGCTAACCCTAACCCTAACACTATCCTACGGCTGATGCTAACCCTAACCCTAACCCTAACACTATCCTAGGGCTGATGCTAACCCTAACCCTAACACTATCCTAGGCCTGATGCTAACCCTAACCCTAACCCTAACACTATCCTAGGGCTGATGCTAACCCTAACCCTAACACTATCCTAGGGCTGATGCTAACCCTAACCCTAACCCTAACACTATCCTAGGGCTGATGCTAACCCTAACCCTAACACTATCCTAGGCCTGATGATAACCCTAACCCTAACCCTAACACTATCCTAGGGCTGATGCTAACCCTAACCCTAACACTATCCTAGGACTGATGCTAACCCTAACCCTAACCCTAACACTATCCTAAGTCTGATGCTAACCCTAGACCTCACACTATACTAGGCCTGATGATAACCATAACCCTAACCTTAACACTATATTAGGGCTGATGCTAACCCTAACCCTAACCCTAACACTATCCTAGAGCTGATGCTAACCCTAACCCTAACACTATCCTAGGCCTGATGATAACCCTAACCCTAACCCTGACACTATCCTAGGGCTGATGCTAACCCTAACCCTAACACTATCCTAGGGCTGATGCTAACCCTAACGCTAACCCTAACACTATCCTAGGCCTGATGCTAACCCTATCCCTAACCCTAACACTCTCCTAGGGCTGAGGCTAACCCTAACCCTAACACTATCCTAGGGCTGATGCTAACCCTAACCCTAACCGAAACACTATCCTAAGGTTGATGCTAACCCTAACCCTAACACTATCCTAGGGCTAATGCTAACCCTAACCCTAACCCTAACACTATCCTTGGGCTGATGCTAACCCTAACCCTAACACTATCCTTTGCCTGATGCTAACCCTAACCCTAACCCTAACACTATCCTAGGCCTGATGATAACCCTAACCCTAACCCTAACACTATCCTAGGGCTGATGCTAACCCTAACCCTAACACTATCCTAGGGCTGATGCTAACCCTAACCCTAACCCTAACACTATCCTAAGTCTGATGCTAACCCTAGACCTCACACTATACTAGGCCTGATGATAACCATAACCCTAACCTTAACACTATCCTAGGGCTGATGCTAACCCTAACCCTAACCCTAACACTATCCTAGAGCTGATGCTAACCCTAACCCTAACACTATCCTAGGCCTAATGATAACCCTAACCCTAACCCTGACACTATACTAGGGCTGATGCTAACCCTAACCCTAACACTATCCTAGGGCTGATGCTAACCCTAACCCTAACCCTAACACTATCCTAGGCCTGATGCTAACCCTATCCCTAACCCTAACACTCTCCTAGGGCTGAGGCTAACCCTAACCCTAACACTATCCTAGGGCTGATGCTAACCCTTACCCAAACCCAAACACTATCCTAGGGTTGATGCTAACCCTAACCCTAACACTATCCTAGGGCTGATGCTAACCCTAACCCTAACCCTAACACTATCCTTGGGCTGATGCTAACCCTAACCCTAACACTATCCTGGGCCTGATGCTAACCCTAACCCTAACCCTAACACTATCCTAGGGCTGATGCTAACTCTAACCCTAACACTATCCTTGGGCTGATGCTAACCCTAACCCTAACCCTAACAATATACTAGGGCAGATGCTAACCCTAACGCTCACCCTAACACTATCCTTGAACTGATGCTAACCCTAACCCTAACCCTAACACTATCCTAGGCCTGATGATAACCCTAACCCTAACCCTAACACTATCCTAGGCTTGATGATAACCCTAACCCTAACCCTGACACTATCCTAGGGCTGATGCTAACCCTAACCCTAACACTATCCTAGGGCTGATGCTAACCCTAACCCTAACCCTAACACTATCCTAGGCCTCATGCTAACCCTATCCCTAACCCTAACACTCTCCTAGGGCTGAGGCTAACCCTAACCCTAACACTATCCTAGGGCTGATGCTAACCCTAACCCTAACCCAAACACTATCCTAGGGTTGATGCTAACCCTAACCCTAACACTATCCTAGGGCTGATGCTAACCCTAACCCTAACCCTAACACTATCCTTGGGCTGATGCGAACCCTAACCCTAACACTATCCTGGGCCTGATGCTAACCCTAACCCTAACCCTAACACTATCCTAGGGCTGATGCTAACCCTAACACTACCACTATTCTTGGGCTGATGCTAACCCTAACCCTAACCCTAACAATATCCTAGGGCAGATGCTAACCATAACCCTAACCCTAACACTATGCTTGGGCTGATGCTCACCCTAACCCTAACACTATCCTGGGCCTGATGCTAACCCTAACCCTAACCCTAACACTATCCTAGGGCTGATGCTAACCCTAACCCTAACACTATCCTTGGGCTGATGCTAACCCTAACCCTAAGCCTAACATTATCCTAGGGCAGATGCTAACCCTAACGCTAACCCTAACACTATCCTTGAACTGATGCTAACCCTAACCCTAACACTAACACTATCCTAGCCCTGATGCTAACCCTAATCCTAACTATAACACTATCTTAGGGCTTAGGCTAACCCTAACCCTAACACAATCCTAGGGCTGATGCTAACCCTAACCCTAACCCTAACACTATCCTAGGGCTGATGCTAACCCTAACCCTAACACTATCCTAGGGCTGATGCTAACCCTAACCCTAACCCTAACACTCTCCAAGGGCTGATGCTAACCCTAACCCTAACCCTAACACTATCCTACGGCTGATGCTAACCCTAACCCTAACTCTAACACTATCTTAGGGGTGAGGCTAACCCTAAACCTAACACTATCCTACGGCTGATGATAACCCTAACCCTAACCCTAACACTATCCTAGGGCTGATGCTAACCCTAACCCTAACACTATCCTAGGCCTGATGCTAACCCTAACCCTAACCCTAACACTATCCTAGGGCTGATGCTAACCCTAACCGTAACACTATCCTAGGGCTGATGCTAACCCTAAACCTAACCCAGCACTATCCTAGGGCTGATGCTAACCCTAACCCTAACACTATCCTAGGGCTGATGCTAACCCTAACCCTAACCCTAACACTATCCTAGGGCTGATGCTAACCCTAACCCTAACACTATCCTAGGCCTGATGATAACCCTAACCCTAACCCTAACACTATCCTAGGGCTGATGCTAACCCTAACCCTAACACTATCCTAGGGCTGATGCTAACCCTAACCCTAACCCTAACACTATCCTAAGTCTGATGCTAACCCTAGACCTCACACTATACTAGGCCTGATGATAACCATAACCCTAACCTTAACACTATATTAGGGCTGATGCTAACCCTAACCCTAACCCTAACACTATCCTAGAGCTGATGCTAACCCTAACCCTAACACTATCCTAGGCCTGATGATAACCCTAACCCTAACCCTGACACTATCCTAGGGCTGATGCTAACCCTAACCCTAACACTATCCTAGGGCTGATGCTAACCCTAACGCTAACCCTAACACTATCCTAGGCCTGATGCTAACCCTATCCCTAACCCTAACACTCTCCTAGGGCTGAGGCTAACCCTAACCCTAACACTATCCTAGGGCTGATGCTAACCCTAACCCTAACCCAAACACTATCCTAAGGTTGATGCTAACCCTAACCCTAACACTATCCTAGGGCTAATGCTAACCCTAACCCTAACCCTAACACTATCCTTGGGCTGATGCTAACCCTAACCCTAACACTATCCTGGGCCTGATGCTAACCCTAACCCTAACCCTAACACTATCCTAGGCCTGATGATAACCCTAACCCTAACCCTAACACTATCCTAGGGCTGATGCTAACCCTAACCCTAACACTATCCTAGGGCTGATGCTAACCCTAACCCTAACCCTAACACTATCCTAAGTCTGATGCTAACCCTAGACCTCACACTATACTAGGCCTGATGATAACCATAACCCTAACCTTAACACTATCCTAGGGCTGATGCTAACCCTAACCCTAACCCTAACACTATCCTAGGGCTGATGCTAACCCTAACCCTAACACTATCCTAGAGCTGATGCTAACCCTAAACCTAACCGTGACGCTAACCCTAATATTATCCTAGGGCTGATGCTAACCCTAACCCTAACCCTAACACTATCCTAGGGCTGATGATAACCCTAACACTAACACTATCCTAGGGCTGATGGTAACCCTAACCCTAACCCTAACACTATCCTTGGGCTGATGCTAACCCTAACCCTAACCCTCACAATATACTAGGGCAGATGCTAACCCTAACGCTCACCCTAACACTATCCTTGAACTGATGCTAACCCTAACCCTAACCCTAACACTATCCTAGGCCTGATGATAACCCTAACCCTAACCCTAACACTATCCTAGGCTTGATGATAACCCTAACCCTAACCCTGACACTATCCTAGGGCTGATGCTAACCCTAACCCTAACACTATCCTAGGGCTGATGCTAACCCTAACCCTAACCCTAACACTATCCTAGGCCTCATGCTAACCCTATCCCTAACCCTAACACTCTCCTAGGGCTGAGGCTAACCCTAACCCTAACACTATCCTAGGGCTGATGCTAACCCTAACCCTAACCCAAACACTATCCTAGGGTTGATGCTAACCCTAACCCTAACACTATCCTAGGGCTGATGCTAACCCTAACCCTAACCCTAACACTATCCTTGGAGTGATGCGAACCCTAACCCTAACACTATCCTGGGCCTGATGCTAACCCTAACCCTAACCCTAACACTATCCTAGGGCTGATGCTAACCCTAACACTACCACTATCCTTGGGCTGATGCTAACCCTAACCCTAACCCTAACAATATCCTAGGGCAGATGCTAACCATAACCCTAACCCTAACACTATGCTTGGGCTGATGCTCACCCTAACCCTAACACTATCCTGGGCCTGATGCTAACCCTAACCCTAACCCTAACACTATCCTAGGGCTGACGCTAACCCTAACCCTAACACTATCCTTGGGCTGATGCTAACCCTAACCCTAAGCCTAACATTATCCTAGGGCAGATGCTAACCGTAACGCTAACCCTAACACTATCCTTGAACTGATGCTAACCCTAACCCTAACACTAACACTATCCTAGCCCTGATGCTAACCCTAACCCTAACTCTAACACTATCTTAGGGCTTAGGCTAACCCTAACCCTAACACTATCCTAGGGCTGATGCTAACCCTAACCCTAACCCTAACACTATCCTAGGGCTGATGCTAACCCTAACCCTAACACTATCCTAGGGCTGATGCTAACCCTAACCCTAACCCTAACACTCTCCAAGGGCTGATGCTAACCCTAACCCTAACCCTAACACTATCCTACGGCTGATGCTAACCCTAACCCTAACTCTAACACTATCTTAGGGGTGAGGCTAACCCTAAACCTAACACTATCCTACGGCTGATGATAACCCTAACCCTAACCCTAACACTATCCTAGGGCTGATGCTAACCCTAACCCTAACACTATCCTAGGCCTGATGCTAACCCTAACCCTAACCCTAACACTATCCTAGGGCTGATGCTAACCCTAACCGTAACACTATCCTAGGGCTGATGCTAACCCTAAACCTAACCCAGCACTATCCTAGGGCTGATGCTAACCCTAACCCTAACACTATCCTAGGCCTGATGATAACCCTAACCCTAACCCTAACACTATCCTAGGGCTGATGCTAACCCTAAACCTAACACTAACCTAGGGTTGATGCTAACCCTAACCCTAACCCTAACACTATCCTAAGTCTGATGGTAACCCTAGACCTCACAGTATACTAGGCCTGATGATAACCATAACCCTAAACTTAACACTAACCTAGGGCTGATGCTAACCCTAACCCTAACCCTAACACTATCCTAGAGCTCATGCTAACCCTAACCCTAACACTATCCTAGGCCTGATGATAACCCTAACCCTAACCCTGACACTATCCTAGGGCTGATGCTAACCCTAACGCTAACACTATCCTAGGGCTGATGTTAACCCTAACCCTAACCCTAACACTATCCTAGGACTGATGCTAACCCTATCCCTAACCCTAACACTCTCCTTGGGCTGATGCTAACCCTAACCCTAACCCTAACAATATCCTAGGGCAGATGCTAACCCTAACGCTAACCCTATCACTATCCTTGAACTGATGCTAACCCTAACCCTAACCCTAACACTATCCTAGGCCTGATGATAACCCTAACCCTAACCCTAACACTATCCTAGGGCTAATGCTAACCCTAACCCTAACCCTAACACTATCCTAGGGCTGATGCTAACCCTAACCCTAACACTATCATAGGCCTGATGATAACCCTAACCCTAACCCTAACACTATCCTAGGGCTCATGCTAACCCTAACCCTAACACTATCCTAGGGCTGATGCTAACACTAACCCTAACCCTTAAACTATCCTAGGGCTGATGCTAACCCTAACGCTAACACTATCCTAGGCCTGATGATAACCCTAACCCTAACCCTAACACTATCCTAGGGCTGATGCTAACCCTAACGCTAACCCTAACATTATCCCAGGGCTGATGCTAGCCCTAACCCTAACACTATCCTAGGGCTGATGCTAACCCTAACCCTAACCCTAACACTATCCTAGGGCGGATGCTAACCCAACACTAACCCTAACCCTAACAGTATCCTAGAGCTGATGCTAACCCTAAACCTAACCGTGACGCTAACCCTAATATTATCCTAGGGCTGATGCTAACCCTAACCCTAACGCTAACACTATCCTAGGGCTGAGGCTAACCCTAACCCTAACACTATCCTACGGCGGATGCTAACCCTAACCCTAACCCTAACACTATCCTAAGGCTGATGGTAACCCTAACACTAACACTATCCTAAGCCTGGTGCTAACCCTAACTCTAACCCTAACACTATCCTAGGGTTGATGCTAACCCTAACCCTAATAATATCCTAGGGCTGATGCTAACCCTAACCCTAACCCAAACACTATCCTAGGGTTGATGCTAACCCTAACCCTAACACTATCCTAAGGCTGATGCTAACCCTAACCCTAAACCTAACACTATCCTTGGCTGATGCTAACCCTAACCCTAACACTATCCTGGGCCTGATGCTAACCCTAACCCTAACCCTAACACTATCCTAGGGCTGATGCTAACCCTAACCCTAACACTATCCTTGGGCTGATGCTAACCCTAACCCTAACCCTAACATTATCCTAGGGCAGATGCTAACCATAACCCTAACCCTAACACTATCCTTGGGCTGATGCTAACCCTAACCCTAACACTATCCTGGGCCTGATGCTAACCCTACCCTAACCCTAACACTATCCTAGGGCTGATGCTAACCCTAACCCTAACACTATCCTTGGGCTGATGCTAACCCTAACCCTAAGCCTAACATTATCCTAGGGCAGATGCTAACCCTAACGCTAACCCTAACACTATCCTTGAACTGATGCTAACCCTAACCCTAACCCTAACACTATCCTATCCCTGATGATAACCCTAACCCTAACCCTAACACTATCCTAGGGTTTATGTTAACCCTAACCCTAACACTATCCTAGGGCTGATGCTAACCCTAACCCTAACCCTAACACTATCCTAGGGCTGATGCTAACCCTAACCCTAACACTATCCTAGGGCTGATGCTAACCCTAACCCTAACCCTAACACTATCCTAGGGCTGATGCTAACCCTAACCCTAACACTATCCTAGAGCTGATGCTAACCCTAAACCTAACCGTGACGCTAACCCTAATATTATCCTAGGGCTGATGCTAACCCTAACCCTAACCCTAACACTATCCTAGGGCTGATGCTAACCCTAACACTAACACTATCCTAGGGCTGATGGTAACCCTAACCCTAACCCTAACACTATCCTTGGGCTGATGCTAACCCTAACCCTAACCCTAACAATATACTAGGGCAGATGCTAACCCTAACGCTCACCCTAACACTATCCTTGAACTGATGCTAACACTAACCCTAACCCTAACACTATCCTAGGCCTGATGATAACCCTAACCCTAACCCTAACACTATCCTAGGCTTGATGATAACCCTAACCCTAACCCTGACACTATCCTAGGGCTGATGCTAACCCTAACCCTAACACTATCCTAGGGCTGATGCTAACCCTAACCCTAACCCTAACACTATCCTAGGCCTCATGCTAACCCTATCCCTAACCCTAACACTCTCCTAGGGCTGAGGCTAACCCTAACCCTAACACTATCATAGGGCTGATGCTAACCCTAACCCTAACCCAAACACTATCCTAGGGTTGATGCTAACCCTAACCCTAACAATATCCTAGGGCAGATGCTAACCCTAACCCTAACCCTAACACTATGCTTGGGCTGATGCGAACCCTAACCCTAACACTATCCTGGGCCTGATGCTAACCCTAACCCTAACCCTAACACTATCCTAGGGCTGATGCTAACCCTAACACTACCACTATCCTTGGGCTGATGCTAACCCTAACCCTAAGCCTAACATTATCCTAGGGCAGATGCTAACCCTAACGCTAACCCTAACACTATCCTTGAACTGATGCTAACCCTAACCCTAACACTAACACTATCCTAACCCTGATGCTAACCCTAACCCTAACTCTAACACTATCTTAGGGCTTAGGCTAACCCTAACCCTAACACTATCCTAGGGCTGATGCTAACCCTAACCCTAACCCTAACACTATCCTAGGGCTGATGCTAACCCTAACCCTAACACTATCCTAGGGCTGATGCTAACCCTAACCCTAACCCTAACACTCTCCAAGGGCTGATGCTAACCCTAACCCTAACCCTAACACTATCCTACGGCTGATGCTAACCCTAACCCTAACTCTAACACTATCTTAGGGGTTAGGCTAACCCTAAACCTAACACTATTCTACGGCTGATGATAACCCTAACCCTAACCCTAACACTATCCTAGGGCTGATGCTAAACCTAACCCTAACACTATCCTAGGCCTGATGCTAACCCTAACCCTAACCCTAACACTATCCTATGGCTGATGCTAACCCTAACCGTAACACTATCCTAGGGCTGATGCTAACCCTAAACCTAACCCAGCACTATCCTAGGGCTGATGCTAACCCTAACCCTAACACTATCCTAGGCCTGATGATAACCCTAACCCTAACCCTAACACTATCCTAGGGCTGATGCTAACCCTAACCCTAACACTATCCTAGGGTTGATGCTAACCCTAACCCTAACCCTAACACTATCCTAAGTCTGATGGTAACCCTAGACCTCACAGTATACTAGGCCTGATGATAACCATAACCCTAAACATAACACTATCCTAGGGCTGATGCTAACCCTAACCCTAACCTTAACACTATCCTAGAGCTCATGATAACCCTAACCCTAACACTATCCTAGGCCTGATGCTAACCCTATCCCTAACCCTAACACTCTCCTTGGGCTGATGCTAACCCTAACCCTAACCCTAACAATATCCTAGGGCAGATGCTAACCCTAACGCTAACCCTATCACTATCCTTGAACTGATGCTAACCCTAACCCTAACCCTAACACTATCCTAGGCCTGATGATAACCCTAACCCTAACCCTAACACTATCCTAGGGCTGATGCTAACCCTAACCCTAACCCTAACACTATCCTAGGGCTGATGCTAACCCTAACCCTAACACTATCATAGGCCTGATGATAACCCTAACCCTAACCCTAACACTATCCTAGGGCTGATGCTAACCCTAACCATAACACTATCCTAGGCCTGATGCTAACCCTAACCCTAACCCTAACACTATCCTAGGGCTGATGCTAACCCTAACCCTAACACTATCCTAGGGCTGATGCTAACCCTAACCCTAACCCTAACACTATCCTAGGGCTGATGCTAACCCTAACGCTAACACTATCCTAGGCCTGATGATAACCCTAACCCTAACCCTAACACTATCCTAGGGCTGATGCTAACCCTAACGCTAACCCTAGCATTATCCCAGGGCTGATGCTAGCCCTAACCCTAACACTATCCTAGGGCTGATGCTAACCCTAACACTAACACTATCCTAGGGCTGATGGTAACGCTAACCCTAACCCTAACACTATCCTTGGGCTGATGCTAACCCTAACCCTAACCCTAACAATATACTAGGGCAGATGCTAACCCTAACGCTCACCCTAACACTATCCTTGAACTGATGCTAACCCTAACCCTAACCCTAACACTATCCTAGGCCTGATGATAACCCTAACCCTAACCCTAACACTATCCTAGGCTTGATGATAACCCTAACCCTAACCCTGACACTATCCTAGGGCTGATGCTAACCCTAACCCTAACACTATCCTAGGGCTGATGCTAACCCTAACCCTAACCCTAACACTATCCTAGGCCTCATGCTAACCCTATCCCTAACCCTAACACTCTCCTAGGGCTGAGGCTAACCCTAACCCTAACACTATCCTAGGGCTGATGCTAACCCTAACCCTAACCCAAACACTATCCTAGGGTTGATGCTAACCCTAACCCTAACACTATCCTAGGGCTGATGCTAACCCTAACCCTAACCCTAACACTATCCTTGGGCTGATGCGAACCCTAACCCTAACACTATCCTGGGCCTGATGCTAACCCTAACCCTAACCCTAACACTATCCTAGGGCTGATGCTAACCCTCACACTACCACTATCCTTGGGCTGATGCTAACACTAACCCTAACCCTAACAATATCCTAGGGCAGATGCTAACCATAACCCTAACCCTAACACTATGCTTGGGCTGATGCTCACCCTAACCCTAACACTATCCTGGGCCTGATGCTAACCCTAACCCTAACCCTAACACTATCCTAGGGCTGATGCTAACCCTAACCCTAACACTATCCTAGGGCTGATGCTAACCCTAACCCTAACCCAAACACTATCCTACGGTTGATGCTAACCCTAACCCTAACACTATCCTAGGGCTGATGCTAACCCTAACCCTATCCCTAACACTATCCTTGGGCTGATGCTAACCCTAACCCTAACACTATCCTGGGCCTGATGCTAACCCTAAACCTAACCCTAACACTATCCTAGGGCTGATGCTAACCCTAACCCTAACACTATCCTTGGGCTGATGCTAACCCTAACCCTAAGCCTAACATTATCCAAGGGCAGATGCTAACCCTAACGCTAACCCTAACACTATCCTTGAACTGATGCTAACCCTAACCCTAACCCTAACACTATCCTAGCCCTGATGATAACCCTAACCCTAACCCTAACACTATCCTAGGGTTTATGTTAACCCTAACCAAAACACTATCCTAGGGCTGATGCTAACTCTAACCCTAACCCTAACACTATCCTAGGGCGGATGCTAACCCTAACCCTAACCCTAACACTATCCTAGGGCTGATGCTAACCCTAACACTAACACTATCCTAGGGCTGATGCTAACCCTAACCCTAACCCTAACATTATCCTAAGGCTGATGCTAACCCTAACCCTAACTCTAACACTATCTTAGGGCTTAGGCTAACCCTAACCCTAACACTATCCTAGGGCTGATGCTAACCCTAACCCTAACCCTAACACTATCCTAGGGCTGATGCTAACCCCAACCCTAACACTATCCTAGGGCTGATGCTAACCCTAACCCTGACCCTAACACTCTCCAAGGGCTGATGCTAACCCTAACCCTAACCCTAACACTATCCTAGGGCTGATGCTAACCCTAACCCTAACTCTAACACTATCTTAGGGCTGAGGCTAACCCTAACCCTAACACTATCCTACGGCTGATGATAACCCTAACCCTAACCGTAACACTATCCTAGGGCTGATGCTAATCCTAACCCTAACACTATCCTAGGCCTGATGCTAACCCTAACCCTAATCCTAACACTATCCTAGGGCTGATGCTAACCCTAACCCTAACACTATCCTAGGGCTGATGCTAACCCTAAACCTAACCTAACACTATCCTAGGGCTGATGCTAACCCTAAACCTAACACTATCCTAGGCCTGATGATAACCCTAACCCTAACCCTAACACTATCCTAGGGCTGATGCTAACCCTAACAATAACACTAACCTAGGGCTGATGCTAACCCTAACCCTAACCCTAACACTATCCTAAGTCTGATGCTAACCCTAGACCTCACACTATACTAGGCCTGATGATAACCATAACCCTAACCTTAACACTATCCTAGGGCTGATGCTAACCCTAACCCTAACCCTAACACTATCCTAGAGCTGATGCTAACCCTAACCCTAACACTATCCTAGGCCTGATGATAACCCTAACCCTAACCCTGACACTATCCTAGGGCTGATGCTAACCCTAACCCTAACACTATCCTAGGGCTGATGCTAACCCTAACCCTAACACTAACCTTGGGCTGATGCTAACCCTAACCCTAACCCTAACAATATCCTCGGGCAGATGCTAACCCTAACGCTAACCCTAACACTATCCTTGAACTGATGCTAACCCTAACCCTAACCCTAACACTATCCTAGGCCTGATGATAACCCGAACCCTAACCCTAACACTATCCTAGGCCTGATGATAACCCTAACCCTGACCCTGACACTATCCTAGGGCTGATGCTAACCCTAACCCTAACACTATCCTAGGGCTGATGCTAACCCTAACCCTAACCCTAACTCTATCCTAGGCCTGATGCTAACCCTATCCCTAACCCTAACACTCTCCTAGGGCTGAGGCTAACCCTAACCCTAACACTATCCTAGGGCTGATGCTAACCCTAACCCTAACCCAAACACTATCCTAGGGTTGATGCTAACCCTAACCCTAACACTATCCTAGGGCTGATGCTAACCCTAACCCTAAACCTAACACTATCCTTGGGCTGATGCTAACCCTAACCCTAACACTATCCTGGGCCTGATGCTAACCCTAACCCTAAACCTAACACTATCCTAGGGCTGATGCTAACCCGAACCCTAACACTATCCTTGGGCTGATGCTAACGCTAACCCTAACCCTAACAATATCCTAGGGCAGATGCTAACCATAACCCTAACCCTAACACTATCCTTGGGCTGATGCTAACCCTAACCCTAACACTATCCTGGGCCTGATGCTAACCCTAACCCTAACCCTAACACTATCCTAGGGCTGATGCTAACCCTAACCCTAACACTATCCTTGGGCTGATGCTAACCCTAACCCTAAGCCTAACATTATCCTAGGGCAGATGCTAACCCTAACGCTAACCCTAACACTATCCTTGAAATGATGCTAACCCTAACCCTAACCCTAACACTATCCTAGCCCTGATGATAACCCTAACCCTAACCCTAACACTATCCAAGGGTTTATGTTAACCCTAACCCTAACACTATCCTAGGGCTGATGCTAAACCTAACCCTAACCCTAACACTATCCTAGGGCGGATGCTAACCCTAACCCTAACCCTAACACTATCCTAGGGCTGATGCTAACCCTAACACTAACAGTATCCTAGGGCTGATGCTAACCCTAAGCCTAACCCTAACATTATCCTAGGGCTGATGCTAACCCTAACCCTAACTCTAACACTATCTTAGGGCTTAGGCTAACCCTAACCCTAACACTATCCTAGGGCTGATGCTAACCCTAACCCTAACCCTAACACTATCCTAGGGCTGATGCTAACCCTAACCCTAACACTATCCTAGGGCTGATGCTAACCCTAACCCTAACCCTAACACTATCCTAGGGCTGATGCTAACCCTAACCCTAACACTATCCTAGGGCTGATGCTAACCCTAACCCTAACCCTAACACTAACCTAGGGCTGATGCTAACCCTAACGCTAACCCTATCCTATTCCTGATGATAACCCTAACCCTAAACCTAACACTATCCTAGGGCTGATGCTAACCCTAACGCTAACCCTAACATTATCCCAGGGCTGATGCTAGCCCTAACCCTAACACTATCCTAGGGCTGATGCTAACCCTAACCGTAACCCTAACACTATCCTAGGGCGGTTGCTAACCCAACACTAACCCTAACCCTCACAGTATCCTAGAGCTGATGCTAACCCTAAACCTAACCGTGACGCTAACCCTAATATTATCCTAGGGCTGATGCTAACCCTAACCCTAACCCTAACACTATCCTAGGGCTGATGCTAACCCTAACCGTAACACTATCCTAGGGCTGATGCTAACCCTAAACCTAACCCAGCACTATCCTAGGGCTGATGCTAACCCTAACCCTAACACTATCCTAGGCCTGATGATAACCCTAACCCTAACCCTAACACTATCCTAGGGCTGATGCTAACCCTAACCCTAACACTATCCTAGGGTTGATGCTAACCCTAACCCTAACCCTAACACTATCCTAAGTCTGATGGTAACCCTAGACCTCACAGTATACTAGGCCTGATGATAACCATAACCCTAAACATAACACTATCCTAGGGCTGATGCTAACCCTAACCCTAACACTATCCTAGAGCTCATGCTAACCCTAACCCTAACACTATCCTAGGCCTGATGCTAACCCTATCCCTAACCCTAACACTCTCCTTGGGCTGATGCTAACCCTAACCCTAACCCTAACAATATCCTAGGGCAGATGCTAACCCTAACGCTAACCCTATCACTATCCTTGAACTGATGCTAACCCTAACCCTAACCCTAACACTATCCTAGGCCTGATGATAACCCTAACCCTAACCCTAACACTATCCTAGGGCTGATGCTAACCCTAACCCTAACCCTAACACTATCCTAGGGCTGATGCTAACCCTAACCCTAACACTATCATAGGCCTGATGATAACCCTAACCCTAACCCTAACACTATCCTAGGGCTGATGCTAACCCTAACCATAACACTATCCTAGGCCTGATGCTAACCCTAACCCTAACCCTAACACTATCCTAGGGCTGATGCTAACCCTAACCCTAACACTATCCTAGGGCTGATGCTAACCCTAACCCTAACCCTAACACTATCCTAGGGCTGATGCTAACCCTAACGCTAACACTATCCTAGGCCTGATGATAACCCTAACCCTAACACTAACACTATCCTAGGGCTGATGCTAACCCTAACGCTAACCCTAGCATTATCCCAGGGCTGATGCTAGCCCTAACCCTAACACTATCCTAGGGCTGATGCTAACCCTAACACTAACACTATCCTAGGGCTGATGGTAACGCTAACCCTAACCCTAACACTATCCTTGGGCTGATGCTAACCCTAACCCTAACCCTAACAATATACTAGGGCAGATGCTAACCCTAACGCTCACCCTAACACTATCCTTGAACTGATGCTAACCCTAACCCTAACCCTAACACTATCCTAGGCCTGATGATAACCCTAACGCTAACCCTAACACTATCCTAGGCTTGATGATAACCCTAACCCTAACCCTGACACTATCCTAGGGCTGATGCTAACCCTAACCCTAACACTATCCTAGGGCTGATGCTAACCCTAACCCTAACCCTAACACTATCCTAGGCCTCATGCTAACCCTATCCCTAACCCTAACACTCTCCTAGGGCTGAGGCTAACCCTAACCCTAACACTATCCTAGGGCTGATGCTAACCCTAACACTACCACTATCCTTGGGCTGATGCTAACACTAACCCTAACCCTAACAATATCCTAGGGCAGATGCTAACCATAACCCTAACCCTAACACTATGCTTGGGCTGATGCTCACCCTAACCCTAACACTATCCTGGGCCTGATGCTAACCCTAACCCTAACCCTAACACTATCCTAGGGCTGATGCTAACCCTAACCCTAACACTATCCTAGGGCTGATGCTAACCCTAACCCTAACCCAAACACTATCCTACGGTTGATGCTAACCCTAACCCTAACACTATCCTAGGGCTGATGCTAACCCTAACCCTATCCCTAACACTATCCTTGGGCTGATGCTAACCCTAACCCTAACACTATCCTGGGCCTGATGCTAACCCTAAACCTAACCCTAACACTATCCTAGGGCTGATGCTAACCCTAACCCTAACACTATCCTTGGGCTGATGCTAACCCTAACCCTAAGCCTAACATTATCCAAGGGCAGATGCTAACCCTAACGCTAACCCTAACACTATCCTTGAACTGATGCTAACCCTAACCCTAACCCTAACACTATCCTAGCCCTGATGATAACCCTAACCCTAACCCTAACACTATCCTAGGGTTTATGTTAACCCTAACCAAAACACTATCCTAGGGCTGATGCTAACTCTAACCCTAACCCTAACACTATCCTAGGGCGGATGCTAACCCTAACCCTAACCCTAACACTATCCTAGGGCTGATGCTAACCCTAACACTAACACTATCCTAGGGCTGATGCTAACCCTAACCCTAACCCTAACATTATCCTAAGGCTGATGCTAACCCTAACCCTAACTCTAACACTATCTTAGGGCTTAGGCTAACCCTAACCCTAACACTATCCTAGGGCTGATGCTAACCCTAACCCTAACCCTAACACTATCCTAGGGCTGATGCTAACCCCAACCCTAACACTATCCTAGGGCTGATGCTAACCCTAACCCTGACCCTAACACTCTCCAAGGGCTGATGCTAACCCTAACCCTAACCCTAACACTATCCTAGGGCTGATGCTAACCCTAACCCTAACTCTAACACTATCTTAGGGCTGAGGCTAACCCTAACCCTAACACTATCCTACGGCTGATGATAACACTAACCCTAACCGTAACACTATCCTAGGGCTGATGCTAATCCTAACCCTAACACTATCCTAGGCCTGATGCTAACCCTAACCCTAATCCTAACACTATCCTAGGGCTGATGCTAACCCTAACCCTAACACTATCCTAGGGCTGATGCTAACCCTAAACCTAACCTAACACTATCCTAGGGCTGATGCTAACCCTAAACCTAACACTATCCTAGGCCTGATGATAACCCTAACCCTAACCCTAACACTATACTAGGGCTGATGCTAACCCTAACAATAACACTAACCTAGGGCTGATGCTAACCCTAACCCTAACCCTAACACTATCCTAAGTCTGATGCTAACCCTAGACCTCACACTATACTAGGCCTGATGATAACCATAACCCTAACCTTAACACTATCCTAGGGCTGATGCTAACCCTAACCCTAACCCTAACACTATCCTAGAGCTGATGCTAACCCTAACCCTAACACTATCCTAGGCCTGATGATAACCCTAACCCTAACCCTGACACTATCCTAGGGCTGATGCTAACCCTAACCCTAACACTATCCTAGGGCTGATGCTAACCTTAACCCTAAACCTAACACTATCCTAGGACTGATGCTAACCCTATCCCTAACCCTAACACTCTCCTAGGGCTGAGGCTAACCCTAACCCTAACACTATCCTAGGGCTGATGCTAACCCTAACCCTAACCCAAACACTATCCTAGGGTTGATGCTAACCCTAACCCTAACACTATCCTAGGGCTGATGCTAACCCTAACCCTAACCCTAACACTATCCTTGGGCTGATGCTAACCCTAACCCTAACACTATCCTGGGCCTGATGCTAACCTAACCCTGACCCTAACACTATCCTATGGCTGATGCTAACCCTAACCCTAACACTAACCTTGGGCTGATGCTAACCCTAACCCTAACCCTAACAATATCCTCGGGCAGATGCTAACCCTAACGCTAACCCTAACACTATCCTTGAACTGATGCTAACCCTAACCCTAACCCTAACACTATCCTAGGCCTGATGATAACCCGAACCCTAACCCTAACACTATCCTAGGCCTGATGATAACCCTAACCCTAACCCTGACACTATCCTAGGGCTGATGCTAACCCTAACCCTAACACTATCCTAGGGCTGATGCTAACCCTAACCCTAACCCTAACTCTATCCTAGGCCTGATGCTAACCCTATCCCTAACCCTAACACTCTCCTAGGGCTGAGGCTAACCCTAACCCTAACACTATCCTAGGGCTGATGCTAACCCTAACCCTAACCCAAACACTATCCTAGGGTTGATGCTAACCCTAACCCTAACACTATCCTAGGGCTGATGCTAACCCTAACCCTAAACCTAACACTATCCTTGGGCTGATGCTAACCCTAACCCTAACACTATCCTGGGCCTGATGCTAACCCTAACCCTAAACCTAACACTATCCTAGGGCTGATGCTAACCCGAACCCTAACACTATCCTTGGGCTGATGCTAACGCTAACCCTAACCCTAACAATATCCTAGGGCAGATGCTAACCATAACCCTAACCCTAACACTATCCTTGGGCTGATGCTAACCCTAACCCTAACACTATCCTGGGCCTGATGCTAACCCTAACCCTAACCCTAACACTATCCTAGGGCTGATGCTAACCCTAACCCTAACACTATCCTTGGGCTGATGCTAACCCTAACCCTAAGCCTAACATTATCCTAGGGCAGATGCTAACCCTAACGCTAACCCTAACACTATCCTTGAAATGATGCTAACCCTAACCCTAACCCTAACACTATCCTAGCCCTGATGATAACCCTAACCCTAACCCTAACACTATCCAAGTGTTTATGTTAACCCTAACCCTAACACTATCCTAGGGCTGATGCTAAACCTAACCCTAACCCTAACACTATCCTAGGGCGGATGCTAACCCTAACCCTAACCCTAACACTATCCTAGGGCTGATGCTAACCCTAACACTAACAGTATCCTAGGGCTGATGCTAACCCTAAGCCTAACCCTAACATTATCCTAGGGCTGATGCTAACCCTAACCCTAACTCTAACACTATCTTAGGGCTTAGGCTAACCCTAACCCTAACACTATCCTAGGGCTGATGCTAACCCTAACCCTAACCCTAACACTATCCTAGGGCTGATGCTAACCCTAACCCTAACACTATCCTAGGGCTGATGCTAACCCTAACCCTAACCCTAACACTATCCTAGGGCTGATGCTAACCCTAACCCTAACACTATCCTAGGGCTGATGCTAACCCTAACCCTAACCCTAACACTAACCTAGGGCTGATGCTAACCCTAACGCTAACACTATCCTAGGCCTGATGATAACCCTAACCCTAAACCTAACACTATCCTAGGGCTGATGCTAACCCTAACGCTAACCCTAACATTATCCCATGGCTGATGCTAGCCCTAACCCTAACACTATCCTAGGGCTGATGATAACCCTAACCGTAACCCTAACACTATCCTAGGGCGGTTGCTAACCCAACACTAACCCTAACCCTCACAGTATCCTAGAGCTGATGCTAACCCTAAACCTAACCGTGACGCTAACCCTAATATTATCCTAGGGCTGATGCTAACCCTAACCCTAACCCTAACACTATCCTAGGGCTGATGCTAACCCTAACACTAACACTATCCTAGGGCTGATGCTAACCCTAACCCTACCCCTAACACTATCCTAGGGCTGATGCTAACCCTAACCCTAACCCTAACACTATCCTAGGGCTGATGCTAACCCTAACCCTAACACTATCCTAGGCCTGATGCTAACCCTAACCCTAACCCTAACACTATCCTAGGTCTGATGCTAACCCTAACCCTAACACTAACACTATCCTAGGGCTGATGGTAACCCTAACCCTAACCCTAACACTATCCTTGGGCTGATGCTAACCCTAACCCTAACCCTAACAATATACTAGGGCAGATGCTAACCCTAACGCTCACCCTAACACTATCCTTGAACTGATGCTAACCCTAACCCTAACCCTAACACTATCCTAGGCCTGATGATAACCCTAACCCTAACCCTAACACTATCCTAGGCTTGATGATAACCCTAACCCTAACCCTGACACTATCCTTGGGCTGATGGTAACCCTAACCCTAACCCTAACAATATCCTAGGGCAGATGCTAACCATAACCCTAACCCTAACACTATGCTTGGGCTGATGCTCACCCTAACCCTAACACTATCCTGGGCCTGATGCTAACCCTAACCCTAACCCTAACACTATCCTAGGGCTGATGCTAACCCTAACCCTAACACTATCCTTGGGCTGATGCTAACCCTAACCCTAAGCCTAACATTATCCTAGGGCAGATGCTAACCCTAACGCTAACCCTAACACTATCCTTGAACTGATGCTAACCCTAACCCTAACACTAACACTATCCTAACCCTGATGCTAACCCTAACCCTAACTCTAACACTATCTTAGGGCTTAGGCTAACCCTAACCCTAACACTATCCTAGGGCTGATGCTAACCCTAACCCTAACCCTAACACTATCCTAGGGCTGATGCTAACCCTAACCCTAACACTATCCTAGGGCTGATGCTAACCCTAACCCTAACCCTAACACTCTCCAAGGGCTGATGCTAACCCTAACCCTAACCCTAACACTATCCTAGGGCTGATGCTAACCCTAACCCTAACCCTAACACTATCCTAGGGCTGATGCTAACCCTAACCCTAACACTATCATAGGCCTGATGGTAACCCTAACCCTAACCCTAACACTATCCTAGGGCTGATGCTAACCCTAACCATAACACTATCCTAGGCCTGATGCTAACCCTAACCCTAACCCTAACACTATCCTAGGGCTGATGCTAACCCTAACCCTAACACTATCCTACGGCTGATGATAACCCTAACCCTAACCCTAACACTATCCTAGGGCTGATGCTAACCCTAACCCTAACACTATCCTAGGCCTGATGCTAACCCTAACCCTAACCCTAACACTATCCTAGGGCTGATGCTAACCCTAACCGTAACACTATCCTAGGGCTGATGCTAACCCTAAACCTAACCCAGCACTATCCTAGGGCTGATGCTCACCCTAACCCTAACACTATCCTAGGCCTGATGATAACCCTAACCCTAACCCTAACACTATCCTAGGGCTGATGCTAACCCTAACCCTAACACTATCCTAGGGTTGATGCTAACCCTAACCCTAACCCTAACACTATCCTAAGTCTGATGGTAACCCTAGACCTCACAGTATACTAGGCCTGATGATAACCATAACCCTAAACATAACACTATCCTAGGGCTGATGCTAACCCTAACCCTAACCCTAACACTATCCTAGAGCTCATGCTAACCCTAACCCTAACACTATCCTAGGCCTGATGATAACCCTAACCCTAACCCTGACACTATCCTAGGGGTGATGCTAACCCTAACGCTAACACTATCCTAGGGCTGATGCTAACCCTAACCCTAACCCTAACACTATCCTAGGACTGATGCTAACCATATCCCTAACCCTAACACTCTCCTTGGGCTGATGCTAACCCTAACCCTAACCCTAACAATATCCTAGGGCAGATGCTAACCCTAACGCTAACCCTATCACTATCCTTGAACTGATGCTAACCCTAACCCTAACCCTAACACTATCCTAGGCCTGATGATAACCCTAACCCTAACCCTAACACTATCCTAGGGCTGATGCTAAACCTAACCCTAACCCTAACACTATCCTAGGGCTGATGCTAACCCTAACCCTAACACTATCATAGGCCTGATGATAACCCTAACCCTAACCCTAACACTATCCTAGGGCTGATGCTAACCCTAACCATAACACTATCCTAGGCCTGATGCTAACCCTAACCCTAACCCTAACACTATCCTAGGGCTGATGCTAACCCTAACCCTAACACTATCCTAGGGCTGATGCTAACCCTAACCCTAACCCTAACACTATCCTAGGGCTGATGCTAACCCTAACGCTAACACTATCCTAGGCCTGATGATAACCCTAACCCTAACCCTAACACTATCCTAGGGCTGATGCTAACCCTAACGCTAACCCTAACATTATCCCAGGGCAGATGCTAGCCCTAACCCTAACACTATCCTAGGGCTGATGCTAACCCTAACACTAACACTATCCTAGGGCTGATGGTAACCCTAACCCTAACCCTAACACTATCCTTGGGCTGATGCTAACCCTAACCCTAACCCTAACAATATACTAGGGCAGATGCTAACCCTAACGCTCACCCTAACACTATCCTTGAACTGATGCTACCCCTAACCCTAACCCTAACACTATCCTAGGCCTGATGATAACCCTAACCCTAACCCTAACACTATCCTAGGCTTGATGATAACCCTAACCCTAACCCTGACACTACCCTAGGGCTGATGCTAACCCTAACCCTAACACTATCCTAGGGCTCATGCTAACCCTAACCCTAACCCTAACACTATCCTAGGCCTCATGCTAACCCTATCCCTAACCCTAACACTCTCCTAGGGCTGAGGCTAACCCTAACCCTAACACTATCCTAGGGCTGATGCTAACCCTAACCCTAACCCAAACACTATCCTAGGGTTGATGCTAACCCTAACCCTAACACTATCCTAGGGCTGATGCTAACCCTAACCCTAACCCTAACACTATCCTTGGGCTGATGCGAACCCTAACCCTAACACTATCCTGGGCCTGATGCTAACCCTAACCCTAACCCTAACACTATCCTAGGGCTGATGCTAACCCTAACACTACCACTATCCTTGGGCTGATGCTAACCCTAACCCTAACCCTAACAATATACTAGGGCAGATGCTAACCATAACCCTAACCCTAACACTATGCTTGGGCTGATGCTCACCCTAACCCTAACACTATCCTGGGCCTGATGCTAACCCTAACCCTAACCCTAACACTATCCTAGGGCTGATGCTAACCCTAACCCTAACACTATCCTAGGGCTGATGCTAACCCTAACCCTAACCCAAACACTATCCTACGGTTGATGCTAACCCTAACCCTAACACTATCCTAGGGCTGATGCTAACCCTAACCCTAACCCTAACACTATCCTTGGGCTGATGCTAACCCTAACCCTAACACTATCCTGGGCCTGATGCTAACCCTAAACCTAACCCTAACACTATCCTAGGGCTGATGCTAACCCTAACCCTAACACTATCCTTGGGCTGATGCTAACCCTAACCCTAAGCCTAACATTATCCAAGGGCAGATGCTAACCCTAACGCTAACCCTAACACTATCCTTGAACTGATGCTAACCCTAACCCTAACCCTAACACTATCCTAGCCCTGATGATAACCCTAACCCTAACCCTAACACTATCCTAGGGTTTATGTTAACCCTAACCATAACACTATCCTAGGGCTGATGCTAACTCTAACCCTAACCCTAACACTATCCTAGGGCGGATGCTAACCCTAACCCTAACCCTAACACTATCCTAGGGCTGATGCTAACCCTAACACTAACACTATCCTAGGGCTGATGCTAACCCTAACCCTAACCCTAACATTATCCTAAGGCTGATGCTAACCCTAACCCTAACTCTAACACTATCTTAGGGCTTAGGCTAACCCTAACCCTAACACTATCCTAGGGCTGATGCTAACCCTAACCCTAACCCTAACACTATCCTAGGGCTGATGCTAACCCCAACCCTAACACTATCCTAGGGCTGATGCTAACCCTAACCCTAACCCTAACACTCTCCAAGGGCTGATGCTAACCCTAACCCTAACCCTAACACTATCCTAGGGCTGATGCTAACCCTAACCCTAACTCTAACACTATCTTAGGGCTGAGGCTAACCCTAACCCTAACACTATCCTACGGCTGATGATAACCCTAACCCTAACCGTAACACTATCCTAGGGCTGATGCTAATCCTAACCCTAACACTATCCTAGGCCTGATGCTAACCCTAACCCTAATCCTAACACTATCCTAGGGCTGATGCTAACCCTAACCCTAACACTATCCTAGGGCTGATGCTAACCCTAAACCTAACCTAACACTATCCTAGGGCTGATGCTAACCCTAACCCTAACACTATCCTAGGCCTGATGATAACCCTAACCCTAACCCTAACACTATCCTAGGGCTGATGCTAACCCTAACCCTAACACTAACCTAGGGCTGATGCTAACCCTAACCCTAACCCTAACACTGTCCTAAGTCTGATGCTAACCCTAGACCTCACACTATACTAGGCCTGATGATAACCATAACCCTAACCTTAACACTATCCTAGGGCTGATGCTAACCCTAACCCTAACCCTAACACTATCCTAGAGCTGATGCTAACCCTAACCCTAACACTATCCTAGGCCTGATGATAACCCTAACCCTAGCCCTGACACTATCCTAGGGCTGATGCTAACCCTAACCCTAACACTATCCTAGGGCTGATGCTAACCTTAACCCTAACCCTAACACTATCCTAGGACTGATGCTAACCCTATCCCTAACCCTAACACTCTCCTAGGGCTGAGGCTAACCCTAACCCTAACACTATCCTAGGGCTGATGCTAACCCTAACCCTAACCCAAACACTATCCGAGGGTTGATGCTAACCCTAACCCTAACACTATCCTAGGGCTGATGCTAACCCTAACCCTAACCCTAACACTATCCTAGGGCTGATGCTAACCCTAACCCTAACACTATCCTTGGGCTGATGCTAACGCTAACCCTAACCCTAACAATATCCTAGGGCAGATGGTAACCATAACCCTAACCCTAACACTATCCTTGGGCTGATGCTAACCCTAACCCTAACACTATCCTGGGCCTGATGCTAACCCTAACCCTAACCCTAACACTATCCTAGGGCTGATGCTAACCCTAACCCTAACACTATCCTTGGGCTGATGCTAACCCTAACCCTAAGCCTAACATTATCCTAGGGCAGATGCTAACCCTAACGCTAACCCTAACACTATCCTTGAACTGATGCTAACCCTAACCCTAACCCTAACACTATCCTAGCCCTGATGATAACCCTAACCCTAACCCTAACACTATCCAAGGGTTTATGTTAACCCTAACCCTAACACTATCCTAGGGCTGATGCTAAACCTAACCCTAACCCTAACACTATCCTAGGGCGGATGCTAACCCTAACCCTAACCCTAACACTATCCTAGGGCTGATGCTAACCCTAACACTAACAGTATCCTAGGGCTGATGCTAACCCTAAGCCTAACCCTAACATTATCCTAGGGCTGATGCTAACCCTAACCCTAACTCTAACACTATCTTAGGGCTTAGGCTAACCCTAACCCTAACACTATCCTAGGGCTGATGCTAACCCTAACCCTAACCCTAACACTATCCTAGGGCTGATGCTAACCCTAACCCTAACACTATCCTAGGGCTGATGCTAATCCTAACCCTAACCCTAACACTATCCTAGGGCTGATGCTAACCCTAACCCTAACACTATCCTAGGGCTGATGCTAACCCTAACCCTAACCCTAACACTAACCTAGGGCTGATGCTAACCCTAACGGAAACACTATCCTAGGCCTGATGATAACCCTAACCCTAAACCTAACACTATCCTAGGGCTGATGCTAACCCTAACGCTACCCCTAACATTATCCCAGGGCTGATGCTAGCCCTAACCCTAACACTATCCTAGGGCTGATGATAACCCTAACCGTAACCCTAACACTATCCTAGGGCGGTTGCTAACCCAACACTAACCCTAACCCTCACAGTATCCTAGAGCTGATGCTAACCCTAAACCTAACCGTGACGCTAACCCTAATATTATCCTAGGGCTGATGCTAACCCTAACCCTAACCCTAACACTATCCTAGGGCTGATGCTAACCCTAACACTAACACTATCCTAGGGCTGATGCTAACCCTAACCCTACCCCTAACACTATCCTAGGGCTGATGCTAACCCTAACCCTAACGCTAACACTATCCTAGGGCTGATGCTAACCCTAACACTAACACTATCCTAGGGCTGATGGTAACCCTAACCCTAACCCTAACACTATCCTTGGGCTGATGCTAACCCTAACCCTAACCCTAACAATATACTAGGGCAGATGCTAACCCTAACGCTCACCCTAACACTATCCTTGAACTGATGCTAACCCTAACCCTAACCCTAACACTATCCTAGGCCTGATGATAACCCTAACCCTAACCCTAACACTATCCTAGGCTTGATGATAACCCTAACCCTAACCCTGACACTATCCTAGGGCTGATGCTAACCCTAACCCTAACACTATCCTAGGGCTGATGCTAACCCTAACCCTAACCCTAACACTATCCTAGGCCTCATGCTAACCCTATCCCTAACCCTAACACTCTCCTAGGGCTGAGGCTAACCCTAACCCTAACACTATCCTAGGGCTGATGCTAACCCTAACCCTAACCCAAACACTATCCTAGGGTTGATGCTAACCCTAACCCTAACACTATCCTAGGGCTGATGCTAACCCTAACCCTAACCCTAACACTATCCTTGGGCTGATGCGAACCCTAACCCTAACACTATCCTGGGCCTGATGCTAACCCTAACCCTAACCCTAACACTATCCTAGGGCTGATGCTAACCCTAACACTACCACTATCCTTGGGCTGATGGTAACCCTAACCCTAACCCTAACAATATCCTAGGGCAGATGCTAACCATAACCCTAACCCTAACACTATGCTTGGGCTGATGCTCACCCTAACCCTAACACTATCCTGGGCCTGATGCTAACCCTAACCCTAACCCTAACACTATCCTAGGGCTGATGCTAACCCTAACCCTAACACTATCCTTGGGCTGATGCTAACCCTAACCCTAAGCCTAACATTATCCTAGGGCAGATGCTAACCCTAACGCTAACCCTAACACTATCCTTGAACTGATGCTAACCCTAACCCTAACACTAACACTATCCTAACCCTGATGCTAACCCTAACCCTAACTCTAACACTATCTTAGGGCTTAGGCTAACCCTAACCCTAACACTATCCTAGGGCTGATGCTAACCCTAACCCTAACCCTAACACTATCCTAGGGCTGATGCTAACCCTAACCCTAACACTATCCTAGGGCTGATGCTAACCCTAACCCTAACCCTAACACTCTCCAAGGGCTGATGCTAACCCTAACCCTAACCCTAACACTATCCTAGGGCTGATGCTAACCCTAACCCTAACCCTAACACTATCCTAGGGCTGATGCTAACCCTAACCCTAACACTATCATAGGCCTGATGGTAACCCTAACCCTAACCCTAACACTATCCTAGGGCTGATGCTAACCCTAACGCTAACACTATCCTAGGCCTGATGCTAACCCTAACCCTAACCCTAACACTATCCTAGGGCTGATGCTAACCCTAACCCTAACACTATCCTAGGCCTGATGCTAACCCTAACCCTAACCCTAACACTATCCTAGGGCTGATGCTAACCCTAATCGTAACACTATCCTAGGGCTGATGCTAACCCTAAACCTAACCCAGCACTATCCTAGGGCTGATGCTCACCCTAACCCTAACACTATCCTAGGCCTGATGATAACCCTAACCCTAACCCTAACACTATCCTAGGGCTGATGCTAACCCTAACCCTAACACTATCCTAGGGTTGATGCTAACCCTAACCCTAACCCTAACACTATCCTAAGTCTGATGGTAACCCTAGACCTCACAGTATACTAGGCCTGATGATAACCATAACCCTAAACATAACACTATCCTAGGGCTGATGCTAACCCTAACCCTAACCCTAACACTATCCTAGGACTGATGCTAACCCTATCCCTAACCCTAACACTCTCCTTGGGCTGATGCTAACCCTAACCCTAACCCTAACAATATCCTAGGGCAGATGCTAACCCTAACGCTAACCCTATCACTATCCTTGAACTGATGCTAACCCTAACCCTAACCCTAACACTATCCTAGGCCTGATGATAACCCTAACCCTAACCCTAACACTATCCTAGGGCTGATGCTAAACCTAACCCTAACCCTAACACTATCCTAGGGCTGATGCTAACCCTAACCCTAACACTATCATAGGCCTGATGATAACCCTAACCCTAACCCTAACACTATCCTAGGGCTGATGCTAACCCTAACCATAACACTATCCTAGGCCTGATGCTAACCCTAACCCTAACCCTAACACTATCCTAGGGCTGATGCTAACCCTAACCCTAACACTATCCTAGGGCTGATGCTAACGCTAACCCTAACCCTAACACTATCCTAGGGCTGATGCTAACCCTAACGCTAACACTATCCTAGGCCTGATGATAACCCTAACCCTAACCCTAACACTATCCTAGGGCTGATGCTAACCCTAACGCTAACCCTAACATTATCCCAGGGCAGATGCTAGCCCTAACCCTAACACTATCCTAGGGCTGATGCTAACCCTAACACTAACACTATCCTAGGGCTGATGGTAACCCTAACCCTAACCCTAACACTATCCTTGGGCTGATGCTAACCCTAACCCTAACCCTAACAATATACTAGGGCAGATGCTAACCCTAACGCTCACCCTAACACTATCCTTGAACTGATGCTACCCCTAACCCTAACCCTAACACTATCCTAGGCCTGATGATAACCCTAACCCTAACCCTAACACTATCCTAGGCTTGATGATAACCCTAACCCTAACCCTGACACTATCCTAGGGCTGATGCTAACCCTAACCCTAACACTATCCTAGGGCTCATGCTAACCCTAACCCTAACCCTAACACTATCCTAGGCCTCATGCTAACCCTATCCCTAACCCTAACACTCTCCTAGGGCTGAGGCTAACCCTAACCCTAACACTATCCTAGGGCTGATGCTAACCCTAACCCTAACCCAAACACTATCCTAGGGTTGATGCTAACCCTAACCCTAACACTATCCTAGGGCTGATGCTAACCCTAACCCTAACCCTAACACTATCCTTGGGCTGATGCGAACCCTAACCCTAACACTATCCTGGGCCTGATGCTAACCCTAACCCTAACCCTAACACTATCCTAGGGCTGATGCTAACCCTAACACTACCACTATCCTTGGGCTGATGCTAACCCTAACCCTAACCCTAACAATATACTAGGGCAGATGCTAACCATAACCCTAACCCTAACACTATGCTTGGGCTGATGCTCACCCTAACCCTAACACTATCCTGGGCCTGATGCTAACCCTAACCCTAACCCTAACACTATCCTAGGGCTGATGCTAACCCTAACCCTAACACTATCCTAGGGCTGATGCTAACCCTAACCCTAACCCAAACACTATCCTACGGTTGATGCTAACCCTAACCCTAACACTATCCTAGGGCTGATGCTAACCCTAACCCTAACCCTAACACTATCCTTGGGCTGATGCTAACCCTAACCCTAACACTATCCTGGGCCTGATGCTAACCCTAAACCTAACCCTAACACTATCCTAGGGCTGATGCTAACCCTAACCCTAACACTATCCTTGGGCTGATGCTAACCCTAACCCTAAGCCTAACATTATCCAAGGGCAGATGCTAACCCTAACGCTAACCCTAACACTATCCTTGAACTGATGCTAACCCTAACCCTAACCCTAACACTATCCTAGCCCTGATGATAACCCTAACCCTAACCCTAACACTATCCTAGGGTTTATGTTAACCCTAACCATAACACTATCCTAGGGCTGATGCTAACTCTAACCCTAACCCTAACACTATCCTAGGGCGGATGCTAACCCTAACCCTAACCCTAACACTATCCTAGGGCTGATGCTAACCCTAACACTAACACTATCCTAGGGCTGATGCTAACCCTAACCCTAACCCTAACATTATCCTAAGGCTGATGCTAACCCTAACCCTAACTCTAACACTATCTTAGGGCTTAGGCTAACCCTAACCCTAACACTATCCTAGGGCTGATGCTAACCCTAACCCTAACCCTAACACTATCCTAGGGCTGATGCTAACCCCAACCCTAACACTATCCTAGGGCTGATGCTAACCCTAACCCTAACCCTAACACTCTCCAAGGGCTGATGCTAACCCTAACCCTAACCCTAACACTATCCTAGGGCTGATGCTAACCCTAACCCTAACTCTAACACTATCTTAGGGCTGAGGCTAACCCTAACCCTAACACTATCCTACGGCTGATGATAACCCTAACCCTAACCGTAACACTATCCTAGGGCTGATGCTAATCCTAACCCTAACACTATCCTAGGCCTGATGCTAACCCTAACCCTAATCCTAACACTATCCTAGGGCTGATGCTAACCCTAACCCTAACACTATCCTAGGGCTGATGCTAACCCTAAACCTAACCTAACACTATCCTAGGGCTGATGCTAACCCTAACCCTAACACTATCCTAGGCCTGATGATAACCCTAACCCTAACCCTAACACTATCCTAGGGCTGATGCTAACCCTAACCCTAACACTAACCTAGGGCTGATGCTAACCCTAACCCTAACCCTAACACTGTCCTAAGTCTGATGCTAACCCTAGACCTCACACTATACTAGGCCTGATGATAACCATAACCCTAACCTTAACACTATCCTAGGGCTGATGCTAACCCTAACCCTAACCCTAACACTATCCTAGAGCTGATGCTAACCCTAACCCTAACACTATCCTAGGCCTGATGATAACCCTAACCCTAACCCTGACACTATCCTAGGGCTGATGCTAACCCTAACCCTAACACTATCCTAGGGCTGATGCTAACCTTAACCCTAACCCTAACACTATCCTAGGACTGATGCTAACCCTATCCCTAACCCTAACACTCTCCTAGGGCTGAGGCTAACCCTAACCCTAACACTATCCTAGGGCTGATGCTAACCCTAACCCTAACCCAAACACTATCCGAGGGTTGATGCTAACCCTAACCCTAACACTATCCTAGGGATGATGCTAACCCTAACCCTAACCCTAACACTATCCTAGGGCTGATGCTAACCCTAACCCTAACACTATCCTTGGGCTGATGCTAACGCTAACCCTAACCCTAACAATATCCTAGGGCAGATGGTAACCATAACCCTAACCCTAACCCTATCCTTGGGCTGATGCTAACCCTAACCCTAACACTATCCTGGGCCTGATGCTAACCCTAACCCTAACCCTAACACTATCCTAGGGCTGATGCTAACCCTAACCCTAACACTATCCTTGGGCTGATGCTAACCCTAACCCTAAGCCTAACATTATCCTAGGGCAGATGCTAACCCTAACGCTAACCCTAACACTATCCTTGAACTGATGCTAACCCTAACCCTAACCCTAACACTATCCTAGCCCTGATGATAACCCTAACCCTAACCCTAACACTATCCAAGGGTTTATGTTAACCCTAACCCTAACACTATCCTAGGGCTGATGCTAACCCTAACCCTAACCCTAACACTATCCTAGGGCGGATGCTAACCCTAACCCTAACCCTAACACTATCCTAGGGCTGATGCTAACCCTAACACTAACAGTATCCTAGGGCTGATGCTAACCCTAAGCCTAACCCTAACATTATCCTAGGGCTGATGCTAACCCTAACCCTAACTCTAACACTATCTTAGGGCTTAGGCTAACCCTAACCCTAACACTATCCTAGGGCTGATGCTAACCCTAACCCTAACCCTAACACTATCCTAGGGCTGATGCTAACCCTAACCCTAACACTATCCTAGGGCTGATGCTAACCCTAACCCTAACCCTAACACTATCCTAGGGCTGATGCTAACCCTAACCCTAACACTATCCTAGGGCTGATGCTAACCCTAACCCTAACCCTAACACTAACCTAGGGCTGATGCTAACCCTAACGCTAACACTATCCTAGGCCTGATGATAACCCTAACCCTAACCCTAACACTATCCTAGGGCTGATGCTAACCCTAACGCTAACCCTAACATTATCCCAGGGCTGATGCTAGCCCTAACCCTAACACTATCCTAGGGCTGATGCTAACCCTAACCGTAACCCTAACACTATACTAGGGCGGTTGCTAACCCAACACTAACCCTAACCCTCACAGTATCCTAGAGCTGATGCTAACCCTAAACCTAAGCGTGACGCTAACCCTAATATTATCCTAGGGCTGATGCTAACCCTAACCCTAACCCTAACACTATCCTAGGGCTGATGCTAACCCTAACACTAACACTATCCTAGGGCTGATGCTAACCCTAACCCTACCCCTAACACTATCCTAGTGCTGATGCTAACCCTAACCCTAACGCTAACACTATCCTAGGGCTGACGCTAACCCTAACCCTATCACTATCCTACGGCTGATGCTAACCCTAACCCTAACCCTAACACTATCCTAAGGCTGATGGTAACCCTAACACTAACACTATCCTAAGCCTGGTGCTAACCCTAACTCTAACCCTAACACTATCCTAGGGTTGATGCTAACCCTAACCCTAATAATATCCTAGGGCTGATGCTAACCCTAACCCTAACACTATCCTAGGGCTGATGCTAACCCTAACCATAACACTATCCTGGGCCTGATGCTAACCCTAACCCTGACCCTAACACTATCCTAGGGCTGATGCTAACCCTAACCCTAACACTAACCTTGGGCTGATGCTAACCCTAACCCTAACCCTAACAATATCCTAGGGCAGATGCTAACCCTAACGCTAACCCTAACACTATCCTTGAACTGATGCTAACCCTAACCCTAACCCTAACACTATCCTAGGCCTGATGATAACCCTAACCCTAACCCTAACACTATCCTAGACCTGATGATAACCCTAACCCTAACCCTGACACTATCCTAGGGCTGATGCTAACCCTAACCCTAACACTATCCTAGGGCTGATGCTAACCCTAACCCTAACCCTAACACTATCCTAGGACTGATGCTAACCCGATCCCTAACCCTAACACTCTCCTAGGGCTGAGGCTAACCCTAACCCTAACACTATCCTAGGGCTGATGCTAACCCTAACCCTAACCCAAACACTATCCTAGGGTTGATGCTAACCCTAACCCTAACACTATCCTAGGGCTGATGCTAACCCTAACCCTAACCCTAACACTATCCTTGGGCTGATGCTAACCCTAACCCTAACACTATCCTGGGCCTGATGTTAACCCTAACCCTGACCCTAACACTATCCTAGGGCTGATGCTAACCCTAACCCTAACACTAACCTTGGGCTGATGCTAACCCTAACCCTAACCCTAACAATATCCTAGGGCAGATGCTAACCCTAACGCTAACCCTAACAGTATCCTTGAACTGATGCTAACCCTAACCCTAACCCTAACACTATCCTAGCCCTGATGATAACCCTAACCCTAACCCTAACACTATCCTAGGCCTGATGATAACCCTAAACCTAACCCTGACACTATCCTAGGGCTGATGCTAACCCTAACCCTAACACTATCCTAGGGCTGATGCTAACCCTAACCCTAACCCTAACACTATCCTAGGCCTGATGCTAACCCGATCCCTAACCCTAACACTCTCCTAGGGCTGAGGCTAACCCTAACCCTAACACTATCCTAGGGCTGATGCTAACCCTAACCCTAACCCAAACACTATCCTAGGGTTGATGCTAACCCTAACCCTAACACTATCCTAGGGCTGATGCTAACCCTAACCCTAACCCTAACACTATCCTTGGGCTGATGCTAACCCTAACCCTAACACTATCCTGGGCCTGATGTTAACCCTAACCCTGACCCTAACACTATCCTAGGGCTGATGCTAACCCTAACCCTACCACTATCCTGGGCCTGATGCTAACCCTAACCCTAACACTAACACTGTCCTAGGGCTGATGCTAACCCTAACCCTAACACTATCCTAGGGCTGATGCTAACCCTAACCCTAACCCTAACACTATCCTAGGGCTGATGATAACCCTAACCCTAACACTATCCTAGGGCTGATGCTAACCCTAACCCTAACCCTGACACTATCCTAGGGCTGATGCTAACCCTAACCCTAACACTATCCTAGGGCTGATGCTAACCCTAACACTAACACTATCCTAGGGCTGATACTAACCCTAACCCTAACCCTAACACTCTCCAAGGGCTGATGCTAACCCTAACCCTAACCCTAGCACTATCCTACGGCTGATGATAACCCTAACCCTAACCCTAACGCTATCCTAGGGCGGATGCTAACCCTAACCCTAACACTATCCTAGGCCTGATGCTAACCCTAACCCTAACCCTAACACTATCCTAGGGCTGATGCTAACCCTAACCCTAACACTATCCTAGGGCTGATGCTAACCCTAAACTGAACCCTAACACTATCCTTGGGCTGATGCTAACCCTAACCCTAACACTATCCTTGGCCTGATGCTAACCCTAACCCTAACCCTAACACTATCCTAGGGCTGATGCTAACCCTAACCCTAACACTATCCTTGGGCTGATGCTAACCCTAACCCTAACCCTAACAATATCCTAGGGCAGATGCTAACCCTAACGCTAACCCTAACACTATCCTTGAACTGATGCTAACCCTAACCCTAACCCTAACACTATCCTAGGACTGATGATAACCCTAACCCTAACCCTAACACTATCCTAGCCCTGATGATAACCCTAACCCTAACCCTAACACTATCCTAGGGTTTATGTTAACCCTAACCATAACACTATCCTAGGGCTGATGCTAACTCTAACCCTAACCCTAACACTATCCTAGGGCGGATGCTAACCCTAACCCTAACCCTAACACTATCCTAGGGCTGATGCTAACCCTAACACTAACACTATCCTAGGGCTGATGCTAACCCTAACCCTAACACTATCCTAGGGCTGATGCTAACCCTAACCCTAACCCTAACACTATCCTAGGCCTGATGCTAACCCTATCCCTAATCCTAACACTCTCCTAGGGCTGAGGCTAACCCTAACCCTAACACGATCCTAGGGCTGATGCTAACCCTAACCCTAACCCAAACACTATCCTAGGGTTGATGCTAACCCTAACCCTAACACTATCCTAGGGCTGATGCTAACCCTAACCCTAAACCTAACACTATCCTTGGGCTGATGCTAACCCTAACCCTAACACTATCCTGGGCCTGATGCTAACCCTAACCCTAAACCTAACACTATCCTAGGGCTGATGCTAACCCTAACCCTAACACTATCCTTGGGCTGATGCTAACGCTAACCCTAACCCTAACAATATCCTAGGGCAGATGGTAACCATAACCCTAACCCTAACACTATCCTTGGGCTGATGCTAACCCTAACCCTAACACTATCCTGGGCCTGATGCTAACCCTAACCCTAACCCTAACACTATCCTAGGGCTGATGCTAACCCTAACCCTAACACTATCCTTGGGCTGATGCTAACCCTAACCCTAAGCCTAACATTATCCTAGGGCAGATGCTAACCCTAACGCTAACCCTAACACTATCCTTGAACTGATGCTAACCCTAACCCTAACCCTAACACTATCCTAGCCCTGATGATAACCCTAACCCTAACCCTAACACTATCCAAGGGTTTATGTTAACCCTAACCCTAACACTATCCTAGGGCTGATGCTAACCCTAACCCTAACCCTAACACTATCCTAGGGCGGATGCTAACCCTAACCCTAACCCTAACACTATCCTAGGGCTGATGCTAACCCTAACACTAACAGTATCCTAGGGCTGATGCTAACCCTAAGCCTAACCCTAACATTATCCTAGGGCTGATGCTAACCCTAACCCTAACTCTAACACTATCTTAGGGCTTAGGCTAACCCTAACCCTAACACTATCCTAGGGCTGATGCTAACCCTAACCCTAACCCTAACACTATCCTAGGGCTGATGCTAACCCTAACCCTAACACTATCCTAGGGCTGATGCTAACCCTAACCCTAACCCTAACACTATCCTAGGGCTGATGCTAACCCTAACCCTAACACTATCCTAGGGCTGATGCTAACCCTAACCCTAACCCTAACACTAACCTAGGGCTGATGCTAACCCTAACGCTAACACTATCCTAGGCCTGATGATAACCCTAACCCTAACCCTAACACTATCCTAGGGCTAATGCTAACCCTAACGCTAACCCTAACATTATCCCAGGGCTGATGCTAGCCCTAACCCTAACACTATCCTAGGGCTGATGCTAACCCTAACCATAACCCTAACACTATCCTAGGGCGGTTGCTAACCCAACACTAACCCTAACCCTCACAGTATCCTAGAGCTGATGCTAACCCTAAACCTAACCGTGACGCTAACCCTAATATTATCCTAGGGCTGATGCTAACCCTAACCCTAACCCTAACACTATCCTAGGGCTGATGCTAACCCTAACACTAACACTATCCTAGGGCTGATGCTAACCCTAACCCTACCCCTAACACTATCCTAGTGCTGATGCTAACCCTAACCCTAACGCTAACACTATCCTAGGGCTGAGGCTAACCCTAACCCTATCACTATCCTACGGCTGATGCTAACCCTAACCCTAACCCTAACACTATCCTAAGGCTGATGGTAACCCTAACACTAACACTATCCTAAGCCTGGTGCTAACCCAAAGTCTAACCCTAACACTATCCTAGGGATGATGCTAACCCTAACCCTAATAATATCCTAGGGCTGATGCTAACCCTAACCCTAACACTATCCTAGGGCTGATGCTAACCCTAACCATAACACTATCCTGGGCCTGATGCTAACCCTAACCCTGACCCTAACACTATCCTAGGGCTGATGCTAACCCTAACCCTAACACTAACCTTGGGCTGATGCTAACCCTAACCCTAACCCTAACAATATCCTAGGGCAGATGCTAACCCTAACGCTAACCCTAACACTATCCTTGAACTGATGCTAACCCTAACCCTAACCCTAACACTATCCTAGGCCTGATGATAACCCTAACCCTAACCCTAACACTATCCTAGACCTGATGATAACCCTAACCCTAACCCTGACACTATCCTAGGGCTGATGCTAACCCTAACCCTAACACTATCCTAGGGCTGATGCTAACCCTAACCCTAACCCTAACACTATCCTAGGACTGATGCTAACCCGATCCCTAACCCTAACACTCTCCTAGGGCTGAGGCTAACCCTAACCCTAACACTATCCTAGGGCTGATGCTAACCCTAACCCTAACCCAAACACTATCCTAGGGTTGATGCTAACCCTAACCCTAACACTATCCTAGGGCTGATGCTAACCCTAACCCTAACCCTAACACTATCCTTGGGCTGATGCTAACCCTAACCCTAACACTATCCTGGGCCTGATGTTAACCCTAACCCTGACCCTAACACTATCCTAGGGCTGATGCTAACCCTAACCCTAACACTAACCTTGGGCTGATGCTAACCCTAACCCTAACCCTAACAATATCCTAGGGCAGATGCTAACCCTAACGCTAACCCTAACAGTATCCTTGAACTGATGCTAACCCTAACCCTAACCCTAACACTATCCTAGCCCTGATGATAACCCTAACCCTAACCCTAACACTATCCTAGGCCTGATGATAACCCTAAACCTAACCCTGACACTATCCTAGGGCTGATGCTAACCCTAACCCTAACACTATCCTAGGGCTGATGCTAACCCTAACCCTAACCCTAACACTATCCTAGGCCTGATGCTAACCCGATCCCTAACCCTAACACTCTCCTAGGGCTGAGGCTAACCCTAACCCTAACACTATCCTAGGGCTGATGCTAACCCTAACCCTAACCCAAACACTATCCTAGGGTTGATGCTAACCCTAACCCTAACACTATCCTAGGGCTGATGCTAACCCTAACCCTAACCCTAACACTATCCTTGGGCTGATGCTAACCCTAACCCTAACACTATCCTGGGCCTGATGTTAACCCTAACCCTGACCCTAACACTATCCTAGGGCTGATGCTAACCCTAACCCTACCACTATCCTGGGCCTGATGCTAACCCTAACCCTAACACTAACACTGTCCTAGGGCTGATGCTAACAATAACCCTAACACTATCCTAGGGCTGATGCTAACCCTAACCCTAACCCTAACACTATCCTAGGGCTGATGATAACCCTAACCCTAACACTATCCTAGGGCTGATGCTAACCCTAACCCTAACCCTGACACTATCCTAGGGCTGATGCTAACCCTAACCCTAACACTATCCTAGGGCTGATGCTAACCCTAACACTAACACTATCCTAGGGCTGATACTAACCCTAACCCTAACCCTAACACTCTCCAAGGGCTGATGCTAACCCTAACCCTAACCCTAACACTATCCTACGGCTGATGATAACCCTAACCCTAACACTATCCTAGGGCTGATGCTAACCCTAAACTGAACCCTAACACTATCCTTGGGCTGATGCTAACCCTAACCCTAACACTATCCTTGGCCTGATGCTAACCCTAACCCTAACCCTAACACTATCCTAGGGCTGATGCTAACCCTAACCCTAACACTATCCTTGGGCTGATGCTAACCCTAACCCTAACCCTAACAATATCCTAGGGCAGATGCTAACCCTAACGCTAACCCTAACACTATCCTTGAACTGATGCTAACCCTAACCCTAACCCTAACACTATCCTAGGACTGATGATAACCCTAACCCTAACCCTAACACTATCCTAGCCCTGATGATAACCCTAACCCTAACCCTAACACTATCCTAGGGTTTATGTTAACCCTAACCATAACACTATCCTAGGGCTGATGCTAACTCTAACCCTAACCCTAACAGTATCCTAGGGCGGATGCTAACCCTAACCCTAACCCTAACACTATCCTAGGGCTGATGCTAACCCTAACACTAACACTATCCTAGGGCTGATGCTAACCCTAACCCTAACCCTAACATTATCCTAAGGCTGATGCTAACCCTAACCCTAACTCTAACACTATCTTAGGGCTTAGGCTAACCCTAACCCTAACACTATCCTAGGGCTGATGCTAACCCTAACCCTAACCCAAACACTATCCTAAGGTTGATGCTAACCCTAACCCTAACACTATCCTAGGGCTAATGCTAACCCTAACCCTAACCCTAACACTATCCTTGGGCTGATGCTAACCCTAACCCTAACACTATCCTGGGCCTGATGCTAACCCTAACCCTAACCCTAACACTATCCTAGGCCTGATGATAACCCTAACCCTAACCCTAACACTATCCTAGGGCTGATGCTAACCCTAACCCTAACACTATCCTAGGGCTGATGCTAACCCTAACCCTAACCCTAACACTATCCTAAGTCTGATGCTAACCCTAGACCTCACACTATACTAGGCCTGATGATAACCATAACCCTAACCTTAACACTATCCTAGGGCTGATGCTAACCCTAACCCTAACCCTAACACTATCCTAGAGCTGATGCTAACCCTAACCCAAACACTATCCTAGGCCTAATGATAACCCTAACCCTAACCCTGACACTATACTAGGGCTGATGCTAACCCTAACCCTAACACTATCCTAGGGCTGATGCTAACCCTAACCCTAACCCTAACACTATCCTAGGCCTGATGCTAACCCTATCCCTAACCCTAACACTCTCCTAGGGCTGAGGCCAACCCTAACCCTAACACTTTCCTAGGGCTGATGCTAACCCTTACCCAAACCCAAACACTATCCTAGGGTTGATGCTAACCCTAACCCTAACACTATCCTAGGGCTGATGCTAACCCTAACCCTAACCCTAACACTATCCTTGGGCTGATGCTAACCCTAACCCTAACACTATCCTGGGCCTGATGCTAACCCTAACCCTAACCCTAACACTATCCTAGGGCTGATGCTAACCCTAACCCTAACACTATCCTTGGGCTGATGCTAACCCTAACCCTAACCCTAACAATATACTAGGGCAGATGCTAACCCTAACGCTCACCCTAACACTATCCTTGAACTGATGCTAACCCTAACCCTAACCCTAACACTATCCTAGGCCTGATGATAACCCTAACCCTAACCCTAACACTATCCTAGGCTTGATGATAACCCTAACCCTAACCATGACA
This sequence comes from Lemur catta, assembly GCF_020740605.2. NCBI lineage: Eukaryota > Metazoa > Chordata > Mammalia > Primates > Lemuridae > Lemur > Lemur catta. The sequence continues at coordinate 347,537 of NW_025423856.1, read as the reverse complement.
CTATCCTAGGGCTGATGCTAACCCTAACCCTAACACTATCCTAGGGCTGATGCTAACCCTAACCCTAACCCTAACACTATCCTAGGCCTCATGCTAACCCTATCCCTAACCCTAACACTCTCCTAGGGCTGAGGCTAACCCTAACCCTAACACTATCCTAGGGCTGATGCTAACCCTAACCCTAACCCAAACACTATCCTAGGGTTGATGCTAACCCTAACCCTAACACTATCCTAGGGCTGATGCTAACCCTAACCCTAACCCTAACACTATCCTAGGGCTGATGCTAACCCTAACACTACCACTATTCTTGGGCTGATGCTAACCCTAACCCTAACCCTAACAATATCCTAGGGCAGATGCTAACCATAACCCTAACCCTAACACTATGCTTGGGCTGATGCTCACCCTAACCCTAACACTATCCTGGGCCTGATGCTAACCCTAACCCTAACCCTAACACTATGCTTGGGCTGATGCTAACCCTAACCCTAACACTATCCTTGGGCTGATGCTAACCCTAACCCTAAGCCTAACATTATCCTAGGGCAGATGCTAACCCTAACGCTAACCCTAACACTATCCTTGAACTGATGCTAACCCTAACCCTAACACTAACACTATCCTAGCCCTGATGCTAACCCTAACCCTAACTCTAACACTATCTTAGGGCTTAGGCTAACCCTAACCCTAACACTAACCTAGGGCTGATGCTAACCCTAACCCTAACCCTAACACTATCCTAGGGCTGATGCTAACCCTAACCCTAACACTATCCTAGGGCTGATGCTAACCCTAACCCTAACCCTAACACTCTCCAAGGGCTGATGCTAACCCTAACCCTAACCCTAACACTATCCTATGGCTGATGCTAACCCTAACCCTAACTCTAACACTATCTTAGGGGTGAGGCTAACCCTAAACCTAACACTATCCTACGGCTGATGATAACCCTAACCCTAACCCTAACACTATCCTAGGGCTGATGCTAACCCTAACCCTAACACTATCCTAGGCCTGATGCTAACCCTAACCCTAACCCTAACACTATCCTAGGGCTGATGCTAACCCTAACCGTAACACTATCCTAGGGCTGATGCTAACCCTAAACCTAACCCAGCACTATCCTAGGGCTGATGCTAACCCTAACCCTAACACTATCCTAGGCCTGATGATAACCCTAACCCTAACCCTAACACTATCCTAGGGCTGATGCTAACCCTAACCCTAACACTATCCTAGGGTTGATGCTAACCCTAACCCTAACCCTAACACTATCCTAAGTCTGATGGTAACCCTAGACCTCACAGTATACTAGGCCTGATGATAACCATAACCCTAAACTTAACACTATCCTAGGGCTGATGCTAACCCTAACCCTAACCCTAACACTATCCTAGAGCTCATGCTAACCCTAACCCTAACACTATCCTAGGCCTGATGATAACCCTAACCCTAACCCTGACACTATCCTAGGGCTGATGCTAACCCTAACGCTAACACTATCCTAGGGCTGATGCTAACCCTAACCCTAACCCTAACACTATCCTAGGACTTATGCTAACCCTATCCCTAACCCTAACACTCTCCTTGGGCTGATGCTAACCCTAACCCTAACCCTAACAATATCCTAGGGCAGATGCTAACCCTAACGCTAACCCTATCACTATCCTTGAACTGATGCTAACCCTAACCCTAACCCTAACACTATCCTAGGCCTGATGATAACCCTAACCCTAACCCTAACACTATCCTAGGGCTGATGCTAACCCTAACCCTAACCCTAACACTATCCTAGGGCTGATGCTAACCCTAACCCTAACACTATCATAGGCCTGATGATAACCCTAACCCTAACACTAACACTATCCTAGGGCTGATGCTAACCCTAACCATAACACTATCCTAGGCCTGATGCTAACCCTAACCCTAACCCTAACACTATCCTAGGGCTGATGCTAACCCTAACCCTAACACTATCCTAGGGCTGATGCTAACCCTAACCCTAACCCTAACACTATCCTAGGGCTGATGCTAACCCTAACGCTAACACGATCCTAGGCCTGATGATAACCCTAACCCTAACCCTAACACTATCCTAGGGCTGATGCTAACCCTAACGCTAACCCTAACATTATCCCAGGGCTGATGCTAGCCCTAACCCTAACACTATCCTAGGGCTGATGCTAACCCTAACCCTAACCCTAACACTATCCTAGAGCTGATGCTAACCCTAACCCAAACACTATCCTAGGCCTAATGATAACCCTAACCCTAACCCTGACACTATACTAGGGCTGATGCTAACCCTAACCCTAACACTATCCTAGGGCTGATGCTAACCCTAACCCTAACCCTAACACTATCCTAGGCCTGATGCTAACCCTATCCCTAACCCTAACACTCTCCTAGGGCTGAGGCTAACCCTAACCCTAACACTATCCTAGGGCTGATGCTAACCCTTACCCAAACCCAAACACTATCCTAGGGTTGATGCTAACCCTAACCCTAACACTATCCTAGGGCTGATGCTAACCCTAACCCTAACCCTAACACTATCCTTGGGCTGATGCTAACCCTAACCCTAACACTATCCTGGGCCTGATGCTAGCCCTAACCCTAACCCTAACACTATCCTAGGGCTGATGCTAACCCTAACCCTAACACTATCCTTGGGCTTATGCTAACCCTAACCCTAACCCTAACAATATACTAGGGCAGATGCTAACCCTAACGCTCACCCTAACACTATCCTTGAACTGATGCTAACCCTAACCCTAACCCTAACACTATCCTAGGCCTGATGATAACCCTAACCCTAACCCTAACACTATCCTAGGCTTGATGATAACCCTAACCCTAACCATGACACTATCCTAGGGCTGATGCTAACCCTAACCCTAACATTATCCTAGGGCTGATGCTAACCCTAACCCTAACCCTAACACTATCCTAGGCCTCATGCTAACCCTATCCCTAACCCTAACACTCTCCTAGGGCTGAGGCTAACCCTAACCCTAACACTATCCTAGGGCTGATGCTAACCCTAACCCTAACCCAAACACTATCCTAGGGTTGATGCTAACCCTAACCCTAACACTATCCTAGGGCTGATGCTAACCCTAACCCTAACCCTAACACTATCCTAGGGCTGATGCTAACCCTAACACTACCACTATTCTTGGGCTGATGCTAACCCTAACCCTAACCCTAACAATATCCTAGGGCAGATGCTAACCATAACCCTAACCCTAACACTATGCTTGGGCTGATGCTCACCCTAACCCTAACACTATCCTGGGCCTGATGCTAACCCTAACCCTAACCCTAACACTATCCTAGGGCTGATGCTAACCCTAACCCTAACACTATCCTTGGGCTGATGCTAACCCTAACCCTAAGCCTAACATTATCCTAGGGCAGATGCTAACCCTAACGCTAACCCTAACACTATCCTTGAACTGATGCTAACCCTAACCCTAACACTAACACTATCCTAGCCCTGATGCTAACCCTAACCCTAACTCTAACACTATCTTAGGGGTAGGCTAACCCTAACCCTAACACTAACCTAGGGCTGATGCTAACCCTAACCCTAACCCTAACACTATCCTAGGGCTGATGCTAACCCTAACCCTAACACTATCCTAGGGCTGATGCTAACCCTAACCCTAACCCTAACACTCTCCAAGGGCTGATGCTAACCCTAACCCTAACTCTAACACTATCCTACGGCTGATGCTAACCCTAACCCTAACTCTAACACTATCTTAGGGGTGAGGCTAACCCTAAACCTAACACTATCCTACGGCTGATGATAACCCTAACCCTAACCCTAACACTATCCTAGGGCTGATGCTAACCCTAACCCTAACACTATCCTAGGCCTGATGCTAACCCTAACCCTAACCCTAACACTATCCTAGGGCTGATGCTAACCCTAACCGTAACACTATCCTAGGGCTGATGCTAACCCTAAACCTAACCCAGCACTATCCTAGGGCTGATGCTAACCCTAACCCTAACACTATCCTAGGCCTGATGATAACCCTAACCCTAACCCTAACACTATCCTAGGGCTGATGCTAACCCTAACCCTAACACTATCCTAGGGTTGATGCTAACCCTAACCCTAACCCTAACACTATCCTAAGTCTGATGGTAACCCTAGACCTCACAGTATACTAGGCCTGATGATAACCATAACCCTAAACTTAACACTATCCTAGGGCTGATGCTAACCCTAACCCTAACCCTAACACTATCCTAGAGCTCATGCTAACCCTAACCCTAACACTATCCTAGGCCTGATGATAACCCTAACCCTAACCCTGACACTATCCTAGGGCTGATGCTAACCCTAACGCTAACACTATCCTAGGGCTGATGCTAACCCTAACCCTAACCCTAACACTATCCTAGGACTTATGCTAACCCTATCCCTAACCCTAACACTCTCCTTGGGCTGATGCTAACCCTAACCCTAACCCTAACAATATCCTAGGGCAGATGCTAACCCTAACGCTAACCCTATCACTATCCTTGAACTGATGCTAACCCTAACCCTAACCCTAACACTATCCTAGGCCTGATGATAACCCTAACCCTAACCCTAACACTATCCTAGGGCTGATGCTAACCCTAACCCTAACCCTAACACTATCCTAGGGCTGATGCTAACCCTAACCCTAACACTATCCTAGGGCTGATGCTAACCCTAACCCTAACCCTAACACTATCCTAGGGCGGATGCTAACCCAACACTAACCCTAACCCTAACAGTATCCTAGAGCTGATGCTAACCCTAAACCTAACCGTGACGCTAACCCTAATATTATCCTAGGGCTGATGCTAACCCTAACCCTAACGCTAACACTATCCTAGGGCTGAGGCTAACCCTAACCCTAACACTATCCTACGGCTGATGCTAACCCTAACCCTAACCCTAACACTATCCTAAGGCTGATGGTAACCCTAACACTAACACTATCCTAAGCCTGGTGCTAACCCTAACTCTAACCCTAACACTATCCTAGGGTTGATGCTAACCCTAACCCTAATAATATCCTAGGGCTGATGCTAACCCTAACCCTAACCCAAACACTATCCTAGGGTTGATGCTAACCCTAACCCTAACACTATCCTAAGGCTGATGCTAACCCTAACCCTAAACCTAACACTATCCTTGGGCTGATGCTAACCCTAACCCTAACACTATCCTGGGACTGATGCTAACCCTAACCCTAACCCTAACACTATCCTAGGGCTGATGCTAACCCTAACCCTAACACTATCCTTGGGCTGATGCTAACCCTAACCCTAACCCTATTATTATCCTAGGGCAGATGCTAACCATAACCCTAACCCTAACACTATCCTTGGGCTGATGCTAACCCTAACCCTAACACTATCCTGGGCCTGATGCTAACCCTAACCCTAACCCTAACACTATCCTATCCCTGATGATAACCCTAACCCTAACCCTAACACTATCCTAGGGTTTATGTTAACCCTAACCCTAACACTATCTTGGGCTGATGCTAACCCTAACCCTAACCCTAACACTATCCTAGGGCTGATGCTAACCCTAACCCTAACACTATCCTAGGGCTGATGCTAACCCTAACCCTAACCCTAACACTATCCTAGGGCTGATGCTACCCCTAACCCTAACACTATCCTAGGCCTGATGATAACCATAACCCTAACCCTAACACTATCCTATGGCTGATGCTAACCCTAACGCTAACCCTAACATTATCCCAGGGCTGATGCTAACCCTAACCCTAACACTATCCTAGGGCTGATGCTAACCCTAACCCTAACCCTAACACTATCCTAGGGCGGATGCTAACTCAAGCCTAACCCTAACCCTAACACTATCCTAGAGCTGATGCTAACCCTAAACCTAACCGTGACGCTAACCCTAATATTATCCTAGGGCTGATGCTAACCCTAACCCTAACCCTAACACTATCCTAGGGCTGATGCTAACCCTAACACTAACACTATCCTAGGGCTGATGCTAACCCTAACCCTACCCCTAACACTATCCTAGGGCTGATGCTAACCCTAACCCTAACGCTAACACTATCCTAGGGCTGAGGCTAACCCTAACCCTAACACTATCCTACGGCTGATGCTAACCCTAACCCTAACCCTAACACTATCCTAAGTCTGATGGTAACCCTAACACTAACACTATCCTAAGCCTGGTGCTAACCCTAACTCTAACCCTAACACTATCCTAGGGCTGATGCTAACCCTAACCCTAATAATATCCTAGGGCTGATGCTAACAGTAACCCTAACCCTAACACTATCCTAGGGCTGATGCTAACCCTAACCCTAACCCTAACACTATCCTAGGGCTGATGCTAACCCTAACCCCAACACTATCATAGGCCTGATGATAACCCTAACCCTAACCCTAACACTATCCTAGGGCTGATGCTAACCCTAACCATAACACTATCCTAGGCCTGATGCTAACCCTAACCCTAACCCTAACACTATCCTAGGGCTGATGCTAACCCTAACCCTAACACTATCCTAGGTCTGATGCTAACCCTAACCCTAACCCTAACACTATCCTAGGGCTGATGCTAACCCTAACCCTATCACTATCATAGGCCTGATGATAACCATAACCCTAACCCTAACACTATCCTAGGGCTGATGCTAACCCTAACCCTAACACTATCCTAGGACTGATGCTAACCCTAACCCTAACGCTAACACTATCCTAGGGCTGATGCTAACCCTAACCCTAACACTATCCTTGGGCTCATGCTAACCCTAACCCTAACCCTAACACTATCCTAGGGCTGATGCTAACCCTAACCTTAACACTATCCTAGGCCTGATGATAACCCTAACACTAACCCTAACACTATCCTAGGGCTGATGCTAACCCTAAACCTAACACTATCCTAGGGCTGATGCAAACCCTAACCCTAACACTAACACTATCCTAGGGCTGATGCTAACCCTAACGCTAACCCTAAAACTATCCTTGAACTGATGCTAACCCTAACCCTAACCCTAACACTATCCTAGGCCTGATGATAACCCTAACCCTAACCCTAACACTATCCTAGGGTTTATGTTAACCCTAACCCTAACACTCTCCTAGGGCTGATGCTAACCCTAACCCTACCACTATCCTGGGCCTGATGCTAACCCTAACCCTAACACTAACACTGTCCTAGGGCTGATGCTAACCCTAACCCTAACACTATCCTAGAGCTGATGCTAACCCTAAACCTAACCGTGACGCTAACCCTAATATTATCCTAGGGCTGATGCTAACCCTAACCCTAACCCTAACACTATCCTAGGGCTGATGATAACCCTAACACTAACACTATCCTAGGGCTGATGGTAACCCTAACCCTAACCCTAACACTATCCTTGGGCTGATGCTAACCCTAACCCTAACCCTCACAATATACTAGGGCAGATGCTAACCCTAACGCTCACCCTAACACTATCCTTGAACTGATGCTAACCCTTACCCTAACCCTAACACTATCCTAGGCCTGATGATAACCCTAACCCTTACCCTAACACTATCCTAGGCTTGATGATAACCCTAACCCTAACCCTGACACTATCCTAGGGCTGATGCTAACCCTAACCCTAACACTATCCTAGGGCTGATGCTAACCCTAACCCTAACCCTAACACTATCCTAGGCCTCATGCTAACCCTATCCCTAACCCTAACACTCTCCTAGGGCTGAGGCTAACCCTAACCCTAACACTATCCTAGGGCTGATGCTAACCCTAACCCTAACCCAAACACTATCCTAGGGTTGATGCTAACCCTAACCCTAACACTATCCTAGGGCTGATGCTAACCCTAACCCTAACCCTAACACTATCCTTGGAGTGATGCGAACCCTAACCCTAACACTATCCTGGGCCTGATGCTAACCCTAACCCTAACCCTAACACTATCCTAGGGCTGATGCTAACCCTAACACTACCACTATCCTTGGGCTGATGCTAACCCTAACCCTAACCCTAACAATATCCTAGGGCAGATGCTAACCATAACCCTAACCCTAACACTATGCTTGGGCTTATGCTCACCCTAACCCTAACACTATCCTGGGCCTGATGCTAACCCTAACCCTAACCCTAACACTATCCTAGGGCTGATGCTAACCCTAACACTACCACTATCCTTGGGCTGATGCTAACCCTAACCCTAAGCCTAACATTATCCTAGGGCAGATGCTAACCCTAACGCTAACCCTAACACTATCCTTGAACTGATGCTAACCCTAACCCTAACACTAACACTATCCTAACCCTGATGCTAACCCTAACCCTAACTCTAACACTATCTTAGGGCTTAGGCTAACCCTAACCCTAACACTATCCTAGGGCTGATGCTAACCCTAACCCTAACCCTAACACTATCCTAGGGCTGATGCTAACCCTAACCCTAACACTATCCTAGGGCTGATGCTAACCCTAACCCTAACCCTAACACTCTCCAAGGGCTGATGCTAACCCTAACCCTAACCCTAACACTATCCTACGGCTGATGCTAACCCTAACCCTAACTCTAACACTATCTTAGGGGTGAGGCTAACCCTAAACCTAACACTATCCTACGGCTGATGATAACCCTAACCCTAACCCTAACACTATCCTAGGGCTGATGCTAAACCTAACCCTAACACTATCCTAGGCCTGATGCTAACCCTAACCCTAACCCTAACACTATCCTAGGGCTGATGCTAACCCTAACCGTAACACTATCCTAGGGCTGATGCTAACCCTAAACCTAACCCAGCACTATCCTAGGGCTGATGCTAACCCTAACCCTAACACTATCCTAGGCCTGATGATAACCCTAACCCTAACCCTAACACTATCCTAGGGCTGATGCTAACCCTAACCCTAACACTATCCTAGGGTTGATGCTAACCCTAACCCTAACCCTAACACTATCCTAAGTCTGATGGTAACCCTAGACCTCACAGTATACTAGGCCTGATGATAACCATAACCCTAAACATAACACTATCCTAGGGCTGATGCTAACCCTAACCCTAACCCTAACACTATCCTAGAGCTCATGCTAACCCTAACCCTAACACTATCCTAGGCCTGATGCTAACCCTATCCCTAACCCTAACACTCTCCTTGGGCTGATGCTAACCCTAACCCTAACCCTAACAATATCCTAGGGCAGATGCTAACCCTAACGCTAACCCTATCACTATCCTTGAACTGATGCTAACCCTAACCCTAACCCTAACACTATCCTAGGCCTGATGATAACCCTAACCCTAACCCTAACACTATCCTAGGGCTGATGCTAACCCTAACCCTAACCCTAACACTATCCTAGGGCTGATGCTAACCCTAACCCTAACACTATCATAGGCCTGATGATAACCCTAACCCTAACCCTAACACTATCCTAGGGCTGATGCTAACCCTAACCATAACACTATCCTAGGCCTGATGCTAACCCTAACCCTAACCCTAACACTATCCTAGGGCTGATGCTAACCCTAACCCTAACACTATCCTAGGGCTGATGCTAACCCTAACCCTAACCCTAACACTATCCTAGGGCTGATGCTAACCCTAACGCTAACACTATCCTAGGCCTGATGATAACCCTAACCCTAACCCTAACACTATCCTAGGGCTGATGCTAACCCTAACGCTAACCCTAGCATTATCCCAGGGCTGATGCTAGCCCTAACCCTAACACTATCCTAGGGCTGATGCTAACCCTAACACTAACACTATCCTAGGGCTGATGGTAACGCTAACCCTAACCCTAACACTATCCTTGGGCTGATGCTAACCCTAACCCTAACCCTAACAATATACTAGGGCAGATGCTAACCCTAACGCTCACCCTAACGCTATCCTTGAACTGATGCTAACCCTAACCCTAACCCTAACACTATCCTAGGCCTGATGATAACCCTAACCCTAACCCTAACACTATCCTAGGCTTGATGATAACCCTAACCCTAACCCTAACACTATCCTAGGGCTGATGCTAACCCTAACCCTAACACTATCCTAGGGCTGATGCTAACCCTAACCCTAACCCTAACACTATCCTAGGCCTCATGCTAACCCTATCCCTAACCCTAACACTCTCCTAGGGCTGAGGCTAACCCTAACCCTAACACTATCCTAGGGCTGATGCTAACCCTAACCCTAACCCAAACACTATCCTAGGGTTGATGCTAACCCTAACCCTAACACTATCCTAGGGCTGATGCTAACCCTAACCCTAACCCTAACACTATCCTTGGGCTGATGCGAACCCTAACCCTAACACTATCCTGGGCCTGATGCTAACCCTAACCCTAACCCTAACACTATCCTAGGGCTGATGCTAACCCTAACACTACCACTATCCTTGGGCTGATGCTAACCCTAACCCTAACCCTAACAATATCCTAGGGCAGATGCTAACCATAACCCTAACCCTAACACTATGCTTGGGCTGATGCTCACCCTAACCCTAACACTATCCTGGGCCTGATGCTAACCCTAACCCTAACCCTAACACTATCCTAGGGCTGATGCTAACCCTAACCCTAACACTATCCTAGGGCTGATGCTAACCCTAACCCTAACCCAAACACTATCCTACGGTTGATGCTAACCCTAACCCTAACACTATCCTAGGGCTGATGCTAACCCTAACCCTATCCCTAACACTATCCTTGGGCTGATGCTAACCCTAACCCTAACACTATCCTGGGCCTGATGCTAACCCTAAACCTAACCCTAACACTATCCTAGGGCTGATGCTAACCCTAACCCTAACACTATCCTTGGGATGATGCTAACCCTAACCCTAAGCCTAACATTATCCAAGGGCAGATGCTAACCCTAACGCTAACCCTAACACTATCCTTGAACTGATGCTAACCCTAACCCTAACCCTAACACTATCCTAGCCCTGATGATAACCCTAACCCTAACCCTAACACTATCCTAGGGTTTATGTTAACCCTAACCATAACACTATCCTAGGGCTGATGCTAACTCTAACCCTAACCCTACACTATCCTAGGGCGGATGCTAACCCTAACCCTAACCCTAACACTATCCTAGGGCTGATGCTAACCCTAACACTAACACTATCCTAGGGCTGATGCTAACCCTAACTCTAACCCTAACATTATCCTAAGGCTGATGCTAACCCTAACCCTAACTCTAACACTATCTTAGGGCTTAGGCTAACCCTAACCCTAACACTATCCTAGGGCTGATGCTAACCCTAACCCTAACCCTAACACTATCCTAGGGCTGATGCTAACCCCAACCCTAACACTATCCTAGGGCTGATGCTAACCCTAACCCTGACCCTAACACTCTCCAAGGGCTGATGCTAACCCTAACCCTAACCCTAACACTATCCTAGGGCTGATGCTAACCCTAACCCTAACTCTAACACTATCTTAGGGCTGAGGCTAACCCTAACCCTAACACTATCCTACGGCTGATGATAACCCTAACCCTAACCGTAACACTATCCTAGGGCTGATGCTAATCCTAACCCTAACACTATCCTAGGCCTGATGCTAACCCTAACCCTAATCCTAACACTATCCTAGGGCTGATGCTAACCCTAACCCTAACACTATCCTAGGGCTGATGCTAACCCTAAACCTAACCTAACACTATCCTAGGGCTGATGCTAACCCTAACCCTAACACTATCCTAGGCCTGATGATAACCCTAACCCTAACCCTAACACTATCCTAGGGCTGATGCTAACCCTAACCCTAACACTAACCTAGGGCTGATGCTAACCCTAACTCTAACCCTAACACTATCCTAAGTCTGATGCTAACCCTAGACCTCACACTATACTAGGCCTGATGATAACCATAACCCTAACCTTAACACTATCCTAGGGCTGATGCTAACCCTAACCCTAACCCTAACACTATCCTAGAGCTGATGCTAACCCTAACCCTAACACTATCCTAGGCCTGATGATAACCCTAACCCTAACCCTGACACTATCCTAGGGCTGATGCTAACCCTAACCCTAACACTATCCTAGGGCTGATGCTAACCTTAACCCTAACCCTAACACTATCCTAGGACTGATGCTAACCCTATCCCTAACCCTAACACTCTCCTAGGGCTGAGGCTAACCCTAACCCTAACACTATCCTAGGGCTGATGCTAACCCTAACCATAACCCAAACACTATCCTAGGGTTGATGCTAACCCTAACCCTAACACTATCCTAGGGCTGATGCTAACCCTAACCCTAACCCTAACACTATCCTTGGGCTGATGCTAACCCTAACCCTAACACTATCCTGGGCCTGATGCTAACCTAACCCTGACCCTAACACTATCCTAGGGCTGATGCTAACCCTAACCCTAACACTAACCTTGGGCTGATGCTAACCCTAACCCTAACCCTAACAATATCCTAGGGCAGATGCTAACCCTAACGCTAACCCTAACACTATCCTTGAACTGATGCTAACCCTAACCCTAACCCTAACACTATCCTAGGCCTGATGATAACCCGAACCCTAACCCTAACACTATCCTAGGCCTGATGATAACCCTAACCCTAACCCTGACACTATCCTAGGGCTGATGCTAACCTTAACCCTAACACTATCCTAGGGCTGATGCTAACCCTAACCCTAACCCTAACCCTATCCTAGGCCTGATGCTAACCCTATCCCTAACCCTAACACTCTCCTAGGGCTGAGGCTAACCCTAACCCTAACACTATCCTAGGGCTGATGCTAACCCTAACCCTAACCCAAACACTATCCTAGGGTTGATGCTAACCCTAACCCTAACACTATCCTAGGGCTGATGCTAACCCTAACCCTAAACCTAACACTATCCTTGGGCTGATGCTAACCCTAACCCTAACACTATCCTGGGCCTGATGCTAACCCTAACCCTAAACCTAACACTATCCTAGGGCTGATGCTAACCCGAACCCTAACACTATCCTTGGGCTGATGCTAACGCTAACCCTAACCCTAACAATATCCTAGGGCAGATGCTAACCATAACCCTAACCCTAACACTATCCTTGGGCTGATGCTAACCCTAACCCTAACATTATCCTGGGCCTGATGCTAACCCTAACCCTAACCCTAACACTATCCTAGGGCTGATGCTAACGCTAACCCTAACACTATCCTTGGGCTGATGCTAACCCTAACCCTAAGCCTAACATTATCCTAGGGCAGATGCTAACCCTAACGCTAACCCTAACACTATCCTTGAAATGATGCTAACCCTAACCCTAACCCTAACACTATCCTAGCCCTGATGATAACCCTAACCCTAACCCTAACACTATCCAAGGGTTTATGTTAACCCTAACCCTAACACTATCCTAGGGCTGATGCTAACCCTAACCCTAACCCAAACACTATCCTAGGGCTGATGCTAACCCTAACACTAACACTATCCTAGGGCGGATGCTAACCCTAACCCTAACCCTAACACTATCCTAGGGCTGATGCTAACCCTAACCCTAACCCTAACACTATCCTAGGCCTGATGCTAACCCTATCCCTAACCCTAACACTCTCCTAGGGCTGAGGCTAACCCTAACCCTAACACTATCCTAGGGCTGATGCTAACCCTAACCCTAACCCAAACACTATCCTAGGGTTGATGATAACCCTAACCCTAACACTATCCTAGGGCTGATGCTAACCCTAACCCTAACCCTAACACTATCCTTGGGCTGATGCTAACCCTAACCCTAACACTATCCTGGGCCTGATGCTAACCCTAACCCTAACCCTAACACTATCATAGGGCTGATGCTAACCCTAACCCTAACACTATCCTTGGGCTGATGCTAACCCTAACCCTAACCCTAACACTATCCTAGGGCAGATGCTAACCCTAACGCTAACCCTAACACTATCCTTGAACTGATGCTAACCCTAACCCTAACCCTAACATTATCCTAGGCCTGATGATAACCCTAACCCTAACCCTAACACTATCCTAGGGTTTATGTTAACCCTAACCCTAACACTATCCTAGGGCTGATGCTAACCCTAACCCTAACCCTAACACTATCCTAGAGCGGATGCTAACCCTAACCCTAACCCTAACACTATCCTAGGGCAGATGCTAACCCTAACACTAGCACTATCCTAGGGCTGAAGCTAACCCTAACCCTAACCCTAACACTCTCCAAGGGCTGATGCTAACCCTAACCCTAACCCTAACACTATCCTAGGGCTGATGCTAACCCTAAACCTAACACTATCCCAGGGCTGATGCTAACCCTAACCCTAACCCTAACACTATCCTAGGGTTGATGCTAACCCTAACCCTAACACTATCCTAGGGCTGATGCTAACCCTAACCCTAACCCCAACGTTATCCTAGGGCTGATGCTAACCCTAACCCTAACACTATCCTAGGGCTGATGCTAACCCTAACCCTAACCCTAACAATAACCTAGGGCTGATGCTAACCCTAACCCTAACACTATCCTAGGGCTGATGCTAACCCTAACCCTAACCCTAACACTATCCTAGGGCTGATGCTAACCCTAACCCTAACACTATCCTAGGGCTGATGCTAACCCTAACCCTAACCCTAACACTATCCTTGGGCTGATGCTAACCCTAACAATAACACGATCCTAGGGCTGATGCTAACCCTAACCCTAACCCTAACACTATCCTAGGGCTGATGCTAACCCTAACCCTAACCCAAACACTATCCTAGGCTTGATGCTAACCCTAACCCTAACACTATCCTAGGGCTGATGCTAACCCTAACCCTAACCCTAACACTCTCCTGGGGCTGATGCTAACCCTAACCCTAACACTATCATGGGCCTGATGCTAACCCTAACCCTAACCCTAACACTATCCTAGGGCTGATGCTAACCCTAACCCTAACACTATACTTGGGCTGATGCTAACCCTAACCCTAACCCTAACACTATCCTAGGGCAGATGCTAACCCTAACGCTAACCCTAACACTATCCTTGAACTGATGCTAACCCTAACCCTAACCCTAACACTATCCTAGGCCTGATGATAACCCTAACCCTAACCCTAACACTATCCTAGGGTTTATGTTAACCCTAACCCTAACACTATCCTAGGGCTGATGCTAACCATAACCCTAACCCTAACACTATCCTAGGGCGGATGCTAACCCTAACCCTAACCCTAGCACTATCCTAGGGCTGATGCTAACCCTAACACTAACACTATCCTAGGGCTGATTCTAACCCTAACCCTAACCCTAACATTATCCTAGGGCGGATGCTAACCCTAACCCTAACCCTAACACTATCCTAGGGCTGATGCTAACCCTAACCATAACACTATCCTAGGCATGATGCTAACCCTAACCCTAACCCTAACACTATCCTAGGGCTGATGCTAACCCTAACCCTAACACTATCCTAGGGCTGATGCTAACCCTAACCCTAACCCTAACACTATCCTGGGGCTGATGCTAACCCTAACCCTAACCCAAACACTATCCTAGGGCTGATGCTAACCCTAACACTAACACTATCCTAGGGCGGATGCTAACCCTAACCCTAACCCTAACACTATCCTAGGGCTGATGCTAACCCTAACCCTAACCCTAACACTATCCTAGGGCTGATGCTAACCCTAACCCTAACCCAAACACTATCCTAGGGTTGATGCTAACCCTAACCCTAACACTATCCTAGGGCTGATGCTAACCCTAACCCTAACCCTAACACTATCCTTGGGCTGATGTTACCCTAACTCTAACACTATCCTGGGCCTGATGCTAACCCTAACCCTAACCCTAACACTATCCTAGGGCTGAGGCTAACCCTAACCCTAACACTATCCTTGGGCTGATGCTAACCCTAACCCTAAAACTAACACTATCCTAGGGCAGATGCTAACCCTAACGCTAACCCTAACACTATCCTTGAACTGATGCTAACCCTAACCCTAACCCTAACACTATCCTAGGCCTGATGATAACCCTAACCCTAACCCAAACACTATCCTAAGTCTGATGCTAACTCTAGCCCTCACACTATCCTAGGCCTGATGATAACCCTAACCCTAACCTTAACACTATCCTAGGCCTGTTGCTAACCCTATCCCTAACCCTAACACTCTCCTAGGGCTGAGGCTAACCCTAACCCTAACACTATCCTAGGGCTGATGCTAACCCTAACCCTAACCCAAACACTATCCTAGGGTTGATGCTAACCCTAACCCTAACACTATCCTAGGGCTGATGCTAACCCTAACCCTAACCCTAACACTATCCTTGGGCTGATGCTAACCCTAACCCTAACACTATCCTGGGCCTGATGCTAACCCTAACCCTAACCCTAACACTATCATAGGGCTGATGCTAACCCTAACCCTAACACTATCCTTGGGCTGATGCTAACCCTAACCCTAACCCTAACACTATCCTAGGGCAGATGCTAACCCTAACGCTAACCCTAACACTATCCTTGAACTGATGCTAACCCTAACCCTAACCCTAACACTATCCTAGGCCTGATGATAACCCTAACCCTAACCCTAACACTATCCTAGGATTTATGTTAACCCTAACCCTAACACTATCCTAGGGCTGATGCTAACCCTAACCCTAACCCTAACACTATCCTAGGGCGGTTGCTAACCCTAACCCTAACCCTAACACTATCCTAGGGCTGATGCTAACCCTAACCCTAACACTATCCTAGGGCTGATGCTAACCCTAAGACTAACACTATCCTAGGGCTGATGCTAACCCTAACCCTAACCCTAACATTATCCTAGGGCTGATGCTAACCCTAACCCTAACTCTAACACTGTCTTAGGGCTGAGGCTAACACTAACCCTAACACTGTCCTACGGCTGATGCTAACCCTAACCCTAACCCTAACACTATCCTAGGGCTGATGCTAACCCTACCCCTAACACTATCCTAGGGCTGATGCTAACCCTAACCCTAACCCTAACACTATCCTAGGGCTGATGTTAACCCTAACCCTAACACTATCCTAGGGCTGATGCTAACCCTAACCCTAACCCTAACACTATCCTAGGGCTGATGCTAACCGTAACCCTAACACTATCCTAGGCCTGATGATAACCCTAACCCTAACCCTAACACTATCCTCGGGCTGATGCTAACCCTAACCCTAACACTGTCCTAGGGCTGATGCTAACGCTAATCTAACCCTAACACTATCCTAGGGCTGATGCTAACCCTAACGCTAACCCTAACACTATCTTTGAACTGATGATAACCCTAACCCTAACCCTAACACTATCCTAGGGCTGATGCTAACCCTAACCCTAACCCTAACACTATCCTTGGGCTGATGCTAACCCTAACCCTAACACTATCCTGGGCCTGATGCTAACCCTAACCCTAACCCTAACACTATCATAGGGCTGATGCTAACCCTAACCCTATCACTATCCTTGGGCTGATGCTAACCCTAACCCTAACCCTAACACTATCCTAGGGCAGATGCTAACCCTAACGCTAACCCTAACACTATCCTTGAACTGATGCTAACCCTAACCCTAACCCTAACACTATCCTAGGCCTGATGATAACCCTAACCCTAACCCTAACACTATCCTAGGATTTATGTTAACCCTAACCCTAACACTATCCTAGGGCTGATGCTAACCCTAACCCTAACCCTAACACTATCGTAGGGCGGTTGCTAACCCTAACCCTAACACTAACACTATCCTAGGGCTGATGCTAACCCTAACCCTAACACTATCCTAGGGCTGATGCTAACCCTAACACTAACACTATTCTAGGGCTGATGCTAACCCTAACCCTAACCCTAACATTATCCTAGGGCTGATGCTAACCCTAACCCTAACTCTAACACTATCTTAGCGCTGAGGCTAACCCTAACCCTAACACTCTCCACGGGCTGATGCTAACCCTAACCCTAACCCTAACACTATCCTAGGGCTGATGCTAACCCTAACCCTAACACTATCCTAGGGCTGATGCTAACCCTAACCCTAACACTATCCTAGGGCTGATATTAACCCTAACCCTAACACTATCCTAGGGCTGATGCTAACCCTAACCCTAACCCTAACACTATCCTAGGGCTGATGCTAACCATAACCCTAACACTATCCTAGGCCTGATGATAACCCTAACCCTAACCCTAACACTATCGTAGGGCTGATGCTAACCCTAACCCTAACACTGTCCTAGGGCTGATGCTAACCCTAATCTAACCCTAACACTATCCTAGGGCTGATGCTAACCCTAACGCTAACCCTAACACTATCTTTGAACTGATGATAACCCTAACCCTAACGCTAACACTATCCTAGGCCTGATGATAACCCTAACCCTAAACCTAACACTATCCTAGGGTTTATGTTAACCCTAAACCTAACACTATCCTAGGGCTGAAGCTAACCCTAACCCTAACCCTAACACTCTCCAAGGGCTGATGCTAACCCTAACCCTAACCCTAACACTATCCTAGGGCTGATGCTAACCGTAACCCTAACACTATCCTAGGGCTGATGCTAACCCTAACCCTAACCCTAACACTATCCTAGGGTTGATGCTAACCCTAACCCTAACACTATCCTAGGGCTCATGCTAACCCTAACCCTAACCCCAACGTTATCCTAGGGCTGATGCTAACCCTAACCCTAACACTATCCTAGGGCTGATGCTAACCCTAACCCTAACCCTAACAATAACCTAGGGCTGATGCTAACCCTAACCCTAACACTATCCTAGGGCTGATGCTAACCCTAACCCTAACCCTAACACTATCCTAGGGCCGATGCTAACCCTAACCCTAACACTATCCTAGGGCTGATGCTAACCCTAACCCTAACCCTAACACTATCCTAGGGCCGATGCTAACCCTAACACTAACACTATCCTAGGGCTGATGCTAACCCTAACCCTAACCCTAACACTATCCTAGGGCTGATGCTAACCCTAACCCTAACCCAAACACTATCCTAGGGTTGATGCTAACCCTAACCCTAACACTATCCTAGGGCTGATGCTAACCCTAACCCTAACCCTAACACTATCCTTGGGCTGATGCTAACCCTAACCCTAACCCTAACACTATCCTAGGGCTGATGCTAACCCTAACCCTAACACTATACTTGGGCTGATGCTAACACTAACCCTAACCCTAACACTATCCTAGGGCAGATGCTAACTCTAACGCTAACCTTAACACTATCCTTGAACTGATGCTAACCCTAACCCTAACCCTAACACTATCCTAGGCCTGATCATAACCCTAACCCTAACCCTAACACTATCCTAGGTTTTATGTTAACCCTAACCCTAACACTATCCTAGGGCTGATGCTAACCCTAACCCTAACCCTAACACTATCCTAGGGCGGATGCTAACCCTAACCCTAACCCTAACACTATCCTAGGGCTGATGCTAACCCTAACACTAACACTATCCTAGGGCTGATGCTAACCCTAACCCTAACCCTAACATTATCCTAGGGCGGATGCTAACCCTAACCCTAACCCTAACACTATCCTAGGGCTGATGCTAACCCTAACCCTATCACTATCCTAGGCCTGATGCTAACCCTAACCCTAACCCTAACACTATCCTAGGGCTGATGCTAACCCTAACCCTAACACTATCCTAGGGCTGATGCTCACCCTAACCCTAAACCTAACACTATCCTCGGGGGGATGCTAACCCTAACCCTAACCCTAACACTATCCTAGGGCTGATGCTAACCCTAACAGTAACACTATCCTAGGGCTGATGCTACCCCTAACCCTAACCCTAACACTCTCCAAGGGCTGATGCTAACCCTAACCCTAACCCTAACACTATCCTAGGGCTGATGCTAACCCTAACCCTAACACTATCCTAGGGCTGATGCTAACCCTAACCCTAACCTTAACACTATCCTTGGGCTGATGCTACCCCTAACCCTAACACTATCCTGGGCCTGATGCTAACCCTAACCCTAACCCTAACACTATCCTAGGGCTGATGCTAACCCTAACCCTAACACTATCCTTGGGCTGATGCTAACCCTAACCCTAACCCTAACACTATCCTAGGGCAGATGCTAACCCTAACGCTAACCCTAACACTATCCTTGAACTGATGCTAACCCTAACCCTAACCCTAACACTATCCTAGGCCTGATGATAACCCTAACCCTAACCCTAACACTATCCTAAGTCTGATGCTAACTCTAGCCCTCACACTATCCTAGGCCTGATGATAACCCTAACCCTAACCTTAACACTATCCTAGGGCTGATGCTAACCCTAACCCTAACCCTAACAGTATCCTAGAGCTGATTCTAACCCTAATCCTAACACTATCCTAGGCCTGATGATAACCCTAACCCTAACCCTGACAGTATCCTAGGGCTGATGCTAACCCTAACCCTAACACTATCCTAGGGCTGATGCTAACACTAACCCTAACCCTAACACTATCCTAGGCCTGATGCTAACCCTATCCCTAACCCTAACACTCTCCTAGGGCTGACGCTAACCCTAACCCTAACACTATCCTAGGGCTGATGCTAACCCTAACCCTAACCCAAACACTATCCTAGGGTTGATGCTAACCCTAACCCTAACACTATCCTAGGGCTGATGCTAACCCTAACCCTAACCCTAACACTATCCTTGGGCTGATGCTAACCCTAACCCTAACACTATCCTGGGCCTGATGCTAACCCTAACCCTAACCCTAACACTATCATAGGGCTGATGCTAACCCTAACCCTAACACTATCCTTGGGCTGATGCTAACCCTAACCCTAACCCTAACACTATCCTAGGGCAGATGCTAACCCTAACGCTAACCCTAACACTATCCTTGAACTGATGCTAACCCTAACCCTAACCCTAACACTATCCTGGGATTTATGTTAACCCTAACCCTAACACTATCCTAGGGCTGATGCTAACCCTAACCCTAACCCTAACACTATCCTAGGGCGGATGCTAACCCTAACACTAACACTATCCTAGGGCTGATGCTAACCCTAACCCTAACCCTAACATTATCCTAGGGCGGATGCTAACCATAACCCTAACCCTAACACTATCCTAGGGCTGATGCTAACCCTAACACTAACACTATCCTAGGCCTGATGCTAACCCTAACCCTAACCCTAACACTATCCTAGGGCTGATGCTAACCCTAACCCTAACACTATCCTAGGGCTGATGCTAACCCTAACACTAACACTATCCTAGGGCTGATGCTAACCCTAACCCTAACCCTAACACTCTCCAAGGGCTGATGCTAACCCTAACCCTAACCCTCACACTATCCTAGGGCTGATGCTAACCCTAACCCTAACTCTAACACTATCTTAGGGCTGAGGCTAACCCTAACCCTAACACTATCCTACGACTGATGCTAACCCTAACCCTAACCCTAACACTATCCTAGGGCTGATGCTAACCCTAACACTAACACTATCCTAGGGCTGATGCTAACCCTAACCCTAACCCTAACACTATCCTAGGGCTGATGCTAACCCTATCCCTAACACTATCCTAGGGCTGATGCTAACCCTAACCCTAACCCTAACACTATCCTAGGGCTAATGTTAACCGTAACCCTAACACTATCCTAGGCCTGATGATAACCCTAACCCTAACCCTAACACTATCCTAGGGCTGATGCTAACCCTAACCCTAACACTATCCTAGGGCTGATTCTAACCCTAACTCTAACCCTAACACTATCCTAGGGCTGATGCTAACCCTAACGCTAACCCTAACACTATCCTTGAACTGATGCTAACCCTAACCCTAACCCTAACACTATCCTAGGCCTGATGATAACCCTAACCCTAAGCCTAACACTATCCTAGGGTTTATGTTAACCCTAACCCTAACACTATCCTAGGGCTGATGCTAACCCTAACCCTAAACCTAACACTACCCTAGGGCGGATGCTAACCCTAACCCTAACCCTAACACTATCCTAGGGCTGATGCTAACCCTAACACTACCACTATCCTAGGGCTGAAGTTAACCCTAACCCTAACCCTAACACTC
The DNA here is from genome assembly GCF_020740605.2 of Lemur catta. Taxonomy (NCBI): domain Eukaryota; kingdom Metazoa; phylum Chordata; class Mammalia; order Primates; family Lemuridae; genus Lemur; species Lemur catta. The sequence goes on along the minus strand of NW_025423856.1, from coordinate 325,477 downwards.
TCCAAGGGCTGATGCTAACCCTAACCCTAACCCTAACACTATCCTAGGGCTGATGCTAACCCTAACCCTAACACTATCCTAGGGCTGATGCTAACCCTAACCCTAACCCTAACACTATCCTAGGGTTGATGCTAACCCTAACCCTAACACTATCCTAGGGCTGATGCTAACCCTAACCCTAACCCTCACACTATCCTAGGGCTGATGCTAACCCTAACCCTAACACTATCCTAGGGCTGATGCTAACCCTAACCCTAACCCTAACACTAACCTAGGGCTGATGCTAACCCTAACCCTAACACTATCCTAGGGCTGATGCTAACCCTAACCCTAACCCTAACACTATCCTAGGGCTGATGCTAACCCTAACCCTAACACTATCCTATGGCTGATGCTAACCCTAACCCTAACCCTAACACTATCCTAGGGCTGATGCTAACCCTAACAGTTACACTATCCTAGGGCTGATGCTAACCCTAACCCTAACCCTAACACTATCCTGGGGCTGATGCTAACCCTAACCCTAACCCAAACACTATCCTAGGGTTGATGCTAACCCTAACCCTAACACTATCCTAGGGCTGATGCTAACCCTAACCCTAACCCTAACACTATCCTTGGGCTGATGCTAACCCTAACCCTAACACTATCCTGGGCCTGATGCTAACCCTAACCCTAACCCTAACACTATCCTACGGCTGATGCTAACCCTAACCCTAATACTATCCTTGGGCTGATGCTAACCCTAATCCTAACCCTAACACTATCCTAGGGCAGATGCTAACCCTAACGCTCACCCTAACAGTATCCTAGGGTTTATGTTAACCCTAACCCTAACACTATCCTAGGGCTGATGCTAACCCTAACGCTAACCCTAACACTATCCTAGGGCGGATGCTAACCCTAACCCTAACCCTAACACTATCCTAGGGCTGATGCTAACCCTAACACTAACACTATCCTAGGGCTGATGCTAACCCTAACCCTAACCCTAACATTATCCTAGGGCGGATGCTAACCCTAACCCTAACCCTAACACTATCCTAGGGCTGATGCTAACCCTAACACTAACACTATCCTAGGCCTGATGCTAACCCTAACCCTAACCCTAACACTATCCTAGGGCTGATGCTAACCCTAACCCTAACACTATCCTAGGGCTGATGCTAACCCTAACACTAACACTATCCTTGGGCTGATGCTAACCCTAACCCTAACCCTAACACTCTCCACGGGCTGATGCTAACCCTAAACCTAACCCTAACACTATCCTAGGGCTGATGCTAACCCTAACCCTAACTCTAACACTATCTTAGGGCTGAGGCTAACCTTAACCCTAAGACTATCCTACGGCTGATGCTAACCCTAACCCTAACCCTAACACTATCCTAGGGCTGATGCTAACCCTAACCCTAACACTATCCTAGGCCTGATGCTAACCCTAACCCTAACCCTAACACTATCCTAGGGCTGATGCTAACCCTAACCCTAACACTATCCTAGGGCTGATGCTAACCCTAACCCTAACCCTAACACTATCCTAGGGCTGATGCTAACCCTAACCCTAACACTATCCTAGGCCTGATGATAACCCTAACCCTAACCCTAACACTATCCTAGGGCTGATGCTAACCCTAACCCTAACACTATCCTAGGGCTGATGCTAACCCTAACCCTAACCCTAACACTATCCTAAGTCTGATGCTAACCCTAGACCTCACACTATACTAGGCCTGATGATAACCAGAACCCTAACCTTAACACTATCCTAGGGCTGATGCTAACCCTAACCCTAACCCTAACACTATCCTAGAGCTGATGCTAACCCTAACCCTAACACTATCCTAGGCCTGATGATAACCCTAACCCTAACCCTGACACTATCCTAGGGCTGATGCTAACCCTAACCGTAACACTATCCTAGGGCTGATGCTAACCCTAACGCTAACCCTAACACTATCCTAGGCCTGATGCTAACCCTATCCCTAACCCTAACACTCTCCTAGGGCTGAGGCTAACCCTAACCCTAACACTATCCTAGGGCTGATGCTAACCCTAACCCTAACCCAAACACTATGCTAGGGTTGATGCTAACCCTAACCCTAACACTATCCTAGGGCTGATGCTAACCCTAACCCTAACCCTAACACTATCCTTGGGCTGATGCTAACCCTAACCCTAACACTATCCTGGGCCTGATGCTAACCCTAACCCTAACCCTAACACTATCCTAGGGCTGATGCTAACCCTAACCCTAACACTATCCTTGGGCTGATGCTAACCCTAACCCTAACCCTAACAATATCCTAGGGCATATGCTAACCCTAACCCTAACCCTAACACTATCCTTGGGCTCATGCTAACCCTAACCCTAACACTATCCTGGGCCTGATGCTAACCCTAACCCTAACCCTAACACTATCATAGGGCTGATGCTAACCCTAACCCTAACACTATCCTTGGGCTGATGCTAACCCTAACCCTAACCCTAACACTATCCTAGGGCGGATGCTAACCCTAACCCTAACCCTAACACTATCCGAGGGCTGATGCTAACCCCAACACTAACACTATCCTAGGGCTGATGCTAACCCTAACCCTAACCCTAACATTATCATAGGGCTGATGCTAACCCTAACCCTAACTCTAACACTATCTTAGGGCTGAGGCTAACCCTAACCCTAACACAATCCTACGGCTGATGCTAACCCTAACCCTAACCCTAACACTATCCTAGGGCTGATGCTAACCCTAATCCTAACACTATCCTAGGGCTGATGCTAACCCTAACCCTAACCCTAACACTATCCTAGGGCTAATGTTAACCCTAACCCTAACACTATCCTAGGGCTGATGCTAACCCTAACCCTAACCCTAACACTATCCTAGGGCTGATGCTAACCGTAACCCTAACACTATCCTAGGCCTGATGATAACCCTAACCCTAACCCTAACTCTATCCTAGGGCTGATGCTAACCCTAACCCTAACACTGTCCTAGGGCTGATGCTAACCCTAACCCTAACCCTAACACTATCCTAGGGCTGATGCTAACCCTAACGCTAACCCTAACACTATCTTTGAACTGATGCTAACCCTAACCCTAACCCTAACACTATCCTAGGCCTGATGATAACCCTAACCATAACCCTAACACTATCCTAGGGTTTATGTTAACCCTAACCCTAACACTATCCTAGGGCAGATGCTAACCCTAACGCTAACCCTAACACTATCCTTGAACTGATGCTAACCCTAACCTTAACCCTAACACTATCCTAGGCCTGATGATAACCCTAACCCTAACCCTAACACTATCCTAGGGTTTATGTTAACCCTAACCCTAACACTATCCTAGGGCTGATACTAACCCTAACCCTAACCCTAACACTATCCTAGGGCGGATGCTAACCCTAACCCTAACCCTAACACTATCCTAGGGCTGATGCTAACCCTAACACTAACACTATCCTAGGGCTGATGCTAACCCTAACCCTAACCCTAACATTATCCTAGGGCGGATGCTAACCCTAACCCTAACCCTAACACTATCCTAGGGGTGATGCTAACCCTAACACTAACACTATCCTAGGCCTGAGGCTAACCCTAACACTAACCCTGACACTATCCTAGGGCTGATGCTAACCCTAACCCTAACACTATCCTAGGGCTGAGGCTAACCATAACACTAACACTATCCTAGGGCTGATGCTAACCCTAACCCTAACCATAACACTCTCCAAGGGCTGATGCTAACCCTAACCCTAACCCTAACACTATCCTAGGGCTGATGCTAACCCTAACCCTAACTCTAACACTATCTTAGGGCTGAGGCTAACCCTAACCCTAACACTATCCTACGGCTGATTATAACCCTAACCCTAACCCTAACACTATCCTAGGGCTGATGCTAACCCTAACCCTAACACTATCCTAGGCCTGATGCTAACCCTAACCCTAACCCTAACACTATCCTAGGGCTGATGCTAACCCTAACCCTAACACTATCCTAGGGCTGATGCTAACCCTAACCCTAACCCTAACACTATCCTAGGGCTGATGCTAACCCTAACCGTAACACTATCCTAGGCCCGATGATAATCCTAACACTAACCCTAACACTATCCTAGGGCTGATGCTAACCCTAACCCTAACACTATCCTAGGGCTGATGCTAACCCTAACCCTAACCCTAACACTATCCTAAGTCTGATGCTAACCCTAGACCTCACATTATACTAGGCCTGATGATAACCATAACCCTAACCTTAACACTATCCTAGGGCTGATGCTAACCCTAACCCTAACCCTAGCACTATCCTAGAGCTGATTCTAACCCTAACCCTAACACTATCCTAGGCCTGATGATAACCCTAACCCTAACCCTGACACTATCCTAGGGCTGATGCTAACCCTAACCCTAACACTATCCTAGGGCTGATGCTAACCCTAACCCTAAACCTAACACTATCCTAGGCCTGATGCTAACCCTATCCCTAACCCTAACACTCTCCTAGGGCTGAGGCTAACCCTAACCCTAACACTATCCTAGAGCTGATGCTAACCCTAACCCTAACCCAAACACTATCCTAGGGTTGATGCTAACCCTAACCCTAACACTATCCTAGGGCTCATGCTAACCCTAACCCTAACCCTAACACTATCCTTGGGCTGATGCTAACCCTAACCCTAACACTATCCTGGGCCTGATGCTGACCCTAACCCTAACCCTAACACTATCCTAGGGCTGATGCTAACCCTAACCCTAACACTATCCTTGGGCTGATGCTAACCCTAACCCTAACCCTAACACTATCCTAGGGCAGATGCTAACCCTAACGCTAACCCTAACACTATCCTTGAACTGATGCTAACCCTAACCCTAACCCTAACACTATCCTGGGATTTATGTTAACCCTAACCCTAACACTATCCTAGGGCTGATGCTAACCCTAACCCTAACCCTAACACTATCCTAGGGCGGATGCTAACCCTAACACTAACACTATCCTAGGGCTGATGCTAACCCTAACCCTAAACCTAACATTATCCTAGGGCGGATGCTAACCATAACCCTAACCCTAACACTATCCTAGGGCTGATGCTAACCCTAACACTAACACTATCCTAGGCCTGATGCTAACCCTAACCCTAACCCTAACACTATCCTAGGGCTGATGCTAACCCTAACCCTAACACTATCCTAGGGCTGATGCTAACCCTAACACTAACACTATCCTAGGGCTGATGGTAACCCTAACCCTAACCCTAACACTCTCCAAGGGCTGATGCTAACCCTAACCCTAACCCTCACACTATCCTAGGGCTGATGCTAACCCTAACCCTAACTCTAACACTATCTTAGGGCTGAGGCTAACCCTAACCCTAACACTATCCTACGACTGATGCTAACCCTAACCCTAACCCTAACACTATCCTAGGGCTGATGCTAACCCTAACACTAACACTATCCTAGGGCTGATGCTAACCCTAACCCTAACCCTAACACTATCCTAGGGCTGATGCTAACCCTATCCCTAACACTATCCTAGGGCTGATGCTAACCCTAACCCTAACCCTAACACTATCCTAGGGCTAATGTTAACCGTAACCCTAACACTATCCTAGGCCTGATGATAACCCTAACCCTAACCCTAACACTATCCTAGGGCTGATGCTAACCCTAACCCTAACACTATCCTAGGGCTGATTCTAACCCTAACTCTAACCCTAACACTATCCTAGGGCTGATGCTAACCCTAACGCTAACCCTAACACTATCCTTGAACTGATGCTAACCCTAACCCTAACCCTAACACTATCCTAGGCCTGATGATAACCCTAACCCTAAGCCTAACACTATCCTAGGGTTTATGTTAACCCTAACCCTAACACTATCCTAGGGCTGATGCTAACCCTAACCCTAAACCTAACACTACCCTAGGGCGGATGCTAACCCTAACCCTAACCCTAACACTATCCTAGGGCTGATGCTAACCCTAACACTACCACTATCCTAGGGCTGAAGTTAACCCTAACCCTAACCCTAACACTCTCCAAGGGCTGATGCTAACCCTAACCCTAACCCTAACACTCTCCAAGGGCTGATGCTAACCCTAACCCTAACCCTAACACTATCCTAGGGCTGATGCTAACCCTAACCCTAACACTATCCTAGGGCTGATGCTAACCCTAACCCTAACCCTAACACTATTCTAGGGTTGATGCTAACCCTAACCCTAACACTATCCTAGGGCTGATGCTAACCCTAACCCTAACCCTCACACTATCCTAGGGCTGATGCTAACCCTAACCCTAACACTATCCTAGGGCTGATGCTAACCCTAACCCTAACCCTAACACTAACCCTGGGCTGATGCTAACCCTAACCCTAACACTATCCTAGGGCTGATGCTAACCCTAACCCTAACCCTAACACTATCCTAGGGCTGATGCTAACCCTAACCCTAACACTATCCTATGGCTGATGCTAACCCTAACCCTAACCCTAACACTATCCTAGGGCTGATGCTAACCCTAACAGTTACACTATCCTAGGGCTGATGCTAACCCTAACCCTAACCCTAACACTATCCTGGGGCTGATGCTAACCCTAACCCTAACCCAAACACTATCCTAGGGTTGATGCTAACCCTAACCCTAACACTATCCTGGGGCTGATGCTAACCCTAACCCTAACCCTAACACTATCCTTGGGCTGATGCTAACCCTAACCCTAACACTATCCTGGGCCTGATGCTAACCCTAACCCTAACCCTAACACTATCCTACGGCTGATGCTAACCCTAACCCTAATACTATCCTTGGGCTGATGCTAACCCTAATCCTAACCCTAACACTATCCTAGGGCAGATGCTAACCCTAACGCTCACCCTAACACTATCCTTGAACTGATGCTAACCCTAACCCTAACCCTAACACTATCCTAGGCCTGATGATAACCCTAACCCTAACCCTAACAGTATCCTAGGGTTTATGTTAACCCTAACCCTAACACTATCCTAGGGCTGATGCTAACCCTAACGCTAACCCTAACACTATCCTAGGGCGGATGCTAACCCTAACCCTAACCCTAACACTATCCTAGGGCTGATGCTAACCCTAACACTAACACTATCCTAGGGCTGATGCTAACCCTAACCCTAACCCTAACATTATCCTAGGGCGGATGCTAACCCTAACCCTAACCCTAACACTATCCTAGGGCTGATGCTAACCCTAACACTAACACTATCCTAGGCCTGATGCTAACCCTAACCCTAACCCTAACACTATCCTAGGGCTGATGCTAACCCTAACCCTAACACTATCCTAGGGCTGATGCTAACCCTAACACTAACACTATCCTTGGGCTGATGCTAACCCTAACCCTAACCCTAACACTCTCCACGGGCTGATGCTAACCCTAACCCTAACCCTAACACTATCCTAGGGCTGATGCTAACCCTAACCCTAACTCTAACACTATCTTAGGGCTGAGGCTAACCTTAACCCTAAGACTATCCTACGGCTGATGCTAACCCTAACCCTAACCCTAACACTATCCTAGGGCTGATGCTAACCCTAACCCTAACACTATCCTAGGCCTGATGCTAACCCTAACCCTAACCCTAACACTATCCTAGGGCTGATGCTAACCCTAACCCTAACACTATCCTAGGGCTGATGCTAACCCTAACCCTAACCCTAACACTATCCTAGGGCTGATGCTAACCCTAACCCTAACACTATCCTAGGCCTGATGATAACCCTAACCCTAACCCTAACACTATCCTAGGGCTGATGCTAACCCTAACCCTAACACTATCCTAGGGCTGATGCTAACCCTAACCCTAACCCTAACACTATCCTAAGTCTGATGCTAACCCTAGACCTCACACTATACTAGGCCTGATGATAACCATAACCCTAACCTTAACACTATCCTAGGGCTGATGCTAACCCTAACCCTAACCCTAACACTATCCTAGAGCTGATGCTAACCCTAACCCTAACACTATCCTAGGCCTGATGATAACCCTAACCCTAACCCTGACACTATCCTAGGGCTGATGCTAACCCTAACCCTAACACTATCCTAGGGCTGATGCTAACCCTAACGCTAACCCTAACACTATCCTAGGCCTGATGCTAACCCTATCCCTAACCCTAACACTCTCCTAGGGCTGAGGCTAACCCTAACCCTAACACTATCCTAGGGCTGATGCTAACCCTAACCCTAACCCAAACACTATCCTAGGGTTGATGCTAACCCTAACCCTAACACTATCCTAGGGCTGATGCTAACCCTAACCCTAACCCTAACACTATCCTTGGGCTGATGCTAACCCTAACAATAACACTATCCTGGGCCTGATGCTAACCCTAACCCTAACCCTAACACTATCCTAGGGCTGATGCTAACCCTAACCCTAACACTATCCTTGGGCTGATGCTAACCCTAACCCTAACCCTAACAATATCCTAGGGCATATGCTAACCCTAACCCTAACCCTAACACTATCCTTGGGCTCATGCTAACCCTAACCCTAACACTATCCTGGGCCTGATGCTAACCCTAACCCTAACCCTAACACTATCATAGGGCTGATGCTAACCCTAACCCTAACACTATCCTTGGGCTGATGCTAACCCTAACCCTAACCCTAACACTATCCTAGGGCGGATGCTAACCCTAACCCTAACCCTAACACTATCCGAGGGCTGATGCTAACCCCAACACTAACACTATCCTAGGGCTGATGCTAACCCTAACCCTAACCCTAACATTATCATAGGGCTGATGCTAACCCTAACCCTAACTCTAACACTATCTTAGGGCTGAGGCTAACCCTAACCCTAACACAATCCTACGGCTGATGCTAACCCTAACCCTAACCCTAACACTATCCTAGGGCTGATGCTAACCCTAATCCTAACACTATCCTAGGGCTGATGCTAACCCTAACCCTAACCCTAACACTATCCTAGGGCTAATGTTAACCCTAACCCTAACACTATCCTAGGGCTGATGCTAACCCTAACCCTAACCCTAACACTATCCTAGGGCTGATGCTAACCGTAACCCTAACACTATCCTAGGCCTGATGATAACCCTAACCCTAACCCTAACACTATCCTAGGGCTGATGCTAACCCTAACCCTAACACTGTCCTAGGGCTGATGCTAACCCTAACCCTAACCCTAACACTATCCTAGGGCTGATGCTAACCCTAACGCTAACCCTAACACTATCTTTGAACTGATGCTAACCCTAACCCTAACCCTAACACTATCCTAGGCCTGATGATAACCCTAACCATAACCCTAACACTATCCTAGGGTTTATGTTAACCCTAACCCTAACACTATCCTAGGGCAGATGCTAACCCTAACGCTAACCCTAACACTATCCTTGAACTGATGCTAACCCTAACCTTAACCCTAACACTATCCTAGGCCTGATGATAACCCTAACCCTAACCCTAACACTATCCTAGGGTTTATGTTAACCCTAACCCTAACACTATCCTAGGGCTGATACTAACCCTAACCCTAACCCTAACACTATCCTAGGGCGGATGCTAACCCTAACCCTAACCCTAACACTATCCTAGGGCTGATGCTAACCCTAACACTAACACTATCCTAGGGCTGATGCTAACCCTAACCCTAACCCTAACATTATCCTAGGGCGGATGCTAACCCTAACCCTAACCCTAACACTATCCTAGGGCTGATGCTAACCCTAACACTAACACTATCCTAGGCCTGAGGCTAACCCTAACACTAACCCTGACACTATCCTAGGGCTGATGCTAACCCTAACCCTAACACTATCCTAGGGCTGAGGCTAACCATAACACTAACACTATCCTAGGGCTGATGCTAACCCTAACCCTAACCATAACACTCTCCAAGGGCTGATGCTAACCCTAACCCTAACCCTAACACTATCCTAGGGCTGATGCTAACCCTAACCCTAACTCTAACACTATCTTAGGGCTGAGGCTAACCCTAACCCTAACACTATCCTACGGCTGATTATAACCCTAACCCTAACCCTAACACTATCCTAGGGCTGATGCTAACCCTAACCCTAACACTATCCTAGGCCTGATGCTAACCCTAACCCTAACCCTAACACTATCCTAGGGCGGATGCTAACCCTAACCCTAACACTATCCTAGGGCTGATGCTAACCCTAACCCTAACCCTAACACTATCCTAGGGCTGATGCTAACCCTAACCCTAACTCTAACACTATCTTAGGGCTGAGGCTAACCCTAACCCTAACACTATCCTACGGCTGATTATAACCCTAACCCTAACCCTAACACTATCCTAGGGCTGATGCTAACCCTAACCCTAACACTATCCTAGGGCTGATGCTAACCCTAACCCTAACCCTAACACTATCCTAAGTCTGATGCTAACCCTAGACCTCACATTATACTAGGCCTGATGATAACCATAACCCTAACCTTAACACTATCCTAGGGCTGATGCTAACCCTAACCCTAACCCTAACACTATCCTAGAGCTGATTCTAACCCTAACCCTAACACTATCCTAGGCCTGATGATAACCCTAACCCTAACCCTGACACTATCCTAGGGCTGATGCTAACCCTAACCCTAACACTATCCTAGGGCTGATGCTAACCCTAACCCTAACCCTAACACTATCCTAGGCCTGATGCTAACCCTATCCCTAACCCTAACACTCTCCTAGGGCTGAGGCTAACCCTAACCCTAACACTATCCTAGAGCTGATGCTAACCCTAACCCTAACCCAAACACTATCCTAGGGTTGATGCTAACCCTAACCCTAACACTATCCTAGGGCTCATGCTAACCCTAACCCTAACCCTAACACTATCCTTGGGCTGATGCTAACCCTAACCCTAACACTATCCTGGGCCTGATCCTGACCCTAACCCTAACCCTAACACTATCCTAGGGCTGATGCTAACCCTAACCCTAACACTATCCTTGGGATGATGCTAACCCTAACCCTAACCCTAACACTATCCTAGGGCTGATGCTAACCCTAACCCTAACCCTAACACTATCCTAGAGCTGATTCTAACCCTAACCCTAACACTATCCTAGGCCTGATGATAACCCTAACCCTAACCCTAACACTATCCTAGGCCTGATGATAACCCTAACCCTAACCCTGACACTATCCTAGGGCTGATGATAACCCTAACCCTAACACTATCCTAGGGCTGATGCTAACCCTAACCCTAACCCTAACACTATCCTAGGCCTGATGCTAACCCTATATCTAACCCTAACACTCTCCTAGGGCTGAGGCTAACCCTAACCCTAACACTATCCTAGGGCTGATGCTAACCCTAACCCTAACCCAAACACTATCCTAGGGTTGATGCTAACCCTAACCCTAACACTATCCTAGGGCTGATGCTAACCCTAACCCTAACCCTAACACTATCCTTGGGCTGATGCTAACCCTAACATTAACACTATCCTGGGCCTGATGCTAACCCTAACCCTAACCCTAACACTATCCTAGGGCTGATGCTAACCCTAACCCTAACACTATCCTTGGGCTGATGCTAAACCTAACCCTAAGCCTAACATTATCCTAGGGCAGATGCTAACCCTAACGCTAACCCTAACACTATCCTTGAACTGATGGTAACCCTAACCATAACCCTAACACTATCCTAGCCCAGGATGATAACCCTAACCCTAACCCTAACACTATCCTAGGGTTTATGTTAACCCTAACCCTAACACTATCCTATGGCTGATGCTAACCCTAACCCTAACAATAACACTATCCTAGGGCGGAAGCTAACCCTAACCCTAACACTAACACTATCCTAGGGCTGATGCTAACCCTAACACTAACACTATCCTAGGGCTGATGCTAACCCTAACCCTAACCCTAACATTATCCTAGGGCTGATGCTAACCCTAACCCTAACTCTAACACTATCTTAAGGCTTAGGCTAACCCTAACCCTAACACTATCCTAGGGCTGATGCTAACCCTAACCCTAACACTAACACTATCCTAGGGCTGATGCTAACCCTAACCCTAACACTATCCTAGGGCTGATGCTAACCCTAACCCTAACCCTAACACTATCCTAGGGCTGATGCTAACCCTAACCCTAACACTATCCTAGGCCTGATGATAACCCTAACCCTAACCCTAACACTATCCTAGGGCTGATGCTAACCTTAACGCTAACCCTAACATTATCCCAGGGCTGATGCTAACCCTAACCCTAACACTATCCTAGGGCTGATGCTAACCCTAACCCTAACCCTAACACTATCCTAGGGCGGATGCTAACCCAACCCTAACCCTAACCCTAACACAATCCTAGAGCTGATGCTAACCCTAAACCTAACCGTGACGCTAACCCTAATATTATCCTAGGGCTGATGCTAACCCTAACCCTAACCCTAACACTATCCTAGGGCTGATGCTAACCCTAACACTAACACTATCCTAGGGCTGATGGTAACCCTAACCCTACCCCTAACACTATCCTAGGGCTTATGCTAACCCTAACCCTAACGCTAACACTATCCTAGGGCTGAGGCTAACCCTAACACTATCCTAGGCCTGATGCTAACCCTAACCATAACCCTGACACTATCCTAGGGGTGATGCTAACCCTAACCCTAACACTATCCTAGGGCTGATGCTAACCCTAACACTAATACTATCCTAGGGCTGATGCTAACACTAACCCTAACCCTAACACTCTCCAAGGGCTGATGCTAACCCTAACCCTAACCCTAACACTATCCTAGGGCTGATGCTAACCCTAACCCTAACTCTAACACTATCTTAGGGCTGAGGCTAACCCTAACCCTAACACTATCCTACGGCTGATGATAACCCTAACCCTAACCCTAACACTATCCTTGGGCTGATGCTAACCCTAACCCTAACACTATCCTAGGCCTGATGCTAACCCTAACCCTAACCCTAACACTATCCTAGGGCTGATGCTAACCCTAAACCTAACACTATCCTAGGGCTGATGCTAACCCTAAACCTAACCCTAACACTATCCTAGGGCTGATGCTAACCCTAACCCTAACACTATCCTAGGCCTGATGATAACCCTAACCCTAACCCGAACACTATCCTAGGGCTGAAGCTAACCCTAACCCTAACCCTAACACTATCCTAAGTCTGATGCTAACCCCAGACCTCACACTATACTAGGCCTGATGATAACCATAACCCTAACCTTAACACTATCCTAGGGCTGATGTTAACCCTAACCCTAACCGTAACACTATCCTAGAGCTGATGCTAACCCTAACCCTAACACTATCCTAGGCCTAATGATAACCTTAACCCTAACCCTGACACTATCCTAGGGCTGATGCTAACCCTAACCCTAACCCTAACACTATCCTTGGGCTGATGCTAACCCTAACCCTAACACTATCCTGGGCCTGATGCTAACCCTAACCCTAACCCTAACACTATCCTAGGGCTGATGCTAACCCTAACCCTAACACTATCCTTGGGCTGATGCTAACCCTAACCCTAACCCTAACAATATCCTAGGGCAGATGCTAACCCTAACGCTAACCCTAACACTATCCTTGAACTGATGCTAACCCTAACCCTAACCCTAACACTATCCTAGGCCTGATGATAACCCTAACCCTAACCCTAACACTATCCTAGGGTTTATGTTAACCCTAACCCTAACACTATCCTAGGGCTGATGCTAACCCTAACGCTAACCCTAACACTATCCTAGGGCGGATGCTAACCCTAACCCTAACCCTAACACTATCCTAGGGCTGATGCTAACCCTAACACTAACACTATCCTAGGGCTGATGCTAACCCTAACCCTAACCCTAACATTATCCTAGGGCGGATGCTAACCCTAACCCTAAAACTAACACTATCCTAGGGCTGATGCTAACCCTAACACTAACACTATCCTAGGCCTGATGCTAACCCTAACCCTAACCCTAACACTATCCTAGGGCTGATGCTAACCCTAACCCTAACACTATCCTAGGGCTGATGCTAACCCTAACACTAACACTATCCTTGGGCTGATGCTAACCCTAATCCTAACCCTAACACTCTCCACGGGCTGATGCTAACCCTAACCCTAACCCTAACACTATCCTAGGTCTGATGCTAACCCTAACCCTAACTCTAACACTATCTTAGGGCTGACGCTAACCCTAACCCTAAGACTATCCTACGGCTGATGCTAACCCTAACCCTAACCCTAACACTATCCTAGGGCTGATGCTAACCCTAACCCTAACAGTATCCTAGGCCTGATGCTAACCCTAACCCTAACACTATCCTAGGGCTGATGCTAACCCTAACCCTAACACTATCCTAGGGCTGATGCTAACCCTAACCCTAACCCTAACACTATCCTAGGGCTGAGGCTAACCCTAACCCTAACACTATCCTAGGCCTGATGATAACCCTAACCCTAACCCTAACACTATCCTAGGGCTGATGCTCACCCTAACCCTAACACTATCCTAGGGCTGATGCTAACCCTAACCCTAACCCTAACACTATCCTAAGTCTGATGCTAACCCTAGACCTCACACTATACTAGGCCTGATGATAACCATAACCCTAACCTTAACACTATCATAGGGCTGATGCTAACCCTAACCCTAACCCTAACACTATCCTAGAGCTGATGCTAACCCTAACCCTAACACTATCCTAGGCCTGATGATAACCCTAACCCTAACCCTGACACTATCCTAGGGCTGATGCTAACCCTAACCCTAAGACTATCCTAGGGCTGATGCTAACCCTAACGCTATCCTAGGCCTGATGCTAACCCTATCCCTAACCCTAACACTCTCCTAGGGCTGAGGCTAACCCTAACCCTAACACTATCCTAGGGCTGATGCTAACCCTAACCCTAACCCAAACACTATCCTAGGGTTGATGCTAACCCTAACCCTAACACTATCCTAGGGCTGATGCTAACCCTAACCCTAACCCTAACACTATCCTTGGGCTGATGCTAACCCTAACCCTAACACTATCCTGGGCCTGATGCTAACCCTAACCCTAACCCTAACACTATCCTTGGGCTGATGCTAACCCTAACCCTAACACTATCCTTGGGCTGATGCTAACCCTAACCCTAACCCTAACAATATCCTAGGGCATATGCTAACCCTAACCCTAACGCTAACACTATCCTTGGGCTCATGCTAACCCTAACCCTAACACTATCCTGGGCCTGATGCTAACCCTAACCCTTACCCTAACACTATCCTAGGGCTGATGCTAACCCTAACCCTAACACTATCCTTGGGCTGATGCTAACCCTAACCCTAACCCTAACACTATCCTAGGGCTGATGCTAACCCTAACACTAACACTATCCTAGGGCTGATGCTAACCCTAACCCTAACCCTAACATTATCCTAGGGCTGATGCTAACCCTAACCCTAACTCTAACACTATCTTAGGGCTGAGGCTAACCCTAACCCTAACACTATCCTACGGCTGATGCTAACCCTAACCCTAACCCTAACACTATCCTAGGGCTGATGCTAACCCTAATCCTAACACTATCCTAGGGCTGATGCTAACCCTAACCCTAACCCTAACACTATCCTAGGGCTGATGTTAACCCTAACCCTAACACTATCCTAGGGCTGATGCTAACCCTAACCCTAACCCTAACACTATCCTAGGGCTGATGCTAACCGTAACCCTAACACTATCCTAGGCCTGATGATAACCCTAACCCTAACCCTAACACTATCCTAGGGCTGATGCTAACCCTAACCCTAACACTGTCCTAGGGCTGATGCTAACCCTAACCCTAACCCTAACACTATCCTAGGGCTGATGCTAACCCTAATCCTAACACTATCCTAGGGCTGATGCTAACCCTAACCCTAACCCTAACACTATCCTAGGGCTGATGTTAACCCTAACGCTAACACTATCCTAGGGCTGATGCTAACCCTAACCCTAACCCTAACACTATCCTAGGGCTGATGCTAACCGTAACCCTAACACTATCCTAGGCCTGATGATAACCCTAACCCTAACCCTAACACTATCCTAGGGCTGATGCTAACCCTAACCCTAACACTGTCCTAGGGCTGATGCTAACCCTAACCCTAACCCTAACACTATCCTAGGGCTGATGCTAACCCTAACGCTAACCCTAACACTATCTTTGAACTGATGCTAACCCTAACCCTAACCCTAACACTATCCTAGGCCTGATGATAACCCTAACCATAACCCTAACACTATCCTAGGGTTTATGTTAACCCTAACCCTAACACTATCCTAGGGCTAATGCTAACCCTAACCCTAACCCTAACACTATCCTAGGGCGGATGCTAACCCTAACCCTAACCGTAACACTATCCTAGGGCAGATGCTAACCCTAACACTAGCACTATCCTAGGGCTGAAGCTAACCCTAACAATATCCCGAACACTCTCCAAGGGCTGATGCTAACCCTAACCCTAACCCTAACACTATCCTAGGGCTGATGCTATCCCTAACCCTAACACTATCCTAGGGCTGATGCTAACCCTAACCCTAACCCTAACACTATCCTAGGGTTGATGCTAACCCTAACCCTAACACTATCCTAGGGCTGATGCTAACCCTAACCCTAACCCTAACATTATCCTAGGGCTGATGCTAACCCTAACCCTAACACTATCCTAGGGCTGATGCTAACCCTAACCCTAACCCTAACACTAACCTAGGGCTGATGCTAACCATAACCCTAACACTATCCTAGGGCTGATGCTAACCCTAACCCTAACCCTAACACTATCCTAGGGCTGATGCTAATCCTAACCCTAACACTATCCTAGGCCTGATGATAACCCTAACCCTAACCCTAACACTATCCTTGGGCTGATGCTAACCCTAACCCTAATACTATCCTAGGGCTGATGCTAACCCTAACCCTAACCCTAACTCTATCCTAGGGCTGATGCTAACCCTAACCCTAACCCAAACACTATCCTAGTGTTGATGCTAACCCTAACCCTAACACTATCCTAGGGCTGATGCTAACCCTAACCCTAACCCTAACACTATCCTTGGGCTGATGCTAACCCTAACCCTAACACTATCATGGGCCTGATGCTAACCCTAACCCTAACCCTAACACTATCCTAGGGCTGATGCTAACCCTAACCCTAACACTATCCTTGGGCTGATGCTAACCCTAACCCTAACCCTAACACTATCCTAGGGCAGATGCTAACCCTAACGCTAACCCTAACACTATCCTTGAACTGATGCTAACCCTAACCCTAACCCTAACACTATCCTAGGCCTGATGATAACCCTAACCCTAACCCTAACACTATCCTTGGGTTTATGTTAACCCTAACCCTAACACTATCCTAGGGCTGATGCTAACCCTAACCCTAACCCTAACACTATCCTAGGGCGGATGCTAACCCTAACCCTAACCCTAACACTATCCTAGGGCTGATGCTAACCCTAACACTAACACTATCCTAGGGCTGATGCTAACCCTAACCCTAACCCTAACATTATCCTAGGGCGGATGCTAACCCTAACCCTAACCCTAACACTATCCTAGGGCTGATGCTAACCCTAACACTAACACTATCCTAGGCCTGAGGCTAACCCTAACCCTAACCCTGACACTATCCTAGGGCTGATGCTAACCCTAACCCTAACACTATCCTAGTGCTGATGCTAACCCTAACACTAACACTATCCTAGGGCTGATGCTAACCCTAACCCTAACCCTAACACTCTCCAAGGGCTGATGCTAACCCTAACCCTAACCCTAACACTATCCTAGGGCTGATGCTAACCCTAACCCTATCTCTAACACTATCTTAGGGCTGAGGCTAACCCTAACCCTAACACTATCCTACGGCTGATTATAACCCTAACCCTAACCCTAACACTATCCTAGGGCTGATGCTAACCCTAACCCTAACACTATCCTAGGCCTGATGCTAACCCCAACCCTAACCCTAACACTATCCTAGGGCTGATGCTAACCCTAACCCTAACACTATCCTAGGGCTGATGCTAACCCTAACCCTAACCCTAACACTATCCTAGGGCTGATGCTAACCCTAACCATAACACTATCCTAGGCCTGATGATAACCCTAACACTAACCCTAACAATATCCTAGGGCTGATGCTAACCCTAACCCTAACACTATCCTAGGGCTGATGCTAACCCTAACCCTAACCCTAACACTATCCTAAGTCTGATGCTAACCCTAGACCTCACACTATACTAGGCCTGATGATAACCATAACCCTAACCTTAACACTATCCTAGGGCTGATGCTAACCCTAACCCTAACCCTAACACTATCCTAGAGCTGATGCTAACCCTAACCCTAACACTATCCTAGGCCTGATGATAACCCTAACCCTAACCCTGACACTATCCTAGGGCTGATGCTAACCCTAAACTTAACACTATCCTAGGGCTGATGCTAACCCTAACCCTAACCCTAACACTATCCTAGGCCTGATGCTAACCCTATACCTAACCCTAACACTCTCCTAGGGCTGAGGCTAACCCTAACCCTAACACTATCCTAGGGCTGATGCTAACCCTAACCCTAACCCAAACACTATCCTAGGGTTGATGCTAACCCTAACCCTAACACTATCCTAGGGCTCATGCTAACCCTAACCCTAACCCTAACACTATCCTTGGGCTGATGCTAACCCTAACCCTAACAGTATCCTGGGCCTGATGCTAACCCTAACCCTAACCCTAACACTATCCTAGGGCTGATGCTAACCCTAAACCTAACACTATCCTTGGGATGATGCTAACCCTAACCCTAACCCTAACAATATCCTAGGGCAGATGCTAATCCTAACGCTAACCCTAACACTATCCTTGAACTGATGCTAACCCTAACCCTAACCCTAACACTATCCTAGGCCTGATGATAACCCTAACCCTAACCCTAACACTATCCTAGGCCTGATGATAACCCTAACCCTAACCCTGACACTATCCTAGGGCTGATGATAACCCTAACTCTAACACTATCCTAGGGCTGATGCTAACCCTAACCCTAACCCTAACACTATCCTAGGCCTGATGCTAACCCTATCCCTAACCCTAACACTCTCCTAGGGCTGAGGCTAACCCTAACCCTAACACTATCCTAGGGCTGATGCTAACCCTAACCCTAACCCAAACACTATCCTAGGGTTGATGCTAATCCTAACCCTAACACTATCCTAGGGCTGATGCTAACCCTAACCAAAACCCTAGCACTATCCTTGGGCTGATGCTAACCCTAACACTAACACTATCCTGGGCCTGATGCTAACCCTAACCCTAACCCTAACACTATCCTAGGGCTGATGCTAACCCTAACCCTAACACTATCCTTGGGCTCATGCTAACCCTAACCCTAAGCCTAACATTATCCTAGGGCAGATGCTAACCCTAACGCTAACCCTAACACTATCCTTGAACTGATGCTAACCCTAACCATAACCCTAACACTATCCTAGCCCTGATGATAACCCTAACCCTAACCCTAACACTATCCTAGGGTTTATGTTAACCCTAACCCTAACACTATCCTATGGCTGATGCTAACCCTAACCCTAACACTAACACTATTGTAGGGCGGAAGCTAACCCTAACCCTAACCCTAACACTATCCTGGGGCTGATGCTAACCCTAACACTAACACTATCCTAGGGCTGATGCTAACCCTAATCCTAACCCTAACATTATCCTAGGGCTGATGCTAACCCTAACCCTAACTCTAACACTATCTTAAGGCTTAGGCTAACCCTAACCCTAACACTATCCTAGGGCTGATGCTAACCCTAACCCTAACACTAACACTATCCTAGGGCTGATGCTAACCCTAACCCTAACACTATCCTAGGGCTGATGCTAACCCTAACCCTAACCCTAACACTATGCTAGGGCTGATGCTAACCCTAACCCTAACACTATCCTAGGCCTGATGATAACCCTAACCCTAACCCTAACACTATCCTAGGGCTGATGCTAACCTTAACGCTAACCCTAACATTATCCCAGGGCTGATGCTACCCCTAACCCTAACACTATCCTAGGGCTGATGCTAACCCTAACCCTAACCCTAACACTATCCTAGGGCTGATGCTAACCCTAACCCTAACACTATCCTAGGCCTGATGCTAACCCCAACACTAACCCTAACACTATCCTAGGGCTGATGCTAACCCTAACCCTAACACTATCCTAGGGCTG
Organism: Lemur catta; assembly: GCF_020740605.2. Lineage (NCBI taxonomy): Eukaryota > Metazoa > Chordata > Mammalia > Primates > Lemuridae > Lemur > Lemur catta. The sequence goes on along the minus strand of NW_025423856.1, from coordinate 305,207 downwards.
ATGCTAACCCTAACCCTAACACTATCCTAGGGCTGATGCTAACCCTAACCATAACACTATCCTAGGCCTGATGATAACCCTAACACTAACCCTAACACTATCCTAGGGCTGATGCTAACCCTAACCCTAACACTATCCTAGGGCTGATGCTAAACCTAACCCTAACCCTAACACTATCCTAAGTCTGATGCTAACCCTAGACCTCACACTATACTAGGCCTGATGATAACCATAACCCTAACCTTAACACTATCCTAGGGCTGATGCTAACCCTAACCCTAACCCTAACAGTATCCTAGAGCTGATGCTAACCCTAACCCTAACACTATCCTAGGCCTGATGATAACCCTAACCCTAACCCTGACACTATCCTAGGGCTGATGCTAACCCTAACCCTAACACTATCCTAGGGCTGATGCTAACCCTAACCCTAACCCTAACACTATCCTAGGCCTGATGCTAACCCTAACCCTAACCCAAACACTATCCTAGGGTTGATGCTAACCCTAACCCTAACACTATCCTAGGGCTCATGCTAACCCTAACCCTAACCCTAACACTATCCTTGGGCTGATGCTAACCCTAACCCTAACACTATCCTGGGCCTGATGCTAACCCTAACCATAACCCTAACACTATCCTAGGGCTGATGCTAACCCTAACCCTAACACTATCCTTGGGATGATGCTAACCCTAACCCTAACCCTAACAATATCCTAGGGCAGATGCTAATCCTAACGCTAACCCTAACACTATCCTTGAACTGATGCTAACCCTAACCCTAACCCTAACACTATCCTAGGCCTGATGATAACCCTAAACCTAACCCTAACACTATCCTAGGCCTGATGATAACCCTAACCCTAACCCTGACACTATCCTAGGGCTGATGATAACCCTAACTCTAACACTATCCTAGGGCTGATGCTAACCCTAACCCTAACCCTAACACTATCCTAGGCCTGATACTAACCCTATCCCTAACCCTAACACTCTCCTAGGGCTGAGGCTAACCCTAACCCTAACACTATCCTAGGGCTGATGCTAACCCTAACCCTAACCCAAACACTATCCTAGGGTTGATGCTAATCCTAACCCTAACACTATCCTAGGGCTGATGCTAACCCTAACCCTAACCCTAGCACTATCCTTGGGCTGATGCTAACCCTAACACTAACACTATCCTGGGCCTGATGCTAACCCTAACGCTAACCCTAACACTATCCTTGAACTGATGCTAACCCTAACCCTAACCCTAACACTATCCTAGGCCTGATGATAACCCTAACCCTAACCCTAACACTATCCTAGGCCTGATGATAACCCTAACCCTAACCCTGACACTATCCTAGGGCTGATGATAACCCTAACTCTAACACTATCCTAGGGCTGATGCTAACCCTAACCCTAACCCTAACACTATCCTAGGCCTGATGCTAACCCTATCCCTAACCCTAACACTCTCCTAGGGCTGAGGCTAACCCTAACCCTAACACTATCCTAGGGCTGATGCTAACCCTAACCCTAACCCAAACACTATCCTAGGGTTGATGCTAATCCTAACCCTAACACTATCCTAGGGCTGATGCTAACCCTAACCAAAACCCTAGCACTATCCTTGGGCTGATGCTAACCCTAACACTAACACTATCCTGGGCCTGATGCTAACCCTAACCCTAACCCTAACACTATCCTAGGGCTGATGCTAACCCTAACCCTAACACTATCCTTGGGCTGATGCTAACCCTAACCCTAAGCCTAACATTATCCTAGGGCAGATGCTAACCCTAACGCTAACCCTAACACTATCCTTGAACTGATGCTAACCCTAACCATAACCCTAACACTATCCTAGCCCTGATGATAACCCTAACCCTAACCCTAACACTATCCTAGGGTTTATGTTAACCCTAACCCTAACACTATCCTATGGCTGATGCTAACCCTAACCCTAACACTAACACTATTGTAGGGCGGAAGCTAACCCTAACCCTAACCCTAACACTATCCTGGGGCTGATGCTAACCCTAACACTAACACTATCCTAGGGCTGATGCTAACCCTAATCCTAACCCTAACATTATCCTAGGGCTGATGCTAACCCTAACCCTAACTCTAACACTATCTTAAGGCTTAGGCTAACCCTAACCCTAACACTATCCTAGGGCTGATGCTAACCCTAACCCTAACACTAACACTATCCTAGGGCTGATGCTAACCCTAACCCTAACACTATCCTAGGGCTGATGCTAACCCTAACCCTAACCCTAACACTATGCTAGGGCTGATGCTAACCCTAACCCTAACACTATCCTAGGCCTGATGATAACCCTAACCCTAACCCTAACACTATCCTAGGGCTGATGCTAACCTTAACGCTAACCCTAACATTATCCCAGGGCTGATGCTACCCCTAACCCTAACACTATCCTAGGGCTGATGCTAACCCTAACCCTAACCCTAACACTATCCTAGGGCTGATGCTAACCCTAACCCTAACACTATCCTAGGCCTGATGCTAACCCCAACACTAACCCTAACACTATCCTAGGGCTGATGCTAACCCTAACCCTAACACTATCCTAGGGCTGATGCTAACCCTAACCCTAACACTATCCTAGGGCTGATGCTAACCCTAACCATAACACTATCCTAGGCCTGATGATAACCCTAACACTAACCCTAACACTATCCTAGGGCTGATGCTAACCCTAACCCTAACACTATCCTAGGGCTGATGCTAAACCTAACCCTAACCCTAACACTATCCTAAGTCTGATGCTAACCCTAGACCTCACACTATACTAGGCCTGATGATAACCATAACCCTAACCTTAACACTATCCTAGGGCTGATGCTAACCCTAACCCTAACCCTAACAGTATCCTAGAGCTGATGCTAACCCTAACCCTAACACTATCCTAGGCCTGATGATAACCCTAACCCTAACCCTGACACTATCCTAGGGCTGATGCTAACCCTAACCCTAACACTATCCTAGGGCTGATGCTAACCCTAACCCTAACCCTAACACTATCCTAGGCCTGATGCTAACCCTAACCCTAACCCAAACACTATCCTAGGGTTGATGCTAACCCTAACCCTAACACTATCCTAGGGCTCATGCTAACCCTAACCCTAACCCTAACACTATCCTTGGGCTGATGCTAACCCTAACCCTAACACTATCCTGGGCCTGATGCTAACCCTAACCATAACCCTAACACTATCCTAGGGCTGATGCTAACCCTAACCCTAACACTATCCTTGGGATGATGCTAACCCTAACCCTAACCCTAACAATATCCTAGGGCAGATGCTAATCCTAACGCTAACCCTAACACTATCCTTGAACTGATGCTAACCCTAACCCTAACCCTAACACTATCCTAGGCCTGATGATAACCCTAAACCTAACCCTAACACTATCCTAGGCCTGATGATAACCCTAACCCTAACCCTGACACTATCCTAGGGCTGATGATAACCCTAACTCTAACACTATCCTAGGGCTGATGCTAACCCTAACCCTAACCCTAACACTATCCTAGGCCTGATACTAACCCTATCCCTAACCCTAACACTCTCCTAGGGCTGAGGCTAACCCTAACCCTAACACTATCCTAGGGCTGATGCTAACCCTAACCCTAACCCAAACACTATCCTAGGGTTGATGCTAATCCTAACCCTAACACTATCCTAGGGCTGATGCTAACCCTAACCCTAACCCTAGCACTATCCTTGGGCTGATGCTAACCCTAACACTAACACTATCCTGGGCCTGATGCTAACCCTAACCCTAACCCTAACACTATCCTAGGGCAGATGCTAACCCTAACGCTAACCCTAACACTATCCTTGAACTGATGCTAACCCTAACCCTAACCCTAACACTATCCTAGGCCTGATGATAACCCTAACCCTAACCCTAACACTATCCTAGGCCTGATGATAACCCTAACCCTAACCCTGACACTATCCTAGGGCTGATGATAACCCTAACTCTAACACTATCCTAGGGCTGATGCTAACCCTAACCCTAACCCTAACACTATCCTAGGCCTGATGCTAACCCTATCCCTAACCCTAACACTCTCCTAGGGCTGAGGCTAACCCTAACCCTAACACTATCCTAGGGCTGATGCTAACCCTAACCCTAACCCAAACACTATCCTAGGGTTGATGCTAATCCTAACCCTAACACTATCCTAGGGCTGATGCTAACCCTAACCAAAACCCTAGCACTATCCTTGGGCTGATGCTAACCCTAACACTAACACTATCCTGGGCCTGATGCTAACCCTAACCCTAACCCTAACACTATCCTAGGGCTGATGCTAACCCTAACCCTAACACTATCCTTGGGCTGATGCTAACCCTAACCCTAAGCCTAACATTATCCTAGGGCAGATGCTAACCCTAACGCTAACCCTAACACTATCCTTGAACTGATGCTAACCCTAACCATAACCCTAACACTATCCTAGCCCTGATGATAACCCTAACCCTAACCCTAACACTATCCTAGGGTTTATGTTAACCCTAACCCTAACACTATCCTATGGCTGATGCTAACCCTAACCCTAACACTAACACTATTGTAGGGCGGAAGCTAACCCTAACCCTAACCCTAACACTATCCTGGGGCTGATGCTAACCCTAACACTAACACTATCCTAGGGCTGATGCTAACCCTAATCCTAACCCTAACATTATCCTAGGGCTGATGCTAACCCTAACCCTAACTCTAACACTATCTTAAGGCTTAGGCTAACCCTAACCCTAACACTATCCTAGGGCTGATGCTAACCCTAACCCTAACACTAACACTATCCTAGGGCTGATGCTAACCCTAACCCTAACACTATCCTAGGGCTGATGCTAACCCTAACCCTAACCCTAACACTATGCTAGGGCTGATGCTAACCCTAACCCTAACACTATCCTAGGCCTGATGATAACCCTAACCCTAACCCTAACACTATCCTAGGGCTGATGCTAACCTTAACGCTAACCCTAACATTATCCCAGGGCTGATGCTACCCCTAACCCTAACACTATCCTAGGGCTGATGCTAACCCTAACCCTAACCCTAACACTATCCTAGGGCTGATGCTAACCCTAACCCTAACACTATCCTAGGCCTGATGCTAACCCCAACACTAACCCTAACACTATCCTAGGGCTGATGCTAACCCTAACCCTAACACTATCCTAGGGCTGATGCTAACCCTAACCCTAACACTATCCTAGGGCTGATGCTAACCCTAACCATAACACTATCCTAGGCCTGATGATAACCCTAACACTAACCCTAACACTATCCTAGGGCTGATGCTAACCCTAACCCTAACACTATCCTAGGGCTGATGCTAAACCTAACCCTAACCCTAACACTATCCTAAGTCTGATGCTAACCCTAGACCTCACACTATACTAGGCCTGATGATAACCATAACCCTAACCTTAACACTATCCTAGGGCTGATGCTAACCCTAACCCTAACCCTAACAGTATCCTAGAGCTGATGCTAACCCTAACCCTAACACTATCCTAGGCCTGATGATAACCCTAACCCTAACCCTGACACTATCCTAGGGCTGATGCTAACCCTAACCCTAACACTATCCTAGGGCTGATGCTAACCCTAACCCTAACCCTAACACTATCCTAGGCCTGATGCTAACCCTAACCCTAACCCAAACACTATCCTAGGGTTGATGCTAACCCTAACCCTAACACTATCCTAGGGCTCATGCTAACCCTAACCCTAACCCTAACACTATCCTTGGGCTGATGCTAACCCTAACCCTAACACTATCCTGGGCCTGATGCTAACCCTAACCATAACCCTAACACTATCCTAGGGCTGATGCTAACCCTAACCCTAACACTATCCTTGGGATGATGCTAACCCTAACCCTAACCCTAACAATATCCTAGGGCAGATGCTAATCCTAACGCTAACCCTAACACTATCCTTGAACTGATGCTAACCCTAACCCTAACCCTAACACTATCCTAGGCCTGATGATAACCCTAAACCTAACCCTAACACTATCCTAGGCCTGATGATAACCCTAACCCTAACCCTGACACTATCCTAGGGCTGATGATAACCCTAACTCTAACACTATCCTAGGGCTGATGCTAACCCTAACCCTAACCCTAACACTATCCTAGGCCTGATACTAACCCTATCCCTAACCCTAACACTCTCCTAAGGCTGAGGCTAACCCTAACCCTAACACTATCCTAGGGCTGATGCTAACCCTAACCCTAACCCAAACACTATCCTAGGGTTGATGCTAATCCTAACCCTAACACTATCCTAGGGCTGATGCTAACCCTAACCCTAACCCTAGCACTATCCTTGGGCTGATGCTAACCCTAACACTAACACTATCCTGGGCCTGATGCTAACCCTAACCCTAACCCTAACACTATCCTAGGGCAGATGCTAACCCTAACGCTAACCCTAACACTATCCTTGAACTGATGCTAACCCTAACCCTAACCCTAACACTATCCTAGGCCTGATGATAACCCTAACCCTAACCCTAACACTATCCTAGGCCTGATGATAACCCTAACCCTAACCCTGACACTATCCTAGGGCTGATGATAACCCTAACTCTAACACTATCCTAGGGCTGATGCTAACCCTAACCCTAACCCTAACACTATCCTAGGCCTGATGCTAACCCTATCCCTAACCCTAACACTCTCCTAGGGCTGAGGCTAACCCTAACCCTAACACTATCCTAGGGCTGATGCTAACCCTAACCCTAACCCAAACACTATCCTAGGGTTGATGCTAATCCTAACCCTAACACTATCCTAGGGCTGATGCTAACCCTAACCAAAACCCTAGCACTATCCTTGGGCTGATGCTAACCCTAACACTAACACTATCCTGGGCCTGATGCTAACCCTAACCCTAACCCTAACACTATCCTAGGGCTGATGCTAACCCTAACCCTAACACTATCCTTGGGCTGATGCTAACCCTAACCCTAAGCCTAACATTATCCTAGGGCAGATGCTAACCCTAACGCTAACCCTAACACTATCCTTGAACTGATGCTAACCCTAACCATAACCCTAACACTATCCTAGCCCTGATGATAACCCTAACCCTAACCCTAACACTATCCTAGGGTTTATGTTAACCCTAACCCTAACACTATCCTATGGCTGATGCTAACCCTAACCCTAACACTAACACTATTGTAGGGCGGAAGCTAACCCTAACCCTAACCCTAACACTATCCTGGGGCTGATGCTAACCCTAACACTAACACTATCCTAGGGCTGATGCTAACCCTAATCCTAACCCTAACATTATCCTAGGGCTGATGCTAACCCTAACCCTAACTCTAACACTATCTTAAGGCTTAGGCTAACCCTAACCCTAACACTATCCTAGGGCTGATGCTAACCCTAACCCTAACACTAACACTATCCTAGGGCTGATGCTAACCCTAACCCTAACACTATCCTAGGGCTGATGCTAACCCTAACCCTAACCCTAACACTATGCTAGGGCTGATGCTAACCCTAACCCTAACACTATCCTAGGCCTGATGATAACCCTAACCCTAACCCTAACACTATCCTAGGGCTGATGCTAACCTTAACGCTAACCCTAACATTATCCCAGGGCTGATGCTACCCCTAACCCTAACACTATCCTAGGGCTGATGCTAACCCTAACCCTAACCCTAACACTATCCTAGGGCTGATGCTAACCCTAACCCTAACACTATCCTAGGCCTGATGCTAACCCCAACACTAACCCTAACACTATCCTAGGGCTGATGCTAACCCTAACCCTAACACTATCCTAGGGCTGATGCTAACCCTAACCCTAACACTATCCTAGGGCTGATGCTAACCCTAACCATAACACTATCCTAGGCCTGATGATAACCCTAACACTAACCCTAACACTATCCTAGGGCTGATGCTAACCCTAACCCTAACACTATCCTAGGGCTGATGCTAAACCTAACCCTAACCCTAACACTATCCTAAGTCTGATGCTAACCCTAGACCTCACACTATACTAGGCCTGATGATAACCATAACCCTAAACTTAACACTATCCTAGGGCTGATGCTAACCCTAACCCTAACCCTAACAGTATCCTAGAGCTGATGCTAACCCTAACCCTAACACTATCCTAGGCCTGATGATAACCCTAACCCTAACCCTGACACTATCCTAGGGCTGATGCTAACCCTAACCCTAACACTATCCTAGGGCTGATGCTAACCCTAACCCTAACCCTAACACTATCCTAGGCCTGTTGCTAACCCTAACCCTAACCCAAACACTATCCTAGGGTTGATGCTAACCCTAACCCTAACACTATCCTAGGGCTCATGCTAACCCTAACCCTAACCCTAACACTATCCTTGGGCTGATGCTAACCCTAACCCTAACACTATCCTGGGCCTGATGCTAACCCTAACCATAACCCTAACACTATCCTAGGGCTGATGCTAACCCTAACCCTAACACTATCCTTGGGATGATGCTAACCCTAACCCTAACCCTAACAATATCCTAGGGCAGATGCTAATCCTAACGCTAACCCTAACACTATCCTTGAACTGATGCTAACCCTAACCCTAACCCTAACACTATCCTAGGCCTGATGATAACCCTAAACCTAACCCTAACACTATCCTAGGCCTGATGATAACCCTAACCCTAACCCTGACACTATCCTAGGGCTGATGATAACCCTAACTCTAACACTATCCTAGGGCTGATGCTAACCCTAACCCTAACCCTAACACTATCCTAGGCCTGATACTAACCCTATCCCTAACCCTAACACTCTCCTAGGGCTGAGGCTAACCCTAACCCTAACACTATCCTAGGGCTGATGCTAACCCTAACCCTAACCCAAACACTATCCTAGGGTTGATGCTAATCCTAACCCTAACACTATCCTAGGGCTGATGCTAACCCTAACCCTAACCCTAGCACTATCCTTGGGCTGATGCTAACCCTAACACTAACACTATCCTGGGCCTGATGCTAACCCTAACCCTAACCCTAACACTATCCTAGGGCTGATGCTAACCCTAACCCTAACACTATCCTTGGGCTGATGCTAACCCTAACCCTAAGCCTAACATTATCCTAGGGCAGATGCTAACCCTAACGCTAACCCTAACACTATCCTTGAACTGATGCTAACCCTAACCATAACCCTAACACTATCCTAGCCCTGATGATAACCCTAACCCTAACCCTAACACTATCCTAGGGTTTATGTTAACCCTAACCCTAACACTATCCTATGGCTGATGCTAACCCTAACCCTAACACTAACACTATTGTAGGGCGGAAGTTAACCCTAACCCTAACCCTAACACTATCCTAGGGCTGATGCTAACCCTAACACTAACACTATCCTAGGGCTGATGCTAACCCTAACCCTAACCCTAACATTATCCTAGGGCTGATGCTAACCCTAACCCTAACTCTAACACTATCTTAAGGCTTAGGCTAACCCTAACCCTAACACTATCCTAGGGCTGATGCTAACCCTAACCCTAACACTAACACTATCCTAGGGCTGATGCTAACCCTAACCCTAACACTATCCTAGGGCTGATGCTAACCCTAACCCTAACCCTAACACTATCCTAGGGCTGATGCTAACCCTAACCCTAACACTATCCTAGGCCTGATGATAACCCTAACCCTAACCCTAACACTATCCTAGGGCTGATGCTAACCTTAACGCTAACCCTAACATTATCCCAGGGCTGATGCTAACCCTAACCCTAACACTATCCTAGGGCTGATGCTAACCCTAACCCTAACCCTAACACTATCCTAGGGCGGATGCTAACCCAACCCTAACCCTAACCCTAACACTATCCTAGAGCTGATGCTAACCCTAAACCTAACCGTGACGCTAACCCTAATATTATCCTAGGGCTGATGCTAACCCTAACCCTAACCCTAACACTATCCTAGGGCTGATGCTAACCCTAACACTAACACTATCCTAGGGCTGATGGTAACCCTAACCCTACCCCTAACACTATCCTAGGGCTTATGCTAACCCTAACCCTAACGCTAACACTATCCTAGGGCTGAGGCTAACCCTAACACTAACACTATCCTAGGCCTGATGCTAACCCTAACCCTAACCCTGACACTATCCTAGGGCTGATGCTAACCCTAACCCTAACACTATCCTAGGGCTGATGCTAACCCTAACACTAACACTATCCTAGGGCTGATGCTAACACTAACCCTAACCCTAACACTCTCCAAGGGCTGATGCTAACCCTAACCCTAACCCTAACACTATCCTTGGGCTGATGCTAACCCTAACCCTAAGCCTAACATTATCCTAGGGCAGATGCTAACCCTAACGCTAACCCTAACACTATCCTTGAACTGATGCTAACCCTAACCATAACCCTAACACTATCCTAGCCCTGATGATAACCCTAACCCTAACCCTAACACTATCCTAGGGTTTATGTTAACCCTAACCCTAACACTATCCTATGGCTGATGCTAACCCTAACCCTAACACTAACACTATTGTAGGGCGGAAGTTAACCCTAACCCTAACCCTAACACTATCCTAGGGCTGATGCTAACCCTAACACTAACACTATCCTAGGGCTGATGCTAACCCTAACCCTAACCCTAACATTATCCTAGGGCTGATGCTAACCCTAACCCTAACTCTAACACTATCTTAAGGCTTAGGCTAACCCTAACCCTAACACTATCCTAGGGCTGATGCTAACCCTAACCCTAACACTAACACTATCCTAGGGCTGATGCTAACCCTAACCCTAACACTATCCTAGGGCTGATGCTAACCCTAACCCTAACCCTAACACTATCCTAGGGCTGATGCTAACCCTAACCCTAACACTATCCTAGGCCTGATGATAACCCTAACCCTAACCCTAACACTATCCTAGGGCTGATGCTAACCTTAACGCTAACCCTAACATTATCCCAGGGCTGATGCTAACCCTAACCCTAACACTATCCTAGGGCTGATGCTAACCCTAACCCTAACCCTAACACTATCCTAGGGCGGATGCTAACCCAACCCTAACCCTAACCCTAACACTATCCTAGAGCTGATGCTAACCCTAAACCTAACCGTGACGCTAACCCTAATATTATCCTAGGGCTGATGCTAACCCTAACCCTAACCCTAACACTATCCTAGGGCTGATGCTAACCCTAACACTAACACTATCCTAGGGCTGATGGTAACCCTAACCCTACCCCTAACACTATCCTAGGGCTTATGCTAACCCTAACCCTAACGCTAACACTATCCTAGGGCTGAGGCTAACCCTAACACTAACACTATCCTAGGCCTGATGCTAACCCTAACCCTAACCCTGACACTATCCTAGGGCTGATGCTAACCCTAACCCTAACACTATCCTAGGGCTGATGCTAACCCTAACACTAACACTATCCTAGGGCTGATGCTAACACTAACCCTAACCCTAACACTCTCCAAGGGCTGATGCTAACCCTAACCCTAACCCTAACACTATCCTAGGGCTGATGCTAACCCTAACCCTAACACTATCCTAGGGCTGATGCTAACCCTAACCCTAACCCTAACACTATCCTAGGGCTGATGCTAACCCTAACCGTAACACTATCCTAGGCCCGATGATAATCCTAACACTAACCCTAACACTATCCTAGGGCTGATGCTAACCCTAACCCTAACACTATCCTAGGGCTGATGCTAACCCTAACCCTAACCCTAACACTATCCTAAGTCTGATGCTAACCCTAGACCTCACATTATACTAGGCCTGATGATAACCATAACCCTAACCTTAACACTATCCTAGGGCTGATGCTAACCCTAACCCTAACCCTAACACTATCCTAGAGTTGATTCTAACCCTAACCCTAACACTATCCTAGGCCTGATGATAACCCTAACCCTAACCCTGACACTATCCTAGGGCTGATGCTAACCCTAACCCTAACACTATCCTAGGGCTGATGCTAACCCTAACCCTAAACCTAACACTATCCTAGGCCTGATGCTAACCCTATCCCTAACCCTAACACTCTCCTAGGGCTGAGGCTAACCCTAACCCTAACACTATCCTAGAGCTGATGCTAACCCTAACCCTAACCCAAACACTATCCTAGGGTTGATGCTAACCCTAACCCTAACACTATCCTAGGGCTCATGCTAACCCTAACCCTAACCCTAACACTATCCTTGGGCTGATGCTAACCCTAACCCTAACACTATCCTGGGCCTGATGCTGACCCTAACCCTAACCCTAACACTATCCTAGGGCTGATGCTAACCCTAACCCTAACACTATCCTTGGCTGATGCTAACCCTAACCCTAACCCTAACACTATCCTAGGGCAGATGCTAACCCTAACGCTAACCCTAACACTATCCTTGAACTGATGCTAACCCTAACCCTAACCCTAACACTATCCTGGGATTTATGTTAACCCTAACCCTAACACTATCCTAGGGCTGATGCTAACCCTAACCCTAACCCTAACACTATCCTAGGGCGGATGCTAACCCTAACACTAACACTATCCTAGGGCTGATGCTAACCCTAACCCTAACCCTAACATTATCCTAGGGCGGATGCTAACCGTAACCCTAACCCTAACACTATCCTAGGGCTGATGCTAACCCTAACACTAACACTATCCTAGGCCTGATGCTAACCCTAACCCTAACCCTAACACTATCCTAGGGCTGATGCTAACCCTAACCCTAACACTATCCTAGGGCTGATGCTAACCCTAACACTAACACTATCCTAGGGCTGATGCTAACCCTAACCCTAACCCTAACACTCTCCAAGGGCTGATGCTAACCCTAACCCTAACCCTCACACTATCCTAGGGCTGATGCTAACCCTAACCCTAACTCTAACACTATCTTAGGGCTGAGGCTAACCCTAACCCTAACACTATCCTACGACTGATGCTAACCCTAACCCTAACCCTAACACTATCCTAGGGCTGATGCTAACCCTAACACTAACACTATCCTAGGGCTGATGCTAACCCTAACCCTAACCCTAACACTATCCTAGGGCTGATGCTAACCCTATCCCTAACACTATCCTAGGGCTGATGCTAACCCTAACCCTAACCCTAACACTATCCTAGGGCTAATGTTAACCGTAACCCTAACACTATCCTAGGCCTGATGATAACCCTAACCCTAACCCTAACACTATCCTAGGGCTGATGCTAACCCTAACCCTAACACTATCCTAGGGCTGATTCTAACCCTAACTCTAACCCTAACACTATCCTAGGGCTGATGCTAACCCTAACGCTAACCCTAACACTATCCTTGAACTGATGCTAACCCTAACCCTAACCCTAACACTATCCTAGGCCTGATGATAACCCTAACCCTAAGCCTAACACTATCCTAGGGTTTATGTTAACCCTAACCCTAACACTATCCTAGGGCTGATGCTAACCCTAACCCTAAACCTAACACTACCCTAGGGCGGATGCTAACCCTAACCCTAACCCTAACACTATCCTAGGGCTGATGCTAACCCTAACACTACCACTATCCTAGGGCTGAAGTTAACCCTAACCCTAACCCTAACACTCTCCAAGGGCTGATGCTAACCCTAACCCTAACCCTAACACTATCCTAGGGCTGATGCTAACCCTAACCCTAACACTATCCTAGGGCTGATGCTAACCCTAACCCTAACCCTAACACTATCCTAGGGTTGATGCTAACCCTAACCCTAACACTATCCTAGGGCTGATGCTAACCCTAACCCTAACCCTCACACTATCCTAGGGCTGATGCTAACCCTAACCCTAACACTATCCTAGGGCTGATGCTAACCCTAACCCTAACCCTAACACTAACCTAGGGCTGATGCTAACCCTAACCCTAACACTATCCTAGGGCTGATGCTAACCCTAACCCTAACCCTAACACTATCCTAGGGCTGATGCTAACCCTAACCCTAACACTATCCTATGGCTGATGCTAACCCTAACCCTAACCCTAACACTATCCTAGGGCTGATGCTAACCCTAACAGTTACACTATCCTAGGGCTGATGCTAACCCTAACCCTAACCCTAACACTATCCTGGGGCTGATGCTAACCCTAACCCTAACCCAAACACTATCCTAGGGTTGATGCTACCCCTAACCCTAACACTATCCTAGGGCTGATGCTAACCCTAACCCTAACCCTAACACTATCCTTGGGCTGATGCTAACCCTAACCCTAACACTATCCTGGGCCTGATGCTAACCCTAACCCTAACCCTAACACTATCCTACGGCTGATGCTAACCCTAACCCTAATACTATCCTTGGGCTGATGCTAACCCTAATCCTAACCCTAACACTATCCTAGGGCAGATGCTAACCCTAACGCTCACCCTAACACTATCCTTGAACTGATGCTAACCCTAACCCTAACCCTAACACTATCCTAGGCCTGATGATAACCCTAACCCTAACCCTAACAGTATCCTAGGGTTTATGTTAACCCTAACCCTAACACTATCCTAGGGCTGATGCTAACCCTAACGCTAACCCTAACACTATCCTAGGGCGGATGCTAACCCTAACCCTAACCCTAACACTATCCTAGGGCTGATGCTAACCCTAACATTAACACTATCCTAGGGCTGATGCTAACCCTAACCCTAACCCTAACATTATCCTAGGGCGGATGCTAACCCTAACCCTAACCCTAACACTATCCTAGGGCTGATGCTAACCCTAACACTAACACTATCCTAGGCCTGATGCTAACCCTAACCCTAACCCTAACACTATCCTTGGGCTGATGCTAACCCTAACCCTAACACTATCCTAGGGCTGATGCTAACCCTAACACTAACACTATCCTTGGGCTGATGCTAACCCTAACCCTAACCCTAACACTCTCCACGGGCTGATGCTAACCCTAACCCTAACCCTAACACTATCCTAGGGCTGATGCTAACCCTAACCCTAACTCTAACACTATCTTAGGGCTGAGGCTAACCTTAACCCTAAGACTATCCTACGGCTGATGCTAACCCTAACCCTAACCCTAACACTATCCTAGGGCTGATGCTAACCCTAACCCTAACACTATCCTAGGCCTGATGCTAACCCTAACCCTAACCCTAACACTATCCTAGGGCTGATGCTAACCCTAACCCTAACACTATCCTAGGGCTGATGCTAACCCTAACCCTAACCCTAACACTATCCTAGGGCTGATGCTAACCCTAACCCTAACACTATCCTAGGCCTGATGATAACCCTAACCCTAACCCTAACACTATCCTAGGGCTGATGCTAACCCTAACCCTAACACTATCCTAGGGCTGATGCTAACCCTAACCCTAACCCTAACACTATCCTAAGTCTGATGCTAACCCTAGACCTCACACTATACTAGGCCTGATGATAACCATAACCCTAACCTTAACACTATCCTAGGGCTGATGCTAACCCTTACCCTAACCCTAACACTATCCTAGAGCTGATGCTAACCCTAACCCTAACACTATCCTAGGCCTGATGATAACCCTAACCCTAACCCTGACAATATCCTAGGGCTGATGCTAACCCTAACCCTAACACTATCCTAGGGCTGATGCTAACCCTAACGCTAACCCTAACACTATCCTAGGCCTGATGCTAACCCTATCCCTAACCCTAACACTCTCCTAGGGCTGAGGCTAACCCTAACCCTAACACTATCCTAGGGCTGATGCTAACCCTAACCCTAACCCAAACACTATGCTAGGGTTGATGCTAACCCTAACCCTAACACTATCCTAGGGCTGATGCTAACCCTAACCCTAACCCTAACACTATCCTTGGGCTAATGCTAACCCTAACCCTAACACTATCCTGGGCCTGATGCTAACCCTAACCCTAACCCTAACACTATCCTAGGGCTGATGCTAACCCTAACCCTAACACTATCCTTGGGCTGATGCTAACCCTAACCCTAACCCTAACAATATCCTAGGGCATATGCTAACCCTAACCCTAACCCTAACACTATCCTTGGGCTCATGCTAACCCTAACCCTAACACTATCCTGGGCCTGATGCTAACCCTAACCCTAACCCTAACACTATCATAGGGCTGATGCTAACCCTAACCCTAACACTATCCTTGGGCTGATGCTAACCCTAACCCTAACCCTAACACTATCCTAGGGCGGATGCTAACCCTAACCCTAACCCTAACACTATCCGAGGGCTGATGCTAACCCCAACACTAACACTGTCCTAGGGCTGATGCTAACCCTAACCCTAACCCTAACATTATCATAGGGCTGATGCTAACCCTAACCCTAACTCTAACACTATCTTAGGGCTGAGGCTAACCCTAACCCTAACACAATCCTACGGCTGATGCTAACCCTAACCCTAACCCTAACACTATCCTAGGGCTGATGCTAACCCTAACACTAACACTATCCTAGGCCTGATGCTAACCCTAACCCTAACCCTAACACTATCCTTGGGCTGATGCTAACCCTAACCCTAACACTATCCTAGGGCTGATGCTAACCCTAACACTAACACTATCCTTGGGCTGATGCTAACCCTAACCCTAACCCTAACACTCTCCACGGGCTGATGCTAACCCTAACCCTAACCCTAACACTATCCTAGGGCTGATGCTAACCCTAACCCTAACTCTAACACTATCTTAGGGCTGAGGCTAACCTTAACCCTAAGACTATCCTACGGCTGATGCTAACCCTAACCCTAACCCTAACACTATCCTAGGGCTGATGCTAACCCTAACCCTAACACTATCCTAGGCCTGATGCTAACCCTAACCCTAACCCTAACACTATCCTAGGGCTGATGCTAACCCTAACCCTAACACTATCCTAGGGCTGATGCTAACCCTAACCCTAACCCTAACACTATCCTAGGGCTGATGCTAACCCTAACCCTAACACTATCCTAGGCCTGATGATAACCCTAACCCTAACCCTAACACTATCCTAGGGCTGATGCTAACCCTAACCCTAACACTATCCTAGGGCTGATGCTAACCCTAACCCTAACCCTAACACTATCCTAAGTCTGATGCTAACCCTAGACCTCACACTATACTAGGCCTGATGATAACCATAACCCTAACCTTAACACTATCCTAGGGCTGATGCTAACCCTTACCCTAACCCTAACACTATCCTAGAGCTGATGCTAACCCTAACCCTAACACTATCCTAGGCCTGATGATAACCCTAACCCTAACCCTGACAATATCCTAGGGCTGATGCTAACCCTAACCCTAACACTATCCTAGGGCTGATGCTAACCCTAACGCTAACCCTAACACTATCCTAGGCCTGATGCTAACCCTATCCCTAACCCTAACACTCTCCTAGGGCTGAGGCTAACCCTAACCCTAACACTATCCTAGGGCTGATGCTAACCCTAACCCTAACCCAAACACTATGCTAGGGTTGATGCTAACCCTAACCCTAACACTATCCTAGGGCTGATGCTAACCCTAACCCTAACCCTAACACTATCCTTGGGCTAATGCTAACCCTAACCCTAACACTATCCTGGGCCTGATGCTAACCCTAACCCTAACCCTAACACTATCCTAGGGCTGATGCTAACCCTAACCCTAACACTATCCTTGGGCTGATGCTAACCCTAACCCTAACCCTAACAATATCCTAGGGCATATGCTAACCCTAACCCTAACCCTAACACTATCCTTGGGCTCATGCTAACCCTAACCCTAACACTATCCTGGGCCTGATGCTAACCCTAACCCTAACCCTAACACTATCATAGGGCTGATGCTAACCCTAACCCTAACACTATCCTTGGGCTGATGCTAACCCTAACCCTAACCCTAACACTATCCTAGGGCGGATGCTAACCCTAACCCTAACCCTAACACTATCCGAGGGCTGATGCTAACCCCAACACTAACACTGTCCTAGGGCTGATGCTAACCCTAACCCTAACCCTAACATTATCATAGGGCTGATGCTAACCCTAACCCTAACTCTAACACTATCTTAGGGCTGAGGCTAACCCTAACCCTAACACAATCCTACGGCTGATGCTAACCCTAACCCTAACCCTAACACTATCCTAGGGCTGATGCTAACCCTAATCCTAACACTATCCTAGGGCTGATGCTAACCCTAACCCTAACCCTAACACTATCCTAGGGCTAATGTTAACCCTAACCCTAACACTATCCTAGGGCTGATGCTAACCCTAACCCTAACCCTAACACTATCCTAGGGCTGATGCTAACCGTAACCCTAACACTATCCTAGGCCTGATGATAACCCTAACCCTAACTCTAACACTATCCTAGGGCTGATGCTAACCCTAACCCTAACACTGTCCTAGGGCTGATGCTAACCCTAACCCTAACCCTAACACTATCCTAGGGCAGATGCTAACCCTAACGCTAACCCTAACACTATCCTTGAACTGATGCTAACCCTAACCTTAACCCTAACACTATCCTAGGCCTGATGATAACTCTAACCCTAACCCTAACACTATCCTAGGGTTTATGTTAACCCTAACCCTAACACTATCCTAGGGCTGATACTAACCCTAACCCTAACCCTAACACTATCCTAGGGCGGATGCTAACCCTAACCCTAACCCTAACACTATCCTAGGGCTGATGCTAACCCTAACACTAACACTATCCTAGGGCTGATGCTAACCCTAACCCTAACCCTAACATTATCCTAGGGCGGATGCTAACCCTAACCCTAACCCTAACACTATCCTAGGGCTGATGCTAACCCTAACACTAACACTATCCTAGGCCTGAGGCTAACCCTAACACTAACCCTGACACTATCCTAGGGCTGATGCTAACCCTAACCCTAACACTATCCTAGGGCTGAGGCTAACCATAACACTAACACTATCCTAGGGCTGATGCTAACCCTAACCCTAACCATAACACTCTCCAAGGGCTGATGCTAACCCTAACCCTAACCCTAACACTATCCTAGGGCTGATGCTAACCCTAACCCTAACTCTAACACTATCTTAGGGCTGAGGCTAACCCTAACCCTAACACTATCCTACGGCTGATTATAACCCTAACCCTAACCCTAACACTATCCTAGGGCTGATGCTAACCCTAACCCTAACACTATCCTAGGCCTGATGCTAACCCTAACCCTAACCCTAACACTATCCTAGGGCTGATGCTAACCCTAACCCTAACACTATCCTAGGGCTGATGCTAACCCTAACCCTAACCCTAACACTATCCTAGGGCTGATGCTAACCCTAACCGTAACACTATCCTAGGCCCGATGATAATCCTAACACTAACCCTAACACTATCCTAGGGCTGATGC
The DNA here is from genome assembly GCF_020740605.2 of Lemur catta. NCBI lineage: Eukaryota > Metazoa > Chordata > Mammalia > Primates > Lemuridae > Lemur > Lemur catta. The sequence continues at coordinate 285,805 of NW_025423856.1, read as the reverse complement.
TAACCCTAACCCTAACACTATCCTAGGGCTGATGCTAACCCTAACCCTAACCCTAACACTATCCTAAGTCTGATGCTAACCCTAGACCTCACATTATACTAGGCCTGATGATAACCATAACCCTAACCTTAACACTATCCTAGGGCTGATGCTAACCCTAACCCTAACCCTAACACTATCCTAGAGCTGATTCTAACCCTAACCCTAACACTATCCTAGGCCTGATGATAACCCTAACCCTAACCCTGACACTATCCTAGGGCTGATGCTAACCCTAACCCTAACACTATCCTAGGGCTGATGCTAACCCTAACCCTAACCCTAACACTATCCTAGGCCTGATGCTAACCCTATCCCTAACCCTAACACTCTCCTAGGGCTGAGGCTAACCCTAACCCTAACACTATCCTAGAGCTGATGCTAACCCTAACCCTAACCCAAACACTATCCTAGGGTTGATGCTAACCCTAACCCTAACACTATCCTAGGGCTCATGCTAACCCTAACCCTAACCCTAACACTATCCTTGGGCTGATGCTAACCCTAACCCTAACACTATCCTGGGCCTGATGCTGACCCTAACCCTAACCCTAACACTATGCTAGGGCTGATGCTAACCCTAACCCTAACACTATCCTTGGGATGATGCTAACCCTAACCCTAACCCTAACACTATCCTAGGGCTGATGCTAACCCTAACCCTAACCCTAACACTATCCTAGAGCTGATTCTAACCCTAACCCTAACACTATCCTAGGCCTGATGATAACCCTAACCCTAACCCTAACACTATCCTAGGCCTGATGATAACCCTAACCCTAACCCTGACACTATCCTAGGGCTGATGATAACCCTAACCCTAACACTATCCTAGGGCTGATGCTAACCCTAACCCTAACCCTAACACTATCCTAGGCCTGATGCTAACCCTATATCTAACCCTAACACTCTCCTAGGGCTGAGGCTAACCCTAACCCTAACACTATCCTAGGGCTGATGCTAACCCTAACCCTAACCCAAACACTATCCTAGGGTTGATGCTAACCCTAACCCTAACACTATCCTAGGGCTGATGCTAACCCTAACCCTAACCCTAACACTATCCTTGGGCTGATGCTAACCCTAACATTAACACTATCCTGGGCCTGATGCTAACCCTAACCCTAACCCTAACACTATCCTAGGGCTGATGCTAACCCTAACCCTAACACTATCCTTGGGCTGATGCTAACCCTAACCCTAAGCCTAACATTATCCTAGGGCAGATGCTAACCCTAACGCTAACCCTAACACTATCCTTGAACTGATGCTAACCCTAACCATAACCCTAACACTATCCTAGCCCAGGATGATAACCCTAACCCTAACCCTAACACTATCCTAGGGTTTATGTTAACCCTAACCCTAACACTATCCTATGGCTGATGCTAACCCTAACCCTAACAATAACACTATCCTAGGGCGGAAGCTAACCCTAACCCTAACACTAACACTATCCTAGGGCTGATGCTAACCCTAACACTAACACTATCCTAGGGCTGATGCTAACCCTAACCCTAACCCTAACATTATCCTAGGGCTGATGCTAACCCTAACCCTAACTCTAACACTATCTTAAGGCTTAGGCTAACCCTAACCCTAACACTATCCTAGGGCTGATGCTAACCCTCACCCTAACACTAACACTATCCTAGGGCTGATGCTAACCCTAACCCTAACACTATCCTAGGGCTGATGCTAACCCTAACCCTAACCCTAACACTATCCTAGGGCTGATGCTAACCCTAACCCTAACACTATCCTAGGCCTGATGATAACCCTAACCCTAACCCTAACACTATCCTAGGGCTGATGCTAACCTTAACGCTAACCCTAACATTATCCCAGGGCTGATGCTAACCCTAACCCTAACACTATCCTAGGGCTGATGCTAACCCTAACCCTAACCCTAACACTATCCTAGGGCGGATGCTAACCCAACCCTAACCCTAACCCTAACACAATCCTAGAGCTGATGCTAACCCTAAACCTAACCGTGACGCTAACCCTAATATTATCCTAGGGCTGATGCTAACCCTAACCCTAACCCTAACACTATCCTAGGGCTGATGCTAACCCTAACACTAACACTATCCTAGGGCTGATGGTAACCCTAACCCTACCCCTAACACTATCCTAGGGCTTATGCTAACCCTAACCCTAACACTAACACTATCCTAGGGCTGAGGCTAACCCTAACACTATCCTAGGCCTGATGCTAACCCTAACCATAACCCTGACACTATCCTAGGGGTGATGCTAACCCTAACCCTAACACTATCCTAGGGCTGATGCTAACCCTAACACTAATACTATCCTAGGGCTGATGCTAACACTAACCCTAACCCTAACACTCTCCAAGGGCTGATGCTAACCCTAACCCTAACCCTAACACTATCCTAGGGCTGATGCTAACCCTAACCCTAACTCTAACACTATCTTAGGGCTGAGGCTAACCCTAACCCTAACACTATCCTGCGGCTGATGATAACCCTAACCCTAACCCTAACACTATCCTTGGGCTGATGCTAACCCTAACCCTAACACTATCCTAGGCCTGATGCTAACCCTAACCCTAACCCTAACACTATCCTAGGGCTGATGCTAACCCTAAACCTAACACTATCCTAGGGCTGATGCTAACCCTAAACCTAACCCTAACACTATCCTAGGGCTGATGCTAACCCTAACCCTAACACTATCCTAGGCCTGATGATAACCCTAACCCTAACCCGAACACTATCCTAGGGCTGAAGCTAACCCTAACCCTAACCCTAACACTATCCTAAGTCTGATGCTAACCCCAGACCTCACATTATACTAGGCCTGATGATAACCATAACCCTAACCTTAACACTATCCTAGGGCTGATGTTAACCCTAACCCTAACCGTAACACTATCCTAGAGCTGATGCTAACCCTAACCCTAACACTATCCTAGGCCTAATGATAACCTTAACCCTAACCCTGACACTATCCTAGGGCTGATGCTAACCCTAACCCTAACCCTAACACTATCCTTGGGCTGATGCTAACCCTAACCCTAACACTATCCTGGGCCTGATGCTAACCCTAACCCTAACCCTAACACTATCCTAGGGCTGATGCTAACCCTAACCCTAACACTATCCTTGGGCTGATGCTAACCCTAACCCTAACCCTAACAATATCCTAGGGCAGATGCTAACCCTAACGCTAACCCTAACACTATCCTTGAACTGATGCTAACCCTAACCCTAACCCTAACACTATCCTAGGCCTGATGATAACCCTAACCCTAACCCTAACACTATCCTAGGGTTTATGTTAACCCTAACCCTAACACTATCCTAGGGCTGATGCTAACCCTAACGCTAACCCTAACACTATCCTAGGGCGGATGCTAACCCTAACACTAACACTATCCTAGGGCTGATGCTAACCCTAACCCTAACCCTAACATTATCCTAGGGCGGATGCTAACCCTAACCCTAAAACTAACACTATCCTAGGGCTGATGCTAACCCTAACACTAACACTATCCTAGGCCTGATGCTAACCCTAACCCTAACCCTAACACTATCCTAGGGCTGATGCTAACCGTAACCCTAACACTATCCTAGGCCTGATGATAACCCTAACCCTAACCCTAACACTATCCTAGGGCTGATGCTAACCCTAACCCTAACACTGTCCTAGGGCTGATGCTAACCCTAACCCTAACCCTAACACTATCCTAGGGCTGATGCTAACCCTAACGCTAACCCTAACACTATCTTTGAACTGATGCTAACCCTAACCCTAACCCTAACACTATCCTAGGCCTGATGATAACCCTAACCATAACCCTAACACTATCCTAGGGTTTATGTTAACCCTAACCCTAACACTATCCTAGGGCTGATGCTAACCCTAACCCTAACCCTAACACTATCCTAGGGCGGATGCTAACCCTAACCCTAACCGTAACACTATCCTAGGGCAGATGCTAACCCTAACACTAGCACTATCCTAGGGCTGAATCTAACCCTAACAATATCCCGAACACTCTCCAAGGGCTGATGCTAACCCTAACCCTAACCCTAACACTATCCTAGGGCTGATGCTATCCCTAACCCTAACACTATCCTAGGGCTTATGCTAACCCTAACCCTAACCCTAACACTATCCTAGGGTTGATGCTAACCCTAACCCTAACACTATCCTAGGGCTGATGCTAACCCTAACCCTAACCCTAACATTATCCTAGGGCTGATGCTAACCCTAACCCTAACACTATCCTAGGGCTGATGCTAACCCTAACCCTAACCCTAACACTATCCTAGGGCTGATGCTAATCCTAACCCTAACACTATCCTAGGCCTGATGATAACCCTAACCCTAACCCTAACACTATCCTTGGGCTGATGCTAACCCTAACCCTAATACTATCCTAGGGCTGATGCTAACCCTAACCCTAACCCTAACTCTATCCTAGGGCTGATGCTAACCCTAACCCTAACCCAAACACTATCCTAGTGTTGATGCTAACCCTAACCCTAACACTATCCTAGGGCTGATGCTAACCCTAACCCTAACCCTAACACTATCCTTGGGCTGATGCTAACCCTAACCCTAACACTATCATGGGCCTGATGCTAACCCTAACCCTAACCCTAACACTATCCTAGGGCTGATGCTAACCCTAACCCTAACACTATCCTTGGGCTGATGCTAACCCTAACCCTAACCCTAACACTATCCTAGGGCAGATGCTAACCCTAACGCTAACCCTAACACTATCCTTGAACTGATGCTAACCCTAACCCTAACCCTAACACTATCCTAGGCCTGATGATAACCCTAACCCTAACCCTAACACTATCCTTGGGTTTATGTTAACCCTAACCCTAACACTATCCTAGGGCTGATGCTAACCCTAACCCTAACCCTAACACTATCCTAGGGCGGATGCTAACCCTAACCCTAACCCTAACACTATCCTAGGGCTGATGCTAACCCTAACACTAACACTATCCTAGGGCTGATGCTAACCCTAACCCTAACCCTAACATTATCCTAGGGCGGATGCTAACCCTAACCCTAACCCTAACACTATCCTAGGGCTGATGCTAACCCTAACACTAACACTATCCTAGGCCTGAGGCTAACCCTAACCCTAACCCTGACACTATCCTAGGGCTGATGCTAACCCTAACCCTAACACTATCCTAGTGCTGATGCTAACCCTAACACTAACACTATCCTAGGGCTGATGCTAACCCTAACCCTAACCCTAACACTCTCCAAGGGCTGATGCTAACCCTAACCCTAACCCTAACACTATCCTAGGGCTGATGCTAACCCTAACCCTATCTCCAACACTATCTTAGGGCTGAGGCTAACCCTAACCCTAACACTATCCTACGGCTGATTATAACCCTAACCCTAACCCTAACACTATCCTAGGGCTGATGCTAACCCTAACCCTAACACTATCCTAGGCCTGATGCTAACCCCAACCCTAACCCTAACACTATCCTAGGGCTGATGCTAACCCTAACCCTAACACTATCCTAGGGCTGATGCTAACCCTAACCCTAACCCTAACACTATCCTAGGGCTGATGCTAACCCTAACCATAACACTATCCTAGGCCTGATGATAACCCTAACACTAACCCTAACACTATCCTAGGGCTGATGCTAACCCTAACCCTAACACTATCCTAGGGCTGATGCTAACCCTAACCCTAACCCTAACACTATCCTAAGTCTGATGCTAACCCTAGACCTCACACTATACTAGGCCTGATGATAACCATAACCCTAACCTTAACACTATCCTAGGGCTGATGCTAACCCTAACCCTAACCCTAACACTATCCTAGAGCTGATGCTAACCCTAACCCTAACACTATCCTAGGCCTGATGATAACCCTAACCCTAACCCTGACACTATCCTAGGGCTGATGCTAACCCTAAACTTAACACTATCCTAGGGCTGATGCTAACCCTAACCCTAACCCTAACACTATCCTAGGCCTGATGCTAACCCTATCCCTAACCCTAACACTCTCCTAGGGCTGAGGCTAACCCTAACCCTAACACTATCCTAGGGCTGATGCTAACCCTAACCCTAACCCAAACACTATCCTAGGGTTGATGCTAACCCTAACCCTAACACTATCCTAGGGCTCATGCTAACCCTAACCCTAACCCTAACACTATCCTTGGGCTGATGCTAACCCTAACCCTAACACTATCCTGGGCCTGATGCTAACCCTAACCCTAACCCTAACACTATCCTAGGGCTGATGCTAACCCTAACCCTAACACTATCCTTGGGATGATGCTAACCCTAACCCTAACCCTAACAATATCCTAGGGCAGATGCTAATCCTAACGCTAACCCTAACACTATCCTTGAACTGATGCTAACCCTAACCCTAACCCTAACACTATCCTAGGCCTGATGATAACCCTAACCCTAACCCTAACACTATCCTAGGCCTGATGATAACCCTAACCCTAACCCTGACACTATCCTAGGGCTGATGATAACCCTAACTCTAACACTATCCTAGGGCTGATGCTAACCCTAACCCTAACCCTAACACTATCCTAGGCCTGATGCTAACCCTATCCCTAACCCTAACACTCTCCTAGGGCTGAGGCTAACCCTAACCCTAACACTATCCTAGGGCTAATGCTAACCCTAACCCTAACCCAAACACTATCCTAGGGTTGATGCTAATCCTAACCCTAACACTATCCTAGGGCTGATGCTAACCCTAACCAAAACCCTAGCACTATCCTTGGGCTGATGCTAACCCTAACACTAACACTATCCTGGGCCTGATGCTAACCCTAACCCTAACCCTAACACTATCCTAGGGCTGATGCTAACCCTAACCCTAACACTATCCTTGGGCTGATGCTAACCCTAACCCTAAGCCTAACATTATCCTAGGGCAGATGCTAACCCTAACGCTAACCCTAACACTATCCTTGAACTGATGCTAACCCTAACCATAACCCTAACACTATCCTAGCCCTGATGATAACCCTAACCCTAACCCTAACACTATCCTAGGGTTTATGTTAACCCTAACCCTAACACTATCCTATGGCTGATGCTAACCCTAACCCTAACACTAACACTATTGTAGGGCGGAAGCTAACCCTAACCCTAACCCTAACACTATCCTGGGGCTGATGCTAACCCTAACACTAACACTATCCTAGGGCTGATGCTAACCCTAATCCTAACCCTAACATTATCCTAGGGCTGATGCTAACCCTAACCCTAACTCTAACACTATCTTAAGGCTTAGGCTAACCCTAACCCTAACAGTATCCTAGGGCTGATGCTAACCCTAACCCTAACACTAACACTATCCTAGGGCTGATGCTAACCCTAACCCTAACACTATCCTAGGGCTGATGCTAACCCTAACCCTAACCCTAACACTATGCTAGGGCTGATGCTAACCCTAACCCTAACACTATCCTAGGCCTGATGATAACCCTAACCCTAACCCTAACACTATCCTAGGGCTGATGCTAACCTTAACGCTAACCCTAACATTATCCCAGGGCTGATGCTACCCCTAACCCTAACACTATCCTAGGGCTGATGCTAACCCTAACCCTAACCCTAACACTATCCTAGGGCTGATGCTAACCCTAACCCTAACACTATCCTAGGCCTGATGCTAACCCCAACACTAACCCTAACACTATCCTAGGGCTGATGCTAACCCTAACCCTAACACTATCCTAGGGCTGATGCTCACCCTAACCCTAACACTATCCTAGGGCTGATGCTAACCCTAACCATAACACTATCCTAGGCCTGATGATAACCCTAACACTAACCCTAACACTATCCTAGGGCTGATGCTAACCCTAACCCTAACACTATCCTAGGGCTGATGCTAAACCTAACCCTAACCCTAACACTATCCTAAGTCTGATGCTAACCCTAGACCTCACACTATACTAGGCCTGATGATAACCATAACCCTAACCTTAACACTATCCTAGGGCTGATGCTAACCCTAACCCTAACCCTAACAGTATCCTAGAGCTGATGCTAACCCTAACCCTAACACTATCCTAGGCCTGATGATAACCCTAACCCTAACCCTGACACTATCCTAGGGCTGATGCTAACCCTAACCCTAACCCTAACACTATCCTAGGCCTGATGCTAACCCTAACCCTAACCCAAACACTATCCTAGGGTTGATGCTAACCCTAACCCTAACACTATCCTAGGGCTCATGCTAACCCTAACCCTAACCCTAACACTATCCTTGGGCTGATGCTAACCCTAACCCTAACACTATCCTGGGCCTGATACTAACCCTAACCATAACCCTAACACTATCCTAGGGCTGATGCTAACCCTAACCCTAACACTATCCTTGGGATGATTCTAACCCTAACCCTAACCCTAACAATATCCTAGGGCAGATGTTAATCCTAACGCTAACCCTAACACTATCCTTGAACTGATGCTAACCCTAACCCTAACCCTAACACTATCCTAGGCCTGATGATAACCCTAAACCTAACCCTAACACTATCCTAGGCCTGATGATAACCCTAACCCTAACCCTGACCTATCCTAGGGCTGATGATAACCCTAACTCTAACACTATCCTAGGGCTGATGCTAACCCTAACCCTAACCCTAACACTATCCTAGGCCTGATGCTAACCCTATCCCTAACCCTAACACTATCCTAGGGCTGAGGCTAACCCTAACCCTAACACTATCCTAGGGCTGATGCTAACCCTAACCCTAACCCAAACACTATCCTAGGGTTGATGCTAATCCTAACCCTAACACTATCCTAGGGCTGATGCTAACCCTAACCCTAACCCTAGCACTATCCTTGGGCTGATGCTAACCCTAACACTAACACTATCCTGGGCCTGATGCTAACCCTAACCCTAACCCTAACACTATCCTAGGGCTGATGCTAACCCTAACCCTAACACTATCCTTGGGCTGATGCTAACCCTAACCCTAAGCCTAACATTATCCTAGGGCAGATGCTAACCCTAACGCTAACCCTAACACTATCCTTGAACTGATGCTAACCCTAACCATAACCCTAACACTATCCTAGCCCTGATGATAACCCTAACCCTAACCCTAACACTATCCTAGGGTTTATGTTAACCCTAACCCTAACACTATCCTATGGCTGATGCTAACCCTAACCCTAACACTAACACTATTGTAGGGCGGAAGTTAACCCTAACCCTAACCCTAACACTATCCTAGGGCTGATGCTAACCCTAACACTAACACTATCCTAGGGCTGATGCTAACCCTAACCCTAACCCTAACATTATCCTAGGGCTGATGCTAACCCTAACCCTAACTCTAACACTATCTTAAGGCTTAGGCTAACCCTAACCCTAACACTATCCTAGGGCTGATGCTAACCCTAACCCTAACACTAACACTATCCTAGGGCTGATGCTAACCCTAACCCTAACACTATCCTAGGGCTGATGCTAACCCTAACCCTAACCCTAACACTATCCTAGGGCTGATGCTAACCCTAACCCTAACACTATCCTAGGCCTGATGATAACCCTAACCCTAACCCTAACACTATCCTAGGGCTGATGCTAACCTTAACGCTAACCCTAACATTATCCCAGGGCTGATGCTAACCCTAACCCTAACACTATCCTAGGGCTGATGCTAACCCTAACCCTAACCCTAACACTATCCTAGGGCGGATGCTAACCCAACCCTAACCCTAACCCTAACACTATCCTAGAGCTGATGCTAACCCTAAACCTAACCGTGACGCTAACCCGAATATTATCCTAGGGCTGATGCTAACCCTAACCCTAACCCTAACACTATCCTAGGGCTGATGCTAACCCTAACACTAACACTATCCTAGGGCTGATGGTAACCCTAACCCTACCCCTAACACTATCCTAGGGCTTATGCTAACCCTAACCCTAACGCTAACACTATCCTAGGGCTGAGGCTAACCCTAACACTAACACTATCCTAGGCCTGATGCTAACCCTAACCCTAACCCTGACACTATCCTAGGGCTGATGCTAACCCTAACCCTAACACTATCCTAGGGCTGATGCTAACCCTAACACTAACACTATCCTAGGGCTGATGCTAACACTAACCCTAACCCTAACACTCTCCAAGGGCTGATGCTAACCCTAACCCTAACCCTAACACTATCCTTGGGCTGATGCTAACCCTAACCCTAAGCCTAACATTATCCTAGGGCAGATGCTAACCCTAACGCTAACCCTAACACTATCCTTGAACTGATGCTAACCCTAACCATAACCCTAACACTATCCTAGCCCTGATGATAACCCTAACCCTAACCCTAACACTATCCTAGGGTTTATGTTAACCCTAACCCTAACACTATCCTATGGCTGATGCTAACCCTAACCCTAACACTAACACTATTGTAGGGCGGAAGTTAACCCTAACCCTAACCCTAACACTATCCTAGGGCTGATGCTAACCCTAACACTAACACTATCCTAGGGCTGATGCTAACCCTAACCCTAACCCTAACATTATCCTAGGGCTGATGCTAACCCTAACCCTAACTCTAACACTATCTTAAGGCTTAGGCTAACCCTAACCCTAACACTATCCTAGGGCTGATGCTAACCCTAACCCTAACACTAACACTATCCTAGGGCTGATGCTAACCCTAACCCTAACACTATCCTAGGGCTGATGCTAACCCTAACCCTAACCCTAACACTATCCTAGGGCTGATGCTAACCCTAACCCTAACACTATCCTAGGCCTGATGATAACCCTAACCCTAACCCTAACACTATCCTAGGGCTGATGCTAACCTTAACGCTAACCCTAACATTATCCCAGGGCTGATGCTAACCCTAACCCTAACACTATCCTAGGGCTGATGCTAACCCTAACCCTAACCCTAACACTATCCTAGGGCGGATGCTAACCCAACCCTAACCCTAACCCTAACACTATCCTAGAGCTGATGCTAACCCTAAACCTAACCGTGACGCTAACCCTAATATTATCCTAGGGCTGATGCTAACCCTAACCCTAACCCTAACACTATCCTAGGGCTGATGCTAACCCTAACACTAACACTATCCTAGGGCTGATGGTAACCCTAACCCTACCCCTAACACTATCCTAGGGCTTATGCTAACCCTAACCCTAACGCTAACACTATCCTAGGGCTGAGGCTAACCCTAACACTAACACTATCCTAGGCCTGATGCTAACCCTAACCCTAACCCTGACACTATCCTTGGGCTGATGCTAACCCTAACCCTAACACTATCCTAGGGCTGATGCTAACCCTAACACTAACACTATCCTAGGGCTGATGCTAACACTAACCCTAACCCTAACACTCTCCAAGGGCTGATGCTAACCCTAACCCTAACCCTAACACTATCCTAGGGCTGATGCTAACCCTAACCCTAACTCTAACACTATCTTAGGGCTGAGGCTAACCCTAACCCTAACACTATCCTACGGCTGATGATAACCCTAACCCTAACCCTAACACTATCCTAGGGCTGATGCTAACCCTAACCCTAACACTATCCTAGGCCTGATGCTAACCCTAACCCTAACCCTAACACTATCCTTGGGCTGATGCTAACCCTAACCCTAACACTATCCTGGGCCTGATGCTAACCCTAACCCTAACGCTAACACTATCCTAGGGCTGATGCTAACCCTAACCCTAACACTATCCTTGGGCTGATGCTAACCCTAACCCTAACCCTAACAATATCCTAGGGCAGATGCTAACCCTAACGCTAACCCTAACACTATCCTTGAACTGATGCTAACCGTAACCCTAACCCTAACACTATCCTAGGCCTGATGATAACCCTAACCCTAACCCTAACACTATCCTAGGGTTTATGTTAACCCTAACCCTAACACTATCCTAGGGCTGATGCTAACCCTAACCCTAAACCTAACACTATCCTAGGGCGGATGCTAACCCTAACCCTAACCCTAACACTATCCTAGGGCTGATGCTAACCCTAACACTACCACTATCCTAGGGCTGAAGTTAACCCTAACCCTAACCCTATCACTCTCCAAGGGCTGATGCTAACCCTAACCCTAACCCTAACACTATCCTAGGGGTGATGCTAACCCTAACCCTAACACTATCCTAGGGCTGATGCTAACCCTAACCCTAACCCTAACGCTATCCTAGGGTTGATGCTAACCCTAACCCTAACACTATCCTAGGGCTGATGCTAACCCTAACCTTAACCCTAACAGTATCCTAGGGCTGATGCTAACCCTAACCCTAACACTATCCTAGGGCTGATGCTAACCCTAACCCTAACCCTAACACTAACCTAGGGCTGATGCTAACCCTAACCCTAACACTATCCTAGGGCTGATGCTAACCCTAACCCTAACCCTAACACTATCCTAGGGCTGATGCTAACCCTAACACTAACACTATCCTAGGGCTAATGCTAACCCTAACCCTAACCCTAACACTATCCTAGGGCTGATGGTAACCCTAACAGTAACACTATCCTAGGGCTGATGCTAACCCTAACCCTAACCCTAACACTATCCTGGGGCTGATGCTAACCCTAACCCTAACCCAAACACTATCCTAGGGTTGATGCTAACCCTAACCCTAACACTATCCTAGGGCTGATGCTAACCCTAACCCTAACCCTAACACTATCCTTGGGCTGATGCTAACTCTAACCCTAACACTATCCTAGGGCTGATGCTAACCCTAACCCTAACACTATCCTTGGGCTGATGCTAACCCTAACCCTAACCCTAACACTATCCTAGGGCAGATGCTAACCCTAACGCTCACCCTAACAATATCCTTGAACTGATGCTAACCATAACCCTAACCCTAACACTATCCTAGGCCTGATGATAACCCTAACCCTAACCCTAACACTATCCTAGGGTTTATGTTAACCCTAACCCTAACACTATCCTAGGGCTGATGCTAACCCTAACACTAACCCTAACACTATCCTAGGGCGGATGCTAACCCTAACCCTAACCCTAACCCTAACACTATCCTAATGCTGATGCTAACCCTAACACTAACACTATCCTAGGGCTGATGCCAACCCTAACCCTAACCCTAACATTATCCTAGGGCGGATGCTAACCCTAACCCTAACCCTAACACTATCCTAGGGCTGATGCTAACCCTAACACTAACACTATCCTAGGCCTGATGCTAACCCTAACACTAACCCTAACACTATCCTAGGGCTGATGCTAACCCTAACCCTAACACTATCCTAGGGCTGATGCTAACCCTAACCCTAACACTATCCTAGGGCTGATGCTAACCCTAACACTAACACTATCCTTGGGCTGATGCTAACCCTAACCCTAACCCTAACACTATCCTAGGGCAGATGCTAACCCTAACCCTAACTCTAACACTATCTTAGGGCTGAGGCTAACCCTAACCCTAACACTATCCTACGGCTGATGCTAACCCTAACCCTAACCCTAACACTATCCTAGGGCTGATGCTAACCCTAACCCTAACACTATCCTAGGCCTGATGCTAACCCTAACCCTAACCCTAACACTATCCTAGGGCTGATGCTAACCCTAACCCTAACACTATCCTAGGGCTGATGCTAACCCTAACCCTAACCCTAACACTATCCTAGGGCTGATGCTAACCCTAACCCTAACCCTAACACTATCCTAGGGCTGATGCTAACCCTAACCCTAACACTATCCTAGGCCTGATGATAACCCTAACCCTAACCCTAACACTATCCTAGGGCTGATGCTAACCCTAACCCTAACACTATCCTAGGACTGATGCTAACCCTAACCCTAACCCTAACACTATCCTAAGTCTGATGCTAACCCTAGACCTCACACTATACTAGGCCTGATGATAACCATAACCCTAACCTTAACACTATATTAGGGCTGATGCTAACCCTAACCCTAACCCTAACACTATCCTAGAGCTGATGCTAACCCTAACCCTAACACTATCCTAGGCCTGATGATAACCCTAACCCTAACCCTGACACTATCCTAGGGCTGATGCTAACCCTAACCCTAACACTATCCTAGGGCTGATGCTAACCCTAACGCTAACCCTAACACTATCCTAGGCCTGATGCTAACCCTATCCCTAACCCTAACACTCTCCTAGGGCTGAGGCTAACCCTAACCCTAACACTATCCTAGGGCTAATGCTAACCCTAACCCTAACCGAAACACTATCCTAAGGTTGATGCTAACCCTAACCCTAACACTATCCTAGGGCTAATGCTAACCCTAACCCTAACCCTAACACTATCCTTGGGCTGATGCTAACCCTAACCCTAACACTATCCTTTGCCTGATGCTAACCCTAACCCTAACCCTAACACTATCCTAGGCCTGATGATAACCCTAACCCTAACCCTAACACTATCCTAGGGCTGATGCTAACCCTAACCCTAACACTATCCTAGGGCTGATGCTAACCCTAACCCTAACCCTAACACTATCCTAAGTCTGATGCTAACCCTAGACCTCACACTATACTAGGCCTGATGATAACCATAACCCTAACCTTAACACTATCCTAGGGCTGATGCTAACCCTAACCCTAACCCTAACACTATCCTAGAGCTGATGCTAACCCTAACCCTAACACTATCCTAGGCCTAATGATAACCCTAACCCTAACCCTGACACTATACTAGGGCTGATGCTAACCCTAACCCTAACACTATCCTAGGGCTTATGCTAACCCTAACCCTAACCCTAACACTATCCTAGGCCTGATGCTAACCCTATCCCTAACCCTAACACTCTCCTAGGGCTGAGGCTAACCCTAACCCTAACACTATCCTAGGGCTGATGCTAACCCTTACCCAAACCCAAACACTATCCTAGGGTTGATGCTAACCCTAACCCTAACACTATCCTAGGGCTGATGCTAACCCTAACCGTAACCCTAACACTATCCTTGGGCTGATGCTAACCCTAACCCTAACACTATCCTGGGCCTGATGCTAACCCTAACCCTAACCCTAACACTATCCTAGGGCTGATGCTAACTCTAACCCTAACACTATCCTTGGGCTGATGCTAACCCTAACCCTAACCCTAACAATATACTAGGGCAGATGCTAACCCTAACGCTCACCCTAACACTATCCTTGAACTGATGCTAACCCTAACCCTAACCCTAACACTATCCTAGGCCTGATGATAACCCTAACCCTAACCCTAACAGTATCCTAGGCTTGATGATAACCCTAACCCTAACCCTGACACTATCCTAGGGCTGATGCTAACCCTAACCCTAACACTATCCTAGGGCTGATGCTAACCCTAACCCTAACCCTAACACTATCCTAGTCCTCATGCTAACCCTATCCCTAACCCTAACACTCTCCTAGGGCTGAGGCTAACCCTAACCCTAACACTATCCTAGGGCTGATGCTAACCCTAACCCTAACCCAAACACTATCCTAGGGTTGATGCTAACCCTAACCCTAACACTATCCTAGGGCTGATGCTAACCCTAACCCTAACCCTAACACTATCCTTGGGCTGATGCGAACCCTAACCCTAACACTATCCTGGGCCTGATGCTAACCCTAACCCTAACCCTAACACTATCCTAGGGCTGATGCTAACCCTAACACTACCACTATTCTTGGGCTGATGCTAACCCTAACCCTAACCCTAACAATATCCTAGGGCAGATGCTAACCATAACCCTAACCCTAACACTATGCTTGGGCTGATGCTCACCCTAACCCTAACACTATCCTGGGCCTGATGCTAACCCTAACCCTAACCCTAACACTATCCTAGGGCTGATGCTAACCCTAACCCTAACCCTAACACTATCCTAGGGCTGATGCTAACCCTAACCCTAACTCTAACACTATCTTAGGGCTGAGGCTAACCCTAACCCTAACTCTATCCTACGGCTGATGATAACCCTAACCCTAACCCTAACACTATCCTAGGGCTGATGCTAACCCTAACCCTAACACTATCCTAGGGCTGATGCTAACCCTAACCCTAACCCTAACATTATCCTAGGGCTGATGCTAACCCTAACCCTAACTCTAACACTATCTTAAGGCTTAGGCTAACCCTAACCCTAACACTATCCTAGGGCTGATGCTAACCCTAACCCTAACACTAACACTATCCTAGGGCTGATGCTAACCCTAACCCTAACACTATCCTAGGGCTGATGCTAACCCTAACCCTAACAATAACACTATCCTAGGGCTGATGCTAACCCTAACCCTAACACTATCCTAGGCCTGATGATAACCCTAACCCTAACCCTAACACTATCCTAGGGCTGATGCTAACCTTAACGCTAACCCTAACATTATCCCAGGGCTGATGCTAACCCTAACCCTAACACTATCCTAGGGCTGATGCTAACCCTAACCCTAACCCTAACACTATCCTAGGGCGGATGCTAACCCAACCCTAACCCTAACCCTAACACTATCCTAGAGCTGATGCTAACCCTAAACCTAACCGTGACGCTAACCCTAATATTATCCTAGGGCTGATGCTAACCCTAACCCTAACCCTAACACTATCCTAGGGCTGATGCTAACCCTAACACTAACACTATCCTAGGGCTGATGGTAACCCTAACCCTACCCCTAACACTATCCTAGGGCTTATGCTAACCCTAACCCTAACGCTAACACTATCCTAGGGCTGAGGCTAACCCTAACACTAACACTATCCTAGGCCTGATGCTAACCCTAACCCTAACCCTGACACTATCCTAGGGCTGATGCTAACCCTAACCCTAACACTATCCTAGGGCTGATGCTAACCCTAACACTAACACTATCCTAGGGCTGATGCTAACACTAACCCTAACCCTAACACTCTCCAAGGGCTGATGCTAACCCTAACCCTAACCCTAACACTATCCTTGGGCTGATGCTAACCCTAACCCTAAGCCTAACATTATCCTAGGGCAGATGCTAACCCTAACGCTAACCCTAACACTATCCTTGAACTGATGCTAACCCTAACCATAACCCTAACACTATCCTAGCCCTGATGATAACCCTAACCCTAACCCTAACACTATCCTAGGGTTTATGTTAACCCTAACCCTAACACTATCCTATGGCTGATGCTAACCCTAACCCTAACACTAACACTATTGTAGGGCGGAAGTTAACCCTAACCCTAACCCTAACACTATCCTAGGGCTGATGCTAACCCTAACACTAACACTATCCTAGGGCTGATGCTAACCCTAACCCTAACCCTAACATTATCCTAGGGCTGATGCTAACCCTAACCCTAACTCTAACACTATCTTAAGGCTTAGGCTAACCCTAACCCTAACACTATCCTAGGGCTGATGCTAACCCTAACCCTAACACTAACACTATCCTAGGGCTGATGCTAACCCTAACCCTAACACTATCCTAGGGCTGATGCTAACCCTAACCCTAACCCTAACACTATCCTAGGGCTGATGCTAACCCTAACCCTAACACTATCCTAGGCCTGATGATAACCCTAACCCTAACCCTAACACTATCCTAGGGCTGATGCTAACCTTAACGCTAACCCTAACATTATCCCAGGGCTGATGCTAACCCTAACCCTAACACTATCCTAGGGCTGATGCTAACCCTAACCCTAACCCTAACACTATCCTAGGGCGGATGCTAACCCAACCCTAACCCTAACCCTAACACTATCCTAGAGCTGATGCTAACCCTAAACCTAACCGTGACGCTAACCCTAATATTATCCTAGGGCTGATGCTAACCCTAACCCTAACCCTAACACTATCCTAGGGCTGATGCTAACCCTAACACTAACACTATCCTAGGGCTGATGGTAACCCTAACCCTACCCCTAACACTATCCTAGGGCTTATGCTAACCCTAACCCTAACGCTAACACTATCCTAGGGCTGAGGCTAACCCTAACACTAACACTATCCTAGGCCTGATGCTAACCCTAACCCTAACCCTGACACTATCCTAGGGCTGATGCTAACCCTAACCCTAACACTATCCTAGGGCTGATGCTAACCCTAACACTAACACTATCCTAGGGCTGATGCTAACACTAACCCTAACCCTAACAATCTCCAAGGGCTGATGCTAACCCTAACCCTAACCCTAACACTATCCTAGGGCTGATGCTAACCCTAACCCTAACTCTAACACTATCTTAGGGCTGAGGCTAACCCTAACCCTAACACTATCCTACGGCTGATGATAACCCTAACCCTAACCCTAACACTATCCTAGGGCTGATGCTAACCCTAACCCTAACACTATCCTAGGCCTGATGCTAACCCTAACCCTAACCCTAACACTATCCTTGGGCTGATGCTAACCCTAACCCTAACACTATCCTGGGCCTGATGCTAACCCTAACCCTAACGCTAACACTATCCTAGGGCTGATGCTAACCCTAACCCTAACACTATCCTTGGGCTGATGCTAACCCTAACCCTAACCCTAACAATATCCTAGGGCAGATGCTAACCCTAACGCTAACCCTAACACTATCCTTGAACTGATGCTAACCCTAACCCTAACCCTAACACTATCCTAGGCCTGATGATAACCCTAACCCTAACCCTAACACTATCCTAGGGTTTATGTTAACCCTAACCCTAACACTATCCTAGGGCTGATGCTAACCCTAACCCTAAACCTAACACTATCCTAGGGCGGATGCTAACCCTAACCCTAACCCTAACACTATCCTAGGGCTGATGCTAACCCTAACACTACCACTATCCTAGGGCTGAAGTTAACCCTAACCCTAACCCTATCACTCTCCAAGGGCTGATGCTAACCCTAACCCTAACCCTAACACTATCCTAGGGGTGATGCTAACCCTAACCCTAACACTATCCTAGGGCTGATGCTAACCCTAACCCTAACCCTAACGCTATCCTAGGGTTGATGCTAACCCTAACCCTAACACTATCCTAGGGCTGATGCTAACCCTAACCTTAACCCTAACAGTATCCTAGGGCTGATGCTAACCCTAACCCTAACACTATCCTAGGGCTGATGCTAACCCTAACCCTAACCCTAACACTAACCTAGGGCTGATGCTAACCCTAACCCTAACACTATCCTAGGGCTGATGCTAACCCTAACCCTAACCCTAACACTATCCTAGGGCTGATGCTAACCCTAACACTAACACTATCCTAGGGCTAATGCTAACCCTAACCCTAACCCTAACACTATCCTAGGGCTGATGGTAACCCTAACAGTAACACTATCCTAGGGCTGATGCTAACCCTAACCCTAACCCTAACACTATCCTGGGGCTGATGCTAACCCTAACCCTAACCCAAACACTATCCTAGGGTTGATGCTAACCCTAACCCTAACACTATCCTAGGGCTGATGCTAACCCTAACCCTAACCCTAACACTATCCTTGGGCTGATGCTAACTCTAACCCTAACACTATCCTAGGGCTGATGCTAACCCTAACCCTAACACTATCCTTGGGCTGATGCTAACCCTAACCCTAACCCTAACACTATCCTAGGGCAGATGCTAACCCTAACGCTCACCCTAACAATATCCTTGAACTGATGCTAACCATAACCCTAACCCTAACACTATCCTAGGCCTGATGATAACCCTAACCCTAACCCTAACACTATCCTAGGGTTTATGTTAACCCTAACCCTAACACTATCCTAGGGCTGATGCTAACCCTAACACTAACCCTAACACTATCCTAGGGCGGATGCTAACCCTAACCCTAACCCTAACCCTAACACTATCCTAATGCTGATGCTAACCCTAACACTAACACTATCCTAGGGCTGATGCCAACCCTAACCCTAACCCTAACATTATCCTAGGGCGGATGCTAACCCTAACCCTAACCCTAACACTATCCTAGGGCTGATGCTAACCCTAACACTAACACTATCCTAGGCCTGATGCTAACCCTAACACTAACCCTAACACTATCCTAGGGCTGATGCTAACCCTAACCCTAACACTATCCTAGGGCTGATGCTAACCCTAACCCTAACACTATCCTAGGGCTGATGCTAACCCTAACACTAACACTATCCTTGGGCTGATGCTAACCCTAACCCTAACCCTAACACTATCCTAGGGCAGATGCTAACCCTAACCCTAACTCTAACACTATCTTAGGGCTGAGGCTAACCCTAACCCTAACACTATCCTACGGCTGATGCTAACCCTAACCCTAACCCTAACACTATCCTAGGGCTGATGCTAACCCTAACCCTAACACTATCCTAGGCCTGATGCTAACCCTAACCCTAACCCTAACACTATCCTAGGGCTGATGCTAACCCTAACCCTAACACTATCCTAGGGCTGATGCTAACCCTAACCCTAACCCTAACACTATCCTAGGGCTGATGCTAACCCTAACCCTAACACTATCCTAGGCCTGATGATAACCCTAACCCTAACCCTAACACTATCCTAGGGCTGATGCTAACCCTAACCCTAACACTATCCTAGGACTGATGCTAACCCTAACCCTAACCCTAACACTATCCTAAGTCTGATGCTAACCCTAGACCTCACACTATACTAGGCCTGATGATAACCATAACCCTAACCTTAACACTATATTAGGGCTGATGCTAACCCTAACCCTAACCCTAACACTATCCTAGAGCTGATGCTAACCCTAACCCTAACACTATCCTAGGCCTGATGATAACCCTAACCCTAACCCTGACACTATCCTAGGGCTGATGCTAACCCTAACCCTAACACTATCCTAGGGCTGATGCTAACCCTAACGCTAACCCTAACACTATCCTAGGCCTGATGCTAACCCTATCCCTAACCCTAACACTCTCCTAGGGCTGAGGCTAACCCTAACCCTAACACTATCCTAGGGCTGATGCTAACCCTAACCCTAACCGAAACACTATCCTAAGGTTGATGCTAACCCTAACCCTAACACTATCCTAGGGCTAATGCTAACCCTAACCCTAACCCTAACACTATCCTTGGGCTGATGCTAACCCTAACCCTAACACTATCCTTTGCCTGATGCTAACCCTAACCCTAACCCTAACACTATCCTAGGCCTGATGATAACCCTAACCCTAACCCTAACACTATCCTAGGGCTGATGCTAACCCTAACCCTAACACTATCCTAGGGCTGATGCTAACCCTAACCCTAACCCTAACACTATCCTAAGTCTGATGCTAACCCTAGACCTCACACTATACTAGGCCTGATGATAACCATAACCCTAACCTTAACACTATCCTAGGGCTGATGCTAACCCTAACCCTAACCCTAACACTATCCTAGAGCTGATGCTAACCCTAACCCTAACACTATCCTAGGCCTAATGATAACCCTAACCCTAACCCTGACACTATACTAGGGCTGATGCTAACCCTAACCCTAACACTATCCTAGGGCTGATGCTAACCCTAACCCTAACCCTAACACTATCCTAGGCCTGATGCTAACCCTATCCCTAACCCTAACACTCTCCTAGGGCTGAGGCTAACCCTAACCCTAACACTATCCTAGGGCTGATGCTAACCCTTACCCAAACCCAAACACTATCCTAGGGTTGATGCTAACCCTAACCCTAACACTATCCTAGGGCTGATGCTAACCCTAACCCTAACCCTAACACTATCCTTGGGCTGATGCTAACCCTAACCCTAACACTATCCTGGGCCTGATGCTAACCCTAACCCTAACCCTAACACTATCCTAGGGCTGATGCTAACTCTAACCCTAACACTATCCTTGGGCTGATGCTAACCCTAACCCTAACCCTAACAATATACTAGGGCAGATGCTAACCCTAACGCTCACCCTAACACTATCCTTGAACTGATGCTAACCCTAACCCTAACCCTAACACTATCCTAGGCCTGATGATAACCCTAACCCTAACCCTAACACTATCCTAGGCTTGATGATAACCCTAACCCTAACCCTGACACTATCCTAGGGCTGATGCTAACCCTAACCCTAACACTATCCTAGGGCTGATGCTAACCCTAACCCTAACCCTAACACTATCCTAGGCCTCATGCTAACCCTATCCCTAACCCTAACACTCTCCTAGGGCTGAGGCTAACCCTAACCCTAACACTATCCTAGGGCTGATGCTAACCCTAACCCTAACCCAAACACTATCCTAGGGTTGATGCTAACCCTAACCCTAACACTATCCTAGGGCTGATGCTAACCCTAACCCTAACCCTAACACTATCCTTGGGCTGATGCGAACCCTAACCCTAACACTATCCTGGGCCTGATGCTAACCCTAACCCTAACCCTAACACTATCCTAGGGCTGATGCTAACCCTAACACTACCACTATTCTTGGGCTGATGCTAACCCTAACCCTAACCCTAACAATATCCTAGGGCAGATGCTAACCATAACCCTAACCCTAACACTATGCTTGGGCTGATGCTCACCCTAACCCTAACACTATCCTGGGCCTGATGCTAACCCTAACCCTAACCCTAACACTATCCTAGGGCTGATGCTAACCCTAACCCTAACACTATCCTTGGGCTGATGCTAACCCTAACCCTAAGCCTAACATTATCCTAGGGCAGATGCTAACCCTAACGCTAACCCTAACACTATCCTTGAACTGATGCTAACCCTAACCCTAACACTAACACTATCCTAGCCCTGATGCTAACCCTAATCCTAACTATAACACTATCTTAGGGCTTAGGCTAACCCTAACCCTAACACAATCCTAGGGCTGATGCTAACCCTAACCCTAACCCTAACACTATCCTAGGGCTGATGCTAACCCTAACCCTAACACTATCCTAGGGCTGATGCTAACCCTAACCCTAACCCTAACACTCTCCAAGGGCTGATGCTAACCCTAACCCTAACCCTAACACTATCCTACGGCTGATGCTAACCCTAACCCTAACTCTAACACTATCTTAGGGGTGAGGCTAACCCTAAACCTAACACTATCCTACGGCTGATGATAACCCTAACCCTAACCCTAACACTATCCTAGGGCTGATGCTAACCCTAACCCTAACACTATCCTAGGCCTGATGCTAACCCTAACCCTAACCCTAACACTATCCTAGGGCTGATGCTAACCCTAACCGTAACACTATCCTAGGGCTGATGCTAACCCTAAACCTAACCCAGCACTATCCTAGGGCTGATGCTAACCCTAACCCTAACACTATCCTAGGGCTGATGCTAACCCTAACCCTAACCCTAACACTATCCTAGGGCTGATGCTAACCCTAACCCTAACACTATCCTAGGCCTGATGATAACCCTAACCCTAACCCTAACACTATCCTAGGGCTGATGCTAACCCTAACCCTAACACTATCCTAGGGCTGATGCTAACCCTAACCCTAACCCTAACACTATCCTAAGTCTGATGCTAACCCTAGACCTCACACTATACTAGGCCTGATGATAACCATAACCCTAACCTTAACACTATATTAGGGCTGATGCTAACCCTAACCCTAACCCTAACACTATCCTAGAGCTGATGCTAACCCTAACCCTAACACTATCCTAGGCCTGATGATAACCCTAACCCTAACCCTGACACTATCCTAGGGCTGATGCTAACCCTAACCCTAACACTATCCTAGGGCTGATGCTAACCCTAACGCTAACCCTAACACTATCCTAGGCCTGATGCTAACCCTATCCCTAACCCTAACACTCTCCTAGGGCTGAGGCTAACCCTAACCCTAACACTATCCTAGGGCTGATGCTAACCCTAACCCTAACCCAAACACTATCCTAAGGTTGATGCTAACCCTAACCCTAACACTATCCTAGGGCTAATGCTAACCCTAACCCTAACCCTAACACTATCCTTGGGCTGATGCTAACCCTAACCCTAACACTATCCTGGGCCTGATGCTAACCCTAACCCTAACCCTAACACTATCCTAGGCCTGATGATAACCCTAACCCTAACCCTAACACTATCCTAGGGCTGATGCTAACCCTAACCCTAACACTATCCTAGGGCTGATGCTAACCCTAACCCTAACCCTAACACTATCCTAAGTCTGATGCTAACCCTAGACCTCACACTATACTAGGCCTGATGATAACCATAACCCTAACCTTAACACTATCCTAGGGCTGATGCTAACCCTAACCCTAACCCTAACACTATCCTAGGGCTGATGCTAACCCTAACCCTAACACTATCCTAGAGCTGATGCTAACCCTAAACCTAACCGTGACGCTAACCCTAATATTATCCTAGGGCTGATGCTAACCCTAACCCTAACCCTAACACTATCCTAGGGCTGATGATAACCCTAACACTAACACTATCCTAGGGCTGATGGTAACCCTAACCCTAACCCTAACACTATCCTTGGGCTGATGCTAACCCTAACCCTAACCCTCACAATATACTAGGGCAGATGCTAACCCTAACGCTCACCCTAACACTATCCTTGAACTGATGCTAACCCTAACCCTAACCCTAACACTATCCTAGGCCTGATGATAACCCTAACCCTAACCCTAACACTATCCTAGGCTTGATGATAACCCTAACCCTAACCCTGACACTATCCTAGGGCTGATGCTAACCCTAACCCTAACACTATCCTAGGGCTGATGCTAACCCTAACCCTAACCCTAACACTATCCTAGGCCTCATGCTAACCCTATCCCTAACCCTAACACTCTCCTAGGGCTGAGGCTAACCCTAACCCTAACACTATCCTAGGGCTGATGCTAACCCTAACCCTAACACAAACACTATCCTAGGGTTGATGCTAACCCTAACCCTAACACTATCCTAGGGCTGATGCTAACCCTAACCCTAACCCTAACACTATCCTTGGAGTGATGCGAACCCTAACCCTAACACTATCCTGGGCCTGATGCTAACCCTAACCCTAACCCTAACACTATCCTAGGGCTGATGCTAACCCTAACACTACCACTATCCTTGGGCTGATGCTAACCCTAACCCTAACCCTAACAATATCCTAGGGCAGATGCTAACCATAACCCTAACCCTAACACTATGCTTGGGCTGATGCTCACCCTAACCCTAACACTATCCTGGGCCTGATGCTAACCCTAACCCTAACCCTAACACTATCCTAGGGCTGACGCTAACCCTAACCCTAACACTATCCTTGGGCTGATGCTAACCCTAACCCTAAGCCTAACATTATCCTAGGGCAGATGCTAACCGTAACGCTAACCCTAACACTATCCTTGAACTGATGCTAACCCTAACCCTAACACTAACACTATCCTAGCCCTGATGCTAACCCTAACCCTAACTCTAACACTATCTTAGGGCTTAGGCTAACCCTAACCCTAACACTATCCTAGGGCTGATGCTAACCCTAACCCTAACCCTAACACTATCCTAGGGCTGATGCTAACCCTAACCCTAACACTATCCTAGGGCTGATGCTAACCCTAACCCTAACCCTAACACTCTCCAAGGGCTGATGCTAACCCTAACCCTAACCCTAACACTATCCTACGGCTGATGCTAACCCTAACCCTAACTCTAACACTATCTTAGGGGTGAGGCTAACCCTAAACCTAACACTATCCTACGGCTGATGATAACCCTAACCCTAACCCTAACACTATCCTAGGGCTGATGCTAACCCTAACCCTAACACTATCCTAGGCCTGATGCTAACCCTAACCCTAACCCTAACACTATCCTAGGGCTGATGCTAACCCTAACCGTAACACTATCCTAGGGCTGATGCTAACCCTAAACCTAACCCAGCACTATCCTAGGGCTGATGCTAACCCTAACCCTAACACTATCCTAGGCCTGATGCTAACCCTAACCCTAACCCAAACACTATCCTAAGGTTGATGCTAACCCTAACCCTAACACTATCCTAGGGCTAATGCTAACCCTAACCCTAACCCTAACACTATCCTTGGGCTGATGCTAACCCTAACCCTAACACTATCCTGGGCCTGATGCTAACCCTAACCCTAACCCTAACACTATCCTAGGCCTGATGATAACCCTAACCCTAACCCTAACACTATCCTAGGGCTGATGCTAACCCTAACCCTAACACTATCCTAGGGCTGATGCTAACCCTAACCCTAACCCTAACACTATCCTAAGTCTGATGCTAACCCTAGACCTCACACTATACTAGGCCTGATGATAACCATAACCCTAACCTTAACACTATCCTAGGGCTGATGCTAACCCTAACCCTAACCCTAACACTATCCTAGGGCTGATGCTAACCCTAACCCTAACACTATCCTAGAGCTGATGCTAACCCTAAACCTAACCGTGACGCTAACCCTAATATTATCCTAGGGCTGATGCTAACCCTAACCCTAACCCTAACACTATCCTAGGGCTGATGATAACCCTAACACTAACACTATCCTAGGGCTGATGGTAACCCTAACCCTAACCCTAACACTATCCTTGGGCTGATGCTAACCCTAACCCTAACCCTCACAATATACTAGGGCAGATGCTAACCCTAACGCTCACCCTAACACTATCCTTGAACTGATGCTAACCCTAACCCTAACCCTAACACTATCCTAGGCCTGATGATAACCCTAACCCTAACCCTAACACTATCCTAGGCTTGATGATAACCCTAACCCTAACCCTAACACTATCCTAGGGCTGATGCTAACCCTAACCCTAACACTATCCTAGGGCTGATGCTAACCCTAACCCTAACCCTAACACTATCCTAGGCCTCATGCTAACCCTATCCCTAACCCTAACACTCTCCTAGGGCTGAGGCTAACCCTAACCCTAACACTATCCTAGGGCTGATGCTAACCCTAACCCTAACCCAAACACTATCCTAGGGTTGATGCTAACCCTAACCCTAACACTATCCTAGGGCTGATGCTAACCCTAACCCTAACCCTAACACTATCCTTGGAGTGATGCGAACCCTAACCCTAACACTATCCTGGGCCTGATGCTAACCCTAACCCTAACCCTAACACTATCCTAGGGCTGATGCTAACCCTAACACTACCACTATCCTTGGGCTGATGCTAACCCTAACCCTAACCCTAACAATATCCTAGGGCAGATGCTAACCATAACCCTAACCCTAACACTATGCTTGGGCTGATGCTCACCCTAACCCTAACACTATCCTGGGCCTGATGCTAACCCTAACCCTAACCCTAACACTATCCTAGGGCTGACGCTAACCCTAACCCTAACACTATCCTTGGGCTGATGCTAACCCTAACCCTAAGCCTAACATTATCCTAGGGCAGATGCTAACCGTAACGCTAACCCTAACACTATCCTTGAACTGATGCTAACCCTAACCCTAACACTAACACTATCCTAGCCCTGATGCTAACCCTAACCCTAACTCTAACACTATCTTAGGGCTTAGGCTAACCCTAACCCTAACACTATCCTAGGGCTGATGCTAACCCTAACCCTAACCCTAACACTATCCTAGGGCTGATGCTAACCCTAACCCTAACACTATCCTAGGGCTGATGCTAACCCTAACCCTAACCCTAACACTCTCCAAGGGCTGATGCTAACCCTAACCCTAACCCTAACACTATCCTACGGCTGATGCTAACCCTAACCCTAACTCTAACACTATCTTAGGGGTGAGGCTAACCCTAAACCTAACACTATCCTACGGCTGATGATAACCCTAACCCTAACCCTAACACTATCCTAGGGCTGATGCTAACCCTAACCCTAACACTATCCTAGGCCTGATGCTAACCCTAACCCTAACCCTAACACTATCCTAGGGCTGATGCTAACCCTAACCGTAACACTATCCTAGGGCTGATGCTAACCCTAAACCTAACCCAGCACTATCCTAGGGCTGATGCTAACCCTAACCCTAACACTATCCTAGGCCTGATGATAACCCTAACCCTAACCCTAACACTATCCTAGGGCTGATGCTAACCCTAAACCTAACACTAACCTAGGGTTGATGCTAACCCTAACCCTAACCCTAACACTATCCTAAGTCTGATGGTAACCCTAGACCTCACAGTATACTAGGCCTGATGATAACCATAACCCTAAACTTAACACTAACCTAGGGCTGATGCTAACCCTAACCCTAACCCTAACACTATCCTAGAGCTCATGCTAACCCTAACCCTAACACTATCCTAGGCCTGATGATAACCCTAACCCTAACCCTGACACTATCCTAGGGCTGATGCTAACCCTAACGCTAACACTATCCTAGGGCTGATGTTAACCCTAACCCTAACCCTAACACTATCCTAGGACTGATGCTAACCCTATCCCTAACCCTAACACTCTCCTTGGGCTGATGCTAACCCTAACCCTAACCCTAACAATATCCTAGGGCAGATGCTAACCCTAACGCTAACCCTATCACTATCCTTGAACTGATGCTAACCCTAACCCTAACCCTAACACTATCCTAGGCCTGATGATAACCCTAACCCTAACCCTAACACTATCCTAGGGCTAATGCTAACCCTAACCCTAACCCTAACACTATCCTAGGGCTGATGCTAACCCTAACCCTAACACTATCATAGGCCTGATGATAACCCTAACCCTAACCCTAACACTATCCTAGGGCTCATGCTAACCCTAACCCTAACACTATCCTAGGGCTGATGCTAACACTAACCCTAACCCTAAAACTATCCTAGGGCTGATGCTAACCCTAACGCTAACACTATCCTAGGCCTGATGATAACCCTAACCCTAACCCTAACACTATCCTAGGGCTGATGCTAACCCTAACGCTAACCCTAACATTATCCCAGGGCTGATGCTAGCCCTAACCCTAACACTATCCTAGGGCTGATGCTAACCCTAACCCTAACCCTAACACTATCCTAGGGCGGATGCTAACCCAACACTAACCCTAACCCTAACAGTATCCTAGAGCTGATGCTAACCCTAAACCTAACCGTGACGCTAACCCTAATATTATCCTAGGGCTGATGCTAACCCTAACCCTAACGCTAACACTATCCTAGGGCTGAGGCTAACCCTAACCCTAACACTATCCTACGGCGGATGCTAACCCTAACCCTAACCCTAACACTATCCTAAGGCTGATGGTAAACCTAACACTAACACTATCCTAAGCCTGGTGCTAACCCTAACTCTAACCCTAACACTATCCTAGGGTTGATGCTAACCCTAACCCTAATAATATCCTAGGGCTGATGCTAACCCTAACCCTAACCCAAACACTATCCTAGGGTTGATGCTAACCCTAACCCTAACACTATCCTAAGGCTGATGCTAACCCTAACCCTAAACCTAACACTATCCTTGGCTGATGCTAACCCTAACCCTAACACTATCCTGGGCCTGATGCTAACCCTAACCCTAACCCTAACACTATCCTAGGGCTGATGCTAACCCTAACCCTAACACTATCCTTGGGCTGATGCTAACCCTAACCCTAACCCTAACATTATCCTAGGGCAGATGCTAACCATAACCCTAACCCTAACACTATCCTTGGGCTGATGCTAACCCTAACCCTAACACTATCCTGGGCCTGATGCTAACCCTACCCTAACCCTAACACTATCCTAGGGCTGATGCTAACCCTAACCCTAACACTATCCTTGGGCTGATGCTAACCCTAACCCTAAGCCTAACATTATCCTAGGGCAGATGCTAACCCTAACGCTAACCCTAACACTATCCTTGAACTGATGCTAACCCTAACCCTAACCCTAACACTATCCTATCCCTGATGATAACCCTAACCCTAACCCTAACACTATCCTAGGGTTTATGTTAACCCTAACCCTAACACTATCCTAGGGCTGATGCTAACCCTAACCCTAACCCTAACACTATCCTAGGGCTGATGCTAACCCTAACCCTAACACTATCCTAGGGCTGATGCTAACCCTAACCCTAACCCTAACACTATCCTAGGGCTGATGCTAACCCTAACCCTAACACTATCCTAGAGCTGATGCTAACCCTAAACCTAACCGTGACGCTAACCCTAATATTATCCTAGGGCTGATGCTAACCCTAACCCTAACCCTAACACTATCCTAGGGCTGATGCTAACCCTAACACTAACACTATCCTAGGGCTGATGGTAACCCTAACCCTAACCCTAACACTATCCTTGGGCTGATGCTAACCCTAACCCTAACCCTAACAATATACTAGGGCAGATGCTAACCCTAACGCTCACCCTAACACTATCCTTGAACTGATGCTAACACTAACCCTAACCCTAACACTATCCTAGGCCTGATGATAACCCTAACCCTAACCCTAACACTATCCTAGGCTTGATGATAACCCTAACCCTAACCCTGACACTATCCTAGGGCTGATGCTAACCCTAACCCTAACACTATCCTAGGGCTGATGCTAACCCTAACCCTAACCCTAACACTATCCTAGGCCTCATGCTAACCCTATCCCTAACCCTAACACTCTCCTAGGGCTGAGGCTAACCCTAACCCTAACACTATCATAGGGCTGATGCTAACCCTAACCCTAACCCAAACACTATCCTAGGGTTGATGCTAACCCTAACCCTAACAATATCCTAGGGCAGATGCTAACCCTAACCCTAACCCTAACACTATGCTTGGGCTGATGCGAACCCTAACCCTAACACTATCCTGGGCCTGATGCTAACCCTAACCCTAACCCTAACACTATCCTAGGGCTGATGCTAACCCTAACACTACCACTATCCTTGGGCTGATGCTAACCCTAACCCTAAGCCTAACATTATCCTAGGGCAGATGCTAACCCTAACGCTAACCCTAACACTATCCTTGAACTGATGCTAACCCTAACCCTAACACTAACACTATCCTAACCCTGATGCTAACCCTAACCCTAACTCTAACACTATCTTAGGGCTTAGGCTAACCCTAACCCTAACACTATCCTAGGGCTGATGCTAACCCTAACCCTAACCCTAACACTATCCTAGGGCTGATGCTAACCCTAACCCTAACACTATCCTAGGGCTGATGCTAACCCTAACCCTAACCCTAACACTCTCCAAGGGCTGATGCTAACCCTAACCCTAACCCTAACACTATCCTACGGCTGATGCTAACCCTAACCCTAACTCTAACACTATCTTAGGGGTGAGGCTAACCCTAAACCTAACACTATCCTACGGCTGATGATAACCCTAACCCTAACCCTAACACTATCCTAGGGCTGATGCTAAACCTAACCCTAACACTATCCTAGGCCTGATGCTAACCCTAACCCTAACCCTAACACTATCCTATGGCTGATGCTAACCCTAACCGTAACACTATCCTAGGGCTGATGCTAACCCTAAACCTAACCCAGCACTATCCTAGGGCTGATGCTAACCCTAACCCTAACACTATCCTAGGCCTGATGATAACCCTAACCCTAACCCTAACACTATCCTAGGGCTGATGCTAACCCTAACCCTAACACTATCCTAGGGTTGATGCTAACCCTAACCCTAACCCTAACACTATCCTAAGTCTGATGGTAACCCTAGACCTCACAGTATACTAGGCCTGATGATAACCATAACCCTAAACATAACACTATCCTAGGGCTGATGCTAACCCTAACCCTAACCTTAACACTATCCTAGAGCTCATGATAACCCTAACCCTAACACTATCCTAGGCCTGATGCTAACCCTATCCCTAACCCTAACACTCTCCTTGGGCTGATGCTAACCCTAACCCTAACCCTAACAATATCCTAGGGCAGATGCTAACCCTAACGCTAACCCTATCACTATCCTTGAACTGATGCTAACCCTAACCCTAACCCTAACACTATCCTAGGCCTGATGATAACCCTAACCCTAACCCTAACACTATCCTAGGGCTGATGCTAACCCTAACCCTAACCCTAACACTATCCTAGGGCTGATGCTAACCCTAACCCTAACACTATCATAGGCCTGATGATAACCCTAACCCTAACCCTAACACTATCCTAGGGCTGATGCTAACCCTAACCATAACACTATCCTAGGCCTGATGCTAACCCTAACCCTAACCCTAACACTATCCTAGGGCTGATGCTAACCCTAACCCTAACACTATCCTAGGGCTGATGCTAACCCTAACCCTAACCCTAACACTATCCTAGGGCTGATGCTAACCCTAACGCTAACACTATCCTAGGCCTGATGATAACCCTAACCCTAACCCTAACACTATCCTAGGGCTGATGCTAACCCTAACGCTAACCCTAGCATTATCCCAGGGCTGATGCTAGCCCTAACCCTAACACTATCCTAGGGCTGATGCTAACCCTAACACTAACACTATCCTAGGGCTGATGGTAACGCTAACCCTAACCCTAACACTATCCTTGGGCTGATGCTAACCCTAACCCTAACCCTAACAATATACTAGGGCAGATGCTAACCCTAACGCTCACCCTAACACTATCCTTGAACTGATGCTAACCCTAACCCTAACCCTAACACTATCCTAGGCCTGATGATAACCCTAACCCTAACCCTAACACTATCCTAGGCTTGATGATAACCCTAACCCTAACCCTGACACTATCCTAGGGCTGATGCTAACCCTAACCCTAACACTATCCTAGGGCTGATGCTAACCCTAACCCTAACCCTAACACTATCCTAGGCCTCATGCTAACCCTATCCCTAACCCTAACACTCTCCTAGGGCTGAGGCTAACCCTAACCCTAACACTATCCTAGGGCTGATGCTAACCCTAACCCTAACCCAAACACTATCCTAGGGTTGATGCTAACCCTAACCCTAACACTATCCTAGGGCTGATGCTAACCCTAACCCTAACCCTAACACTATCCTTGGGCTGATGCGAACCCTAACCCTAACACTATCCTGGGCCTGATGCTAACCCTAACCCTAACCCTAACACTATCCTAGGGCTGATGCTAACCCTCACACTACCACTATCCTTGGGCTGATGCTAACACTAACCCTAACCCTAACAATATCCTAGGGCAGATGCTAACCATAACCCTAACCCTAACACTATGCTTGGGCTGATGCTCACCCTAACCCTAACACTATCCTGGGCCTGATGCTAACCCTAACCCTAACCCTAACACTATCCTAGGGCTGATGCTAACCCTAACCCTAACACTATCCTAGGGCTGATGCTAACCCTAACCCTAACCCAAACACTATCCTACGGTTGATGCTAACCCTAACCCTAACACTATCCTAGGGCTGATGCTAACCCTAACCCTATCCCTAACACTATCCTTGGGCTGATGCTAACCCTAACCCTAACACTATCCTGGGCCTGATGCTAACCCTAAACCTAACCCTAACACTATCCTAGGGCTGATGCTAACCCTAACCCTAACACTATCCTTGGGCTGATGCTAACCCTAACCCTAAGCCTAACATTATCCAAGGGCAGATGCTAACCCTAACGCTAACCCTAACACTATCCTTGAACTGATGCTAACCCTAACCCTAACCCTAACACTATCCTAGCCCTGATGATAACCCTAACCCTAACCCTAACACTATCCTAGGGTTTATGTTAACCCTAACCAAAACACTATCCTAGGGCTGATGCTAACTCTAACCCTAACCCTAACACTATCCTAGGGCGGATGCTAACCCTAACCCTAACCCTAACACTATCCTAGGGCTGATGCTAACCCTAACACTAACACTATCCTAGGGCTGATGCTAACCCTAACCCTAACCCTAACATTATCCTAAGGCTGATGCTAACCCTAACCCTAACTCTAACACTATCTTAGGGCTTAGGCTAACCCTAACCCTAACACTATCCTAGGGCTGATGCTAACCCTAACCCTAACCCTAACACTATCCTAGGGCTGATGCTAACCCCAACCCTAACACTATCCTAGGGCTGATGCTAACCCTAACCCTGACCCTAACACTCTCCAAGGGCTGATGCTAACCCTAACCCTAACCCTAACACTATCCTAGGGCTGATGCTAACCCTAACCCTAACTCTAACACTATCTTAGGGCTGAGGCTAACCCTAACCCTAACACTATCCTACGGCTGATGATAACCCTAACCCTAACCGTAACACTATCCTAGGGCTGATGCTAATCCTAACCCTAACACTATCCTAGGCCTGATGCTAACCCTAACCCTAATCCTAACACTATCCTAGGGCTGATGCTAACCCTAACCCTAACACTATCCTAGGGCTGATGCTAACCCTAAACCTAACCTAACACTATCCTAGGGCTGATGCTAACCCTAAACCTAACACTATCCTAGGCCTGATGATAACCCTAACCCTAACCCTAACACTATCCTAGGGCTGATGCTAACCCTAACAATAACACTAACCTAGGGCTGATGCTAACCCTAACCCTAACCCTAACACTATCCTAAGTCTGATGCTAACCCTAGACCTCACACTATACTAGGCCTGATGATAACCATAACCCTAACCTTAACACTATCCTAGGGCTGATGCTAACCCTAACCCTAACCCTAACACTATCCTAGAGCTGATGCTAACCCTAACCCTAACACTATCCTAGGCCTGATGATAACCCTAACCCTAACCCTGACACTATCCTAGGGCTGATGCTAACCCTAACCCTAACACTATCCTAGGGCTGATGCTAACCCTAACCCTAACACTAACCTTGGGCTGATGCTAACCCTAACCCTAACCCTAACAATATCCTCGGGCAGATGCTAACCCTAACGCTAACCCTAACACTATCCTTGAACTGATGCTAACCCTAACCCTAACCCTAACACTATCCTAGGCCTGATGATAACCCGAACCCTAACCCTAACACTATCCTAGGCCTGATGATAACCCTAACCCTGACCCTGACACTATCCTAGGGCTGATGCTAACCCTAACCCTAACACTATCCTAGGGCTGATGCTAACCCTAACCCTAACCCTAACTCTATCCTAGGCCTGATGCTAACCCTATCCCTAACCCTAACACTCTCCTAGGGCTGAGGCTAACCCTAACCCTAACACTATCCTAGGGCTGATGCTAACCCTAACCCTAACCCAAACACTATCCTAGGGTTGATGCTAACCCTAACCCTAACACTATCCTAGGGCTGATGCTAACCCTAACCCTAAACCTAACACTATCCTTGGGCTGATGCTAACCCTAACCCTAACACTATCCTGGGCCTGATGCTAACCCTAACCCTAAACCTAACACTATCCTAGGGCTGATGCTAACCCGAACCCTAACACTATCCTTGGGCTGATGCTAACGCTAACCCTAACCCTAACAATATCCTAGGGCAGATGCTAACCATAACCCTAACCCTAACACTATCCTTGGGCTGATGCTAACCCTAACCCTAACACTATCCTGGGCCTGATGCTAACCCTAACCCTAACCCTAACACTATCCTAGGGCTGATGCTAACCCTAACCCTAACACTATCCTTGGGCTGATGCTAACCCTAACCCTAAGCCTAACATTATCCTAGGGCAGATGCTAACCCTAACGCTAACCCTAACACTATCCTTGAAATGATGCTAACCCTAACCCTAACCCTAACACTATCCTAGCCCTGATGATAACCCTAACCCTAACCCTAACACTATCCAAGGGTTTATGTTAACCCTAACCCTAACACTATCCTAGGGCTGATGCTAAACCTAACCCTAACCCTAACACTATCCTAGGGCGGATGCTAACCCTAACCCTAACCCTAACACTATCCTAGGGCTGATGCTAACCCTAACACTAACAGTATCCTAGGGCTGATGCTAACCCTAAGCCTAACCCTAACATTATCCTAGGGCTGATGCTAACCCTAACCCTAACTCTAACACTATCTTAGGGCTTAGGCTAACCCTAACCCTAACACTATCCTAGGGCTGATGCTAACCCTAACCCTAACCCTAACACTATCCTAGGGCTGATGCTAACCCTAACCCTAACACTATCCTAGGGCTGATGCTAACCCTAACCCTAACCCTAACACTATCCTAGGGCTGATGCTAACCCTAACCCTAACACTATCCTAGGGCTGATGCTAACCCTAACCCTAACCCTAACACTAACCTAGGGCTGATGCTAACCCTAACGCTAACACTATCCTAGGCCTGATGATAACCCTAACCCTAAACCTAACACTATCCTAGGGCTGATGCTAACCCTAACGCTAACCCTAACATTATCCCAGGGCTGATGCTAGCCCTAACCCTAACACTATCCTAGGGCTGATGCTAACCCTAACCGTAACCCTAACACTATCCTAGGGCGGTTGCTAACCCAACACTAACCCTAACCCTCACAGTATCCTAGAGCTGATGCTAACCCTAAACCTAACCGTGACGCTAACCCTAATATTATCCTAGGGCTGATGCTAACCCTAACCCTAACCCTAACACTATCCTAGGGCTGATGCTAACCCTAACCGTAACACTATCCTAGGGCTGATGCTAACCCTAAACCTAACCCAGCACTATCCTAGGGCTGATGCTAACCCTAACCCTAACACTATCCTAGGCCTGATGATAACCCTAACCCTAACCCTAACACTATCCTAGGGCTGATGCTAACCCTAACCCTAACACTATCCTAGGGTTGATGCTAACCCTAACCCTAACCCTAACACTATCCTAAGTCTGATGGTAACCCTAGACCTCACAGTATACTAGGCCTGATGATAACCATAACCCTAAACATAACACTATCCTAGGGCTGATGCTAACCCTAACCCTAACCCTAACACTATCCTAGAGCTCATGCTAACCCTAACCCTAACACTATCCTAGGCCTGATGCTAACCCTATCCCTAACCCTAACACTCTCCTTGGGCTGATGCTAACCCTAACCCTAACCCTAACAATATCCTAGGGCAGATGCTAACCCTAACGCTAACCCTATCACTATCCTTGAACTGATGCTAACCCTAACCCTAACCCTAACACTATCCTAGGCCTGATGATAACCCTAACCCTAACCCTAACACTATCCTAGGGCTGATGCTAACCCTAACCCTAACCCTAACACTATCCTAGGGCTGATGCTAACCCTAACCCTAACACTATCATAGGCCTGATGATAACCCTAACCCTAACCCTAACACTATCCTAGGGCTGATGCTAACCCTAACCATAACACTATCCTAGGCCTGATGCTAACCCTAACCCTAACCCTAACACTATCCTAGGGCTGATGCTAACCCTAACCCTAACACTATCCTAGGGCTGATGCTAACCCTAACCCTAACCCTAACACTATCCTAGGGCTGATGCTAACCCTAACGCTAACACTATCCTAGGCCTGATGATAACCCTAACCCTAACCCTAACACTATCCTAGGGCTGATGCTAACCCTAACGCTAACCCTAGCATTATCCCAGGGCTGATGCTAGCCCTAACCCTAACACTATCCTAGGGCTGATGCTAACCCTAACACTAACACTATCCTAGGGCTGATGGTAACGCTAACCCTAACCCTAACACTATCCTTGGGCTGATGCTAACCCTAACCCTAACCCTAACAATATACTAGGGCAGATGCTAACCCTAACGCTCACCCTAACACTATCCTTGAACTGATGCTAACCCTAACCCTAACCCTAACACTATCCTAGGCCTGATGATAACCCTAACGCTAACCCTAACACTATCCTAGGCTTGATGATAACCCTAACCCTAACCCTGACACTATCCTAGGGCTGATGCTAACCCTAACCCTAACACTATCCTAGGGCTGATGCTAACCCTAACCCTAACCCTAACACTATCCTAGGCCTCATGCTAACCCTATCCCTAACCCTAACACTCTCCTAGGGCTGAGGCTAACCCTAACCCTAACACTATCCTAGGGCTGATGCTAACCCTAACACTACCACTATCCTTGGGCTGATGCTAACACTAACCCTAACCCTAACAATATCCTAGGGCAGATGCTAACCATAACCCTAACCCTAACACTATGCTTGGGCTGATGCTCACCCTAACCCTAACACTATCCTGGGCCTGATGCTAACCCTAACCCTAACCCTAACACTATCCTAGGGCTGATGCTAACCCTAACCCTAACACTATCCTAGGGCTGATGCTAACCCTAACCCTAACCCAAACACTATCCTACGGTTGATGCTAACCCTAACCCTAACACTATCCTAGGGCTGATGCTAACCCTAACCCTATCCCTAACACTATCCTTGGGCTGATGCTAACCCTAACCCTAACACTATCCTGGGCCTGATGCTAACCCTAAACCTAACCCTAACACTATCCTAGGGCTGATGCTAACCCTAACCCTAACACTATCCTTGGGCTGATGCTAACCCTAACCCTAAGCCTAACATTATCCAAGGGCAGATGCTAACCCTAACGCTAACCCTAACACTATCCTTGAACTGATGCTAACCCTAACCCTAACCCTAACACTATCCTAGCCCTGATGATAACCCTAACCCTAACCCTAACACTATCCTAGGGTTTATGTTAACCCTAACCAAAACACTATCCTAGGGCTGATGCTAACTCTAACCCTAACCCTAACACTATCCTAGGGCGGATGCTAACCCTAACCCTAACCCTAACACTATCCTAGGGCTGATGCTAACCCTAACACTAACACTATCCTAGGGCTGATGCTAACCCTAACCCTAACCCTAACATTATCCTAAGGCTGATGCTAACCCTAACCCTAACTCTAACACTATCTTAGGGCTTAGGCTAACCCTAACCCTAACACTATCCTAGGGCTGATGCTAACCCTAACCCTAACCCTAACACTATCCTAGGGCTGATGCTAACCCCAACCCTAACACTATCCTAGGGCTGATGCTAACCCTAACCCTGACCCTAACACTCTCCAAGGGCTGATGCTAACCCTAACCCTAACCCTAACACTATCCTAGGGCTGATGCTAACCCTAACCCTAACTCTAACACTATCTTAGGGCTGAGGCTAACCCTAACCCTAACACTATCCTACGGCTGATGATAACACTAACCCTAACCGTAACACTATCCTAGGGCTGATGCTAATCCTAACCCTAACACTATCCTAGGCCTGATGCTAACCCTAACCCTAATCCTAACACTATCCTAGGGCTGATGCTAACCCTAACCCTAACACTATCCTAGGGCTGATGCTAACCCTAAACCTAACCTAACACTATCCTAGGGCTGATGCTAACCCTAAACCTAACACTATCCTAGGCCTGATGATAACCCTAACCCTAACCCTAACACTATCCTAGGGCTGATGCTAACCCTAACAATAACACTAACCTAGGGCTGATGCTAACCCTAACCCTAACCCTAACACTATCCTAAGTCTGATGCTAACCCTAGACCTCACACTATACTAGGCCTGATGATAACCATAACCCTAACCTTAACACTATCCTAGGGCTGATGCTAACCCTAACCCTAACCCTAACACTATCCTAGAGCTGATGCTAACCCTAACCCTAACACTATCCTAGGCCTGATGATAACCCTAACCCTAACCCTGACACTATCCTAGGGCTGATGCTAACCCTAACCCTAACACTATCCTAGGGCTGATGCTAACCTTAACCCTAAACCTAACACTATCCTAGGACTGATGCTAACCCTATCCCTAACCCTAACACTCTCCTAGGGCTGAGGCTAACCCTAACCCTAACACTATCCTAGGGCTGATGCTAACCCTAACCCTAACCCAAACACTATCCTAGGGTTGATGCTAACCCTAACCCTAACACTATCCTAGGGCTGATGCTAACCCTAACCCTAACCCTAACACTATCCTTGGGCTGATGCTAACCCTAACCCTAACACTATCCTGGGCCTGATGCTAACCTAACCCTGACCCTAACACTATCCTATGGCTGATGCTAACCCTAACCCTAACACTAACCTTGGGCTGATGCTAACCCTAACCCTAACCCTAACAATATCCTCGGGCAGATGCTAACCCTAACGCTAACCCTAACACTATCCTTGAACTGATGCTAACCCTAACCCTAACCCTAACACTATCCTAGGCCTGATGATAACCCGAACCCTAACCCTAACACTATCCTAGGCCTGATGATAACCCTAACCCTAACCCTGACACTATCCTAGGGCTGATGCTAACCCTAACCCTAACACTATCCTAGGGCTGATGCTAACCCTAACCCTAACCCTAACTCTATCCTAGGCCTGATGCTAACCCTATCCCTAACCCTAACACTCTCCTAGGGCTGAGGCTAACCCTAACCCTAACACTATCCTAGGGCTGATGCTAACCCTAACCCTAACCCAAACACTATCCTAGGGTTGATGCTAACCCTAACCCTAACACTATCCTAGGGCTGATGCTAACCCTAACCCTAAACCTAACACTATCCTTGGGCTGATGCTAACCCTAACCCTAACACTATCCTGGGCCTGATGCTAACCCTAACCCTAAACCTAACACTATCCTAGGGCTGATGCTAACCCGAACCCTAACACTATCCTTGGGCTGATGCTAACGCTAACCCTAACCCTAACAATATCCTAGGGCAGATGCTAACCATAACCCTAACCCTAACACTATCCTTGGGCTGATGCTAACCCTAACCCTAACACTATCCTGGGCCTGATGCTAACCCTAACCCTAACCCTAACACTATCCTAGGGCTGATGCTAACCCTAACCCTAACACTATCCTTGGGCTGATGCTAACCCTAACCCTAAGCCTAACATTATCCTAGGGCAGATGCTAACCCTAACGCTAACCCTAACACTATCCTTGAAATGATGCTAACCCTAACCCTAACCCTAACACTATCCTAGCCCTGATGATAACCCTAACCCTAACCCTAACACTATCCAAGTGTTTATGTTAACCCTAACCCTAACACTATCCTAGGGCTGATGCTAAACCTAACCCTAACCCTAACACTATCCTAGGGCGGATGCTAACCCTAACCCTAACCCTAACACTATCCTAGGGCTGATGCTAACCCTAACACTAACAGTATCCTAGGGCTGATGCTAACCCTAAGCCTAACCCTAACATTATCCTAGGGCTGATGCTAACCCTAACCCTAACTCTAACACTATCTTAGGGCTTAGGCTAACCCTAACCCTAACACTATCCTAGGGCTGATGCTAACCCTAACCCTAACCCTAACACTATCCTAGGGCTGATGCTAACCCTAACCCTAACACTATCCTAGGGCTGATGCTAACCCTAACCCTAACCCTAACACTATCCTAGGGCTGATGCTAACCCTAACCCTAACACTATCCTAGGGCTGATGCTAACCCTAACCCTAACCCTAACACTAACCTAGGGCTGATGCTAACCCTAACGCTAACACTATCCTAGGCCTGATGATAACCCTAACCCTAAACCTAACACTATCCTAGGGCTGATGCTAACCCTAACGCTAACCCTAACATTATCCCATGGCTGATGCTAGCCCTAACCCTAACACTATCCTAGGGCTGATGATAACCCTAACCGTAACCCTAACACTATCCTAGGGCGGTTGCTAACCCAACACTAACCCTAACCCTCACAGTATCCTAGAGCTGATGCTAACCCTAAACCTAACCGTGACGCTAACCCTAATATTATCCTAGGGCTGATGCTAACCCTAACCCTAACCCTAACACTATCCTAGGGCTGATGCTAACCCTAACACTAACACTATCCTAGGGCTGATGCTAACCCTAACCCTACCCCTAACACTATCCTAGGGCTGATGCTAACCCTAACCCTAACCCTAACACTATCCTAGGGCTGATGCTAACCCTAACCCTAACACTATCCTAGGCCTGATGCTAACCCTAACCCTAACCCTAACACTATCCTAGGTCTGATGCTAACCCTAACCCTAACACTAACACTATCCTAGGGCTGATGGTAACCCTAACCCTAACCCTAACACTATCCTTGGGCTGATGCTAACCCTAACCCTAACCCTAACAATATACTAGGGCAGATGCTAACCCTAACGCTCACCCTAACACTATCCTTGAACTGATGCTAACCCTAACCCTAACCCTAACACTATCCTAGGCCTGATGATAACCCTAACCCTAACCCTAACACTATCCTAGGCTTGATGATAACCCTAACCCTAACCCTGACACTATCCTAGGGCTGATGCTAACCCTAACCCTAACACTATCCTAGGGCTGATGCTAACCCTAACCCTAACCCTAACACTATCCTAGGCCTCATGCTAACCCTATCCCTAACCCTAACACTCTCCTAGGGCTGAGGCTAACCCTAACCCTAACACTATCCTAGGGCTGATGCTAACCCTAACCCTAACCCAAACACTATCCTAGGGTTGATGCTAACCCTAACCCTAACACTATCCTAGGGCTGATGCTAACCCTAACCCTAACCCTAACACTATCCTTGGGCTGAT
Organism: Lemur catta; assembly: GCF_020740605.2. Taxonomy (NCBI): domain Eukaryota; kingdom Metazoa; phylum Chordata; class Mammalia; order Primates; family Lemuridae; genus Lemur; species Lemur catta. The sequence goes on along the minus strand of NW_025423856.1, from coordinate 243,414 downwards.
GCGAACCCTAACCCTAACACTATCCTGGGCCTGATGCTAACCCTAACCCTAACCCTAACACTATCCTAGGGCTGATGCTAACCCTAACACTACCACTATCCTTGGGCTGATGGTAACCCTAACCCTAACCCTAACAATATCCTAGGGCAGATGCTAACCATAACCCTAACCCTAACACTATGCTTGGGCTGATGCTCACCCTAACCCTAACACTATCCTGGGCCTGATGCTAACCCTAACCCTAACCCTAACACTATCCTAGGGCTGATGCTAACCCTAACCCTAACACTATCCTTGGGCTGATGCTAACCCTAACCCTAAGCCTAACATTATCCTAGGGCAGATGCTAACCCTAACGCTAACCCTAACACTATCCTTGAACTGATGCTAACCCTAACCCTAACACTAACACTATCCTAACCCTGATGCTAACCCTAACCCTAACTCTAACACTATCTTAGGGCTTAGGCTAACCCTAACCCTAACACTATCCTAGGGCTGATGCTAACCCTAACCCTAACCCTAACACTATCCTAGGGCTGATGCTAACCCTAACCCTAACACTATCCTAGGGCTGATGCTAACCCTAACCCTAACCCTAACACTCTCCAAGGGCTGATGCTAACCCTAACCCTAACCCTAACACTATCCTAGGGCTGATGCTAACCCTAACCCTAACCCTAACACTATCCTAGGGCTGATGCTAACCCTAACCCTAACACTATCATAGGCCTGATGGTAACCCTAACCCTAACCCTAACACTATCCTAGGGCTGATGCTAACCCTAACCATAACACTATCCTAGGCCTGATGCTAACCCTAACCCTAACCCTAACACTATCCTAGGGCTGATGCTAACCCTAACCCTAACACTATCCTACGGCTGATGATAACCCTAACCCTAACCCTAACACTATCCTAGGGCTGATGCTAACCCTAACCCTAACACTATCCTAGGCCTGATGCTAACCCTAACCCTAACCCTAACACTATCCTAGGGCTGATGCTAACCCTAACCGTAACACTATCCTAGGGCTGATGCTAACCCTAAACCTAACCCAGCACTATCCTAGGGCTGATGCTCACCCTAACCCTAACACTATCCTAGGCCTGATGATAACCCTAACCCTAACCCTAACACTATCCTAGGGCTGATGCTAACCCTAACCCTAACACTATCCTAGGGTTGATGCTAACCCTAACCCTAACCCTAACACTATCCTAAGTCTGATGGTAACCCTAGACCTCACAGTATACTAGGCCTGATGATAACCATAACCCTAAACATAACACTATCCTAGGGCTGATGCTAACCCTAACCCTAACCCTAACACTATCCTAGAGCTCATGCTAACCCTAACCCTAACACTATCCTAGGCCTGATGATAACCCTAACCCTAACCCTGACACTATCCTAGGGGTGATGCTAACCCTAACGCTAACACTATCCTAGGGCTGATGCTAACCCTAACCCTAACCCTAACACTATCCTAGGACTGATGCTAACCCTATCCCTAACCCTAACACTCTCCTTGGGCTGATGCTAACCCTAACCCTAACCCTAACAATATCCTAGGGCAGATGCTAACCCTAACGCTAACCCTATCACTATCCTTGAACTGATGCTAACCCTAACCCTAACCCTAACACTATCCTAGGCCTGATGATAACCCTAACCCTAACCCTAACACTATCCTAGGGCTGATGCTAAACCTAACCCTAACCCTAACACTATCCTAGGGCTGATGCTAACCCTAACCCTAACACTATCATAGGCCTGATGATAACCCTAACCCTAACCCTAACACTATCCTAGGGCTGATGCTAACCCTAACCATAACACTATCCTAGGCCTGATGCTAACCCTAACCCTAACCCTAACACTATCCTAGGGCTGATGCTAACCCTAACCCTAACACTATCCTAGGGCTGATGCTAACCCTAACCCTAACCCTAACACTATCCTAGGGCTGATGCTAACCCTAACGCTAACACTATCCTAGGCCTGATGATAACCCTAACCCTAACCCTAACACTATCCTAGGGCTGATGCTAACCCTAACGCTAACCCTAACATTATCCCAGGGCAGATGCTAGCCCTAACCCTAACACTATCCTAGGGCTGATGCTAACCCTAACACTAACACTATCCTAGGGCTGATGCTACCCCTAACCCTAACCCTAACACTATCCTAGGCCTGATGATAACCCTAACCCTAACCCTAACACTATCCTAGGCTTGATGATAACCCTAACCCTAACCCTGACACTACCCTAGGGCTGATGCTAACCCTAACCCTAACACTATCCTAGGGCTCATGCTAACCCTAACCCTAACCCTAACACTATCCTAGGCCTCATGCTAACCCTATCCCTAACCCTAACACTCTCCTAGGGCTGAGGCTAACCCTAACCCTAACACTATCCTAGGGCTGATGCTAACCCTAACCCTAACCCAAACACTATCCTAGGGTTGATGCTAACCCTAACCCTAACACTATCCTAGGGCTGATGCTAACCCTAACCCTAACCCTAACACTATCCTTGGGCTGATGCGAACCCTAACCCTAACACTATCCTGGGCCTGATGCTAACCCTAACCCTAACCCTAACACTATCCTAGGGCTGATGCTAACCCTAACACTACCACTATCCTTGGGCTGATGCTAACCCTAACCCTAACCCTAACAATATACTAGGGCAGATGCTAACCATAACCCTAACCCTAACACTATGCTTGGGCTGATGCTCACCCTAACCCTAACACTATCCTGGGCCTGATGCTAACCCTAACCCTAACCCTAACACTATCCTAGGGCTGATGCTAACCCTAACCCTAACACTATCCTAGGGCTGATGCTAACCCTAACCCTAACCCAAACACTATCCTACGGTTGATGCTAACCCTAACCCTAACACTATCCTAGGGCTGATGCTAACCCTAACCCTAACCCTAACACTATCCTTGGGCTGATGCTAACCCTAACCCTAACACTATCCTGGGCCTGATGCTAACCCTAAACCTAACCCTAACACTATCCTAGGGCTGATGCTAACCCTAAACCTAACACTATCCTTGGGCTGATGCTAACCCTAACCCTAAGCCTAACATTATCCAAGGGCAGATGCTAACCCTAACGCTAACCCTAACACTATCCTTGAACTGATGCTAACCCTAACCCTAACCCTAACACTATCCTAGCCCTGATGATAACCCTAACCCTAACCCTAACACTATCCTAGGGTTTATGTTAACCCTAACCATAACACTATCCTAGGGCTGATGCTAACTCTAACCCTAACCCTAACACTATCCTAGGGCGGATGCTAACCCTAACCCTAACCCTAACACTATCCTAGGGCTGATGCTAACCCTAACACTAACACTATCCTAGGGCTGATGCTAACCCTAACCCTAACCCTAACATTATCCTAAGGCTGATGCTAACCCTAACCCTAACTCTAACACTATCTTAGGGCTTAGGCTAACCCTAACCCTAACACTATCCTAGGGCTGATGCTAACCCTAACCCTAACCCTAACACTATCCTAGGGCTGATGCTAACCCCAACCCTAACACTATCCTAGGGCTGATGCTAACCCTAACCCTAACCCTAACACTCTCCAAGGGCTGATGCTAACCCTAACCCTAACCCTAACACTATCCTAGGGCTGATGCTAACCCTAACCCTAACTCTAACACTATCTTAGGGCTGAGGCTAACCCTAACCCTAACACTATCCTACGGCTGATGATAACCCTAACCCTAACCGTAACACTATCCTAGGGCTGATGCTAATCCTAACCCTAACACTATCCTAGGCCTGATGCTAACCCTAACCCTAATCCTAACACTATCCTAGGGCTGATGCTAACCCTAACCCTAACACTATCCTAGGGCTGATGCTAACCCTAAACCTAACCTAACACTATCCTAGGGCTGATGCTAACCCTAACCCTAACACTATCCTAGGCCTGATGATAACCCTAACCCTAACCCTAACACTATCCTAGGGCTGATGCTAACCCTAACCCTAACACTAACCTAGGGCTGATGCTAACCCTAACCCTAACCCTAACACTGTCCTAAGTCTGATGCTAACCCTAGACCTCACACTATACTAGGCCTGATGATAACCATAACCCTAACCTTAACACTATCCTAGGGCTGATGCTAACCCTAACCCTAACCCTAACACTATCCTAGAGCTGATGCTAACCCTAACCCTAACACTATCCTAGGCCTGATGATAACCCTAACCCTAGCCCTGACACTATCCTAGGGCTGATGCTAACCCTAACCCTAACACTATCCTAGGGCTGATGCTAACCTTAACCCTAACCCTAACACTATCCTAGGACTGATGCTAACCCTATCCCTAACCCTAACACTCTCCTAGGGCTGAGGCTAACCCTAACCCTAACACTATCCTAGGGCTGATGCTAACCCTAACCCTAACCCAAACACTATCCGAGGGTTGATGCTAACCCTAACCCTAACACTATCCTAGGGCTGATGCTAACCCTAACCCTAACCCTAACACTATCCTAGGGCTGATGCTAACCCTAACCCTAACACTATCCTTGGGCTGATGCTAACGCTAACCCTAACCCTAACAATATCCTAGGGCAGATGGTAACCATAACCCTAACCCTAACACTATCCTTGGGCTGATGCTAACCCTAACCCTAACACTATCCTGGGCCTGATGCTAACCCTAACCCTAACCCTAACACTATCCTAGGGCTGATGCTAACCCTAACCCTAACACTATCCTTGGGCTGATGCTAACCCTAACCCTAAGCCTAACATTATCCTAGGGCAGATGCTAACCCTAACGCTAACCCTAACACTATCCTTGAACTGATGCTAACCCTAACCCTAACCCTAACACTATCCTAGCCCTGATGATAACCCTAACCCTAACCCTAACACTATCCAAGGGTTTATGTTAACCCTAACCCTAACACTATCCTAGGGCTGATGCTAAACCTAACCCTAACCCTAACACTATCCTAGGGCGGATGCTAACCCTAACCCTAACCCTAACACTATCCTAGGGCTGATGCTAACCCTAACACTAACAGTATCCTAGGGCTGATGCTAACCCTAAGCCTAACCCTAACATTATCCTAGGGCTGATGCTAACCCTAACCCTAACTCTAACACTATCTTAGGGCTTAGGCTAACCCTAACCCTAACACTATCCTAGGGCTGATGCTAACCCTAACCCTAACCCTAACACTATCCTAGGGCTGATGCTAACCCTAACCCTAACACTATCCTAGGGCTGATGCTAATCCTAACCCTAACCCTAACACTATCCTAGGGCTGATGCTAACCCTAACCCTAACACTATCCTAGGGCTGATGCTAACCCTAACCCTAACCCTAACACTAACCTAGGGCTGATGCTAACCCTAACGCTAACACTATCCTAGGCCTGATGATAACCCTAACCCTAAACCTAACACTATCCTAGGGCTGATGCTAACCCTAACGCTACCCCTAACATTATCCCAGGGCTGATGCTAGCCCTAACCCTAACACTATCCTAGGGCTGATGATAACCCTAACCGTAACCCTAACACTATCCTAGGGCGGTTGCTAACCCAACACTAACCCTAACCCTCACAGTATCCTAGAGCTGATGCTAACCCTAAACCTAACCGTGACGCTAACCCTAATATTATCCTAGGGCTGATGCTAACCCTAACCCTAACCCTAACACTATCCTAGGGCTGATGCTAACCCTAACACTAACACTATCCTAGGGCTGATGCTAACCCTAACCCTACCCCTAACACTATCCTAGGGCTGATGCTAACCCTAACCCTAACGCTAACACTATCCTAGGGCTGATGCTAACCCTAACACTAACACTATCCTAGGGCTGATGGTAACCCTAACCCTAACCCTAACACTATCCTTGGGCTGATGCTAACCCTAACCCTAACCCTAACAATATACTAGGGCAGATGCTAACCCTAACGCTCACCCTAACACTATCCTTGAACTGATGCTAACCCTAACCCTAACCCTAACACTATCCTAGGCCTGATGATAACCCTAACCCTAACCCTAACACTATCCTAGGCTTGATGATAACCCTAACCCTAACCCTGACACTATCCTAGGGCTGATGCTAACCCTAACCCTAACACTATCCTAGGGCTGATGCTAACCCTAACCCTAACCCTAACACTATCCTAGGCCTCATGCTAACCCTATCCCTAACCCTAACACTCTCCTAGGGCTGAGGCTAACCCTAACCCTAACACTATCCTAGGGCTGATGCTAACCCTAACCCTAACCCAAACACTATCCTAGGGTTGATGCTAACCCTAACCCTAACACTATCCTAGGGCTGATGCTAACCCTAACCCTAACCCTAACACTATCCTTGGGCTGATGCGAACCCTAACCCTAACACTATCCTGGGCCTGATGCTAACCCTAACCCTAACCCTAACACTATCCTAGGGCTGATGCTAACCCTAACACTACCACTATCCTTGGGCTGATGGTAACCCTAACCCTAACCCTAACAATATCCTAGGGCAGATGCTAACCATAACCCTAACCCTAACACTATGCTTGGGCTGATGCTCACCCTAACCCTAACACTATCCTGGGCCTGATGCTAACCCTAACCCTAACCCTAACACTATCCTAGGGCTGATGCTAACCCTAACCCTAACACTATCCTTGGGCTGATGCTAACCCTAACCCTAAGCCTAACATTATCCTAGGGCAGATGCTAACCCTAACGCTAACCCTAACACTATCCTTGAACTGATGCTAACCCTAACCCTAACACTAACACTATCCTAACCCTGATGCTAACCCTAACCCTAACTCTAACACTATCTTAGGGCTTAGGCTAACCCTAACCCTAACACTATCCTAGGGCTGATGCTAACCCTAACCCTAACCCTAACACTATCCTAGGGCTGATGCTAACCCTAACCCTAACACTATCCTAGGGCTGATGCTAACCCTAACCCTAACCCTAACACTCTCCAAGGGCTGATGCTAACCCTAACCCTAACCCTAACACTATCCTAGGGCTGATGCTAACCCTAACCCTAACCCTAACACTATCCTAGGGCTGATGCTAACCCTAACCCTAACACTATCATAGGCCTGATGGTAACCCTAACCCTAACCCTAACACTATCCTAGGGCTGATGCTAACCCTAACGCTAACACTATCCTAGGCCTGATGATAACCCTAACCCTAACCCTAACACTATCCTAGGGCTGATGCTAACCCTAACGCTAACCCTAACATTATCCCAGGGCAGATGCTAGCCCTAACCCTAACACTATCCTAGGGCTGATGCTAACCCTAACACTAACACTATCCTAGGGCTGATGGTAACCCTAACCCTAACCCTAACACTATCCTTGGGCTGATGCTAACCCTAACCCTAACCCTAACAATATACTAGGGCAGATGCTAACCCTAACGCTCACCCTAACACTATCCTGGAACTGATGCTACCCCTAACCCTAACCCTAACACTATCCTAGGCCTGATGATAACCCTAACCCTAACCCTAACACTATCCTAGGCTTGATGATAACCCTAACCCTAACCCTGACACTACCCTAGGGCTGATGCTAACCCTAACCCTAACACTATCCTAGGGCTCATGCTAACCCTAACCCTAACCCTAACACTATCCTAGGCCTCATGCTAACCCTATCCCTAACCCTAACACTCTCCTAGGGCTGAGGCTAACCCTAACCCTAACACTATCCTAGGGCTGATGCTAACCCTAACCCTAACCCAAACACTATCCTAGGGTTGATGCTAACCCTAACCCTAACACTATCCTAGGGCTGATGCTAACCCTAACCCTAACCCTAACACTATCCTTGGGCTGATGCGAACCCTAACCCTAACACTATCCTGGGCCTGATGCTAACCCTAACCCTAACCCTAACACTATCCTAGGGCTGATGCTAACCCTAACACTACCACTATCCTTGGGCTGATGCTAACCCTAACCCTAACCCTAACAATATACTAGGGCAGATGCTAACCATAACCCTAACCCTAACACTATGCTTGGGCTGATGCTCACCCTAACCCTAACACTATCCTGGGCCTGATGCTAACCCTAACCCTAACCCTAACACTATCCTAGGGCTGATGCTAACCCTAACCCTAACACTATCCTAGGGCTGATGCTAACCCTAACCCTAACCCAAACACTATCCTACGGTTGATGCTAACCCTAACCCTAACACTATCCTAGGGCTGATGCTAACCCTAACCCTAACCCTAACACTATCCTTGGGCTGATGCTAACCCTAACCCTAACACTATCCTGGGCCTGATGCTAACCCTAAACCTAACCCTAACACTATCCTAGGGCTGTTGCTAACCCTAACCCTAACACTATCCTTGGGCTGATGCTAACCCTAACCCTAAGCCTAACATTATCCAAGGGCAGATGCTAACCCTAACGCTAACCCTAACACTATCCTTGAACTGATGCTAACCCTAACCCTAACCCTAACACTATCCTAGCCCTGATGATAACCCTAACCCTAACCCTAACACTATCCTAGGGTTTATGTTAACCCTAACCATAACACTATCCTAGGGCTGATGCTAACTCTAACCCTAACCCTAACACTATCCTAGGGCGGATGCTAACCCTAACCCTAACCCTAACACTATCCTAGGGCTGATGCTAACCCTAACACTAACACTATCCTAGGGCTGATGCTAACCCTAACCCTAACCCTAACATTATCCTAAGGCTGATGCTAACCCTAACCCTAACTCTAACACTATCTTAGGGCTTAGGCTAACCCTAACCCTAACACTATCCTAGGGCTGATGCTAACCCTAACCCTAACCCTAACACTATCCTAGGGCTGATGCTAACCCCAACCCTAACACTATCCTAGGGCTGATGCTAACCCTAACCCTAACCCTAACACTCTCCAAGGGCTGATGCTAACCCTAACCCTAACCCTAACACTATCCTAGGGCTGATGCTAACCCTAACCCTAACTCTAACACTATCTTAGGGCTGAGGCTAACCCTAACCCTAACACTATCCTACGGCTGATGATAACCCTAACCCTAACCGTAACACTATCCTAGGGCTGATGCTAATCCTAACCCTAACACTATCCTAGGCCTGATGCTAACCCTAACCCTAATCCTAACACTATCCTAGGGCTGATGCTAACCCTAACCCTAACACTATCCTAGGGCTGATGCTAACCCTAAACCTAACCTAACACTATCCTAGGGCTGATGCTAACCCTAACCCTAACACTATCCTAGGCCTGATGATAACCCTAACCCTAACCCTAACACTATCCTAGGGCTGATGCTAACCCTAACCCTAACACTAACCTAGGGCTGATGCTAACCCTAACCCTAACCCTAACACTGTCCTAAGTCTGATGCTAACCCTAGACCTCACACTATACTAGGCCTGATGATAACCATAACCCTAACATTAACACTATCCTAGGGCTGATGCTAACCCTAACCCTAACCCTAACACTATCCTAGAGCTGATGCTAACCCTAACCCTAACACTATCCTAGGCCTGATGATAACCCTAACCCTAGCCCTGACACTATCCTAGGGCTGATGCTAACCCTAACCCTAACACTATCCTAGGGCTGATGCTAACCTTAACCCTAACCCTAACACTATCCTAGGACTGATGCTAACCCTATCCCTAACCCTAACACTCTCCTAGGGCTGAGGCTAACCCTAACCCTAACACTATCCTAGGGCTGATGCTAACCCTAACCCTAACCCAAACACTATCCGAGGGTTGATGCTAACCCTAACCCTAACACTATCCTAGGGCTGATGCTAACCCTAACCCTAACCCTAACACTATCCTAGGGCTGATGCTAACCCTAACCCTAACACTATCCTTGGGCTGATGCTAACGCTAACCCTAACCCTAACAATATCCTAGGGCAGATGGTAACCATAACCCTAACCCTAACACTATCCTTGGGCTGATGCTAACCCTAACCCTAACACTATCCTGGGCCTGATGCTAACCCTAACCCTAACCCTAACACTATCCTAGGGCTGATGCTAACCCTAACCCTAACACTATCCTTGGGCTGATGCTAACCCTAACCCTAAGCCTAACATTATCCTAGGGCAGATGCTAACCCTAACGCTAACCCTAACACTATCCTTGAACTGATGCTAACCCTAACCCTAACCCTAACACTATCCTAGCCCTGATGATAACCCTAACCCTAACCCTAACACTATCCAAGGGTTTATGTTAACCCTAACCCTAACACTATCCTAGGGCTGATGCTAAACCTAACCCTAACCCTAACACTATCCTAGGGCGGATGCTAACCCTAACCCTAACCCTAACACTATCCTAGGGCTGATGCTAACCCTAACACTAACAGTATCCTAGGGCTGATGCTAACCCTAAGCCTAACCCTAACATTATCCTAGGGCTGATGCTAACCCTAACCCTAACTCTAACACTATCTTAGGGCTTAGGCTAACCCTAACCCTAACACTATCCTAGGGCTGATGCTAACCCTAACCCTAACCCTAACACTATCCTAGGGCTGATGCTAACCCTAACCCTAACACTATCCTAGGGCTGATGCTAATCCTAACCCTAACCCTAACACTATCCTAGGGCTGATGCTAACCCTAACCCTAACACTATCCTAGGGCTGATGCTAACCCTAACCCTAACCCTAACACTAACCTAGGGCTGATGCTAACCCTAACGCTAACACTATCCTAGGCCTGATGATAACCCTAACCCTAAACCTAACACTATCCTAGGGCTGATGCTAACCCTAACGCTACCCCTAACATTATCCCCGGGCTGATGCTAGCCCTAACCCTAACACTATCCTAGGGCTGATGATAACCCTAACCGTAACCCTAACACTATCCTAGGGCGGTTGCTAACCCAACACTAACCCTAACCCTCACAGTATCCTAGAGCTGATGCTAACCCTAAACCTAACCGTGACGCTAACCCTAATATTATCCTAGGGCTGATGCTAACCCTAACCCTAACCCTAACACTATCCTAGGGCTGATGCTAACCCTAACACTAACACTATCCTAGGGCTGATGCTAACCCTAACCCTACCCCTAACACTATCCTAGGGCTGATGCTAACCCTAACCCTAACGCTAACACTATCCTAGGGCTGATGCTAACCCTAACACTAACACTATCCTAGGGCTGATGGTAACCCTAACCCTAACCCTAACACTATCCTTGGGCTGATGCTAACCCTAACCCTAACCCTAACAATATACTAGGGCAGATGCTAACCCTAACGCTCACCCTAACACTATCCTTGAACTGATGCTAACCCTAACCCTAACCCTAACACTATCCTAGGCCTGATGATAACCCTAACCCTAACCCTAACACTATCCTAGGCTTGATGATAACCCTAACCCTAACCCTGACACTATCCTAGGGCTGATGCTAACCCTAACCCTAACACTATCCTAGGGCTGATGCTAACCCTAACCCTAACCCTAACACTATCCTAGGCCTCATGCTAACCCTATCCCTAACCCTAACACTCTCCTAGGGCTGAGGCTAACCCTAACCCTAACACTATCCTAGGGCTGATGCTAACCCTAACCCTAACCCAAACACTATCCTAGGGTTGATGCTAACCCTAACCCTAACACTATCCTAGGGCTGATGCTAACCCTAACCCTAACCCTAACACTATCCTTGGGCTGATGCGAACCCTAACCCTAACACTATCCTGGGCCTGATGCTAACCCTAACCCTAACCCTAACACTATCCTAGGGCTGATGCTAACCCTAACACTACCACTATCCTTGGGCTGATGGTAACCCTAACCCTAACCCTAACAATATCCTAGGGCAGATGCTAACCATAACCCTAACCCTAACACTATGCTTGGGCTGATGCTCACCCTAACCCTAACACTATCCTGGGCCTGATGCTAACCCTAACCCTAACCCTAACACTATCCTAGGGCTGATGCTAACCCTAACCCTAACACTATCCTTGGGCTGATGCTAACCCTAACCCTAAGCCTAACATTATCCTAGGGCAGATGCTAACCCTAACGCTAACCCTAACACTATCCTTGAACTGATGCTAACCCTAACCCTAACACTAACACTATCCTAACCCTGATGCTAACCCTAACCCTAACTCTAACACTATCTTAGGGCTTAGGCTAACCCTAACCCTAACACTATCCTAGGGCTGATGCTAACCCTAACCCTAACCCTAACACTATCCTAGGGCTGATGCTAACCCTAACCCTAACACTATCCTAGGGCTGATGCTAACCCTAACCCTAACCCTAACACTCTCCAAGGGCTGATGCTAACCCTAACCCTAACCCTAACACTATCCTAGGGCTGATGCTAACCCTAACCCTAACCCTAACACTATCCTAGGGCTGATGCTAACCCTAACCCTAACACTATCATAGGCCTGATGGTAACCCTAACCCTAACCCTAACACTATCCTAGGGCTGATGCTAACCCTAACCATAACACTATCCTAGGCCTGATGCTAACCCTAACCCTAACCCTAACACTATCCTAGGGCTGATGCTAACCCTAACCCTAACACTATCCTACGGCTGATGATAACCCTAACCCTAACCCTAACACTATCCTAGGGCTGATGCTAACCCTAACCCTAACACTATCCTAGGCCTGATGCTAACCCTAACCCTAACCCTAACACTATCCTAGGGCTGATGCTAACCCTAATCGTAACACTATCCTAGGGCTGATGCTAACCCTAAACCTAACCCAGCACTATCCTAGGGCTGATGCTCACCCTAACCCTAACACTATCCTAGGCCTGATGATAACCCTAACCCTAACCCTAACACTATCCTAGGGCTGATGCTAACCCTAACCCTAACACTATCCTAGGGTTGATGCTAACCCTAACCCTAACCCTAACACTATCCTAAGTCTGATGGTAACCCTAGACCTCACAGTATACTAGGCCTGATGATAACCATAACCCTAAACATAACACTATCCTAGGGCTGATGCTAACCCTAACCCTAACCCTAACACTATCCTAGGACTGATGCTAACCCTATCCCTAACCCTAACACTCTCCTTGGGCTGATGCTAACCCTAACCCTAACCCTAACAATATCCTAGGGCAGATGCTAACCCTAACGCTAACCCTATCACTATCCTTGAACTGATGCTAACCCTAACCCTAACCCTAACACTATCCTAGGCCTGATGATAACCCTAACCCTAACCCTAACACTATCCTAGGGCTGATGCTAAACCTAACCCTAACCCTAACACTATCCTAGGGCTGATGCTAACCCTAACCCTAACACTATCATAGGCCTGATGATAACCCTAACCCTAACCCTAACACTATCCTAGGGCTGATGCTAACCCTAACCATAACACTATCCTAGGCCTGATGCTAACCCTAACCCTAACCCTAACACTATCCTAGGGCTGATGCTAACCCTAACCCTAACACTATCCTAGGGCTGATGCTAACCCTAACCCTAACCCTAACACTATCCTAGGGCTGATGCTAACCCTAACGCTAACACTATCCTAGGCCTGATGATAACCCTAACCCTAACCCTAACACTATCCTAGGGCTGATGCTAACCCTAACGCTAACCCTAACATTATCCCAGGGCAGATGCTAGCCCTAACCCTAACACTATCCTAGGGCTGATGCTAACCCTAACACTAACACTATCCTAGGGCTGATGGTAACCCTAACCCTAACCCTAACACTATCCTTGGGCTGATGCTAACCCTAACCCTAACCCTAACAATATACTAGGGCAGATGCTAACCCTAACGCTCACCCTAACACTATCCTTGAACTGATGCTACCCCTAACCCTAACCCTAACACTATCCTAGGCCTGATGATAACCCTAACCCTAACCCTAACACTATCCTAGCCTTGATGATAACCCTAACCCTAACCCTGACACTATCCTAGGGCTGATGCTAACCCTAACCCTAACACTATCCTAGGGCTCATGCTAACCCTAACCCTAACCCTAACACTATCCTAGGCCTCATGCTAACCCTATCCCTAACCCTAACACTCTCCTAGGGCTGAGGCTAACCCTAACCCTAACACTATCCTAGGGCTGATGCTAACCCTAACCCTAACCCAAACACTATCCTAGGGTTGATGCTAACCCTAACCCTAACACTATCCTAGGGCTGATGCTAACCCTAACCCTAACCCTAACACTATCCTTGGGCTGATGCGAACCCTAACCCTAACACTATCCTGGGCCTGATGCTAACCCTAACCCTAACCCTAACACTATCCTAGGGCTGATGCTAACCCTAACACTACCACTATCCTTGGGCTGATGCTAACCCTAACCCTAACCCTAACAATATACTAGGGCAGATGCTAACCATAACCCTAACCCTAACACTATGCTTGGGCTGATGCTCACCCTAACCCTAACACTATCCTGGGCCTGATGCTAACCCTAACCCTAACCCTAACACTATCCTAGGGCTGATGCTAACCCTAACCCTAACACTATCCTAGGGCTGATGCTAACCCTAACCCTAACCCAAACACTATCCTACGGTTGATGCTAACCCTAACCCTAACACTATCCTAGGGCTGATGCTAACCCTAACCCTAACCCTAACACTATCCTTGGGCTGATGCTAACCCTAACCCTAACACTATCCTGGGCCTGATGCTAACCCTAAACCTAACCCTAACACTATCCTAGGGCTGATGCTAACCCTAACCCTAACACTATCCTTGGGCTGATGCTAACCCTAACCCTAAGCCTAACATTATCCAAGGGCAGATGCTAACCCTAACGCTAACCCTAACACTATCCTTGAACTGATGCTAACCCTAACCCTAACCCTAACACTATCCTAGCCCTGATGATAACCCTAACCCTAACCCTAACACTATCCTAGGGTTTATGTTAACCCTAACCATAACACTATCCTAGGGCTGATGCTAACTCTAACCCTAACCCTAACACTATCCTAGGGCGGATGCTAACCCTAACCCTAACCCTAACACTATCCTAGGGCTGATGCTAACCCTAACACTAACACTATCCTAGGGCTGATGCTAACCCTAACCCTAACCCTAACATTATCCTAAGGCTGATGCTAACCCTAACCCTAACTCTAACACTATCTTAGGGCTTAGGCTAACCCTAACCCTAACACTATCCTAGGGCTGATGCTAACCCTAACCCTAACCCTAACACTATCCTAGGGCTGATGCTAACCCCAACCCTAACACTATCCTAGGGCTGATGCTAACCCTAACCCTAACCCTAACACTCTCCAAGGGCTGATGCTAACCCTAACCCTAACCCTAACACTATCCTAGGGCTGATGCTAACCCTAACCCTAACTCTAACACTATCTTAGGGCTGAGGCTAACCCTAACCCTAACACTATCCTACGGCTGATGATAACCCTAACCCTAACCGTAACACTATCCTAGGGCTGATGCTAATCCTAACCCTAACACTATCCTAGGCCTGATGCTAACCCTAACCCTAATCCTAACACTATCCTAGGGCTGATGCTAACCCTAACCCTAACACTATCCTAGGGCTGATGCTAACCCTAAACCTAACCTAACACTATCCTAGGGCTGATGCTAACCCTAACCCTAACACTATCCTAGGCCTGATGATAACCCTAACCCTAACCCTAACACTATCCTAGGGCTGATGCTAACCCTAACCCTAACACTAACCTAGGGCTGATGCTAACCCTAACCCTAACCCTAACACTATCCTAAGTCTGATGCTAACCCTAGACCTCACACTATACTAGGCCTGATGATAACCATAACCCTAACCTTAACACTATCCTAGGGCTGATGCTAACCCTAACCCTAACCCTAACACTATCCTAGAGCTGATGCTAACCCTAACCCTAACACTATCCTAGGCCTGATGATAACCCTAACCCTAACCCTGACACTATCCTAGGGCTGATGCTAACCCTAACCCTAACACTATCCTAGGGCTGATGCTAACCTTAACCCTAACCCTAACACTATCCTAGGACTGATGCTAACCCTATCCCTAACCCTAACACTCTCCTAGGGCTGAGGCTAACCCTAACCCTAACACTATCCTAGGGCTGATGCTAACCCTAACCCTAACCCAAACACTATCCGAGGGTTGATGCTAACCCTAACCCTAACACTATCCTAGGGATGATGCTAACCCTAACCCTAACCCTAACACTATCCTAGGGCTGATGCTAACCCTAACCCTAACACTATCCTTGGGCTGATGCTAACGCTAACCCTAACCCTAACAATATCCTAGGGCAGATGGTAACCATAACCCTAACCCTAACCCTATCCTTGGGCTGATGCTAACCCTAACCCTAACACTATCCTGGGCCTGATGCTAACCCTAACCCTAACCCTAACACTATCCTAGGGCTGATGCTAACCCTAACCCTAACACTATCCTTGGGCTGATGCTAACCCTAACCCTAAGCCTAACATTATCCTAGGGCAGATGCTAACCCTAACGCTAACCCTAACACTATCCTTGAACTGATGCTAACCCTAACCCTAACCCTAACACTATCCTAGCCCTGATGATAACCCTAACCCTAACCCTAACACTATCCAAGGGTTTATGTTAACCCTAACCCTAACACTATCCTAGGGCTGATGCTAACCCTAACCCTAACCCTAACACTATCCTAGGGCGGATGCTAACCCTAACCCTAACCCTAACACTATCCTAGGGCTGATGCTAACCCTAACACTAACAGTATCCTAGGGCTGATGCTAACCCTAAGCCTAACCCTAACATTATCCTAGGGCTGATGCTAACCCTAACCCTAACTCTAACACTATCTTAGGGCTTAGGCTAACCCTAACCCTAACACTATCCTAGGGCTGATGCTAACCCTAACCCTAACCCTAACACTATCCTAGGGCTGATGCTAACCCTAACCCTAACACTATCCTAGGGCTGATGCTAACCCTAACCCTAACCCTAACACTATCCTAGGGCTGATGCTAACCCTAACCCTAACACTATCCTAGGGCTGATGCTAACCCTAACCCTAACCCTAACACTAACCTAGGGCTGATGCTAACCCTAACGCTAACACTATCCTAGGCCTGATGATAACCCTAACCCTAACCCTAACACTATCCTAGGGCTAATGCTAACCCTAACGCTAACCCTAACATTATCCCAGGGCTGATGCTAGCCCTAACCCTAACACTATCCTAGGGCTGATGCTAACCCTAACCGTAACCCTAACACTATACTAGGGCGGTTGCTAACCCAACACTAACCCTAACCCTCACAGTATCCTAGAGCTGATGCTAACCCTAAACCTAAGCGTGACGCTAACCCTAATATTATCCTAGGGCTGATGCTAACCCTAACCCTAACCCTAACACTATCCTAGGGCTGATGCTAACCCTAACACTAACACTATCCTAGGGCTGATGCTAACCCTAACCCTACCCCTAACACTATCCTAGTGCTGATGCTAACCCTAACCCTAACGCTAACACTATCCTAGGGCTGACGCTAACCCTAACCCTATCACTATCCTACGGCTGATGCTAACCCTAACCCTAACCCTAACACTATCCTAAGGCTGATGGTAACCCTAACACTAACACTATCCTAAGCCTGGTGCTAACCCTAACTCTAACCCTAACACTATCCTAGGGTTGATGCTAACCCTAACCCTAATAATATCCTAGGGCTGATGCTAACCCTAACCCTAACACTATCCTAGGGCTGATGCTAACCCTAACCATAACACTATCCTGGGCCTGATGCTAACCCTAACCCTGACCCTAACACTATCCTAGGGCTGATGCTAACCCTAACCCTAACACTAACCTTGGGCTGATGCTAACCCTAACCCTAACCCTAACAATATCCTAGGGCAGATGCTAACCCTAACGCTAACCCTAACACTATCCTTGAACTGATGCTAACCCTAACCCTAACCCTAACACTATCCTAGGCCTGATGATAACCCTAACCCTAACCCTAACACTATCCTAGACCTGATGATAACCCTAACCCTAACCCTGACACTATCCTAGGGCTGATGCTAACCCTAACCCTAACACTATCCTAGGGCTGATGCTAACCCTAACCCTAACCCTAACACTATCCTAGGACTGATGCTAACCCGATCCCTAACCCTAACACTCTCCTAGGGCTGAGGCTAACCCTAACCCTAACACTATCCTAGGGCTGATGCTAACCCTAACCCTAACCCAAACACTATCCTAGGGTTGATGCTAACCCTAACCCTAACACTATCCTAGGGCTGATGCTAACCCTAACCCTAACCCTAACACTATCCTTGGGCTGATGCTAACCCTAACCCTAACACTATCCTGGGCCTGATGTTAACCCTAACCCTGACCCTAACACTATCCTAGGGCTGATGCTAACCCTAACCCTAACACTAACCTTGGGCTGATGCTAACCCTAACCCTAACCCTAACAATATCCTAGGGCAGATGCTAACCCTAACGCTAACCCTAACAGTATCCTTGAACTGATGCTAACCCTAACCCTAACCCTAACACTATCCTAGCCCTGATGATAACCCTAACCCTAACCCTAACACTATCCTAGGCCTGATGATAACCCTAAACCTAACCCTGACACTATCCTAGGGCTGATGCTAACCCTAACCCTAACACTATCCTAGGGCTGATGCTAACCCTAACCCTAACCCTAACACTATCCTAGGCCTGATGCTAACCCGATCCCTAACCCTAACACTCTCCTAGGGCTGAGGCTAACCCTAACCCTAACACTATCCTAGGGCTGATGCTAACCCTAACCCTAACCCAAACACTATCCTAGGGTTGATGCTAACCCTAACCCTAACACTATCCTAGGGCTGATGCTAACCCTAACCCTAACCCTAACACTATCCTTGGGCTGATGCTAACCCTAACCCTAACACTATCCTGGGCCTGATGTTAACCCTAACCCTGACCCTAACACTATCCTAGGGCTGATGCTAACCCTAACCCTACCACTATCCTGGGCCTGATGCTAACCCTAACCCTAACACTAACACTGTCCTAGGGCTGATGCTAACCCTAACCCTAACACTATCCTAGGGCTGATGCTAACCCTAACCCTAACCCTAACACTATCCTAGGGCTGATGATAACCCTAACCCTAACACTATCCTAGGGCTGATGCTAACCCTAACCCTAACCCTGACACTATCCTAGGGCTGATGCTAACCCTAACCCTAACACTATCCTAGGGCTGATGCTAACCCTAACACTAACACTATCCTAGGGCTGATACTAACCCTAACCCTAACCCTAACACTCTCCAAGGGCTGATGCTAACCCTCACCCTAACCCTAGCACTATCCTACGGCTGATGATAACCCTAACCCTAACCCTAACGCTATCCTAGGGCGGATGCTAACCCTAACCCTAACACTATCCTAGGCCTGATGCTAACCCTAACCCTAACCCTAACACTATCCTAGGGCTGATGCTAACCCTAACCCTAACACTATCCTAGGGCTGATGCTAACCCTAAACTGAACCCTAACACTATCCTTGGGCTGATGCTAACCCTAACCCTAACACTATCCTTGGCCTGATGCTAACCCTAACCCTAACCCTAACACTATCCTAGGGCTGATGCTAACCCTAACCCTAACACTATCCTTGGGCTGATGCTAACCCTAACCCTAACCCTAACAATATCCTAGGGCAGATGCTAACCCTAACGCTAACCCTAACACTATCCTTGAACTGATGCTAACCCTAACCCTAACCCTAACACTATCCTAGGACTGATGATAACCCTAACCCTAACCCTAACACTATCCTAGCCCTGATGATAACCCTAACCCTAACCCTAACACTATCCTAGGGTTTATGTTAACCCTAACCATAACACTATCCTAGGGCTGATGCTAACTCTAACCCTAACCCTAACACTATCCTAGGGCGGATGCTAACCCTAACCCTAACCCTAACACTATCCTAGGGCTGATGCTAACCCTAACACTAACACTATCCTAGGGCTGATGCTAACCCTAACCCTAACACTATCCTAGGGCTGATGCTAACCCTAACCCTAACCCTAACACTATCCTAGGCCTGATGCTAACCCTATCCCTAATCCTAACACTCTCCTAGGGCTGAGGCTAACCCTAACCCTAACACGATCCTAGGGCTGATGCTAACCCTAACCCTAACCCAAACACTATCCTAGGGTTGATGCTAACCCTAACCCTAACACTATCCTAGGGCTGATGCTAACCCTAACCCTAAACCTAACACTATCCTTGGGCTGATGCTAACCCTAACCCTAACACTATCCTGGGCCTGATGCTAACCCTAACCCTAAACCTAACACTATCCTAGGGCTGATGCTAACCCTAACCCTAACACTATCCTTGGGCTGATGCTAACGCTAACCCTAACCCTAACAATATCCTAGGGCAGATGGTAACCATAACCCTAACCCTAACACTATCCTTGGGCTGATGCTAACCCTAACCCTAACACTATCCTGGGCCTGATGCTAACCCTAACCCTAACCCTAACACTATCCTAGGGCTGATGCTAACCCTAACCCTAACACTATCCTTGGGCTGATGCTAACCCTAACCCTAAGCCTAACATTATCCTAGGGCAGATGCTAACCCTAACGCTAACCCTAACACTATCCTTGAACTGATGCTAACCCTAACCCTAACCCTAACACTATCCTAGCCCTGATGATAACCCTAACCCTAACCCTAACACTATCCAAGGGTTTATGTTAACCCTAACCCTAACACTATCCTAGGGCTGATGCTAACCCTAACCCTAACCCTAACACTATCCTAGGGCGGATGCTAACCCTAACCCTAACCCTAACACTATCCTAGGGCTGATGCTAACCCTAACACTAACAGTATCCTAGGGCTGATGCTAACCCTAAGCCTAACCCTAACATTATCCTAGGGCTGATGCTAACCCTAACCCTAACTCTAACACTATCTTAGGGCTTAGGCTAACCCTAACCCTAACACTATCCTAGGGCTGATGCTAACCCTAACCCTAACCCTAACACTATCCTAGGGCTGATGCTAACCCTAACCCTAACACTATCCTAGGGCTGATGCTAACCCTAACCCTAACCCTAACACTATCCTAGGGCTGATGCTAACCCTAACCCTAACACTATCCTAGGGCTGATGCTAACCCTAACCCTAACCCTAACACTAACCTAGGGCTGATGCTAACCCTAACGCTAACACTATCCTAGGCCTGATGATAACCCTAACCCTAACCCTAACACTATCCTAGGGCTAATGCTAACCCTAACGCTAACCCTAACATTATCCCAGGGCTGATGCTAGCCCTAACCCTAACACTATCCTAGGGCTGATGCTAACCCTAACCATAACCCTAACACTATCCTAGGGCGGTTGCTAACCCAACACTAACCCTAACCCTCACAGTATCCTAGAGCTGATGCTAACCCTAAACCTAACCGTGACGCTAACCCTAATATTATCCTAGGGCTGATGCTAACCCTAACCCTAACCCTAACACTATCCTAGGGCTGATGCTAACCCTAACACTAACACTATCCTAGGGCTGATGCTAACCCTAACCCTACCCCTAACACTATCCTAGTGCTGATGCTAACCCTAACCCTAACGCTAACACTATCCTAGGGCTGAGGCTAACCCTAACCCTATCACTATCCTACGGCTGATGCTAACCCTAACCCTAACCCTAACACTATCCTAAGGCTGATGGTAACCCTAACACTAACACTATCCTAAGCCTGGTGCTAACCCTAAGTCTAACCCTAACACTATCCTAGGGATGATGCTAACCCTAACCCTAATAATATCCTAGGGCTGATGCTAACCCTAACCCTAACACTATCCTAGGGCTGATGCTAACCCTAACCATAACACTATCCTGGGCCTGATGCTAACCCTAACCCTGACCCTAACACTATCCTAGGGCTGATGCTAACCCTAACCCTAACACTAACCTTGGGCTGATGCTAACCCTAACCCTAACCCTAACAATATCCTAGGGCAGATGCTAACCCTAACGCTAACCCTAACACTATCCTTGAACTGATGCTAACCCTAACCCTAACCCTAACACTATCCTAGGCCTGATGATAACCCTAACCCTAACCCTAACACTATCCTAGACCTGATGATAACCCTAACCCTAACCCTGACACTATCCTAGGGCTGATGCTAACCCTAACCCTAACACTATCCTAGGGCTGATGCTAACCCTAACCCTAACCCTAACACTATCCTAGGACTGATGCTAACCCGATCCCTAACCCTAACACTCTCCTAGGGCTGAGGCTAACCCTAACCCTAACACTATCCTAGGGCTGATGCTAACCCTAACCCTAACCCAAACACTATCCTAGGGTTGATGCTAACCCTAACCCTAACACTATCCTAGGGCTGATGCTAACCCTAACCCTAACCCTAACACTATCCTTGGGCTGATGCTAACCCTAACCCTAACACTATCCTGGGCCTGATGTTAACCCTAACCCTGACCCTAACACTATCCTAGGGCTGATGCTAACCCTAACCCTAACACTAACCTTGGGCTGATGCTAACCCTAACCCTAACCCTAACAATATCCTAGGGCAGATGCTAACCCTAACGCTAACCCTAACAGTATCCTTGAACTGATGCTAACCCTAACCCTAACCCTAACACTATCCTAGCCCTGATGATAACCCTAACCCTAACCCTAACACTATCCTAGGCCTGATGATAACCCTAAACCTAACCCTGACACTATCCTAGGGCTGATGCTAACCCTAACCCTAACACTATCCTAGGGCTGATGCTAACCCTAACCCTAACCCTAACACTATCCTAGGCCTGATGCTAACCCGATCCCTAACCCTAACACTCTCCTAGGGCTGAGGCTAACCCTAACCCTAACACTATCCTAGGGCTGATGCTAACCCTAACCCTAACCCAAACACTATCCTAGGGTTGATGCTAACCCTAACCCTAACACTATCCTAGGGCTGATGCTAACCCTAACCCTAACCCTAACACTATCCTTGGGCTGATGCTAACCCTAACCCTAACACTATCCTGGGCCTGATGTTAACCCTAACCCTGACCCTAACACTATCCTAGGGCTGATGCTAACCCTAACCCTACCACTATCCTGGGCCTGATGCTAACCCTAACCCTAACACTAACACTGTCCTAGGGCTGATGCTAACCCTAACCCTAACACTATCCTAGGGCTGATGCTAACCCTAACCCTAACCCTAACACTATCCTAGGGCTGATGATAACCCTAACCCTAACACTATCCTAGGGCTGATGCTAACCCTAACCCTAACCCTGACACTATCCTAGGGCTGATGCTAACCCTAACCCTAACACTATCCTAGGGCTGATGCTAACCCTAACACTAACACTATCCTAGGGCTGATACTAACCCTAACCCTAACCCTAACACTCTCCAAGGGCTGATGCTAACCCTAACCCTAACCCTAACACTATCCTACGGCTGATGATAACCCTAACCCTAACACTATCCTAGGGCTGATGCTAACCCTAAACTGAACCCTAACACTATCCTTGGGCTGATGCTAACCCTAACCCTAACACTATCCTTGGCCTGATGCTAACCCTAACCCTAACCCTAACACTATCCTAGGGCTGATGCTAACCCTAACCCTAACACTATCCTTGGGCTGATGCTAACCCTAACCCTAACCCTAACAATATCCTAGGGCAGATGCTAACCCTAACGCTAACCCTAACACTATCCTTGAACTGATGCTAACCCTAACCCTAACCCTAACACTATCCTAGGACTGATGATAACCCTAACCCTAACCCTAACACTATCCTAGCCCTGATGATAACCCTAACCCTAACCCTAACACTATCCTAGGGTTTATGTTAACCCTAACCATAACACTATCCTAGGGCTGATGCTAACTCTAACCCTAACCCTAACAGTATCCTAGGGCGGATGCTAACCCTAACCCTAACCCTAACACTATCCTAGGGCTGATGCTAACCCTAACACTAACACTATCCTAGGGCTGATGCTAACCCTAACCCTAACCCTAACATTATCCTAAGGCTGATGCTAACCCTAACCCTAACTCTAACACTATCTTAGGGCTTAGGCTAACCCTAACCCTAACACTATCCTAGGGCTGATGCTAACCCTAACCCTAACCCAAACACTATCCTAAGGTTGATGCTAACCCTAACCCTAACACTATCCTAGGGCTAATGCTAACCCTAACCCTAACCCTAACACTATCCTTGGGCTGATGCTAACCCTAACCCTAACACTATCCTGGGCCTGATGCTAACCCTAACCCTAACCCTAACACTATCCTAGGCCTGATGATAACCCTAACCCTAACCCTAACACTATCCTAGGGCTGATGCTAACCCTAACCCTAACACTATCCTAGGGCTGATGCTAACCCTAACCCTAACCCTAACACTATCCTAAGTCTGATGCTAACCCTAGACCTCACACTATACTAGGCCTGATGATAACCATAACCCTAACCTTAACACTATCCTAGGGCTGATGCTAACCCTAACCCTAACCCTAACACTATCCTAGAGCTGATGCTAACCCTAACCCAAACACTATCCTAGGCCTAATGATAACCCTAACCCTAACCCTGACACTATACTAGGGCTGATGCTAACCCTAACCCTAACACTATCCTAGGGCTGATGCTAACCCTAACCCTAACCCTAACACTATCCTAGGCCTGATGCTAACCCTATCCCTAACCCTAACACTCTCCTAGGGCTGAGGCCAACCCTAACCCTAACACTATCCTAGGGCTGATGCTAACCCTTACCCAAACCCAAACACTATCCTAGGGTTGATGCTAACCCTAACCCTAACACTATCCTAGGGCTGATGCTAACCCTAACCCTAACCCTAACACTATCCTTGGGCTGATGCTAACCCTAACCCTAACACTATCCTGGGCCTGATGCTAACCCTAACCCTAACCCTAACACTATCCTAGGGCTGATGCTAACCCTAACCCTAACACTATCCTTGGGCTGATGCTAACCCTAACCCTAACCCTAACAATATACTAGGGCAGATGCTAACCCTAACGCTCACCCTAACACTATCCTTGAACTGATGCTAACCCTAACCCTAACCCTAACACTATCCTAGGCCTGATGATAACCCTAACCCTAACCCTAACACTATCCTAGGCTTGATGATAACCCTAACCCTAACCATGACACTATCCTAGGGCTGATGCTAACCCTAACCCTAACACTATCCTAGGGCTGATGCTAACCCTAACCCTAACCCTAACACTATCCTAGGCCTCATGCTAACCCTATCCCTAACCCTAACACTCTCCTAGGGCTGAGGCTAACCCTAACCCTAACACTATCCTAGGGCTGATGCTAACCCTAACCCTAACCCAAACACTATCCTAGGGTTGATGCTAACCCTAACCCTAACACTATCCTAGGGCTGATGCTAACCCTAACCCTAACCCTAACACTATCCTAGGGCTGATGCTAACCCTAACACTACCACTATTCTTGGGCTGATGCTAACCCTAACCCTAACCCTAACAATATCCTAGGGCAGATGCTAACCATAACCCTAACCCTAACACTATGCTTGGGCTGATGCTCACCCTAACCCTAACACTATCCTGGGCCTGATGCTAACCCTAACCCTAACCCTAACACTATGCTTGGGCTGATGCTAACCCTAACCCTAACACTATCCTTGGGCTGATGCTAACCCTAACCCTAAGCCTAACATTATCCTAGGGCAGATGCTAACCCTAACGCTAACCCTAACACTATCCTTGAACTGATGCTAACCCTAACCCTAACACTAACACTATCCTAGCCCTGATGCTAACCCTAACCCTAACTCTAACACTATCTTAGGGCTTAGGCTAACCCTAACCCTAACACTAACCTAGGGCTGATGCTAACCCTAACCCTAACCCTAACACTATCCTAGGGCTGATGCTAACCCTAACCCTAACACTATCCTAGGGCTGATGCTAACCCTAACCCTAACCCTAACACTCTCCAAGGGCTGATGCTAACCCTAACCCTAACCCTAACACTATCCTATGGCTGATGCTAACCCTAACCCTAACTCTAACACTATCTTAGGGGTGAGGCTAACCCTAAACCTAACACTATCCTACGGCTGATGATAACCCTAACCCTAACCCTAACACTATCCTAGGGCTGATGCTAACCCTAACCCTAACACTATCCTAGGCCTGATGCTAACCCTAACCCTAACCCTAACACTATCCTAGGGCTGATGCTAACCCTAACCGTAACACTATCCTAGGGCTGATGCTAACCCTAAACCTAACCCAGCACTATCCTAGGGCTGATGCTAACCCTAACCCTAACACTATCCTAGGCCTGATGATAACCCTAACCCTAACCCTAACACTATCCTAGGGCTGATGCTAACCCTAACCCTAACACTATCCTAGGGTTGATGCTAACCCTAACCCTAACCCTAACACTATCCTAAGTCTGATGGTAACCCTAGACCTCACAGTATACTAGGCCTGATGATAACCATAACCCTAAACTTAACACTATCCTAGGGCTGATGCTAACCCTAACCCTAACCCTAACACTATCCTAGAGCTCATGCTAACCCTAACCCTAACACTATCCTAGGCCTGATGATAACCCTAACCCTAACCCTGACACTATCCTAGGGCTGATGCTAACCCTAACGCTAACACTATCCTAGGGCTGATGCTAACCCTAACCCTAACCCTAACACTATCCTAGGACTTATGCTAACCCTATCCCTAACCCTAACACTCTCCTTGGGCTGATGCTAACCCTAACCCTAACCCTAACAATATCCTAGGGCAGATGCTAACCCTAACGCTAACCCTATCACTATCCTTGAACTGATGCTAACCCTAACCCTAACCCTAACACTATCCTAGGCCTGATGATAACCCTAACCCTAACCCTAACACTATCCTAGGGCTGATGCTAACCCTAACCCTAACCCTAACACTATCCTAGGGCTGATGCTAACCCTAACCCTAACACTATCATAGGCCTGATGATAACCCTAACCCTAACACTAACACTATCCTAGGGCTGATGCTAACCCTAACCATAACACTATCCTAGGCCTGATGCTAACCCTAACCCTAACCCTAACACTATCCTAGGGCTGATGCTAACCCTAACCCTAACACTATCCTAGGGCTGATGCTAACCCTAACCCTAACCCTAACACTATCCTAGGGCTGATGCTAACCCTAACGCTAACACGATCCTAGGCCTGATGATAACCCTAACCCTAACCCTAACACTATCCTAGGGCTGATGCTAACCCTAACGCTAACCCTAACATTATCCCAGGGCTGATGCTAGCCCTAACCCTAACACTATCCTAGGGCTGATGCTAACCCTAACCCTAACCCTAACACTATCCTAGAGCTGATGCTAACCCTAACCCAAACACTATCCTAGGCCTAATGATAACCCTAACCCTAACCCTGACACTATACTAGGGCTGATGCTAACCCTAACCCTAACACTATCCTAGGGCTGATGCTAACCCTAACCCTAACCCTAACACTATCCTAGGCCTGATGCTAACCCTATCCCTAACCCTAACACTCTCCTAGGGCTGAGGCTAACCCTAACCCTAACACTATCCTAGGGCTGATGCTAACCCTTACCCAAACCCAAACACTATCCTAGGGTTGATGCTAACCCTAACCCTAACACTATCCTAGGGCTGATGCTAACCCTAACCCTAACCCTAACACTATCCTTGGGCTGATGCTAACCCTAACCCTAACACTATCCTGGGCCTGATGCTAGCCCTAACCCTAACCCTAACACTATCCTAGGGCTGATGCTAACCCTAACCCTAACACTATCCTTGGGCTTATGCTAACCCTAACCCTAACCCTAACAATATACTAGGGCAGATGCTAACCCTAACGCTCACCCTAACACTATCCTTGAACTGATGCTAACCCTAACCCTAACCCTAACACTATCCTAGGCCTGATGATAACCCTAACCCTAACCCTAACACTATCCTAGGCTTGATGATAACCCTAACCCTAACCATGACACTATCCTAGGGCTGATGCTAACCCTAACCCTAACACTATCCTAGGGCTGATGCTAACCCTAACCCTAACCCTAACACTATCCTAGGCCTCATGCTAACCCTATCCCTAACCCTAACACTCTCCTAGGGCTGAGGCTAACCCTAACCCTAACACTATCCTAGGGCTGATGCTAACCCTAACCCTAACCCAAACACTATCCTAGGGTTGATGCTAACCCTAACCCTAACACTATCCTAGGGCTGATGCTAACCCTAACCCTAACCCTAACACTATCCTAGGGCTGATGCTAACCCTAACACTACCACTATCCTTGGGCTGATGCTAACCCTAACCCTAACCCTAACAATATCCTAGGGCAGATGCTAACCATAACCCTAACCCTAACACTATGCTTGGGCTGATGCTCACCCTAACCCTAACACTATCCTGGGCCTGATGCTAACCCTAACCCTAACCCTAACACTATCCTAGGGCTGATGCTAACCCTAACCCTAACACTATCCTTGGGCTGATGCTAACCCTAACCCTAAGCCTAACATTATCCTAGGGCAGATGCTAACCCTAACGCTAACCCTAACACTATCCTTGAACTGATGCTAACCCTAACCCTAACACTAACACTATCCTAGCCCTGATGCTAACCCTAACCCTAACTCTAACACTATCTTAGGGGTAGGCTAACCCTAACCCTAACACTAACCTAGGGCTGATGCTAACCCTAACCCTAACCCTAACACTATCCTAGGGCTGATGCTAACCCTAACCCTAACACTATCCTAGGGCTGATGCTAACCCTAACCCTAACCCTAACACTCTCCAAGGGCTGATGCTAACCCTAACCCTAACCCTAACACTATCCTACGGCTGATGCTAACCCTAACCCTAACTCTAACACTATCTTAGGGGTGAGGCTAACCCTAAACCTAACACTATCCTACGGCTGATGATAACCCTAACCCTAACCCTAACACTATCCTAGGGCTGATGCTAACCCTAACCCTAACACTATCCTAGGCCTGATGCTAACCCTAACCCTAACCCTAACACTATCCTAGGGCTGATGCTAACCCTAACCGTAACACTATCCTAGGGCTGATGCTAACCCTAAACCTAACCCAGCACTATCCTAGGGCTGATGCTAACCCTAACCCTAACACTATCCTAGGCCTGATGATAACCCTAACCCTAACCCTAACACTATCCTAGGGCTGATGCTAACCCTAACCCTAACACTATCCTAGGGTTGATGCTAACCCTAACCCTAACCCTAACACTATCCTAAGTCTGATGGTAACCCTAGACCTCACAGTATACTAGGCCTGATGATAACCATAACCCTAAACTTAACACTATCCTAGGGCTGATGCTAACCCTAACCCTAACCCTAACACTATCCTAGAGCTCATGCTAACCCTAACCCTAACACTATCCTAGGCCTGATGATAACCCTAACCCTAACCCTGACACTATCCTAGGGCTGATGCTAACCCTAACGCTAACACTATCCTAGGGCTGATGCTAACCCTAACCCTAACCCTAACACTATCCTAGGACTTATGCTAACCCTATCCCTAACCCTAACACTCTCCTTGGGCTGATGCTAACCCTAACCCTAACCCTAACAATATCCTAGGGCAGATGCTAACCCTAACGCTAACCCTATCACTATCCTTGAACTGATGCTAACCCTAACCCTAACCCTAACACTATCCTAGGCCTGATGATAACCCTAACCCTAACCCTAACACTATCCTAGGGCTGATGCTAACCCTAACCCTAACCCTAACACTATCCTAGGGCTGATGCTAACCCTAACCCTAACACTATCCTAGGGCTGATGCTAACCCTAACCCTAACCCTAACACTATCCTAGGGCGGATGCTAACCCAACACTAACCCTAACCCTAACAGTATCCTAGAGCTGATGCTAACCCTAAACCTAACCGTGACGCTAACCCTAATATTATCCTAGGGCTGATGCTAACCCTAACCCTAACGCTAACACTATCCTAGGGCTGAGGCTAACCCTAACCCTAACACTATCCTACGGCTGATGCTAACCCTAACCCTAACCCTAACACTATCCTAAGGCTGATGGTAACCCTAACACTAACACTATCCTAAGCCTGGTGCTAACCCTAACTCTAACCCTAACACTATCCTAGGGTTGATGCTAACCCTAACCCTAATAATATCCTAGGGCTGATGCTAACCCTAACCCTAACCCAAACACTATCCTAGGGTTGATGCTAACCCTAACACTAACACTATCCTAAGGCTGATGCTAACCCTAACCCTAAACCTAACACTATCCTTGGGCTGATGCTAACCCTAACCCTAACACTATCCTGGGACTGATGCTAACCCTAACCCTAACCCTAACACTATCCTAGGGCTGATGCTAACCCTAACCCTAACACTATCCTTGGGCTGATGCTAACCCTAACCCTAACCCTATTATTATCCTAGGGCAGATGCTAACCATAACCCTAACCCTAACACTATCCTTGGGCTGATGCTAACCCTAACCCTAACACTATCCTGGGCCTGATGCTAACCCTAACCCTAACCCTAACACTATCCTATCCCTGATGATAACCCTAACCCTAACCCTAACACTATCCTAGGGTTTATGTTAACCCTAACCCTAACACTATCTTGGGCTGATGCTAACCCTAACCCTAACCCTAACACTATCCTAGGGCTGATGCTAACCCTAACCCTAACACTATCCTAGGGCTGATGCTAACCCTAACCCTAACCCTAACACTATCCTAGGGCTGATGCTACCCCTAACCCTAACACTATCCTAGGCCTGATGATAACCATAACCCTAACCCTAACACTATCCTATGGCTGATGCTAACCCTAACGCTAACCCTAACATTATCCCAGGGCTGATGCTAACCCTAACCCTAACACTATCCTAGGGCTGATGCTAACCCTAACCCTAACCCTAACACTATCCTAGGGCGGATGCTAACTCAAGCCTAACCCTAACCCTAACACTATCCTAGAGCTGATGCTAACCCTAAACCTAACCGTGACGCTAACCCTAATATTATCCTAGGGCTGATGCTAACCCTAACCCTAACCCTAACACTATCCTAGGGCTGATGCTAACCCTAACACTAACACTATCCTAGGGCTGATGCTAACCCTAACCCTACCCCTAACACTATCCTAGGGCTGATGCTAACCCTAACCCTAACGCTAACACTATCCTAGGGCTGAGGCTAACCCTAACCCTAACACTATCCTACGGCTGATGCTAACCCTAACCCTAACCCTAACACTATCCTAAGTCTGATGGTAACCCTAACACTAACACTATCCTAAGCCTGGTGCTAACCCTAACTCTAACCCTAACACTATCCTAGGGCTGATGCTAACCCTAACCCTAATAATATCCTAGGGCTGATGCTAACAGTAACCCTAACCCTAACACTATCCTAGGGCTGATGCTAACCCTAACCCTAACCCTAACACTATCCTAGGGCTGATGCTAACCCTAACCCCAACACTATCATAGGCCTGATGATAACCCTAACCCTAACCCTAACACTATCCTAGGGCTGATGCTAACCCTAACCATAACACTATCCTAGGCCTGATGCTAACCCTAACCCTAACCCTAACACTATCCTAGGGCTGATGCTAACCCTAACCCTAACACTATCCTAGGTCTGATGCTAACCCTAACCCTAACCCTAACACTATCCTAGGGCTGATGCTAACCCTAACCCTATCACTATCATAGGCCTGATGATAACCATAACCCTAACCCTAACACTATCCTAGGGCTGATGCTAACCCTAACCCTAACACTATCCTAGGACTGATGCTAACCCTAACCCTAACGCTAACACTATCCTAGGGCTGATGCTAACCCTAACCCTAACACTATCCTTGGGCTCATGCTAACCCTAACCCTAACCCTAACACTATCCTAGGGCTGATGCTAACCCTAACCTTAACACTATCCTAGGCCTGATGATAACCCTAACACTAACCCTAACACTATCCTAGGGCTGATGCTAACCCTAAACCTAACACTATCCTAGGGCTGATGCAAACCCTAACCCTAACACTAACACTATCCTAGGGCTGATGCTAACCCTAACGCTAACCCTAAAACTATCCTTGAACTGATGCTAACCCTAACCCTAACCCTAACACTATCCTAGGCCTGATGATAACCCTAACCCTAACCCTAACACTATCCTAGGGTTTATGTTAACCCTAACCCTAACACTCTCCTAGGGCTGATGCTAACCCTAACCCTACCACTATCCTGGGCCTGATGCTAACCCTAACCCTAACACTAACACTGTCCTAGGGCTGATGCTAACCCTAACCCTAACACTATCCTAGAGCTGATGCTAACCCTAAACCTAACCGTGACGCTAACCCTAATATTATCCTAGGGCTGATGCTAACCCTAACCCTAACCCTAACACTATCCTAGGGCTGATGATAACCCTAACACTAACACTATCCTAGGGCTGATGGTAACCCTAACCCTAACCCTAACACTATCCTTGGGCTGATGCTAACCCTAACCCTAACCCTCACAATATACTAGGGCAGATGCTAACCCTAACGCTCACCCTAACACTATCCTTGAACTGATGCTAACCCTTACCCTAACCCTAACACTATCCTAGGCCTGATGATAACCCTAACCCTTACCCTAACACTATCCTAGGCTTGATGATAACCCTAACCCTAACCCTGACACTATCCTAGGGCTGATGCTAACCCTAACCCTAACACTATCCTAGGGCTGATGCTAACCCTAACCCTAACCCTAACACTATCCTAGGCCTCATGCTAACCCTATCCCTAACCCTAACACTCTCCTAGGGCTGAGGCTAACCCTAACCCTAACACTATCCTAGGGCTGATGCTAACCCTAACCCTAACCCAAACACTATCCTAGGGTTGATGCTAACCCTAACCCTAACACTATCCTAGGGCTGATGCTAACCCTAACCCTAACCCTAACACTATCCTTGGAGTGATGCGAACCCTAACCCTAACACTATCCTGGGCCTGATGCTAACCCTAACCCTAACCCTAACACTATCCTAGGGCTGATGCTAACCCTAACACTACCACTATCCTTGGGCTGATGCTAACCCTAACCCTAACCCTAACAATATCCTAGGGCAGATGCTAACCATAACCCTAACCCTAACACTATGCTTGGGCTTATGCTCACCCTAACCCTAACACTATCCTGGGCCTGATGCTAACCCTAACCCTAACCCTAACACTATCCTAGGGCTGATGCTAACCCTAACCCTAACACTATCCTTGGGCTGATGCTAACCCTAACCCTAAGCCTAACATTATCCTAGGGCAGATGCTAACCGTAACGCTAACCCTAACACTATCCTTGAACTGATGCTAACCCTAACCCTAACACTAACACTATCCTAGCCCTGATGCTAACCCTAACCCTAACTCTAACACTATCTTAGGGCTTAGGCTAACCCTAACCCTAACACTATCCTAGGGCTGATGCTAACCCTAACCCTAACCCTAACACTATCCTAGGGCTGATGCTAACCCTAACCCTAACACTATCCTAGGGCTGATGCTAACCCTAACCCTAACCCTAACACTCTCCAAGGGCTGATGCTAACCCTAACCCTAACCCTAACACTATCCTACGGCTGATGCTAACCCTAACCCTAACTCTAACACTATCTTAGGGGTGAGGCTAACCCTAAACCTAACACTATCCTACGGCTGATGATAACCCTAACCCTAACCCTAACACTATCCTAGGGCTGATGCTAACCCTAACCCTAACACTATCCTAGGCCTGATGCTAACCCTAACCCTAACCCTAACACTATCCTAGGGCTGATGCTAACCCTAACCGTAACACTATCCTAGGGCTGATGCTAACCCTAAACCTAACCCAGCACTATCCTAGGGCTGATGCTAACCCTAACCCTAACACTATCCTAGGCCTGATGATAACCCTAACCCTAACCCTAACACTATCCTAGGGCTGATGCTAACCCTAAACCTAACACTAACCTAGGGTTGATGCTAACCCTAACCCTAACCCTAACACTATCCTAAGTCTGATGGTAACCCTAGACCTCACAGTATACTAGGCCTGATGATAACCATAACCCTAAACTTAACACTATCCTAGGGCTGATGCTAACCCTAACCCTAACCCTAACACTATCCTAGAGCTCATGCTAACCCTAACCCTAACACTATCCTAGGCCTGATGATAACCCTAACCCTAACCCTGACACTATCCTAGGGCTGATGCTAACCCTAACGCTAACACTATCCTAGGGCTGATGCTAACCCTAACCCTAACCCTAACACTATCCTAGGACTGATGCTAACCCTATCCCTAACCCTAACACTCTCCTTGGGCTGATGCTAACCCTAACCCTAACCCTAACAATATCCTAGGGAAGATGCTAACCCTAACGCTAACCCTATCACTATCCTTGAACTGATGCTAACACTAACCCTAACCCTAACACTATCCTAGGCCTGATGATAACCCTAACCCTAACCCTAACACTATCCTACGGCTAATGCTAACCCTAACCCTAACCCTAACACTATCCTAGGGCTGATGCTAACCCTAACCCTAACACTATCATAGGCCTGATGATAACCCTAACCCTAACCCTAACACTATCCTAGGGCTCATGCTAACCCTAACCCTAACACTATCCTAGGGCTGATGCTAACCCTAACCCTAACCCTAACACTATCCTAGGGCTGATGCTAACCCTAACGCTAACACTATCCTAGGCCTGATGATAACCCTAACCCTAACCCTAACACTATCCTAGGGCTGATGCTAACCCTAACGCTAACCCTAACATTATCCCAGGGCTGATGCTAGCCCTAACCCTAACACTATCCTAGGGCTGATGCTAACCCTAACCCTAACCCTAACACTATCCTAGGGCGGATGCTAACCCAACACTAACCCTAACCCTAACAGTATCCTAGAGCTGATGCTAACCCTAAACCTAACCGTGACGCTAACCCTAATATTATCCTAGGGCTGATGCTAACCCTAACCCTAACGCTAACACTATCCTAGGGCTGAGGCTAACCCTAACCCTAACACTATCCTACGGCTGATGCTAACCCTAACCCTAACCCTAACACTATCCTAAGGCTGATGGTAACCCTAACACTAACACTATCCTAAGCCTGGTGCTAACCCTAACTCTAACCCTAACACTATCCTAGGGTTGATGCTAACCCTAACCCTAATAATATCCTAGGGCTGATGCTAACCCTAACCCTAACCCAAACACTATCCTAGGGTTGATGCTAACCCTAACCCTAACACTATCCTAAGGCTGATGCTAACCCTAACCCTAAACCTAACACTATCCTTGGGCTGATGCTAACCCTAACCCTAACACTATCCTGGGCCTGATGCTAACCCTAACCCTAACCCTAACACTATCCTAGGGCTGATGCTAACCCTAACCCTAACACTATCCTTGGGCTGATGCTAACCCTAACCCTAACCCTAACATTATCCTAGGGCAGATGCTAACCATAACCCTAACCCTAACACTATCCTGGGCCTGATGCTAACCCTACCCTAACCCTAACACTATCCTAGGGCTGATGCTAACCCTAACCCTAACACTATCCTTGGGCTGATGCTAACCCTAACCCTAAGCCTAACATTATCCTAGGGCAGATGCTAACCCTAACGCTAACCCTAACACTATCCTTGAACTGATGCTAACCCTAACCCTAACCCTAACACTATCCTATCCCTGATGATAACCCTAACCCTAACCCTAACACTATCCTAGGGTTTATGTTAACCCTAACCCTAACACTATCCTAGGGCTGATGCTAACCCTAACCCTAACCCTAACACTATCCTAGGGCTGATGCTAACCCTAACCCTAACACTATCCTTGAACTGATGCTAACCCTAACCCTAACCCTAACACTATCCTAGGGCTGATGCTAACCCTAACCCTAACACTATCCTAGAGCTGATGCTAACCCTAAACCTAACCGTGACGCTAACCCTAATATTATCCTAGGGCTGATGCTAACCCTAACCCTAACCCTAACACTATCCTAGGGCTGATGCTAACCCTAACACTAACACTATCCTAGGGCTGATGGTAACCCTAACCCTAACCCTAACACTATCCTTGGGCTGATGCTAACCCTAACCCTAACCCTAACAATATACTAGGGCAGATGCTAACCCTAACGCTCACCCTAACACTATCCTTGAACTGATGCTAACACTAACCCTAACCCTAACACTATCCTAGGCCTGATGATAACCCTAACCCTAACCCTAACACTATCCTAGGCTTGATGATAACCCTAACCCTAACCCTGACACTATCCTAGGGCTGATGCTAACCCTAAGCCTAACACTATCCTAGGGCTGATGCTAACCCTAACCCTAACCCTAACACTATCCTAGGCCTCATGCTAACCCTATCCCTAACCCTAACACTCTCCTAGGGCTGAGGCTAACCCTAACCCTAACACTATCCTAGGGCTGATGCTAACCCTAACCCTAACCCAAACACTATCCTAGGGTTGATGCTAACCCTAACCCTAACAATATCCTAGGGCAGATGCTAACCCTAACCCTAACCCTAACACTATGCTTGGGCTGATGCGAACCCTAACCCTAACAATATCCTAGGGCAGATGCTAACCCTAACCCTAACCCTAACACTATCCTAGGGCTGATGCTAACCCTAACACTACCACTATCCTTGGGCTGATGCTAACCCTAACCCTAAGCCTAACATTATCCTAGGGCAGATGCTAACCCTAACGCTAACCCTAACACTATCCTTGAACTGATGCTAACCCTAACCCTAACACTAACACTATCCTAACCCTGATGCTAACCCTAACCCTAACTCTAACACTATCTTAGGGCTTAGGCTAACCCTAACCCTAACACTATCCTAGGGCTGATGCTAACCCTAACCCTAACCCTAACACTATCCTAGGGCTGATGCTAACCCTAACCCTAACACTATCCTAGGGCTGATGCTAACCCTAACCCTAACCCTAACACTCTCCAAGGGCTGATGCTAACCCTAACCCTAACCCTAACACTATCCTACGGCTGATGCTAACCCTAACCCTAACTCTAACACTATCTTAGGGGTGAGGCTAACCCTAAACCTAACACTATCCTACGGCTGATGAAAACCCTAACCCTAACCCTAACACTATCCTAGGGCTGATGCTAAACCTAACCCTAACACTATCCTAGGCCTGATGCTAACCCTAACCCTAACCCTAACACTATCCTAGGGCTGATGCTAACCCTAACCGTAACACTATCCTAGGGCTGATGCTAACCCTAAACCTAACCCAGCACTATCCTAGGGCTGATGCTAACCCTAACCCTAACACTATCCTAGGCCTGATGTTAACCCTAACCCTAACCCTAACACTATCCTAGGGCTGATGCTAACCCTAACCCTAACACTATCCTAGGGTTGATGCTAACCCTAACCCTAACACTAACACTATCCTAAGTCTGATGG
The DNA here is from genome assembly GCF_020740605.2 of Lemur catta. NCBI lineage: Eukaryota > Metazoa > Chordata > Mammalia > Primates > Lemuridae > Lemur > Lemur catta. The sequence goes on along the minus strand of NW_025423856.1, from coordinate 205,653 downwards.
TAACCCTAGACCTCACAGTATACTAGGCCTGATGATAACCATAACCCTAAACATAACACTATCCTAGGGCTGATGCTAACCCTAACCCTAACCCTAACACTATCCTAGAGCTCATGCTAACCCTAACCCTAACACTATCCTAGGCCTGATGCTAACCCTATCCCTAACCCTAACACTCTCCTTGGGCTGATGCTAACCCTAACCCTAACCCTAACAATATCCTAGGGCAGATGCTAACCCTAACGCTAACCCTATCACTATCCTTGAACTGATGCTAACCCTAACCCTAACCCTAACACTATCCTAGGCCTGATGATAACCCTAACCCTAACCCTAACACTATCCTAGGGCTGATGCTAACCCTAACCCTAACCCTAACACTATCCTAGGGCTGATGCTAACCCTAACCCTAACACTATCATAGGCCTGATGATAACCCTAACCCTAACCCTAACACTATCCTAGGGCTGATGCTAACCCTAACCATAACACTATCCTAGGCCTGATGCTAACCCTAACCCTAACCCTAACACTATCCTAGGGCTGATGCTAACCCTAACCCTAACACTATCCTAGGGCTGATGCTAACCCTAACCCTAACCCTAACACTATCCTAGGGCTGATGCTAACCCTAACGCTAACACTATCCTAGGCCTGATGATAACCCTAACCCTAACCCTAACACTATCCTAGGGCTGATGCTAACCCTAACGCTAACCCTAGCATTATCCCAGGGCTGATGCTAGCCCTAACCCTAACACTATCCTAGGGCTGATGCTAACCCTAACACTAACACTATCCTAGGGCTGATGGTAACGCTAACCCTAACCCTAACACTATCCTTGGGCTGATGCTAACCCTAACCCTAACCCTAACAATATACTAGGGCAGATGCTAACCCTAACGCTCACCCTAACGCTATCCTTGAACTGATGCTAACCCTAACCCTAACCCTAACACTATCCTAGGCCTGATGATAACCCTAACCCTAACCCTAACACTATCCTAGGCTTGATGATAACCCTAACCCTAACCCTAACACTATCCTAGGGCTGATGCTAACCCTAACCCTAACACTATCCTAGGGCTGATGCTAACCCTAACCCTAACCCTAACACTATCCTAGGCCTCATGCTAACCCTATCCCTAACCCTAACACTCTCCTAGGGCTGAGGCTAACCCTAACCCTAACACTATCCTAGGGCTGATGCTAACCCTAACCCTAACCCAAACACTATCCTAGGGTTGATGCTAACCCTAACCCTAACACTATCCTAGGGCTGATGCTAACCCTAACCCTAACCCTAACACTATCCTTGGGCTGATGCGAACCCTAACCCTAACACTATCCTGGGCCTGATGCTAACCCTAACCCTAACCCTAACACTATCCTAGGGCTGATGCTAACCCTAACACTACCACTATCCTTGGGCTGATGCTAACCCTAACCCTAACCCTAACAATATCCTAGGGCAGATGCTAACCATAACCCTAACCCTAACACTATGCTTGGGCTGATGCTCACCCTAACCCTAACACTATCCTGGGCCTGATGCTAACCCTAACCCTAACCCTAACACTATCCTAGGGCTGATGCTAACCCTAACCCTAACACTATCCTAGGGCTGATGCTAACCCTAACCCTAACCCAAACACTATCCTACGGTTGATGCTAACCCTAACCCTAACACTATCCTAGGGCTGATGCTAACCCTAACCCTATCCCTAACACTATCCTTGGGCTGATGCTAACCCTAACCCTAACACTATCCTGGGCCTGATGCTAACCCTAAACCTAACCCTAACACTATCCTAGGGCTGATGCTAACCCTAACCCTAACACTATCCTTGGGCTGATGCTAACCCTAACCCTAAGCCTAACATTATCCAAGGGCAGATGCTAACCCTAACGCTAACCCTAACACTATCCTTGAACTGATGCTAACCCTAACCCTAACCCTAACACTATCCTAGCCCTGATGATAACCCTAACCCTAACCCTAACACTATCCTAGGGTTTATGTTAACCCTAACCATAACACTATCCTAGGGCTGATGCTAACTCTAACCCTAACCCTACACTATCCTAGGGCGGATGCTAACCCTAACCCTAACCCTAACACTATCCTAGGGCTGATGCTAACCCTAACACTAACACTATCCTAGGGCTGATGCTAACCCTAACTCTAACCCTAACATTATCCTAAGGCTGATGCTAACCCTAACCCTAACTCTAACACTATCTTAGGGCTTAGGCTAACCCTAACCCTAACACTATCCTAGGGCTGATGCTAACCCTAACCCTAACCCTAACACTATCCTAGGGCTGATGCTAACCCCAACCCTAACACTATCCTAGGGCTGATGCTAACCCTAACCCTGACCCTAACACTCTCCAAGGGCTGATGCTAACCCTAACCCTAACCCTAACACTATCCTAGGGCTGATGCTAACCCTAACCCTAACTCTAACACTATCTTAGGGCTGAGGCTAACCCTAACCCTAACACTATCCTACGGCTGATGATAACCCTAACCCTAACCGTAACACTATCCTAGGGCTGATGCTAATCCTAACCCTAACACTATCCTAGGCCTGATGCTAACCCTAACCCTAATCCTAACACTATCCTAGGGCTGATGCTAACCCTAACCCTAACACTATCCTAGGGCTGATGCTAACCCTAAACCTAACCTAACACTATCCTAGGGCTGATGCTAACCCTAACCCTAACACTATCCTAGGCCTGATGATAACCCTAACCCTAACCCTAACACTATCCTAGGGCTGATGCTAACCCTAACCCTAACACTAACCTAGGGCTGATGCTAACCCTAACCCTAACCCTAACACTATCCTAAGTCTGATGCTAACCCTAGACCTCACACTATACTAGGCCTGATGATAACCATAACCCTAACCTTAACACTATCCTAGGGCTGATGCTAACCCTAACCCTAACCCTAACACTATCCTAGAGCTGATGCTAACCCTAACCCTAACACTATCCTAGGCCTGATGATAACCCTAACCCTAACCCTGACACTATCCTAGGGCTGATGCTAACCCTAACCCTAACACTATCCTAGGGCTGATGCTAACCTTAACCCTAACCCTAACACTATCCTAGGACTGATGCTAACCCTATCCCTAACCCTAACACTCTCCTAGGGCTGAGGCTAACCCTAACCCTAACACTATCCTAGGGCTGATGCTAACCCTAACCATAACCCAAACACTATCCTAGGGTTGATGCTAACCCTAACCCTAACACTATCCTAGGGCTGATGCTAACCCTAACCCTAACCCTAACACTATCCTTGGGCTGATGCTAACCCTAACCCTAACACTATCCTGGGCCTGATGCTAACCTAACCCTGACCCTAACACTATCCTAGGGCTGATGCTAACCCTAACCCTAACACTAACCTTGGGCTGATGCTAACCCTAACCCTAACCCTAACAATATCCTAGGGCAGATGCTAACCCTAACGCTAACCCTAACACTATCCTTGAACTGATGCTAACCCTAACCCTAACCCTAACACTATCCTAGGCCTGATGATAACCCGAACCCTAACCCTAACACTATCCTAGGCCTGATGATAACCCTAACCCTAACCCTGACACTATCCTAGGGCTGATGCTAACCCTAACCCTAACACTATCCTAGGGCTGATGCTAACCCTAACCCTAACCCTAACTCTATCCTAGGCCTGATGCTAACCCTATCCCTAACCCTAACACTCTCCTAGGGCTGAGGCTAACCCTAACCCTAACACTATCCTAGGGCTGATGCTAACCCTAACCCTAACCCAAACACTATCCTAGGGTTGATGCTAACCCTAACCCTAACACTATCCTAGGGCTGATGCTAACCCTAACCCTAAACCTAACACTATCCTTGGGCTGATGCTAACCCTAACCCTAACACTATCCTGGGCCTGATGCTAACCCTAACCCTAAACCTAACACTATCCTAGGGCTGATGCTAACCCGAACCCTAACACTATCCTTGGGCTGATGCTAACGCTAACCCTAACCCTAACAATATCCTAGGGCAGATGCTAACCATAACCCTAACCCTAACACTATCCTTGGGCTGATGCTAACCCTAACCCTAACATTATCCTGGGCCTGATGCTAACCCTAACCCTAACCCTAACACTATCCTAGGGCTGATGCTAACGCTAACCCTAACACTATCCTTGGGCTGATGCTAACCCTAACCCTAAGCCTAACATTATCCTAGGGCAGATGCTAACCCTAACGCTAACCCTAACACTATCCTTGAAATGATGCTAACCCTAACCCTAACCCTAACACTATCCTAGCCCTGATGATAACCCTAACCCTAACCCTAACACTATCCAAGGGTTTATGTTAACCCTAACCCTAACACTATCCTAGGGCTGATGCTAAACCTAACCCTAACCCTAACACTATCCTAGGGCGGATGCTAACCCTAACCCTAACCCTAACACTATCCTAGGGCTGATGCTAACCCTAACACTAACAGTATCCTAGGGCTGATGCTAACCCTAAGCCTAACCCTAACATTATCCTAGGGCTGATGCTAACCCTAACCCTAACTCTAACACTATCTTAGGGCTTAGGCTAACCCTAACCCTAACACTATCCTAGGGCTGATGCAAACCCTAACCCTAACACTATCCTAGGGCTGATGCTAACCCTAACCCTAACCCTAACACTATCCTAGGGCTGATGCTAACCCTAACCCTAACACTATCCTAGGGCTGATGCTAACCCTAACCCTAACCCTAACACTAACCTAGGGCTGATGCTAACCCTAACGCTAACACTATCCTAGGCCTGATGATAACCCTAACCCTAAACCTAACACTATCCTAGGGCTGATGCTAACCCTAACGCTAACCCTAACATTATCCCAGGGCTGATGCTAGCCCTAACCCTAACACTATCCTAGGGCTGATGCTAACCCTAACCGTAACCCTAACACTATCCTAGGGCGGTTGCTAACCCAACACTAACCCTAACCCTCACAGTATCCTAGAGCTGATGCTAACCCTAAACCTAACCGTGACGCTAACCCTAATATTATCCTAGGGCTGATGCTAACCCTAACCCTAACCCTAACACTATCCTAGGGCTGATGCTAACCCTAACACTAACACTATCCTAGGGCTGATGCTAACCCTAACCCTACCCCTAACACTATCCTAGGGCTGATGCTAACCCTAACCCTAACGCTAACACTATCCTAGGGCTGATGCTAACCCTAACACTAACACTATCCTAGGGCTGATGATAACCCTAACCCTAACCCTAACACTATCCTTGGGCTGATGCTAACCCTAACCCTAACCCTAACAATATACTAGGGCAGATGCTAACCCTAACGCTCACCCTAACACTATCCTTGAACTGATGCTAACCCTAACCCTAACCCTAACACTATCCTAGGCCTGATGATAACCCTAACCCTAACCCTAACACTATCCTAGGCTTGATGATAACCCTAACCCTAACCCTGACACTATCCTAGGGCTGATGCTAACCCTAACCCTAACACTATCCTAGGGCTGATGCTAACCCTAACCCTAACCCTAACACTATCCTAGGCCTCATGATAACCCTATCCCTAACCCTAACACTCTCCTAGGGCTGAGGCTAACCCTAACCCTAACACTATCCTAGGGCTGATGCTAACCCTAACCCTAACCCAAACACTATCCTAGGGTTGATGCTAACCCTAACCCTAACACTATCCTAGGGCTGATGCTAACCCTAACCCTAACCCTAACACTATCCTTGGGCTGATGCGAACCCTAACCCTAACACTATCCTGGGCCTGATGCTAACCCTAACCCTAACCCTAACACTATCCTAGGGCTGATGCTAACCCTAACACTACCACTATCCTTGGGCTGATGCTAACCCTAACCCTAACCCTAACAATATCCTAGGGCAGATGCTAACCATAACCCTAACCCTAACACTATGCTTGGGCTGATGCTCACCCTAACCCTAACACTATCCTGGGCCTGATGCTAACCCTAACCCTAACCCTAACACTATCCTAGGGCTGATGCTAACCCTAACCCTAACACTATCCTTGGGCTGATGCTAACCCTAACCCTAAGCCTAACATTATCCTAGGGCAGATGCTAACCCTAACGCTAACCCTAACACTATCCTTGAACTGATGCTAACCCTAACCCTAACACTAACACTATCCTAACCCTGATGCTAACCCTAACCCTAACTCTAACACTATCTTAGGGCTTAGGCTAACCCTAACCCTAACACTATCCTAGGGCTGATGCTAACCCTAACCCTAACCCTAACACTATCCTAGGGCTGATGCTAACCCTAACCCTAACACTATCCTAGGGCTGATGCTAACCCTAACCCTAACACTCTCCAAGGGCTGATGCTAACCCTAACCCTAACCCTAACACTATCCTAGGGCTGATGCTAACCCTAACCCTAACCCTAACACTATCCTAGGGCTGATGCTAACCCTAACCCTAACACTATCATAGGCCTGATGGTAACCCTAACCCTAACCCTAACACTATCCTAGGGCTGATGCTAACCCTAACCATAACACTATCCTAGGCCTGATGCTAACCCTAACCCTAACCCTAACACTATCCTAGGGCTGATGCTAACCCTAACCCTAACACTATCCTACGGCTGATGATAACCCTAACCCTAACCCTAACACTATCCTAGGGCTGATGCTAACCCTAACCCTAACACTATCCTAGGCCTGATGCTAACCCTAACCCTAACCCTAACACTATCCTAGGGCTGATGCTAACCCTAACCGTAACACTATCCTAGGGCTGATGCTAACCCTAAACCTAACCCAGCACTATCCTAGGGCTGATGCTCACCCTAACCCTAACACTATCCTAGGCCTGATGATAACCCTAACCCTAACCCTAACACTATCCTAGGGCTGATGCTAACCCTAACCCTAACACTATCCTAGGGTTGATGCTAACCCTAACCCTAACCCTAACACTATCCTAAGTCTGATGGTAACCCTAGACCTCACAGTATACTAGGCCTGATGATAACCATAACCCTAAACATAACACTATCCTAGGGCTGATGCTAACCCTAACCCTAACCCTAACACTATCCTAGAGCTCATGCTAACCCTAACCCTAACACTATCCTAGGCCTGATGATAACCCTAACCCTAACCCTGACACTATCCTAGGGGTGATGCTAACCCTAACGCTAACACTATCCTAGGGCTGATGCTAACCCTAACCCTAACCCTAACACTATCCTAGGACTGATGCTAACCCTATCCCTAACCCTAACACTCTCCTTGGGCTGATGCTAACCCTAACCCTAACCCTAACAATATCCTAGGGCAGATGCTAACCCTAACGCTAACCCTATCACTATCCTTGAACTGATGCTAACCCTAACCCTAACCCTAACACTATCCTAGGCCTGATGATAACCCTAACCCTAACCCTAACACTATCCTAGGGCTGATGCTAACCCTAACCCTAACCCTAACACTATCCTAGGGCTGATGCTAACCCTAACCCTAACACTATCATAGGCCTGATGATAACCCTAACCCTAACCCTAACACTATCCTAGGGCTGATGCTAACCCTAACCATAACACTATCCTAGGCCTGATGCTAACCCTAACCCTAACCCTAACACTATCCTAGGGCTGATGCTAACCCTAACCCTAACACTATCCTAGGGCTGATGCTAACCCTAACCCTAACCCTAACACTATCCTAGGGCTGATGCTAACCCTAACGCTAACACTATCCTAGGCCTGATGATAACCCTAACCCTAACCCTAACACTATCCTAGGGCTGATGCTAACCCTAACGCTAACCCTAACATTATCCCAGGGCAGATGCTAGCCCTAACCCTAACACTATCCTAGGGCTGATGCTAACCCTAACACTAACACTATCCTAGGGCTGATGGTAACCCTAACCCTAACCCTAACACTATCCTTGGGCTGATGCTAACCATAACCCTAACCCTAACAATATACTAGGGCAGATGCTAACCCTAACGCTCACCCTAACACTATCCTTGAACTGATGCTAACCCTAACCCTAACCCTAACACTATCCTAGGCCTGATGATAACCCTAACCCTAACCCTAACACTATCCTAGGCTTGATGATAACCCTAACCCTAACCCTGACACTATCCTAGGGCTGATGCTAACCCTAACCCTAACACTATCCTAGGGCTGATGCTAACCCTAACCCTAACCCTAACACTATCCTAGGCCTCATGCTAACCCTATCCCTAACCCTAACACTCTCCTAGGGCTGAGGCTAACCCTAACCCTAACACTATCCTAGGGCTGATGCTAACCCTAACCCTAACCCAAACACTATCCTAGGGTTGATGCTAACCCTAACCCTAACACTATCCTAGGGCTGATGCTAACCCTAACCCTAACCCTAACACTATCCTTGGGCTGATGCGAACCCTAACCCTAACACTATCCTGGGCCTGATGCTAACCCTAACCCTAACCCTAACACTATCCTAGGGCTGATGCTAACCCTAACACTACCACTATCCTTGGGCTGATGCTAACCCTAACCCTAACCCTAACAATATACTAGGGCAGATGCTAACCATAACCCTAACCCTAACACTATGCTTGGGCTGATGCTCACCCTAACCCTAACACTATCCTGGGCCTGATGCTAACCCTAACCCTAACCCTAACACTATCCTAGGGCTGATGCTAACCCTAACCCTAACACTATCCTAGGGCTGATGCTAACCCTAACCCTAACCCAAACACTATCCTACGGTTGATGCTAACCCTAACCCTAACACTATCCTAGGGCTGATGCTAACCCTAACCCTAACCCTAACACTATCCTTGGGCTGATGCTAACCCTAACCCTAACACTATCCTGGGCCTGATGCTAACCCTAAACCTAACCCTAACACTATCCTAGGGCTGATGCTAACCCTAACCCTAACACTATCCTTGGGCTGATGCTAACCCTAACCCTAAGCCTAACATTATCCAAGGGCAGATGCTAACCCTAACGCTAACCCTAACACTATCCTTGAACTGATGCTAACCCTAACCCTAACCCTAACACTATCCTAGCCCTGATGATAACCCTAACCCTAACCCTAACACTCTCCTAGGGTTTATGTTAACCCTAACCATAACACTATCCTAGGGCTGATGCTAACCCTAACCCTAACCCTAACATTATCCTAAGGCTGATGCTAACCCTAACCCTAACTCTAACACTATCTTAGGGCTTAGGCTAACCCTAACCCTAACACTATCCTAGGGCTGATGCTAACCCTAACCCTAACCCTAACACTATCCTAGGGCTGATGCTAACCCCAACCCTAACACTATCCTAGGGCTGATGCTAACCCTAACCCTAACCCTAACACTCTCCAAGGGCTGATGCTAACCCTAACCCTAACCCTAACACTATCCTAGGGCTGATGCTAACCCTAACCCTAACTCTAACACTATCTTAGGGCTGAGGCTAACCCTAACCCTAACACTATCCTACGGCTGATGATAACCCTAACCCTAACCGTAACACTATCCTAGGGCTGATGCTAATCCTAACCCTAACACTATCCTAGGCCTGATGCTAACCCTAACCCTAATCCTAACACTATCCTAGGGCTGATGCTAACCCTAACCCTAACACTATCCTAGGGCTGATGCTAACCCTAAACCTAACCTAACACTATCCTAGGGCTGATGCTAACCCTAACCCTAACACTATCCTAGGCCTGATGATAACCCTAACCGTAACCCTAACACTATCCTAGGGCTGATGCTAACCCTAACCCTAACACTAACCTAGGGCTGATGCTAACCCTAACCCTAACCCTAACACTATCCTAAGTCTGATGCTAACCCTAGACCTCACACTATACTAGGCCTGATGATAACCATAACCCTAACCTTAACACTATCCTAGGGCTGATGCTAACCCTAACCCTAACCCTAACACTATCCTAGAGCTGATGCTAACCCTAACCCTAACACTATCGTAGGCCTGATGATAACCCTAACCCTAACCCTGACACTATCCTAGGGCTGATGCTAACCCTAACCCTAACACTATCCTAGGGCTGATGCTAACCTTAACCCTAACCCTAACACTATCCTAGGACTGATGCTAACCCTATCCCTAACCCTAACACTCTCCTAGGGCTGAGGCTAACCCTAACCCTAACACTATCCTAGGGCTGATGCTAACCCTAACCCTAACCCAAACACTATCCTAGGGTTGATGCTAACCCTAACCCTAACACTATCCTAGGGCTGATGCTAACCCTAACCCTAACCCTAACACTATCCTTGGGCTGATGCTAACCCTAACCCTAACACTATCCTGGGCCTGATGCTAACCTAACCCTGACCCTAACACTATCCTAGGGCTGATGCTAACCCTAACCCTAACACTAACCTTGGGCTGATGCTAACCCTAACCCTAACCCTAACAATATCCTAGGGCAGATGCTAACCCTAACGCTAACCCTAACACTATCCTTGAACTGATGCTAACCCTAACCCTAACCCTAACACTATCCTAGGCCTGATGATAACCCTAACCCTAACCCTAACACTATCCTAGGCGTGATGATAACCCTAACCCTAACCCTGACACTATCCTAGGGCTGATGCTAACCCTAACCCTAACACTATCCTAGGGCTGATGCTAACCCTAACCCTAACCCTAACACTATCCTAGGCCTGATGCTAACCCTATCCCTAACCCTAACACTCTCCTAGGGCTGAGGCTAACCCTAACCCTAACACGATCCTAGGGCTGATGCTAACCCTAACCCTAACCCAAACACTATCGTAGGGTTGATGCTAACCCTAACCCTAACACTATCCTAGGGCTGATGCTAACCCTAACCCTAAACCTAACACTATCCTTGGGCTGATGCTAACCCTAACCCTAACACTATCCTGGGCCTGATGCTAACCCTAACCCTAAACCTAACACTATCCTAGGGCTGATGCTAACCCTAACCCTAACACTATCCTTGGGCTGATGCTAACGCTAACCCTAACCCTAACAATATCCTAGGGCAGATGGTAACCATAACCCTAACCCTAACACTATCCTTGGGCTGATGCTAACCCTAACCCTAACACTATCCTGGGCCTGATGCTAACCCTAACCCTAACCCTAACACTATCCTAGGGCTGATGCTAACCCTAACCCTAACACTATCCTTGGGCTGATGCTAACCCTAACCCTAAGCCTAACATTATCCTAGGGCAGATGCTAACCCTAACGCTAACCCTAACACTATCCTTGAACTGATGCTAACCCTAACCCTAACCCTAACACTATCCTAGCCCTGATGATAACCCTAACCCTAACCCTAACACTATCCAAGGGTTTATGTTAACCCTAACCCTAACACTATCCTAGGGCTGATGCTAACCCTAACCCTAACCCTAACACTATCCTAGGGCGGATGCTAACCCTAACCCTAACCCTAACACTATCCTAGGGCTGATGCTAACCCTAACACTAACAGTATCCTAGGGCTGATGCTAACCCTAAGCCTAACCCTAACATTATCCTAGGGCTGATGCTAACCCTAACCCTAACTCTAACACTATCTTAGGGCTTAGGCTAACCCTAACCCTAACACTATCCTAGGGCTGATGCTAACCCTAACCCTAACCCTAACACTATCCTAGGGCTGATGCTAACCCTAACCCTAACACTATCCTAGGGCTGATGCTAACCCTAACCCTAACCCTAACACTATCCTAGGGCTGATGCTAACCCTAACCCTAACACTATCCTAGGGCTGATGCTAACCCTAACCCTAACCCTAAAACTAACCTAGGGCTGATGCTAACCCTAACGCTAACACTATCCTAGGCCTGATGATAACCCTAACCCTAACCCTAACACTATCCTAGGGCTAATGCTAACCCTAACGCTAACCCTAACATTATCCCAGGGCTGATGCTAGCCCTAACCCTAACACTATCCTAGGGCTGATGCTAACCCTAACCGTAACCCTAACACTATCCTAGGGCGGTTGCTAACCCAACACTAACCCTAACCCTCACAGTATCCTAGAGCTGATGCTAACCCTAAACCTAACCGTGACGCTAACCCTAATATTATCCTAGGGCTGATGCTAACCCTAGCCCTAACCCTAACACTATCCTAGGGCTGATGCTAACCCTAACACTAACACTATCCTAGGGCTGATGCTAACCCTAACCCTACCCCTAACACTATCCTAGTGCTGATGCTAACCCTAACCCTAACGCTAACACTATCCTAGGGCTGACGCTAACCCTAACCCTATCACTATCCTACGGCTGATGCTAACCCTAACCCTAACCCTAACACTATCCTAAGGCTGATGGTAACCCTAACACTAACACTATCCTAAGCCTGGTGCTAACCCTAACTCTAACCCTAACACTATCCTAGGGTTGATGCTAACCCTAACCCTAATAATATCCTAGGGCTGATGCTAACCCTAACCCTAACACTATCCTAGGGCTGATGCTAACCCTAACCATAACACTATCCTGGGCCTGATGCTAACCCTAACCCTGACCCTAACACTATCCTAGGGCTGATGCTAACCCTAACCCTAACCCTAACACTATCCTAGGACTGATGCTAACCCTATCCCTAACCCTAACACTCTCCTTGGGCTGATGCTAACCCTAACCCTAACCCTAACAATATCCTAGGGCAGATGCTAACCCTAACGCTAACCCTATCACTATCCTTGAACTGATGCTAACCCTAACCCTAACCCTAACACTATCCTAGGCCTGATGATAACCCTAACCCTAACCCTAACACTATCCTAGGGCTGATGCTAACCCTAACCCTAACCCTAACACTATCCTAGGGCTGATGCTAACCCTAACCCTAACACTATCATAGGCCTGATGATAACCCTAACCCTAACCCTAACACTATCCTAGGGCTGATGCTAACCCTAACCATAACACTATCCTAGGCCTGATGCTAACCCTAACCCTAACCCTAACACTATCCTAGGGCTGATGCTAACCCTAACCCTAACACTATCCTAGGGCTGATGCTAACCCTAACCCTAACCCTAACACTATCCTAGGGCTGATGCTAACCCTAACGCTAACACTATCCTAGGCCTGATGATAACCCTAACCCTAACCCTAACACTATCCTAGGGCTGATGCTAACCCTAACGCTAACCCTAACATTATCCCAGGGCAGATGCTAGCACTAACCCTAACACTATCCTAGGGCTGATGCTAACCCTAACACTAACACTATCCTAGGGCTGATGGTAACCCTAACCCTAACCCTAACACTATCCTTGGGCTGATGCTAACCCTAACCCTAACCCTAACAATATACTAGGGCAGATGCTAACCCTAACGCTCACCCTAACACTATCCTTGAACTGATGCTAACCCTAACCCTAACCCTAACACTATCCTAGGCCTGATGATAACCCTAACCCTAACCCTAACACTATCCTAGGCTTGATGATAACCCTAACCCTAACCCTGACACTATCCTAGGGCTGATGCTAACCCTAACCCTAACACTATCCTAGGGCTGATGCTAACCCTAACCCTAACCCTAACACTATCCTAGGCCTCATGCTAACCCTATCCCTAACCCTAACACTCTCCTAGGGCTGAGGCTAACCCTAACCCTAACACTATCCTAGGGCTGATGCTAACCCTAACCCTAACCCAAACACTATCCTAGGGTTGATGCTAACCCTAACCCTAACACTATCCTAGGGCTGATGCTAACCCTAACCCTAACCCTAACACTATCCTTGGGCTGATGCGAACCCTAACCCTAACACTATCCTGGGCCTGATGCTAACCCTAACCCTAACCCTAACACTATCCTAGGGCTGATGCTAACCCTAACACTACCACTATCCTTGGGCTGATGCTAACCCTAACCCTAACCCTAACAATATACTAGGGCAGATGCTAACCATAACCCTAACCCTAACACTATGCTTGGGCTGATGCTCACCCTAACCCTCACACTATCCTGGGCCTGATGCTAACCCTAACCCTAACCCTAACACTATCCTAGGGCTGATGCTAACCCTAACCCTAACACTATCCTAGGGCTGATGCTAACCCTAACCCTAACCCAAACACTATCCTACGGTTGATGCTAACCCTAACCCTAACACTATCCTAGGGCTGATGCTAACCCTAACCCTAACCCTAACACTATCCTTGGGCTGATGCTAACCCTAACCCTAACACTATCCTGGGCCTGATGCTAACCCTAAACCTAACCCTAACACTATCCTAGGGCTGATGCTAACCCTAACCCTAACACTATCCTTGGGCTGATGCTAACCCTAACCCTAAGCCTAACATTATCCAAGGGCAGATGCTAACCCTAACGCTAACCCTAACACTATCCTTGAAATGATGCTAACCCTAACCCTAACCCTAACAGTATCCTAGCCCTGATGATAACCCTAACCCTAACCCTAACACTCTCCTAGGGTTTATGTTAACCCTAACCATAACACTATCCTAGGGCTGATGCTAACCCTAACCCTAACCCTAACATTATCCTAAGGCTGATGCTAACCCTAACCCTAACTCTAACACTATCTTAGGGCTTAGGCTAACCCTAACCCTAACACTATCCTAGGGCTGATGCTAACCCTAACCCTAACCCTAACACTATCCTAGGGCTGATGCTAACCCCAACCCTAACACTATCCTAGGGCTGATGCTAACCCTAACCCTAACCCTAACACTCTCCAAGGGCTGATGCTAACCCTAACCCTAACCCTAACACTATCCTAGGGCTGATGCTAACCCTAAACCTAACCTAACACTATCCTAGGGCTGATGCTAACCCTAACCCTAACACTATCCTAGGCCTGATGATAACCCTAACCGTAACCCTAACACTATCCTAGGGCTGATGCTAACCCTAACCCTAACACTAACCTAGGGCTGATGCTAACCCTAACCCTAACCCTAACACTATCCTAAGTCTGATGCTAACCCTAGACCTCACACTATACTAGGCCTGATGATAACCATAACCCTAACCTTAACACTATCCTAGGGCTGATGCTAACCCTAACCCTAACCCTAACACTATCCTAGAGCTGATGCTAACCCTAACCCTAACACTATCGTAGGCCTGATGATAACCCTAACCCTAACCCTGACACTATCCTAGGGCTGATGCTAACCCTAACCCTAACACTATCCTAGGGCTGATGCTAACCTTAACCCTAACCCTAACACTATCCTAGGACTGATGCTAACCCTATCCCTAACCCTAACACTCTCCTAGGGCTGAGGCTAACCCTAACCCTAACACTATCCTAGGGATGATGCTAACCCTAACCCTAACCCAAACACTATCCTAGGGTTGATGCTAACCCTAACCCTAACACTATCCTAGGGCTGATGCTAACCCTAACCCTAACCCTAACACTATCCTTGGGCTGATGCTAACCCTAACCCTAACACTATCCTGGGCCTGATGCTAACCTAACCCTGACCCTAACACTATCCTAGGGCTGATGCTAACCCTAACCCTAACACTAACCTTGGGCTGATGCTAACCCTAACCCTAACCCTAACAATATCCTAGGGCAGATGCTAACCCTAACGCTAACCCTAACACTATCCTTGAACTGATGCTAACCCTAACCCTAACCCTAACACTATCCTAGGCCTGATGATAACCCTAACCCTAACCCTAACACGATCCTAGGGCTGATGCTAACCCTAACCCTAACCCAAACACTATCCTAGGGTTGATGCTAACCCTAACCCTAACACTATCCTAGGGCTGATGCTAACCCTAACCCTAAACCTAACACTATCCTTGGGCTGATGCTAACCCTAACCCTAACACTATCCTGGGCCTGATGCTAACCCTAACCCTAAACCTAACACTATCCTAGGGCTGATGCTAACCCTAACCCTAACACTATCCTTGGGCTGATGCTAACGCTAACCCTAACCCTAACAATATCCTAGGGCAGATGGTAACCATAACCCTAACCCTAACACTATCCTTGGGCTGATGCTAACCCTAACCCTAACACTATCCTGGGCTAGATGCTAACCCTAACCCTAACCCTAACACTATCCTAGGGCTGATGCTAACCCTAACCCTAACACTATCCTTGGGCTGATGCTAACCCTAACCCTAAGCCTAACATTATCCTAGGGCAGATGCTAACCCTAACGCTAACCCTAACACTATCCTTGAACTGATGCTAACCCTAACCCTAACCCTAACACTATCCTAGCCCTGATGATAACCCTAACCCTAACCCTAACACTATCCAAGGGTTTATGTTAACCCTAACCCTAACACTATCCTAGGGCTGATGCTAACCCTAACCCTAACCCTAACACTATCCTAGGGCGGATGCTAACCCTAACCCTAACCCTAACACTATCCTAGGGCTGATGCTAACCCTAACACTAACAGTATCCTAGGGCTGATGCTAACCCTAAGCCTAACCCTAACATTATCCTAGGGCTGATGCTAACCCTAACCCTAACTCTAACACTATCTTAGGGCTTAGGCTAACCCTAACCCTAACACTATCCTAGGGCTGATGCTAACCCTAACCCTAACCCTAACACTATCCTAGGGCTGATGCTAACCCTAACCCTAACACTATCCTAGGGCTGATGCTAACCCTAACCCTAACCCTAACACTATCCTAGGGCTGATGCTAACCCTAACCCTAACACTATCCTAGGGCTGATGCTAACCCTAACCCTAACCCTAAAACTAACCTAGGGCTGATGCTAACCCTAACGCTAACACTATCCTAGGCCTGATGATAACCCTAACCCTAACCCTAACACTATCCTAGGGCTAATGCTAACCCTAACGCTAACCCTAACATTATCCCAGGGCTGATGCTAGCCCTAACCCTAACACTATCCTAGGGCTGATGCTAACCCTAACCGTAACCCTAACACTATCCTAGGGCGGTTGCTAACCCAACACTAACCCTAACCCTCACAGTATCCTAGAGCTGATGCTAACCCTAAACCTAACCGTGACGCTAACCCTAATATTATCCTAGGGCTGATGCTAACCCTAGCCCTAACCCTAACACTATCCTAGGGCTGATGCTAACCCTAACACTAACACTATCCTAGGGCTGATGCTAACCCTAACCCTACCCCTAACACTATCCTAGTGCTGATGCTAACCCTAACCCTAACGCTAACACTATCCTAGGGCTGACGCTAACCCTAACCCTATCACTATCCTACGGCTGATGCTAACCCTAACCCTAACCCTAACACTATCCTAAGGCTGATGGTAACCCTAACACTAACACTATCCTAAGCCTGGTGCTAACCCTAACTCTAACCCTAACACTATCCTAGGGTTGATGCTAACCCTAACCCTAATAATATCCTAGGGCTGATGCTAACCCTAACCCTAACACTATCCTAGGGCTGATGCTAACCCTAACCATAACACTATCCTGGGCCTGATGCTAACCCTAACCCTGACCCTAACACTATCCTAGGGCTGATGCTAACCCTAACCCTAACACTAACCTTGGGCTGATGCTAACCCTAACTCTAACCCTAACAATATCCTAGGGCAGATGCTAACCCTAACGCTAACCCTAACACTATCCTTGAACTGATGCTAACCCTAACCCTAACCCTAACACTATCCTAGGCCTGATGATAACCCTAACCCTAACCCTAACACTATCCTAGACCTGATGATAACCCTAACCCTAACCCTGACACTATCCTAGGGCTGATGCTAACCCTAACCCTAACACTATCCTAGGGCTGATGCTAACCCTAACCCTAACCCTAACACTATCCTAGGACTGATGCTAACCCGATCCCTAACCCTAACACTCTCCTAGGGCTGAGGCTAACCCTAACCCTAACACTATCCTAGGGCTGATGCTAACCCTAACCCTAACCCAAACACTATCCTAGGGTTGATGCTAACCCTAACCCTAACACTATCCTAGGGCTGATGCTAACCCTAACCCAAACCCTAACACTATCCTTGGGCTGATGCTAACCCTAACCCTAACACTATCCTGGGCCTGATGTTAACCCTAACCCTGACCCTAACACTATCCTAGGGCTGATGCTAACCCTAACCCTAACACTAACCTTGGGCTGATGCTAACCCTAACCCTAACCCTAACAATATCCTAGGGCAGATGCTAACCCTAACGCTAACCCTAACAGTATCCTTGAACTGATGCTAACCCTAACCCTAACCCTAACACTATCCTAGCCCTGATGATAACCCTAACCCTAACCCTAACACTATCCTAGGCCTGATGATAACCCTAAACCTAACCCTGACACTATCCTAGGGCTGATGCTAACCCTAACCCTAACACTATCCTAGGGCTGATGCTAACCCTAACCCTAACCCTAACACTATCCTAGGCCTGATGCTAACCCGATCCCTAACCCTAACACTCTCCTAGGGCTGAGGCTAACCCTAACCCTAACACTATCCTAGGGCTGATGCTAACCCTAACCCTAACCCAAACACTATCCTAGGGCTGATGCTAACCCTAACCCTAACACTATCCTAGGGCTGATGCTAACCCTAACCCTAACCCTAACACTATCCTTGGGCTGATGCTAACCCTAACCCTAACACTATCCTGGGCCTGATGTTAACCCTAACCCTGACCCTAACACTATCCTAGGGCTGATGCTAACCCTAACCCTACCACTATCCTGGGCCTGATGCTAACCCTAACCCTAACACTAACACTGTCCTAGGGCTGATGCTAACCCTAACCCTAACACTATCCTAGGGCTGATGCTAACCCTAACCCTAACCCTAACACTATCCTAGGGCTGATGATAACCCTAACCCTAACACTATCCTAGGGCTGATGCTAACCCTAACCCTAACCCTGACACTATCCTAGGGCTGATGCTAACCCTAACCCTAACACTATCCTAGGGCTGATGCTAACCCTAACACTAACACTATCCTAGGGCTGATACTAACCCTAACCCTAACCCTAACACTCTCCAAGGGCTGATGCTAACCCTAACCCTAACCCTAACACAATCCTACGGCTGATGATAACCCTAACCCTAACCCTAACGCTATCCTAGGGCGGATGCTAACCCTAACCCTAACACTATCCTAGGCCTGATGCTAACCCTAACCCTAACCCTAACACTATCCTAGGGCTGATGCTAACCCTAACCCTAACACTATCCTAGGGCTGATGCTAACCCTAAACTGAACCCTAACACTATCCTTGGGCTGATGCTAACCCTAACCCTAACACTATCCTTGGCCTGATGCTAACCCTAACCCTAACCCTAACACTATCCTAGGGCTGATGCTAACCCTAACCCTAACACTATCCTTGGGCTGATGCTAACCCTAACCCTAACCCTAACAATATCCTAGGGCAGATGCTAACCCTAACGCTAACCCTAACACTATCCTTGAACTGATGCTAACCCTAACCCTAACCCTAACACTATCCTAGGACTGATGATAACCCTAACCCTAACCCTAACACTATCCTAGCCCTGATGATAACCCTAACCCTAACCCTAACACTATCCTAGGGTTTATGTTAACCCTAACCATAACACTATCCTAGGGCTGATGCTAACTCTAACCCTAACCCTAACACTATCCTAGGGCGGATGCTAACCCTAACCCTAACCCTAACACTATCCTAGGGCTGATGCTAACCCTAACACTAACACTATCCTAGGGCTGATGCTAACCCTAACCCTAACACTATCCTAGGGCTGATGCTAACCCTAACCCTAACCCTAACACTATCCTAGGCCTGATGCTAACCCTATCCCTAACCCTAACACTCTCCTAGGGCTGAGGCTAACCCTAACCCTAACACGATCCTAGGGCTGATGCTAACCCTAACCCTAACCCAAACACTATCCTAGGGTTGATGCTAACCCTAACCCTAACACTATCCTAGGGCTGATGCTAACCCTAACCCTAAACCTAACACTATCCTTGGGCTGATGCTAACCCTAACCCTAACACTATCCTGGGCCTGATGCTAACCCTAACCCTAAACCTAACACTATCCTAGGGCTGATGCTAACCCTAACCCTAACACTATCCTTGGGCTGATGCTAACGCTAACCCTAACCCTAACAATATCCTAGGGCAGATGGTAACCATAACCCTAACCCTAACACTATCCTTGGGCTGATGCTAACCCTAACCCTAACACTATCCTGGGCCTGATGCTAACCCTAACCCTAACCCTAACACTATCCTAGGGCTGATGCTAACCCTAACACTAACACTATCCTTGGGCTGATGCTAACCCTAACCCTAAGCCTAACATTATCCTAGGGCAGATGCTAACCCTAACGCTAACCCTAACACTATCCTTGAACTGATGCTAACCCTAACCCTAACCCTAACACTATCCTAGCCCTGATGATAACCCTAACCCTAACCCTAACACTATCCAAGGGTTTATGTTAACCCTAACCCTAACACTATCCTAGGGCTGATGCTAACCCTAACCCTAACCCTAACACTATCCTAGGGCGGATGCTAACCCTAACCCTAACCCTAACACTATCCTAGGGCTGATGCTAACCCTAACACTAACAGTATCCTAGGGCTGATGCTAACCCTAAGCCTAACCCTAACATTATCCTAGGGCTGATGCTAACCCTAACCCTAACTCTAACACTATCTTAGGGCTTAGGCTAACCCTAACCCTAACACTATCCTAGGGCTGATGCTAACCCTAACCCTAACCCTAACACTATCCTAGGGCTGATGCTAACCCTAACCCTAACACTATCCTAGGGCTGATGCTAACCCTAACCCTAACCCTAACACTATCCTAGGGCTGATGCTAACCCTAACCCTAACACTATCCTAGGGCTGATGCTAACCCTAACCCTAACCCTAACACTAACCTAGGGCTGATGCTAACCCTAACGCTAACACTATCCTAGGCCTGATGATAACCCTAACCCTAACCCTAACACTATCCTAGGGCTAATGCTAACCCTAACGCTAACCCTAACATTATCCCAGGGCTGATGCTAGCCCTAACCCTAACACTATCCTAGGGCTGATGCTAACCCTAACCGTAACCCTAACACTATCCTAGGGCGGTTGCTAACCCAACACTAACCCTAACCCTCACAGTATCCTAGAGCTGATGCTAACCCTAAACCTAACCGTGACGCTAACCCTAATATTATCCTAGGGCTGATGCTAACCCTAACCCTAACCCTAACACTATCCTAGGGCTGATGCTAACCCTAACACTAACACTATCCTAGGGCTGATGCTAACCCTAACCCTACCCCTAACACTATCCTAGTGCTGATGCTAACCCTAACCCTAACGCTAACACTATCCTAGGGCTGAGGCTAACCCTAACCCTATCACTATCCTACGGCTGATGCTAACCCTAACCCTAACCCTAACACTATCCTAAGGCTGATGGTAACCCTAACACTAACACTATCCTAAGCCTGGTGCTAACCCTAACTCTAATCCTAACACTATCCTAGGGATGATGCTAACCCTAACCCTAATAATATCCTAGGGCTGATGCTAACCCTAACCCTAACACTATCCTAGGGCTGATGCTAACCCTAACCATAACACTATCCTGGGCCTGATGCTAACCCTAACCCTGACCCTAACACTATCCTAGGGCTGATGCTAACCCTAACCCTAACACTAACCTTGGGCTGATGCTAACCCTAACCCTAACCCTAACAATATCCTAGGGCAGATGCTAACCCTAACGCTAACCCTAACACTATCCTTGAACTGATGCTAACCCTAACCCTAACCCTAACACTATCCTAGGCCTGATGATAACCCTAACCCTAACCCTAACACTATCCTAGACCTGATGATAACCCTAACCCTAACCCTGACACTATCCTAGGGCTGATGCTAACCCTAACCCTAACACTATCCTAGGGCTGATGCTAACCCTAACCCTAACCCTAACACTATCCTAGGACTGATGCTAACCCGATCCCTAACCCTAACACTCTACTAGGGCTGAGGCTAACCCTAACCCTAACACTATCCTAGGGCTGATGCTAACCCTAACCCTAACCCAAACACTATCCTAGGGTTGATGCTAACCCTAACCCTAACACTATCCTAGGGCTGATGCTAACCCTAACCCTAACCCTAACACTATCCTTGGGCTGATGCTAACCCTAACCCTAACACTATCCTGGGCCTGATGTTAACCCTAACCCTGACCCTAACACTATCCTAGGGCTGATGCTAACCCTAACCCTAACACTAACCTTGGGCTGATGCTAACCCTAACCCTAACCCTAACAATATCCTAGGGCAGATGCTAACCCTAACGCTAACCCTAACAGTATCCTTGAACTGATGCTAACCCTAACCCTAACCCTAACACTATCCTAGCCCTGATGATAACCCTAACCCTAACCCTAACACTATCCTAGGCCTGATGATAACCCTAAACCTAACCCTGACACTATCCTAGGGCTGATGCTAACCCTAACCCTAACACTATCCTAGGGCTGATGCTAACCCTAACCCTAACCCTAACACTATCCTAGGCCTGATGCTAACCCGATCCCTAACCCTAACACTCTCCTAGGGCTGAGGCTAACCCTAACCCTAACACTATCCTAGGGCTGATGCTAACCCTAACCCTAACCCAAACACTATCCTAGGGTTGATGCTAACCCTAACCCTAACACTATCCTAGGGCTGATGCTAACCCTAACCCTAACCCTAACACTATCCTTGGGCTGATGCTAACCCTAACCCTAACACTATCCTGGGCCTGATGTTAACCCTAACCCTGACCCTAACACTATCCTAGGGCTGATGCTAACCCTAACCCTACCACTATCCTGGGCCTGATGCTAACCCTAACCCTAACACTAACACTGTCCTAGGGCTGATGCTAACCCTAACCCTAACACTATCCTAGGGCTGATGCTAACCCTAACCCTAACCCTAACACTATCCTAGGGCTGATGATAACCCTAACCCTAACACTATCCTAGGGCTGATGCTAACCCTAACCCTAACCCTGACACTATCCTAGGGCTGATGCTAACCCTAACCCTAACACTATCCTAGGGCTGATGCTAACCCTAACACTAACACTATCCTAGGGCTGATACTAACCCTAACCCTAACCCTAACACTCTCCAAGGGCTGATGCTAACCCTAACCCTAACCCTAACACTATCCTACGGCTGATGATAACCCTAACCCTAACCCTAACGCTATCCTAGGGCGGATGCTAACCCTAACCCTAACACTATCCTAGGCCTGATGCTAACCCTAACCCTAACCCTAACACTATCCTAGGGCTGATGCTAACCCTAACCCTAACACTATCCTAGGGCTGATGCTAACCCTAAACTGAACCCTAACACTATCCTTGGGCTGATGCTAACCCTAACCCTAACACTATCCTTGGCCTGATGCTAACCCTAACCCTAACCCTAACACTATCCTAGGGCTGATGCTAACCCTAACCCTAACACTATCCTTGGGCTGATGCTAACCCTAACCCTAACCCTAACAATATCCTAGGGCAGATGCTAACCCTAACGCTAACCCTAACACTATCCTTGAACTGATGCTAACCCTAACCCTAACCCTAACACTATCCTAGGACTGATGATAACCCTAACCCTAACCCTAACACTATCCTAGCCCTGATGATAACCCTAACCCTAACCCTAACACTATCCTAGGGTTTATGTTAACCCTAACCATAACACTATCCTAGGGCTGATGCTAACTCTAACCCTAACCCTAACAGTATCCTAGGGCGGATGCTAACCCTAACCCTAACCCTAACACTATCCTAGGGCTGATGCTAACCCTAACACTAACACTATCCTAGGGCTGATGCTAACCCTAACCCTAACCCTAACATTATCCTAAGGCTGATGCTAACCCTAACCCTAACTCTAACACTATCTTAGGGCTTAGGCTAACCCTAACCCTAACACTATCCTAGGGCTGATGCTAACCCTAACCCTAACCCTAACACTATCCTAGGGCTGATGCTAACCCCAACCCTAACACTATCCTAGGGCTGATGCTAACCCTAACCCTAACCCTAACACTCTCCAAGGGCTGATGCTAACCCTAACCCTAACCCTAACACTATCCTAGGGTTGATGCTAACCCTAACCCTAACTCTAACACTATCTTAGGGCTGAGGCTAACCCTAACCCTAACACTATCCTACGGCTGATGATAACCCTAACCCTAACCGTAACACTATCCTAGGGCTGATGCTAACCCTAACACTAACAGTATCCTAGGGCTGATGCTAACCCTAAGCCTAACCCTAACATTATCCTAGGGCTGATGCTAACCCTAACACTAACTCTAACACTATCTTAGGGCTTAGGCTAACCCTAACCCTAACACTATCCTAGGGCTGATGCTAACCCTAACCCTAACCCTAACACTATCCTAGGGCTGATGCTAACCCTAACCCTAACACTATCCTAGGGCTGATGCTAACCCTAACCCTAACCCTAACACTATCCTAGGGCTGATGCTAACCCTAACCCTAACACTATCCTAGGGCTGATGCTAACCCTAACCCTAACCCTAACACTAACCTAGGGCTGATGCTAACCCTAACGATAACACTATCCTAGGCCTGATGATAACCCTAACCCTAACCCTAACACTATCCTAGGGCTAATGCTAACCCTAACGCTAACCCTAACATTATCCCAGGGCTGATGCTAGCCCTAACCCTAACACTATCCTAGGGCTGATGCTAACCCTAACCGTAACCCTAACACTATCCTAGGGCGGTTGCTAACCCAACACTAACCCTAACCCTCACAGTATCCTAGAGCTGATGCTAACCCTAAACCTAACCGTGACGCTAACCCTAACACTATCCTAGGGCTGATGCTAACCCTAACCCTACCCCTAACACTATCCTAGTGCTGATGCTAACCCTAACCCTAACGCTAACACTATCCTAGGGCTGAGGCTAACCCTAACCCTATCACTATCCTACGGCTGATGCTAACCCTAACCCTAACCCTAACACTATCCTAAGGCTGATGGTAACCCTAACACTAACACTATCCTAAGCCTGGTGCTAACCCTAACTCTAACCCTAACACTATCCTAGGGATGATGCTAACCCTAACCCTAATAATATCCTAGGGCTGATGCTAACCCTAACCCTAACACTATCCTAGGGCTGATGCTAACCCTAACCATAACACTATCCTGGGCCTGATGCTAACCCTAACCCTGACCCTAACACTATCCTAGGGCTGATGCTAACCCTAACCCTAACACTAACCTTGGGCTGATGCTAACCCTAACCCTAACCCTAACAATATCCTAGGGCAGATGCTAACCCTAACGCTAACCCTAACACTATCCTTGAACTGATGCTAACCCTAACCCTAACCCTAACACTATCCTAGGCCTGATGATAACCCTAACCCTAACCCTAACACTATCCTAGACCTGATGATAACCCTAACCCTAACCCTGACACTATCCTAGGGCTGATGCTAACCCTAACCCTAACACTATCCTAGGGCTGATGCTAACCCTAACCCTAACCCTAACACTATCCTAGGACTGATGCTAACCCGATCCCTAACCCTAACACTCTCCTAGGGCTGAGGCTAACCCTAACCCTAACACTATCCTAGGGCTGATGCTAACCCTAACCCTAACCCAAACACTATCCTAGGGTTGATGCTAACCCTAACCCTAACACTATCCTAGGGCTGATGCTAACCCTAACCCAAACCCTAACACTATCCTTGGGCTGATGCTAACCCTAACCCTAACACTATCCTGGACCTGATGTTAACCCTAACCCTGACCCTAACACTATCCTAGGGCTGATGCTAACCCTAACCCTAACACTAACCTTGGGCTGATGCTAACCCTAACCCTAACCCTAACAATATCCTAGGGCAGATGCTAACCCTAACGCTAACCCTAACAGTATCCTTGAACTGATGCTAACCCTAACCCTAACCCTAACACTATCCTAGCCCTGATGATAACCCTAACCCTAACCCTAACACTATCCTAGGCCTGATGATAACCCTAAACCTAACCCTGACACTATCCTAGGGCTGATGCTAACCCTAACCCTAACACTATCCTAGGGCTGATGCTAACCCTAACCCTAACCCTAACACTATCCTAGGCCTGATGCTAACCCGATCCCTAACCCTAACACTCTCCTAGGGCTGAGGCTAACCCTAACCCTAACACTATCCTAGGGCTGATGCTAACCCTAACCCTAACCCAAACACTATCCTAGGGCTGATGCTAACCCTAACCCTAACACTATCCTAGGGCTGATGCTAACCCTAACCCTAACCCTAACACTATCCTTGGGCTGATGCTAACCCTAACCCTAACACTATCCTGGGCCTGATGTTAACCCTAACCCTGACCCTAACACTATCCTAGGGCTGATGCTAACCCTAACCCTACCACTATCCTGGGCCTGATGCTAACCCTAACCCTAACACTAACACTGTCCTAGGGCTGATGCTAACCCTAACCCTAACACTATCCTAGGGCTGATGCTAACCCTAACCCTAACCCTAACACTATCCTAGGGCTGATGATAACCCTAACCCTAACACTATCCTAGGGCTGATGCTAACCCTAACCCTAACCCTGACACTATCCTAGGGCTGATGCTAACCCTAACCCTAACACTATCCTAGGGCTGATGCTAACCCTAACACTAACACTATCCTAGGGCTGATACTAACCCTAACCCTAACCCTAACACTCTCCAAGGGCTGATGCTAACCCTAACCCTAACCCTAACACTATCCTACGGCTGATGATAACCCTAACCCTAACCCTAACGCTATCCTAGGGCGGATGCTAACCCTAACCCTAACACTATCCTAGGCCTGATGCTAACCCTAACCCTAACCCTAACACTATCCTAGGGCTGATGCTAACCCTAACCCTAACACTATCCTAGGGCTGATGCTAACCCTAAACTGAACCCTAACACTATCCTTGGGCTGATGCTAACCCTAACCCTAACACTATCCTTGGCCTGATGCTAACCCTAACCCTAACCCTAACACTATCCTAGGGCTGATGCTAACCCTAACCCTAACACTATCCTTGGGCTGATGCTAACCCTAACCCTAACCCTAACAATATCCTAGGGCAGATGCTAACCCTAACGCTAACCCTAACACTATCCTTGAACTGATGCTAACCCTAACCCTAACCCTAACACTATCCTAGGACTGATGATAACCCTAACCCTAACCCTAACACTATCCTAGCCCTGATGATAACCCTAACCCTAACCCTAACACTATCCTAGGGTTTATGTTAACCCTAACCATAACACTATCCTAGGGCTGATGCTAACTCTAACCCTAACCCTAACACTATCCTAGGGCGGATGCTAACCCTAACCCTAACCCTAACACTATCCTAGGGCTGATGCTAACCCTAACACTAACACTATCCTAGGGCTGATGCTAACCCTAACCCTAACACTATCCTAGGGCTGATGCTAACCCTAACCCTAACCCTAACACTATCCTAGGCCTGATGCTAACCCTATCCCTAACCCTAACACTCTCCTAGGGCTGAGGCTAACCCTAACCCTAACACGATCCTAGGGCTGATGCTAACCCTAACCCTAACCCAAACACTATCCTAGGGTTGATGCTAACCCTAACCCTAACACTATCCTAGGGCTGATGCTAACCCTAACCCTAAACCTAACACTATCCTTGGGCTGATGCTAACCCTAACCCTAACACTATCCTGGGCCTGATGCTAACCCTAACCCTAAACCTAACACTATCCTAGGGCTGATGCTAACCCTAACCCTAACACTATCCTTGGGCTGATGCTAACGCTAACCCTAACCCTAACAATATCCTAGGGCAGATGGTAACCATAACCCTAACCCTAACACTATCCTTGGGCTGATGCTAACCCTAACCCTAACACTATCCTGGGCCTGATGCTAACCCTAACCCTAACCCTAACACTATCCTAGGGCTGATGCTAACCCTAACACTAACACTATCCTTGGGCTGATGCTAACCCTAACCCTAAGCCTAACATTATCCTAGGGCAGATGCTAACCCTAACGCTAACCCTAACACTATCCTTGAACTGATGCTAACCCTAACCCTAACCCTAACACTATCCTAGCCCTGATGATAACCCTAACCCTAACCCTAACACTATCCAAGGGTTTATGTTAACCCTAACCCTAACACTATCCTAGGGCTGATGCTAACCCTAACCCTAACCCTAACACTATCCTAGGGCGGATGCTAACCCTAACCCTAACCCTAACACTATCCTAGGGCTGATGCTAACCCTAACACTAACAGTATCCTAGGGCTGATGCTAACCCTAAGCCTAACCCTAACATTATCCTAGGGCTGATGCTAACCCTAACCCTAACTCTAACACTATCTTAGGGCTTAGGCTAACCCTAACCCTAACACTATCCTAGGGCTGATGCTAACCCTAACCCTAACCCTAACACTATCCTAGGACTGATGCTAACCCTAACCCTAACACTATCCTAGGGCTGATGCTAACCCTAACCCTAACCCTAACACTATCCTAGGGCTGATGCTAACCCTAACCCTAACACTATCCTAGGGCTGATGCTAACCCTAACCCTAACCCTAACACTAACCTAGGGCTGATGCTAACCCTAACGCTAACACTATCCTAGGCCTGATGATAACCCTAACCCTAACCCTAACACTATCCTAGGGCTAATGCTAACCCTAACGCTAACCCTAACATTATCCCAGGGCTGATGCTAGCCCTAACCCTAACACTATCCTAGGGCTGATGCTAACCCTAACCGTAACCCTAACACTATCCTAGGGCGGTTGCTAACCCAACACTAACCCTAACCCTCACAGTATCCTAGAGCTGATGCTAACCCTAAACCTAACCGTGACGCTAACCCTAATATTATCCTAGGGCTGATGCTAACCCTAACCCTAACACTAACACTATCCTAGGGCTGATGCTAACCCTAACACTAACACTATCCTAGGGCTGATGCTAACCCTAACCCTACCCCTAACACTATCCTAGTGCTGATGCTAACCCTAACCCTAACGCTAACACTATCCTAGGGCTGAGGCTAACCCTAACCCTATCACTATCCTACGGCTGATGCTAACCCTAACCCTAACCCTAACACTATCCTAAGGCTGATGGTAACCCTAACACTAACACTATCCTAAGCCTGGTGCTAACCCTAACTCTAACCCTAACACTATCCTAGGGATGATGCTAACCCTAACCCTAATAATATCCTAGGGCTGATGCTAACCCTAACCCTAACACTATCCTAGGGCTGATGCTAACCCTAACCATAACACTATCCTGGGCCTGATGCTAACCCTAACCCTGACCCTAACACTATCCTAGGGCTGATGCTAACCCTAACCCTAACACTAACCTTGGGCTGATGCTAACCCTAACCCTAACCCTAACAATATCCTAGGGCAGATGCTAACCCTAACGCTAACCCTAACACTATCCTTGAACTGATGCTAACCCTAACCCTAACCCTAACACTATCCTAGGCCTGATGATAACCCTAACCCTAACCCTAACACTATCCTAGACCTGATGATAACCCTAACCCTAACCCTGACACTATCCTAGGGCTGATGCTAACCCTAACCCTAACACTATCCTAGGGCTGATGCTAACCCTAACCCTAACCCTAACACTATCCTAGGACTGATGCTAACCCGATCCCTAACCCTAACACTCTACTAGGGCTGAGGCTAACCCTAACCCTAACACTATCCTAGGGCTGATGCTAACCCTAACCCTAACCCAAACACTATCCTAGGGTTGATGCTAACCCTAACCCTAACACTATCCTAGGGCTGATGCTAACCCTAACCCTAACCCTAACACTATCCTTGGGCTGATGCTAACCCTAACCCTAACACTATCCTGGGCCTGATGTTAACCCTAACCCTGACCCTAACACTATCCTAGGGCTGATGCTAACCCTAACCCTAACACTAACCTTGGGCTGATGCTAACCCTAACCCTAACCCTAACAATATCCTAGGGCAGATGCTAACCCTAACGCTAACCCTAACAGTATCCTTGAACTGATGCTAACCCTAACCCTAACCCTAACACTATCCTAGCCCTGATGATAACCCTAACCCTAACCCTAACACTATCCTAGGCCTGATGATAACCCTAAACATAACCCTGACACTATCCTAGGGCTGAT
This sequence comes from Lemur catta, assembly GCF_020740605.2. Lineage (NCBI taxonomy): Eukaryota > Metazoa > Chordata > Mammalia > Primates > Lemuridae > Lemur > Lemur catta. The sequence goes on along the minus strand of NW_025423856.1, from coordinate 175,321 downwards.
GCTAACCCTAACCCTAACACTATCCTAGGGCTGATGCTAACCCTAACCCTAACCCTAACACTATCCTAGGCCTGATGCTAACCCGATCCCTAACCCTAACACTCTCCTAGGGCTGAGGCTAACCCTAACCCTAACACTATCCTAGGGCTGATGCTAACCCTAACCCTAACCCAAACACTATCCTAGGGTTGATGCTAACCCTAACCCTAACACTATCCTAGGGCTGATGCTAACCCTAACCCTAACCCTAACACTATCCTTGGGCTGATGCTAACCCTAACCCTAACACTATCCTGGGCCTGATGTTAACCCTAACCCTGACCCTAACACTATCCTAGGGCTGATGCTAACCCTAACCCTACCACTATCCTGGGCCTGATGCTAACCCTAACCCTAACACTAACACTGTCCTAGGGCTGATGCTAACCCTAACCCTAACACTATCCTAGGGCTGATGCTAACCATAACCCTAACCCTAACACTATCCTAGGGCTGATGATAACCCTAACCCTAACACTATCCTAGGGCTGATGCTAACCCTAACCCTAACCCTGACACTATCCTAGGGCTGATGCTAACCCTAACCCTAACACTATCCTAGGGCTGATGCTAACCCTAACACTAACACTATCCTAGGGCTGATACTAACCCTAACCCTAACCCTAACACTCTCCAAGGGCTGATGCTAACCCTAACCCTAACCCTAACACTATCCTACGGCTGATGATAACCCTAACCCTAACCCTAACGCTATCCTACGGCGGATGCTAACCCTAACCCTAACACTATCCTAGGCCTGATGCTAACCCTAACCCTAACCCTAACACTATCCTAGGGCTGATGCTAACCCTAACCCTAACACTATCCTGGGCCTGATGTTAACCCTAACCCTGACCCTAACACTATCCTAGGGCTGATGCTAACCCTAACCCTAACACTAACCTTGGGCTGATGCTAACCCTAACCCTAACCCTAACAATATCCTAGGGCAGATGCTAACCCTAACGCTAACCCTAACAGTATCCTTGAACTGATGCTAACCCTAACCCTAACCCTAACACTATCCTAGCCCTGATGATAACCCTAACCCTAACCCTAACACTATCCTAGGCCTGATGATAACCCTAAACCTAACCCTGACACTATCCTAGGGCTGATGCTAACCCTAACCCTAACACTATCCTAGGGCTGATGCTAACCCTAACCCTAACCCTAACACTATCCTAGGCCTGATGCTAACCCGATCCCTAACCCTAACACTCTCCTAGGGCTGAGGCTAACCCTAACCCTAACACTATCCTAGGGCTGATGCTAACCCTAACCCTAACCCAAACACTATCCTAGGGTTGATGCTAACCCTAACCCTAACACTATCCTAGGGCTGATGCTAACCCTAACCCTAACCCTAACACTATCCTTGGGCTGATGCTAACCCTAACCCTAACACTATCCTGGGCCTGATGTTAACCCTAACCCTGACCCTAACACTATCCTAGGGCTGATGCTAACCCTAACCCTACCACTATCCTGGGCCTGATGCTAACCCTAACCCTAACACTAACACTGTCCTAGGGCTGATGCTAACCCTAACCCTAACACTATCCTAGGGCTGATGCTAACCCTAACCCTAACCCTAACACTATCCTAGGGCTGATGATAACCCTAACCCTAACACTATCCTAGGGCTGATGCTAACCCTAACCCTAACCCTGACACTATCCTAGGGCTGATGCTAACCCTAACCCTAACACTATCCTAGGGCTGATGCTAACCCTAACACTAACACTATCCTAGGGCTGATACTAACCCTAACCCTAACCCTAACACTCTCCAAGGGCTGATGCTAACCCTAACCCTAACCCTAACACTATCCTACGGCTGATGATAACCCTAACCCTAACCCTAACGCTATCCTAGGGCGGATGCTAACCCTAACCCTAACACTATCCTAGGCCTGATGCTAACCCTAACCCTAACCCTAACACTATCCTAGGGCTGATGCTAACCCTAACCCTAACACTATCCTAGGGCTGATGCTAACCCTAAACTGAACCCTAACACTATCCTTGGGCTGATGCTAACCCTAACCCTAACACTATCCTTGGCCTGATGCTAACCCTAACCCTAACCCTAACACTATCCTAGGGCTGATGCTAACCCTAACCCTAACACTATCCTTGGGCTGATGCTAACCCTAACCCTAACCCTAACAATATCCTAGGGCAGATGCTAACCCTAACGCTAACCCTAACACTATCCTTGAACTGATGCTAACCCTAACCCTAACCCTAACACTATCCTAGGACTGATGATAACCCTAACCCTAACCCTAACACTATCCTAGCCCTGATGATAACCCTAACCCTAACCCTAACACTATCCTAGGGTTTATGTTAACCCTAACCATAACACTATCCTAGGGCTGATGCTAACTCTAACCCTAACCCTAACAGTATCCTAGGGCGGATGCTAACCCTAACCCTAACCCTAACACTATCCTAGGGCTGATGCTAACCCTAACACTAACACTATCCTAGGGCTGATGCTAACCCTAACCCTAACCCTAACATTATCCTAAGGCTGATGCTAACCCTAACCCTAACTCTAACACTATCTTAGGGCTTAGGCTAACCCTAACCCTAACACTATCCTAGGGCTGATGCTAACCCTAACCCTAACCCTAACACTATCCTAGGGCTGATGCTAACCCCAACCCTAACACTATCCTAGGGCTGATGCTAACCCTAACCCTAACCCTAACACTCTCCAAGGGCTGATGCTAACCCTAACCCTAACCCTAACACTATCCTAGGGTTGATGCTAACCCTAACCCTAACTCTAACACTATCTTAGGGCTGAGGCTAACCCTAACCCTAACACTATCCTAGGGCTGATGATAACCCTAACCCTAACCGTAACACTATCCTAGGGCTGATGCTAATCCTAACCCTAACACTATCCTAGGCCTGATGCTAACCCTAACCCTAATCCTAACACTATCCTAGGGCTGATGCTAACCCTAACCCTAACACTATCCTAGGGCTGATGCTAACCCTAAACCTAACCTAACACTATCCTAGGGCTGATGCTAACCCTAACCCTAACACTATCCTAGGCCTGATGATAACCCTAACCCTAACCCTAACACTATCCTAGGGCTGATGCTAACCCTAACCCTAACACTAACCTAGGGCTGATGCTAACCCTAACCCTAACCCTAACACTATCCTAAGTCTGATGCTAACCCTAGACCTCACACTATACTAGGCCTGATGATAACCATAACCCTAACCTTAACACTATCCTAGGGCTGATGCTAACCCTAACCCTAACCCTAACACTATCCTAGAGCTGATGCTAACCCTAACCCTAACACTATCCTAGGCCTGATGATAACCCTAACCCTAACCCTGACACTATCCTAGGGTTGATGCTAACCCTAACCCTAACACTATCCTAGGGCTGATGCTAACCTTAACCCTAACCCTAACACTATCCTAGGACTGATGCTAACCCTATCCCTAACCCTAACACTCTCCTAGGGCTGAGGCTAACCCTAACCCTAACACTATCCTAGGGCTGATGCTAACCCTAACCCTAACCCAAACACTATCCTAGGGTTGATGCTAACCCTAACCCTAACACTATCTTAGGGCTGATGCTAACCCTAACCCTAACCCTAACACTATCCTTGGGCTGATGCTAACCCTAACCCTAACACTATCCTGGGCCTGATGCTAACCTAACCCTGACCCTAACACTATCCTAGGGCTGATGCTAACCCTAACCCTAACACTAACCTTGGGCTGATGCTAACCCTAACCCTAACCCTAACAATATCCTAGGGCAGATGCTAACCCTAACGCTAACCCTAACACTATCCTTGAAATGATGCTAACCCTAACCCTAACAATAAAACTATCCTAGGCCTGATGATAACCCTAACCCTAACCCTAACACTATCCTAGGCCTGATGATAACCCTAACCCTAACCCTGACACTATCCTAGGGCTGATGCTAACCCTAACCCTAACACTATCCTAGGGCTGATGCTAACCCTAACCCTAACCCTAACACTATCCTAGGCCTGATGCTAACCCTATCCCTAACCCTAACACTCTCCTAGGGCTGAGGCTAACCCTAACCCTAACACGATCCTAGGGCTGATGCTAACCCTAACCCTAACCCAAACACTATCCTAGGGCTGATGCTAACCCTAACCCTAAACCTAACACTATCCTTGGGCTGATGCTAACCCTAACCCTAACACTATCCTGGGCCTGATGCTAACCCTAACCCTAAACCTAACACTATCCTAGGGCTGATGCTAACCCTAACCCTAACACTATCCTTGGGCTGATGCTAACGCTAACCCTAACCCTAACAATATCCTAGGGCAGATGCTAACCATAACCCTAACCCTAACACTATCCTTGGGCTGATGCTAACCCTAACCCTAACACTATCCTGGGCCTGATGCTAACCCTAACCCTAACCCTAACACTATCCTAGGGCTGATGCTAACCCTAACCCTAACACTATCCTTGGGCTGATGCTAACCCTAACCCTAAGCCTAACATTATCCTAGGGCAGATGCTAACCCTAACGCTAACCCTAACACTATCCTTGAACTGATGCTAACCCTAACCCTAACCCTAACACTATCCTAGCCCTGATGATAACCCTAACCCTAACCCTAACACTATCCAAGGGTTTATGTTAACCCTAACCCTAACACTATCCTAGGGCTGATGCTAACCCTAACCCTAACCCTAACACTATCCTAGGGCGGATGCTAACCCTAACCCTAACCCTAACACTATCCTAGGGCTGATGCTAACCCTAACACTAACAGTATCCTAGGGCTGATGCTAACCCTAAGCCTAACCCTAACATTATCCTAGGGCTGATGCTAACCCTAACCCTAACTCTAACACTATCTTAGGGCTTAGGCTAACCCTAACCCTAACACTATCCTAGGGCTGATGCTAACCCTAAACCTAACCCTAACACTATCCTAGGGCTGATGCTAACCCTAACCCTAACACTATCCTAGGGCTGATGCTAACCCTAACCCTAACCCTAACACTATCCTAGGGCTGATGCTAACCCTAACCCTAACACTATCCTAGGGCTGATGCTAACCCTAACCCTAACCCTACACTAACCTAGGGCTGATGCTAACCCTAACGCTAACACTATCCTAGGCCTGATGATAACCCTAACCCTAACCCTAACACTATCCTAGGGCTGATGCTAACCCTAACGCTAACCCTAACATTATCCCAGGGCTGATGCTAGCCCTAACCCTAACACTATCCTAGGGCTGATGCTAACCCTAACCCTAACCCTAACACTATCCTAGGGCAGATGCTAACCCTAACGCTAACCCTAACACTATCCTTGGGCTGATGCTAACCCTAACCCTAAGCCTAACATTATCCAAGGGCAGATGCTAACCCTAACGCTAACCCTAACACTATCCTTGAACTGATTCTAACCCTAACCCTAACCCTAACACTATCCTAGCCCTGATGATAACCCTAACCCTAACCCTAACACTATCCTAGGGTTTATGTTAACCCTAACCATAACACTATCCTAGGGCTGATGCTAACTCTAACCCTAACCCTAACACTATCCTAGGGCGGATGCTAACCCTAACCCTAACCCTAACACTATCCTAGGGCTGATGCTAACCCTAACACTAACACTATCCTAGGGCTGATGCTAACCCTAACCCTAACCCTAACATTATCCTAAGGCTGATGCTAACCCTAACCCTAACTCTAACACTATCTTAGGGCTTAGGCTAACCCTAACCCTAACACTATCCTAGGGCTGATGCTAACCCTAACCCTAACCCTAACACTATCCTAGGGCTGATGCTAACCCCAACCCTAACACTATCCTAGGGCTGATGCTAACCCTAACCCTAACCCTAACACTCTCCAAGGGCTGATGATAACCCTAACCCTAACCCTAACACTATCCTAGGGCTGATGCTAACCCTAACCCTAACTCTAACACTATCTTAGGGCTGAGGCTAACCCTAACCCTAACACTATCCTAGGGCTGATGCTAACCCTAACCCTAACCGTAACACTATCCTAGGGCTGATGCTTATCCTAACCCTAACACTATCCTAGGCCTGATGCTAACCCTAACCCTAATCCTAACACTATCCTAGGGCTGATGCTAACCCTAACCCTAACACTATCCTAGGGCTGATGCTAACCCTAAACCTAACCTAACACTATCCTAGGGCTGATGCTAACCCTAACCCTAACACTATCCTAGGCCTGATGATAACCCTAACCCTAACCCTAACACTATCCTAGGGCTGATGCTAACCCTAACCCTAACACTAACCTAGGGCTGATGCTAACCCTAACCCTAACCCTAACACTATCCTAAGTCTGATGCTAACCCTAGACCTCACACTATACTAGGCCTGATGATAACCAGAACCCTAACCTTAACACTATCCTAGGGCTGATGCTAACCCTAACCCTAACCCTAACACTATCCTAGAGCTGATGCTAACCCTAACCCTAACACTATCCTAGGCCTGATGATAACCCTAACCCTAACCCTGACACTATCCTAGGGCTGATGCTAACCCTAACCCTAACACTATCCTAGGGCTGATGCTAACCTTAACCCTAACCCTAACACTATCCTAGGACTGATGCTAACCCTATCCCTAACCCTAACACTCTCCTAGGGCTGAGGCTAACCCTAACCCTAACACTATCCTAGGGCTGATGCTAACCCTAACCCTAACCCAAACACTATCCTAGGGTTGATGCTAACCCTAACCCTAACACTATCCTAGGGCTGATGCTAACCCTAACCCTAACCCTAACACTATCCTTGGGCTGATGCTAACCCTAACCCTAACACTATCCTGGGCCTGATGTTAACCCTAACCCTGACCCTAACACTATCCTAGGGCTGATGCTAACCCTAACCCTACCACTATCCTGGGCCTGATGCTAACCCTAACCCTAACCCTAACACTGTCCTAGGGCAGATGCTAACCCTAACGCTAACCCTAACAGTATCCTTGAACTGATGCTAACCCTAACCCTAACCCTAACACTATCCTAGCCCTGATGATAACCCTAACCCTAACCCTAACACTATCCTAGGCCTGATGATAACCCTAAACCTAACCCTGACACTATCCTAGGGCTGATGCTAACCCTAACCCTAACACTATCCTAGGGCTGATGCTAACCCTAACCCTAACCCTAACACTATCCTAGGCCTGATGCTAACCCGATCCCTAACCCTAACACTCTCCTAGGGCTGAGGCTAACCCTAACCCTAACACTATCCTAGGGCTGATGCTAACCCTAACCCTAACCCAAACACTATCCTAGGGTTGATGCTAACCCTAACCCTAACACTATCCTAGGGCTGATGCTAACCCTAACCCTAACCCTAACACTATCCTTGGGCTGATGCTAACCCTAACCCTAACACTATCCTGGGCCTGATGTTAACCCTAACCCTGACCCTAACACTATCCTAGGGCTGATGCTAACTCTAACCCTACCACTATCCTGGGCCTGATGCTAACCCTAACCCTAACACTAACACTGTCCTAGGGCTGATGCTAACCCTAACCCTAACACTATCCTAGGGCTGATGCTAACCCTAACCCTAACCCTAACACTATCCTAGGGCTGATGATAACCCTAACCCTAACACTATCCTAGGGCTGATGCTAACCCTAACCCTAACCCTGACACTATCCTAGGGCTGATGCTAACCCTAACCCTAACACTATCCTAGGGCTCATGCTAACCCTAACACTAACACTATCCTAGGGCTGATACTAACCCTAACCCTAACCCTAACACTATCCTACGGCTGATGATAACCCTAACCCTAACCCTAACGCTATCCTAGGGCGGATGCTAACCCTAACCCTAACACTATCCTAGGCCTGATGCTAACCCTAACCCTAACCCTAACACTATCCTAGGGCTGATGCTAACCCTAACCCTAACACTATCCTAGGGCTGATGCTAACCCTAAACTGAACCCTAACACTATCCTTGGGCTGATGCTAACCCTAACCCTAACACTATCCTTGGCCTGATGCTAACCCTAACCCTAACACTATCCTAGGGCTGATGCTAACCCTAACCCTAACACTATCCTTGGGCTGATGCTAACCCTAACCCTAACCCTAACAATATCCTAGGGCAGATGCTAACCCTAACGCTAACCCTAACACTATCCTTGAACTGATGCTAACCCTAACCCTAACCCTAACACTATCCTAGGACTGATGATAACCCTAACCCTAACCCTAACACTATCCTAGGCCTGATGATAACCCTAACCCTAACCCTGACACTATCCTAGAGCTGATGCTAACCCTAACCCTAACACTATCCTAGGGCTGATGCTAACCCTAACCGTAACCCTAACACTATCCTAGGCCTGATGCTAACCCTATCCCTAACCCTAACACTCTCCTAGGGCTGAGGCTAACCCTAACCCTAACACTATCCTAGGGCTGATGCTAACCCTAACCCTAACCCAAACACTATCCTACGGTTGATGCTAACCCTAACCCTAACACTATCCTAGGGCTGATGCTAACCCTAACCCTAACCCTAACACTATCCTAGGGCTGATGCTAACCCTAACCCTAACACTATCCTTGGGCTGATGCTAACCCTAACCCTAAGCCTAACATTATCCAAGGGCAGATGCTAACCCTAACGCTAACCCTAACACTATCCTTGAACTGATTCTAACCCTAACCCTAACCCTAACACTATCCTAGCCCTGATGATAACCCTAACCCTAACCCTAACACTATCCTAGGGTTTATGTTAACCCTAACCATAACACTATCCTAGGGCTGATGCTAACTCTAACCCTAACCCTAACACTATCCTAGGGCGGATGCTAACCCTAACCCTAACCCTAACACTATCCTAGGGCTGATGCTAACCCTAACACTAACACTATCCTAGGGCTGATGCTAACCCTAACCCTAACCCTAACATTATCCTAAGGCTGATGCTAACCCTAACCCTAACTCTAACACTATCTTAGGGCTTAGGCTAACCCTAACCCTAACACTATCCTAGGGCTGATGCTAACCCTAACCCTAACCCTAACACTATCCTAGGGCTGATGCTAACCCCAACCCTAACACTATCCTAGGGCCGATGCTAACCCTAACCCTAACCCTAACACTCTCCAAGGGCTGATGATAACCCTAACCCTAACCCTAACACTATCCTAGGGCTGATGCTAACCCTAACCCTAACTCTAACACTATCTTAGGGCTGAGGCTAACCCTAACCCTAACACTATCCTACGGCTGATGATAACCCTAACCCTAACCGTAACACTATCCTAGGGCTGATGCTTATCCTAACCCTAACACTATCCTAGGCCTGATGCTAACCCTAACCCTAATCCTAACACTATCCTAGGGCTGATGCTAACCCTAACCCTAACACTATCCTAGGGCTGATGCTAACCCTAAACCTAACCTAACACTATCCTAGGGCTGATGCTAACCCTAACCCTAACACTATCCTAGGCCTGATGATAACCCTAACCCTAACCCTAACACTATCCTAGGGCTGATGCTAACCCTAACCCTAACACTAACCTAGGGCTGATGCTAACCCTAACCCTAACCCTAACACTATCCTAAGTCTGATGCTAACCCTAGACCTCACACTATACTAGGCCTGATGATAACCAGAACCCTAACCTTAACACTATCCTAGGGCTGATGCTAACCCTAACCCTAACCCTAACACTATCCTAGAGCTGATGCTAACCCTAACCCTAACACTATCCTAGGCCTGATGATAACCCTAACCCTAACCCTGACACTATCCTAGGGCTGATGCTAACCCTAACCCTAACACTATCCTAGGGCTGATGCTAACCTTAACCCTAACCCTAACACTATCCTAGGACTGATGCTAACCCTATCCCTAACCCTAACACTCTCCTAGGGCTGAGGCTAACCCTAACCCTAACACTATCCTAGGGCTGATGCTAACCCTAACCCTAACCCAAACACTATCCTAGGGTTGATGCTAACCCTAACCCTAACACTATCCTAGGGCTGATGCTAACCCTAACCCTAACCCTAACACTATCCTTGGGCTGATGCTAACCCTAACCCTAACACTATCCTGGGCCTGATGTTAACCCTAACCCTGACCCTAACACTATCCTAGGGCTGATGCTAACCCTAACCCTACCACTATCCTGGGCCTTATGCTAACCCTAACCCTAACACTAACACTGTCCTAGGGCTGATGCTAACCCTAACCCTAACACTATCCTAGGGCTGATGCTAACCCTAACCCTAACCCTAACACTATCCTAGGGCTGATGATAACCCTAACCCTAACACTATCCTAGGGCTGATGCTAACCCTAACCCTAACCCTGACACTATCCTAGGGCTGATGCTAACCCTAACCCTAACACTATCCTAGGGCTGATGCTAACCCTAACACTAACACTATCCTAGGGCTGATACTAACCCTAACCCTAACCCTAACACTCTCCAAGGGCTGATGCTAACCCTAACCCTAACCCTAACACTATCCTACGGCTGATGATAACCCTAACCCTAACCCTAACGCTATCCTAGGGCGGATGCTAACCCTAACCCTAACACTATCCTAGGCCTGATGCTAACCCTAACCCTAACCCTAACACTATCCTAGGGCTGATGCTAACCCTAACCCTAACACTATCCTAGGGCTGATGCTAACCCTAAACTGAACCCTAACACTATCCTTGGGCTGATGCTAACCCTAACCCTAACACTATCCTTGGCCTGATGCTAACCCTAACCCTAACCCTAACACTATCCTAGGGCTGATGCTAACCCTAACCCTAACACTATCCTTGGGCTGATGCTAACCCTAACCCTAACCCTAACAATATCCTAGGGCAGATGCTAACCCTAACGCTAACCCTAACACTATCCTTGAACTGATGCTAACCCTAACCCTAACCCTAACACTATCCTAGGACTGATGATAACCCTAACCCTAACCCTAACACTATCCTAGCCCTGATGATAACCCTAACCCTAACCCTAACACTATCCTAGGGTTTATGTTAACCCTAACCATAACACTATCCTAGGGCTGATGCTAACTCTAACCCTAACCCTAACAGTATCCTAGGGCGGATGCTAACCCTAACCCTAACCCTAACACTATCCTAGGGCTGATGCTAACCCTAACACTAACACTATCCTAGGGCTGATGCTAACCCTAACCCTAACCCTAACATTATCCTAAGGCTGATGCTAACCCTAACCCTAACTCTAACACTATCTTAGGGCTTAGGCTAACCCTAACCCTAACACTATCCTAGGGCTGATGCTAACCCTAACCCTAACCCTAACACTATCCTAGGGCTGATGCTAACCCCAACCCTAACACTATCCTAGGGCTGATGCTAACCCTAACCCTAACCCTAACACTCTCCAAGGGCTGATGCTAACCCTAACCCTAACCCTAACACTATCCTAGGGTTGATGCTAACCCTAACCCTAACTCTAACACTATCTTAGGGCTGAGGCTAACCCTAACCCTAACACTATCCTACGGCTGATGATAACCCTAACCCTAACCGTAACACTATCCTAGGGCTGATGCTAACCCTAACACTAACAGTATCCTAGGGCTGATGCTAACCCTAAGCCTAACCCTAACATTATCCTAGGGCTGATGCTAACCCTAACCCTAACTCTAACACTATCTTAGGGCTTAGGCTAACCCTAACCCTAACACTATCCTAGGGCTGATGCTAACCCTAACCCTAACCCTAACACTATCCTAGGGCTGATGCTAACCCTAACCCTAACACTATCCTAGGGCTGATGCTAACCCTAACCCTAACCCTAACACTATCCTAGGGCTGATGCTAACCCTAACCCTAACACTATCCTAGGGCTGATGCTAACCCTAACCCTAACCCTAACACTAACCTAGGGCTGATGCTAACCCTAACGCTAACACTATCCTAGGCCTGATGCTAACCCTAACCCTAACCCTAACACTATCCTAGGGCTAATGCTAACCCTAACGCTAACCCTAACATTATCCCAGGGCTGATGCTAGCCCTAACCCTAACACTATCCTAGGGCTGATGCTAACCCTAACCGTAACCCTAACACTATCCTAGGGCGGTTGCTAACCCAACACTAACCCTAACCCTCACAGTATCCTAGAGCTGATGCTAACCCTAAACCTAACCGTGACGCTAACCCTAATATTATCCTAGGGCTGATGCTAACCCTAACCCTAACCCTAACACTATCCTAGGGCTGATGCTAACCCTAACACTAACACTATCCTAGGGCTGATGCTAACCCTAACCCTACCCCTAACACTATCCTAGTGCTGATGCTAACCCTAACCCTAACGCTAACACTATCCTAGGGCTGAGGCTAACCCTAACCCTATCACTATCCTACGGCTGATGCTAACCCTAACCCTAACCCTAACACTATCCTAAGGCTGATGGTAACCCTAACACTAACACTATCCTAAGCCTGGTGCTAACCCTAACTCTAACCCTAACACTATCCTAGGGATGATGCTAACCCTAACCCTAATAATATCCTAGGGCTGATGCTAACCCTAACCCTAACACTATCCTAGGGCTGATGCTAACCCTAACCATAACACTATCCTGGGCCTGATGCTAACCCTAACCCTGACCCTAACACTATCCTAGGGCTGATGCTAACCCTAACCCTAACACTAACCTTGGGCTGATGCTAACCCTAACCCTAACCCTAACAATATCCTAGGGCAGATGCTAACCCTAACGCTAACCCTAACACTATCCTTGAACTGATGCTAACCCTAACCCTAACCCTAACACTATCCTAGGCCTGATGATAACCCTAACCCTAACCCTAACACTATCCTAGACCTGATGATAACCCTAACCCTAACCCTGACACTATCCTAGGGCTGATGCTAACCCTAACCCTAACACTATCCTAGGGCTGATGCTAACCCTAACCCTAACCCTAACACTATCCTAGGACTGATGCTAACCCGATCCCTAACCCTAACACTCTACTAGGGCTGAGGCTAACCCTAACCCTAACACTATCCTAGGGCTGATGCTAACCCTAACCCTAACCCAAACACTATCCTAGGGTTGATGCTAACCCTAACCCTAACACTATCCTAGGGCTGATGCTAACCCTAACCCTAACCCTAACACTATCCTTGGGCTGATGCTAACCCTAACCCTAACACTATCCTGGGCCTGATGTTAACCCTAACCCTGACCCTAACACTATCCTAGGGCTGATGCTAACCCTAACCCTAACACTAACCTTGGGCTGATGCTAACCCTAACCCTAACCCTAACAATATCCTAGGGCAGATGCTAACCCTAACGCTAACCCTAACAGTATCCTTGAACTGATGCTAACCCTAACCCTAACCCTAACACTATCCTAGCCCTGATGATAACCCTAACCCTAACCCTAACACTATCCTAGGCCTGATGATAACCCTAAACCTAACCCTGACACTATCCTAGGGCTGATGCTAACCCTAACCCTAACACTATCCTAGGGCTGATGCTAACCCTAACCCTAACCCTAACACTATCCTAGGCCTGATGCTAACCCGATCCCTAACCCTAACACTCTCCTAGGGCTGAGGCTAACCCTAACCCTAACACTATCCTAGGGCTGATGCTAACCCTAACCCTAACCCAAACACTATCCTAGGGTTGATGCTAACCCTAACCCTAACACTATCCTAGGGCTGATGCTAACCCTAACCCTAACCCTAACACTATCCTTGGGCTGATGCTAACCCTAACCCTAACACTATCCTGGGCCTGATGTTAACCCTAACCCTGACCCTAACACTATCCTAGGGCTGATGCTAACCCTAACCCTACCACTATCCTGGGCCTGATGCTAACCCTAACCCTAACACTAACACTGTCCTAGGGCTGATGCTAACCCTAACCCTAACACTATCCTAGGGCTGATGCTAACCCTAACCCTAACCCTAACACTATCCTAGGGCTGATGATAACCCTAACCCTAACACTATCCTAGGGCTGATGCTAACCCTAACCCTAACCCTGACACTATCCTAGGGCTGATGCTAACCCTAACCCTAACACTATCCTAGGGCTGATGCTAACCCTAACACTAACACTATCCTAGGGCTGATACTAACCCTAACCCTAACCCTAACACTCTCCAAGGGCTGATGCTAACCCTAACCCTAACCCTAACACTATCCTACGGCTGATGATAACCCTAACCCTAACCCTAACGCTATCCTAGGGCGGATGCTAACCCTAACCCTAACACTATCCTAGGCCTGATGCTAACCCTAACCCTAACCCTAACACTATCCTAGGGCTGATGCTAACCCTAACCCTAACACTATCCTAGGGCTGATGCTAACCCTAAACTGAACCCTAACACTATCCTTGGGCTGATGCTAACCCTAACCCTAACACTATCCTTGGCCTGATGCTAACCCTAACCCTAACCCTAACACTATCCTAGGGCTGATGCTAACCCTAACCCTAACACTATCCTTGGGCTGATGCTAACCCTAACCCTAACCCTAACAATATCCTAGGGCAGATGCTAACCCTAACGCTAACCCTAACACTATCCTTGAACTGATGCTAACCCTAACCCTAACCCTAACACTATCCTAGGACTGATGATAACCCTAAATCTAACCCTAACACTATCCTAGCCCTGATGATAACCCTAACCCTAACCCTAACACTATCCTAGGGTTTATGTTAACCCTAACCATAACACTATCCTAGGGCTGATGCTAACTCTAACCCTAACCCTAACAGTATCCTAGGGCGGATGCTAACCCTAACCCTAACCCTAACACTATCCTAGGGCTGATGCTAACCCTAACACTAACACTATCCTAGGGCTGATGTTAACCCTAACCCTAACCCTAACATTATCCTAAGGCTGATGCTAACCCTAACCCTAACTCTAACACTATCTTAGGGCTTAGGCTAACCCTAACCCTAACACTATCCTAGGGCTGATGCTAACCCTAACCCTAACCCTAACACTATCCTAGGGCTGATGCTAACCCCAACCCTAACACTATCCTAGGGCTGATGCTAACCCTAACCCTAACCCTAACACTCTCCAAGGGCTGATGCTAACCCTAACCCTAACCCTAACACTATCCTAGGGTTGATGCTAACCCTAACCCTAACTCTAACACTATCTTAGGGCTGAGGCTAACCCTAACCCTAACACTATCCTACGGCTGATGATAACCCTAACCCTAACCGTAACACTATCCTAGGGCTGATGCTAATCCTAACCCTAACACTATCCTAGGCCTGATGCTAACCCTAACCCTAATCCTAACACTATCCTAGGGCTGATGCTAACCCTAACCCTAACACTATCCTAGGGCTGATGCTAACCCTAAACCTAACCTAACACTATCCTAGGGCTGATGCTAACCCTAACCCTAACACTATCCTAGGCCTGATGATAACCCTAACCCTAACCCTAACACTATCCTAGGGCTGATGCTAACCCTAACCCTAACACTAACCTAGGGCTGATGCTAACCCTAACCCTAACCCTAACACTATCCTAAGTCTGATGCTAACCCTAGACCTCACACTATACTAGGCCTGATGATAACCATAACCCTAACCTTAACACTATCCTAGGGCTGATGCTAACCCTAACCCTAACCCTAACACTATCCTAGAGCTGATGCTAACCCTAACCCTAACACTATCCTAGGCCTGATGATAACCCTAACCCTAACCCTGACACTATCCTAGGGTTGATGCTAACCCTAACCCTAACACTATCCTAGGGCTGATGCTAACCTTAACCCTAACCCTAACACTATCCTAGGACTGATGCTAACCCTATCCCTAACCCTAACACTCTCCTAGGGCTGAGGCTAACCCTAACCCTAACACTATCCTAGGGCTGATGCTAACCCTAACCCTAACCCAAACACTATCCTAGGGTTGATGCTAACCCTAACCCTAACACTATCTTAGGGCTGATGCTAACCCTAACCCTAACCCTAACACTATCCTTGGGCTGATGCTAACCCTAACCCTAACACTATCCTGGGCCTGATGTTAACCCTAACCCTGACCCTAACACTATCCTAGGGCTGATGCTAACCCTAACCCTACCACTATCCTGGGCCTGATGCTAACCCTAACCCTAACCCTAACACTGTCCTAGGGCAGATGCTAACCCTAACGCTAACCCTAACAGTATCCTTGAACTGATGCTAACCCTAACCCTAACCCTAACACTATCCTAGCCCTGATGATAACCCTAACCCTAACCCTAACACTATCCTAGGCCTGATGATAACCCTAAACCTAACCCTGACACTATCCTAGGGCTGATGCTAACCCTAACCCTAACACTATCCTAGGGCTGATGCTAACCCTAACCCTAACCCTAACACTATCCTAGGCCTGATGCTAACCCGATCCCTAACCCTAACACTCTCCTAGGGCTGAGGCTAACCCTAACCCTAACACTATCCTAGGGCTGATGCTAACCCTAACCCTAACCCAAACACTATCCTAGGGTTGATGCTAACCCTAACCCTAACACTATCCTAGGGCTGATGCTAACCCTAACCCTAACCCTAACACTATCCTTGGGCTGATGCTAACCCTAACCCTAACACTATCCTGGGCCTGATGTTAACCCTAACCCTGACCCTAACACTATCCTAGGGCTGATGCTAACTCTAACCCTACCACTATCCTGGGCCTGATGCTAACCCTAACCCTAACACTAACACTGTCCTAGGGCTGATGCTAACCCTAACCCTAACACTATCCTAGGGCTGATGCTAACCCTAACCCTAACCCTAACACTATCCTAGGGCTGATGATAACCCTAACCCTAACACTATCCTAGGGCTGATGCTAACCCTAACCCTAACCCTGACACTATCCTAGGGCTGATGCTAACCCTAACCCTAACACTATCCTAGGGCTGATGCTAACCCTAACACTAACACTATCCTAGGGCTGATACTAACCCTAACCCTAACCCTAACACTCACCAAGGGCTGATGCTAACCCTAACCCTAACCCTAACACTATCCTACGGCTGATGATAACCCTAACCCTAACCCTAACGCTATCCTAGGGCGGATGCTAACCCTAACCCTAACACTATCCTAGGCCTGATGCTAACCCTAACCCTAACCCTAACACTATCCTAGGGCTGATGCTAACCCTAACCCTAACACTATCCTAGGGCTGATGCTAACCCTAAACTGAACCCTAACACTATCCTTGGGCTGATGCTAACCCTAACCCTAACACTATCCTTGGCCTGATGCTAACCCTAACCCTAACACTATCCTAGGGCTGATGCTAACCCTAACCCTAACACTATCCTTGGGCTGATGCTAACCCTAACCCTAACCCTAACAATATCCTAGGGCAGATGCTAACCCTAACGCTAACCCTAACACTATCCTTGAACTGATGCTAACCCTAACCCTAACCCTAACACTATCCTAGGACTGATGATAACCCTAACCCTAACCCTAACACTATCCTAGGCCTGATGATAACCCTAACCCTAACCCTGACACTATCCTAGAGCTGATGCTAACCCTAACCCTAACACTATCCTAGGGCTGATGCTAACCCTAACCGTAACCCTAACACTATCCTAGGCCTGATGCTAACCCTATCCCTAACCCTAACACTCTCCTAGGGCTGAGGCTAACCCTAACCCTAACACTATCCTAGGGCTGATGCTAACCCTAACCCTAACCCAAACACTATCCTACGGTTGATGCTAACCCTAACCCTAACACTATCCTAGGGCTGATGCTAACCCTAACCCTAACCCTAACACTATCCTAGGGCTGATGCTAACCCTAACCCTAACACTATCCTTGGGCTGATGCTAACCCTAACCCTAAGCCTAACATTATCCAAGGGCAGATGCTAACCCTAACGCTAACCCTAACACTATCCTTGAACTGATTCTAACCCTAACCCTAACCCTAACACTATCCTAGCCCTGATGATAACCCTAACCCTAACCCTAACACTATCCTAGGGTTTATGTTAACCCTAACCATAACACTATCCTAGGGCTGATGCTAACTCTAACCCTAACCCTAACACTATCCTAGGGCGGATGCTAACCCTAACCCTAACCCTAACACTATCCTAGGGCTGATGCTAACCCTAACACTAACACTATCCTAGGGCTGATGCTAACCCTAACCCTAACCCTAACATTATCCTAAGGCTGATGCTAACCCTAACCCTAACTCTAACACTATCTTAGGGCTTAGGCTAACCCTAACCCTAACACTATCCTAGGGCTGATGCTAACCCTAACCCTAACCCTAACACTATCCTAGGGCTGATGCTAACCCCAACCCTAACACTATCCTAGGGCTGATGCTAACCCTAACCCTAACCCTAACACTCTCCAAGGGCTGATGATAACCCTAACCCTAACCCTAACACTATCCTAGGGCTGATGCTAACCCTAACCCTAACTCTAACACTATCTTAGGGCTGAGGCTAACCCTAACCCTAACACTATCCTACGGCTGATGATAACCCTAACCCTAACCGTAACACTATCCTAGGGCTGATGCTTATCCTAACCCTAACACTATCCTAGGCCTGATGCTAACCCTAACCCTAATCCTAACACTATCCTAGGGCTGATGCTAACCCTAACCCTAACACTATCCTAGGGCTGATGCTAACCCTAAACCTAACCTAACACTATCCTAGGGCTGATGCTAACCCTAACCCTAACACTATCCTAGGCCTGATGATAACCCTAACCCTAACCCTAACACTATCCTAGGGCTGATGCTAACCCTAACCCTAACACTAACCTAGGGCTGATGCTAACCCTAACCCTAACCCTAACACTATCCTAAGTCTGATGCTAACCCTAGACCTCACACTATACTAGGCCTGATGATAACCAGAACCCTAACCTTAACACTATCCTAGGGCTGATGCTAACCCTAACCCTAACCCTAACACTATCCTAGAGCTGATGCTAACCCTAACCCTAACACTATCCTAGGCCTGATGATAACCCTAACCCTAACCCTGACACTATCCTAGGGCTGATGCTAACCCTAACCCTAACACTATCCTAGGGCTGATGCTAACCTTAACTCTAACCCTAACACTATCCTAGGACTGATGCTAACCCTATCCCTAACCCTAACACTCTCCTAGGGCTGAGGCTAACCCTAACCCTAACACTATCCTAGGGCTGATGCTAACCCTAACCCTAACCCAAACACTATCCTAGGGTTGATGCTAACCCTAACCCTAACACTATCCTAGGGCTGATGCTAACCCTAACCCTAACCCTAACACTATCCTTGGGCTGATGCTAACCCTAACCCTAACACTATCCTGGGCCTGATGTTAACCCTAACCCTGACCCTAACACTATCCTAGGGCTGATGCTAACCCTAACCCTACCACTATCCTGGGCCTGATGCTAACCCTAACCCTAACACTAACACTGTCCTAGGGCTGATGCTAACCCTAACCCTAACACTATCCTAGGGCTGATGCTAACCCTAACCCTAACCCTAACACTATCCTAGGGCTGATGATAACCCTAACCCTAACACTATCCTAGGGCTGATGCTAACCCTAACCCTAACCCTGACACTATCCTAGGGCTGATGCTAACCCTAACCCTAACACTATCCTAGGGCTGATGCTAACCCTAACACTAACACTATCCTAGGGCTGATACTAACCCTAACCCTAACCCTAACACTCTCCAAGGGCTGATGCTAACCCTAACCCTAACCCTAACACTATCCTACGGCTGATGATAACCCTAACCCTAACCCTAACGCTATCCTAGGGCGGATGCTAACCCTAACCCTAACACTATCCTAGGCCTGATGCTAACCCTAACCCTAACCCTAACACTATCCTAGGGCTGATGCTAACCCTAACCCTAACACTATCCTAGGGCTGATGCTAACCCTAAACTGAACCCTAACACTATCCTTGGGCTGATGCTAACCCTAACCCTAACACTATCCTTGGCCTGATGCTAACCCTAACCCTAACCCTAACACTATCCTAGGGCTGATGCTAACCCTAACCCTAACACTATCCTTGGGCTGATGCTAACCCTAACCCTAACCCTAACAATATCCTAGGGCAGATGCTAACCCTAACGCTAACCCTAACACTATC
The DNA here is from genome assembly GCF_020740605.2 of Lemur catta. Classification (NCBI taxonomy): domain Eukaryota; kingdom Metazoa; phylum Chordata; class Mammalia; order Primates; family Lemuridae; genus Lemur; species Lemur catta. Next base: position 155,033 of record NW_025423856.1, on the reverse strand, counting down.
CTTGAACTGATGCTAACCCTAACCCTAACCCTAACACTATCCTAGGACTGATGATAACCCTAACCCTAACCCTAACACTATCCTAGCCCTGATGATAACCCTAACCCTAACCCTAACACTATCCTAGGGTTTATGTTAACCCTAACCATAACACTATCCTAGGGCTGATGCTAACTCTAACCCTAACCCTAACAGTATCCTAGGGCGGATGCTAACCCTAACCCTAACCCTAACACTATCCTAGGGCTGATGCTAACCCTAACACTAACACTATCCTAGGGCTGATGCTAACCCTAACCCTAACCCTAACATTATCCTAAGGCTGATGCTAACCCTAACCCTAACTCTAACACTATCTTAGGGCTTAGGCTAACCCTAACCCTAACACTATCCTAGGGCTGATGCTAACCCTAACCCTAACCCTAACACTATCCTAGGGCTGATGCTAACCCCAACCCTAACACTATCCTAGGGCTGATGCTAACCCTAACCCTAACCCTAACACTCTCCAAGGGCTGATGCTAACCCTAACCCTAACCCTAACACTATCCTAGGGTTGATGCTAACCCTAACCCTAACTCTAACACTATCTTAGGGCTGAGGCTAACCCTAACCCTAACACTATCCTACGGCTGATGATAACCCTAACCCTAACCGTAACACTATCCTAGGGCTGATGCTAACCCTAACACTAACAGTATCCTAGGGCTGATGCTAACCCTAAGCCTAACCCTAACATTATCCTAGGGCTGATGCTAACCCTAACCCTAACTCTAACACTATCTTAGGGCTTAGGCTAACCCTAACCCTAACACTATCCTAGGGCTGATGCTAACCCTAACCCTAACCCTAACACTATCCTAGGGCTGATGCTAACCCTAACCCTAACACTATCCTAGGGCTGATGCTAACCCTAACCCTAACCCTAACACTATCCTAGGGCTGATGCTAACCCTAACCCTAACACTATCCTAGGGCTGATGCTAACCCTAACCCTAACCCTAACACTAACCTAGGGCTGATGCTAACCCTAACGCTAACACTATCCTAGGCCTGATGATAACCCTAACCCTAACCCTAACACTATCCTAGGGCTAATGCTAACCCTAACGCTAACCCTAACATTATCCCAGGGCTGATGCTAGCCCTAACCCTAACACTATCCTAGGGCTGATGCTAACCCTAACCGTAACCCTAACACTATCCTAGGGCGGTTGCTAACCCAACACTAACCCTAACCCTCACAGTATCCTAGAGCTGATGCTAACCCTAAACCTAACCGTGACGCTAACCCTAATATTATCCTAGGGCTGATGCTAACCCTAACCCTAACCCTAACACTATCCTAGGGCTGATGCTAACCCTAACACTAACACTATCCTAGGGCTGATGCTAACCCTAACCCTACCCCTAACACTATCCTAGTGCTGATGCTAACCCTAACCCTAACGCTAACACTATCCTAGGGCTGAGGCTAACCCTAACCCTATCACTATCCTACGGCTGATGCTAACCCTAACCCTAACCCTAACACTATCCTAAGGCTGATGGTAACCCTAACACTAACACTATCCTAAGCCTGGTGCTAACCCTAACTCTAACCCTAACACTATCCTAGGGATGATGCTAACCCTAACCCTAATAATATCCTAGGGCTGATGCTAACCCTAACCCTAACACTATCCTAGGGCTGATGCTAACCCTAACCATAACACTATCCTGGGCCTGATGCTAACCCTAACCCTGACCCTAACACTATCCTAGGGCTGATGCTAACCCTAACCCTAACACTAACCTTGGGCTGATGCTAACCCTAACCCTAACCCTAACAATATCCTAGGGCAGATGCTAACCCTAACGCTAACCCTAACACTATCCTTGAACTGATGCTAACCCTAACCCTAACCCTAACACTATCCTAGGCCTGATGATAACCCTAACCCTAACCCTAACACTATCCTAGACCTGATGATAACCCTAACCCTAACCCTGACACTATCCTAGGGCTGATGCTAACCCTAACCCTAACACTATCCTAGGGCTGATGCTAACCCTAACCCTAACCCTAACACTATCCTAGGACTGATGCTAACCCGATCCCTAACCCTAACACTCTACTAGGGCTGAGGCTAACCCTAACCCTAACACTATCCTAGGGCTGATGCTAACCCTAACCCTAACCCAAACACTATCCTAGGGTTGATGCTAACCCTAACCCTAACACTATCCTAGGGCTGATGCTAACCCTAACCCTAACCCTAACACTATCCTTGGGCTGATGCTAACCCTAACCCTAACACTATCCTGGGCCTGATGTTAACCCTAACCCTGACCCTAACACTATCCTAGGGCTGATGCTAACCCTAACCCTAACACTAACCTTGGGCTGATGCTAACCCTAACCCTAACCCTAACAATATCCTAGGGCAGATGCTAACCCTAACGCTAACCCTAACAGTATCCTTGAACTGATGCTAACCCTAACCCTAACCCTAACACTATCCTAGCCCTGATGATAACCCTAACCCTAACCCTAACACTATCCTAGGCCTGATGATAACCCTAAACCTAACCCTGACACTATCCTAGGGCTGATGCTAACCCTAACCCTAACACTATCCTAGGGCTGATGCTAACCCTAACCCTAACCCTAACACTATCCTAGGCCTGATGCTAACCCGATCCCTAACCCTAACACTCTCCTAGGGCTGAGGCTAACCCTAACCCTAACACTATCCTAGGGCTGATGCTAACCCTAACCCTAACCCAAACACTATCCTAGGGTTGATGCTAACCCTAACCCTAACACTATCCTAGGGCTGATGCTAACCCTAACCCTAACCCTAACACTATCCTTGGGCTGATGCTAACCCTAACCCTAACACTATCCTGGGCCTGATGTTAACCCTAACCCTGACCCTAACACTATCCTAGGGCTGATGCTAACCCTAACCCTACCACTATCCTGGGCCTGATGCTAACCCTAACCCTAACACTAACACTGTCCTAGGGCTGATGCTAACCCTAACCCTAACACTATCCTAGGGCTGATGCTAACCCTAACCCTAACCCTAACACTATCCTAGGGCTGATGATAACCCTAACCCTAACACTATCCTAGGGCTGATGCTAACCCTAACCCTAACCCTGACACTATCCTAGGGCTGATGCTAACCCTAACCCTAACACTATCCTAGGGCTGATGCTAACCCTAACACTAACACTATCCTAGGGCTGATACTAACCCTAACCCTAACCCTAACACTCTCCAAGGGCTGATGCTAACCCTAACCCTAACCCTAACACTATCCTACGGCTGATGATAACCCTAACCCTAACCCTAACGCTATCCTAGGGCGGATGCTAACCCTAACCCTAACACTATCCTAGGCCTGATGCTAACCCTAACCCTAACCCTAACACTATCCTAGGGCTGATGCTAACCCTAACCCTAACACTATCCTAGGGCTGATGCTAACCCTAAACTGAACCCTAACACTATCCTTGGGCTGATGCTAACCCTAACCCTAACACTATCCTTGGCCTGATGCTAACCCTAACCCTAACCCTAACACTATCCTAGGGCTGATGCTAACCCTAACCCTAACACTATCCTTGGGCTGATGCTAACCCTAACCCTAACCCTAACAATATCCTAGGGCAGATGCTAACCCTAACGCTAACCCTAACACTATCCTTGAACTGATGCTAACCCTAACCCTAACCCTAACACTATCCTAGGACTGATGATAACCCTAACCCTAACCCTAACACTATCCTAGCCCTGATGATAACCCTAACCCTAACCCTAACACTATCCTAGGGTTTATGTTAACCCTAACCATAACACTATCCTAGGGCTGATGCTAACTCTAACCCTAACCCTAACAGTATCCTAGGGCGGATGCTAACCCTAACCCTAACCCTAACACTATCCTAGGGCTGATGCTAACCCTAACACTAACACTATCCTAGGGCTGATGTTAACCCTAACCCTAACCCTAACATTATCCTAAGGCTGATGCTAACCCTAACCCTAACTCTAACACTATCTTAGGGCTTAGGCTAACCCTAACCCTAACACTATCCTAGGGCTGATGCTAACCCTAACCCTAACCCTAACACTATCCTAGGGCTGATGCTAACCCCAACCCTAACACTATCCTAGGGCTGATGCTAACCCTAACCCTAACCCTAACACTCTCCAAGGGCTGATGCTAACCCTAACCCTAACCCTAACACTATCCTAGGGTTGATGCTAACCCTAACCCTAACTCTAACACTATCTTAGGGCTGAGGCTAACCCTAACCCTAACACTATCCTACGGCTGATGATAACCCTAACCCTAACCGTAACACTATCCTAGGGCTGATGCTAATCCTAACCCTAACACTATCCTAGGCCTGATGCTAACCCTAACCCTAATCCTAACACTATCCTAGGGCTGATGCTAACCCTAACCCTAACACTATCCTAGGGCTGATGCTAACCCTAAACCTAACCTAACACTATCCTAGGGCTGATGCTAACCCTAACCCTAACACTATCCTAGGCCTGATGATAACCCTAACCCTAACCCTAACACTATCCTAGGGCTGATGCTAACCCTAACCCTAACACTAACCTAGGGCTGATGCTAACCCTAACCCTAACCCTAACACTATCCTAAGTCTGATGCTAACCCTAGACCTCACACTATACTAGGCCTGATGATAACCATAACCCTAACCTTAACACTATCCTAGGGCTGATGCTAACCCTAACCCTAACCCTAACACTATCCTAGAGCTGATGCTAACCCTAACCCTAACACTATCCTAGGCCTGATGATAACCCTAACCCTAACCCTGACACTATCCTAGGGTTGATGCTAACCCTAACCCTAACACTATCCTAGGGCTGATGCTAACCTTAACCCTAACCCTAACACTATCCTAGGACTGATGCTAACCCTATCCCTAACCCTAACACTCTCCTAGGGCTGAGGCTAACCCTAACCCTAACACTATCCTAGGGCTGATGCTAACCCTAACCCTAACCCAAACACTATCCTAGGGTTGATGCTAACCCTAACCCTAACACTATCTTAGGGCTGATGCTAACCCTAACCCTAACCCTAACACTATCCTTGGGCTGATGCTAACCCTAACCCTAACACTATCCTGGGCCTGATGCTAACCTAACCCTGACCCTAACACTATCCTAGGGCTGATGCTAACCCTAACCCTAACACTAACCTTGGGCTGATGCTAACCCTAACCCTAACCCTAACAATATCCTAGGGCAGATGCTAACCCTAACGCTAACCCTAACACTATCCTTGAAATGATGCTAACCCTAACCCTAACCCTAAAACTATCCTAGGCCTGATGATAACCCTAACCCTAACCCTAACACTATCCTAGGCCTGATGATAACCCTAACCCTAACCCTGACACTATCCTAGGGCTGATGCTAACCCTAACCCTAACACTATCCTAGGGCTGATGCTAACCCTAACCCTAACCCTAACACTATCCTAGGCCTGATGCTAACCCTATCCCTAACCCTAACACTCTCCTAGGGCTGAGGCTAACCCTAACCCTAACACGATCCTAGGGCTGATGCTAACCCTAACCCTAACCCAAACACTATCCTAGGGTTGATGCTAACCCTAACCCTAACACTATCCTAGGGCTGATGCTAACCCTAACCCTAAACCTAACACTATCCTTGGGCTGATGCTAACCCTAACCCTAACACTATCCTGGGCCTGATGCTAACCCTAACCCTAAACCTAACACTATCCTAGGGCTGATGCTAACCCTAACCCTAACACTATCCTTGGGCTGATGCTAACGCTAACCCTAACCCTAACAATATCCTAGGGCAGATGCTAACCATAACCCTAACCCTAACACTATCCTTGGGCTGATGCTAACCCTAACCCTAACACTATCCTGGGCCTGATGCTAACCCTAACCCTAACCCTAACACTATCCTAGGGCTGATGCTAACCCTAACCCTAACACTATCCTTGGGCTGATGCTAACCCTAACCCTAAGCCTAACATTATCCTAGGGCAGATGCTAACCCTAACGCTAACCCTAACACTATCCTTGAACTGATGCTAACCCTAACCCTAACCCTAACACTATCCTAGCCCTGATGATAACCCTAACCCTAACCCTAACACTATCCAAGGGTTTATGTTAACCCTAACCCTAACACTATCCTAGGGCTGATGCTAACCCTAACCCTAACCCTAACACTATCCTAGGGCGGATGCTAACCCTAACCCTAACCCTAACACTATCCTAGGGCTGATGCTAACCCTAACACTAACAGTATCCTAGGGCTGATGCTAACCCTAAGCCTAACCCTAACATTATCCTAGGGCTGATGCTAACCCTAACCCTAACTCTAACACTATCTTAGGGCTTAGGCTAACCCTAACCCTAACACTATCCTAGGGCTGATGCTAACCCTAAACCTAACCCTAACACTATCCTAGGGCTGATGCTAACCCTAACCCTAACACTATCCTAGGGCTGATGCTAACCCTAACCCTAACCCTAACACTATCCTAGGGCTGATGCTAACCCTAACCCTAACACTATCCTAGGGCTGATGCTAACCCTAACCCTAACCCTAACACTAACCTAGGGCTGATGCTAACCCTAACGCTAACACTATCCTAGGCCTGATGATAACCCTAACCCTAACCCTAACACTATCCTAGGGCTGATGCTAACCCTAACGCTAACCCTAACATTATCCCAGGGCTGATGCTAGCCCTAACCCTAACACTATCCTAGGGCTGATGCTAACCCTAACCGTAACCCTAACACTATCCTAGGGCGGTTGCTAACCCAACACTAACCCTAACCCTCACAGTATCCTAGAGCTGATGCTAACCCTAAACCTAACCGTGACGCTAACAATAATATTATCCTAGGGCTGATGCTAACCCTAACCCTAACCCTAACACTATCCTAGGGCTGATGCTAACCCTAACACTAACACTATCCTAGGGCTGATGCTAACCCTAACCCTACCCCTAACACTATCCTAGTGCTGATGCTAACCCTAACCCTAACGCTAACACTATCCTAGGGCTGAGGCTAACCCTAACCCTATCACTATCCTACGGCTGATGCTAACCCTAACCCTAACCCTAACACTATCCTAAGGCTGATGGTAACCCTAACACTAACACTATCCTAAGCCTGGTGCTAACCCTAACTCTAACCCTAACACTATCCTAGGGTTGATGCTAACCCTAACCCTAATAATATCCTAGGGCTGATGCTAACCCTAACCCTAACACTATCCTAGGGCTGATGCTAACCCTAACCATAACACTATCCTGGGCCTGATGCTAACCCTAACCCTGACCCTAACACTATCCTAGGGCTGATGCTAACCCTAACCCTAACACTAACCTTGGGCTGATGCTAACCCTAACCCTAACCCTAACAATATCCTAGGGCAGATGCTAACCCTAACGCTAACCCTAACACTATCCTTGAACTGATGCTAACCCTAACCCTAACCCTAACACTATCCTAGGCCTGATGATAACCCTAACCCTAACCCTAACACTATCCTAGACCTGATGATAACCCTAACCCTAACCCTGACACTATCCTAGGGCTGATGCTAACCCTAACCCTAACACTATCCTAGGGCTGATGCTAACCCTAACCCTAACCCTAACACTATCCTAGGACTGATGCTAACCCGATCCCTAACCCTAACACTCTCCTAGGGCTGAGGCTAACCCTAACCCTAACACTATCCTAGGGCTGATGCTAACCCTAACCCTAACCCAAACACTATCCTAGGGTTGATGCTAACCCTACCCCTAACACTATCCTAGGGCTGATGCTAACCCTAACCCTAACCCTAACACTATCCTTGGGCTGATGCTAACCCTAACCCTAATACTATCCTGGGCCTGATGTTAACCCTAACCCTGACCCTAACACTATCCTAGGGCTGATGCTAACCCTAACCCTAACACTAACCTTGGGCTGATGCTAACCCTAACCCTAACCCTAACAATATCCTAGGGCAGATGCTAACCCTAACGCTAACCCTAACAGTATCCTTGAACTGATGCTAACCCTAACCCTAACCCTAACACTATCCTAGCCCTGATGATAACCCTAACCCTAACCCTAACACTATCCTAGGCCTGATGATAACCCTAAACCTAACCCTGACACTATCCTAGGGCTGATGCTAACCCTAACCCTAACACTATCCTAGGGTTGATGCTAACCCTAACCCTAACCCTAACACTATCCTAGGCCTGATGCTAACCCGATCCCTAACCCTAACACTCTCCTAGGGCTGAGGCTAACCCTAACCCTAACACTATCCTAGGGCTGATGCTAACCCTAACCCTAACCCAAACACTATCCTAGGGTTGATGCTAACCCTAACCCTAACACTATCCTAGGGCTGATGCTAACCCTAACCCTAACCCTAACACTATCCTTGGGCTGATGCTAACCCTAACCCTAACACTATCCTGGGCCTGATGTTAACCCTAACCCTGACCCTAACACTATCCTAGGGCTGATGCTAACTCTAACCCTACCACTATCCTGGGCCTGATGCTAACCCTAACCCTAACACTAACACTGTCCTAGGGCTGATGCTAACCCTAACCCTAACACTATCCTAGGGCTGATGCTAACCCTAACCCTAACCCTAACACTATCCTAGGGCTGATGATAACCCTAACCCTAACACTATCCCAGGGCTGATGCTAACCCTAACCCTAACCCTGACACTATCCTAGGGCTGATGCTAACCCTAACCCTAACACTATCCTAGGGCTGATGCTAACCCTAACACTAACACTATCCTAGGGCTGATACTAACCCTAACCCTAACCCTAACACTCACCAAGGGCTGATGCTAACCCTAACCCTAACCCTAACACTATCCTACGGCTGATGATAACCCTAACCCTAACCCTAACGCTATCCTAGGGCGGATGCTAACCCTAACCCTAACACTATCCTAGGCCTGATGCTAACCCTAACCCTAACCCTAACACTATCCTAGGGCTGATGCTAACCCTAACCCTAACACTATCCTAGGGCTGATGCTAACCCTAAACTGAACCCTAACACTATCCTTGGGCTGATGCTAACCCTAACCCTAACACTATCCTTGGCCTGATGCTAACCCTAACCCTAACACTATCCTAGGGCTGATGCTAACCCTAACCCTAACACTATCCTTGGGCTGATGCTAACCCTAACCCTAACCCTAACAATATCCTAGGGCAGATGCTAACCCTAACGCTAACCCTAACACTATCCTTGAACTGATGCTAACCCTAACCCTAACCCTAACACTATCCTAGGACTGATGATAACCCTAACCCTAACCCTAACACTATCCTAGGCCTGATGATAACCCTAACCCTAACCCTGACACTATCCTAGAGCTGATGCTAACCCTAACCCTAACACTATCCTAGGGCTGATGCTAACCCTAACCGTAACCCTAACACTATCCTAGGCCTGATGCTAACCCTATCCCTAACCCTAACACTCTCCTAGGGCTGAGGCTAACCCTAACCCTAACACTATCCTAGGGCTGATGCTAACCCTAACCCTAACCCAAACACTATCCTACGGTTGATGCTAACCCTAACCCTAACACTATCCTAGGGCTGATGCTAACCCTAACCCTAACCCTAACACTATCCTAGGGCTGATGCTAACCCTAACCCTAACACTATCCTTGGGCTGATGCTAACCCTAACCCTAAGCCTAACATTATCCAAGGGCAGATGCTAACCCTAACGCTAACCCTAACACTATCCTTGAACTGATTCTAACCCTAACCCTAACCCTAACACTATCCTAGCCCTGATGATAACCCTAACCCTAACCCTAACACTATCCTAGGGTTTATGTTAACCCTAACCATAACACTATCCTAGGGCTGATGCTAACTCTAACCCTAACCCTAACACTATCCTAGGGCGGATGCTAACCCTAACCCTAACCCTAACACTATCCTAGGGCTGATGCTAACCCTAACACTAACACTATCCTAGGGCTGATGCTAACCCTAACCCTAACCCTAACATTATCCTAAGGCTGATGCTAACCCTAACCCTAACTCTAACACTATCTTAGGGCTTAGGCTAACCCTAACCCTAACACTATCCTAGGGCTGATGCTAACCCTAACCCTAACCCTAACACTATCCTAGGGCTGATGCTAACCCCAACCCTAACACTATCCTAGTGCTGATGCTAACCCTAACCCTAACCCTAACACTCTCCAAGAGCTGATGATAACCCTAACCCTAACCCTAACACTATCCTAGGGCTGATGCTAACCCTAACCCTAACTCTAACACTATCTTAGGGCTGAGGCTAACCCTAACCCTAACACTATCCTACGGCTGATGATAACCCTAACCCTAACCGTAACACTATCCTAGGGCTGATGCTTATCCTAACCCTAACACTCTCCTAGGCCTGATGCTAACCCTAACCCTAATCCTAACACTATCCTAGGGCTGATGCTAACCCTAACCCTAACACTATCCTAGGGCTGATGCTAACCCTAAACCTAACCTAACACTATCCTAGGGCTGATGCTAACCCTAACCCTAACACTATCCTAGGCCTGATGATAACCCTAACCCTAACCCTAACACTATCCTAGGGCTGATGCTAACCCTAACCCTAACACTAACCTAGGGCTGATGCTAACCCTAACCCTAACCCTAACACTATCCTAAGTCTGATGCTAACCCTAGACCTCACACTATACTAGGCCTGATGATAACCAGAACCCTAACCTTAACACTATCCTAGGGCTGATGCTAACCCTAACCCTAACCCTAACACTATCCTAGAGCTGATGCTAACCCTAACCCTAACACTATCCTAGGCCTGATGATAACCCTAACCCTAACCCTGACACTATCCTAGGGCTGATGCTAACCTTAACCCTAACCCTAACACTATCCTAGGACTGATGCTAACCCTATCCCTAACCCTAACACTCTCCTAGGGCTGAGGCTAACCCTAACCCTAACACTATCCTAGGGCTGATGCTAACCCTAACCCTAACCCAAACACTATCCTAGGGTTGATGATAACCCTAACCCTAACACTATCCTAGGGCTGATGCTAACCCTAACCCTAACCCTAACACTATCCTTGGGCTGATGCTAACCCTAACCCTAACACTATCCTGGGCCTGATGCTAACCTAACCCTGACCCTAACACTATCCTAGGGCTGATGCTAACCCTAACCCTAACACTAACCTTGGGCTGATGCTAACCCTAACCCTAACCCTAACAATATCCTAGGGCAGATGCTAACCCTAACGCTAACCCTAACACTATCCTTGAACTGATGCTAACCCTAACCCTAACCCTAACACTATCCTAGGCCTGATGATAACCCTAACCCTAACCCTAACACTATCCTAGGCCTGATGATAACCCTAACACTAACCCTGACACTATCCTAGGGCTGATGCTAACCCTAACCCTAACACTATCCTAGGGCTGATGCTAACCCTAACCCTAACCCTAACACTATCCTAGGCCTGATGCTAACCCTATCCCTAACCCTAACACTCTCCTAGGGCTGAGGCTAACCCTAACCCTAACACTATCCTAGGGCTGATGCTAACCCTAACCCTAACCAAAACACTATCCTAGGGTTGATGCTAACCCTAACCCTAACACTATCCTAGGGCTGATGCTAACCCTAACCCTAAACCTAACACTATCCTTGGGCTGATGCTAACCCTAACCCTAACACTATCCTGGGCCTGATGCTAACCCTAACCCTAACCCTAACACTATCCTAGGGCTGATGCTAACCCTAACCCTATCACTATCCTTGGGCTGAAGCTAACCCTAACCCTAACCCTAACAATATCCTAGGGCAGATGCTAACCCTAACGCTAACCCTAACAGTATCCTTGAACTGATGCTAACCCTAACCCTAACCCTAACACTATCCTAGGCCTGATGATAACCCTAACCCTAACCCTAACACTATCCTAGGCCTGATGATAACCCTAAACCTAACCCTGACACTATCCTAGGGCTGATGCTAACCCTAACCCTAACACTATCCTAGGGCTGATGCTAACCCTAACCCTAACCCTAACACTATCCTAGGCCTGATGCTAACCCTATCCCTAACCCTAACACTCTCCTAGGGCTGAGGCTAACCCTAACCCTAACACTATCCTAGGGCTGATGCTAACCCTAACCCTAACCCAAACACTATCCTAGGGTTGATGCTAACCCTAACCCTAACACTATCCTAGGGCTGATGCTAACCCTAACCCTAAACCTAACACTATCCTTGGGCTGATGCTAACCATAACCCTAACACTATCCTGGGCCTCATGCTAACCCTAACCCTAAACCTAACACTATCCTAGGGCTGATGCTAACCCTAACCCTAACACTATCCTTGGGCTGATGCTAACCCTAACCCTAACCCTAACAATATCCTAGGGCAGATGCAAACCATAACCCTAACCCTAACACTATACTTGGGCTGATGCTAACCCTAACCCTAACACTATCCTGGGCCTGATGCTAACCCTAACCCTAACGCTAACACTGTCCTAGGGCTGATGCTAACCCTAACCCTAACACTATCCTTGGGCTTATGCTAACCCTAACCCTAAGCCTAACATTATCCTAGGGCAGATGCTAACCCTAACGCTAACCCTAACACTATCCTTGAACTGATGCTAACCTTAACCCTAACCCTAACACTATCCTAGCCCTGATGATAACCGTAACCCTAACCCTAACACTATCCAAGGGTTTATGTTAACCCTAACCCTAACACTATCCTAGGGCTGATGCTAACCCTAACCCTAACGCTAACACTATCCTAGGGCTGAGGCTAACCCTAACCCTATCACTATCCTACGGCTGATGCTAACCCTAACCCTAACCCTGACACTATCCTAAGGCTGATGGTAACCCTAACACTAACACTATCCTAAGCCTGGTGCTAACCCTAACTCTAACCCTAACATTATCCTAGGGTTGATGCTAACCCTAACCCTAATAATATCCTAGGGCTGATGCTAACCCTAACCCTAACCCTAACACTATCCTAGGGCGGATGCTAACCCTACCCTAACCCTAACACTATCCTAGGGCTGATGCTAACCCTAACACTAACACTATCCTAGGGCTGATGCTAACCCTAACCCTAACCCTAACATTATCCTAGGGCTGATGCTAACCCTAACCCTAACTCTAACACTATCTTAGGGCTTAGGCTAACCCTAACCCTAACACTATCCTAGGGCTGATGCTAACCCTAACCCTAACCCTAACACTATCCTAGGTCTGATGTTAACCCTAACCCTAACACTATCCTAGGGCTGATGCTAACCCTAACCCTAACCCTAACACTATCCTAGGGCTGATGCTAACCCTAACCCTAACACTATCCTAAGGCTGATGGTAACCCTAACACTAACACTATCCTAAGCCTGGTGCTAACCCTAACTCTAACCCTAACACTATCCTAGGGTTGATGCTAACCCTAACCCTAATAATATCCTAGGGCTGATGCTAACCCTAACCCTAACACTATCCTAGGGCTGATGCTAACCCTAACCATAACACTATCCTAGGCCTGATGCTAACCCTAACCCTAACCCTAACACTATCCTAGGGCTGATGCTAATCCTAACCCTAACATTATCCTAGGGCTGATGCTAACCCTAACCCTAACCCTAACACTATCCTAGGGCTGATGCTAACCCTAACCCTAACACTATCATAGGCCTGATGATAACCCTAACCCTAACCCTAACACTATCCTAGGGCTGATGCTAACCCTAACCCTAACACTATCCTAGGCCTGATGCAAACCCTAACCCTAACGCTAACACTATCCTAGGGCTGATGCTAACCCTAACCCTAACACTATCCTTGGGCTCATGCTAACCCTAACCCTAACCCTAACACTATCCTAGGGCTGATGCTAACCCTAACACTAACACTATCCTAGGCCTGATGATAACCCTAACCCTAACCCTAACACTATCCTAGGGCTGATGCTAACCCTAACCCTACCACTATCCTGGGCCTGATGCTAACCCTAACCCTAACACTAACACTGTCCTAGGGCTGATGCTAACCCTAACCCTAACACTATCCTAGGGCTGATGCTAACCCTAACCCTAACCCTAACACTATCCTAGGGCTGATGTTAACCCTAAACCTAACACTATCCTAGGGCTGATGCGAACCCTAACCCTAACCCTAACACTATCCTAGGGCTGATGCTAACCCTAACCCTAACTCTAACACTATCTTAGGGCTGAGGGTAACCCTAACCCTAACACTATCCTACGGCTGATGCTAACCCTAACCTTAACCCTAACACTATCCTAGGGCTGATGCTAACCCTAACCCTAACACTATCCTAGGCCTGATGCTAACCCTAACCCTAACCCTAACACTATCCTAGGGCTGATGCTAACCCTAACCCTAACACTATCCTAGGGCTGATGCTAAGCCTAACCCTAACCCTAACACTATCCTAGGGCTGATGCTAACCCTAACCCTAACCCTAACACTATCCTAGGGCTGATGCTAAACTTAACCCTAACCCTAACACTATCCTAGGGCTGATTCTAACCGTAACCCTAACACTATCCTAGGCCTGATGCTAACCCTAACCCTTACCCTAACACTATCCTAGGGTTGATGCTAACCCTAACCATAACCCTAACACTATCCTAGGGCTGATGCTAACCCTAACCCTAACCCTAACACTATCCTAGGGCTGATGCTAACCCTAACCCTAACACTATCCTAGGCCTGATGCTAACCCTAACCCTAACACTATCCTAGGGCTGATGCTAACCCTAACCCTAACCCTAACACTATCCTAGGCCTGATGCTAACCCTATCCCTAACCCTAACACTCTCCTAGGGCTGAGGCTAACCCTAACCCTAACACTATCCTAGGGCTGATGCTAACCCTAACCCTAACCCTAACACTATCCTAGGGCGGATGCTAACCCTAACCCTAACCCTAACACTATCCTAGGGCTGATGCTAACCCTAACACTAACACTATCCTAGGGCTGATGCTAACCCTAACCCTAACCCTAACATTATCCTAGGGCTGATTCTAACCCTAACCCTAACTCTAACACTATCTTAGGGCTTAGGCTAACCCTAACCCTAACACTATCCTAGGGCTGATGCTAACCCTAACCCTAACCCTAACACTATCCTAGGGCTGATGCTAACCCTAACCCTAACACTATCCTAGGGCTGATGCTAACCCTAACCCTAACCCTAACACTATCCTAGGGCTGATGCTAACCCTAACCCTAACACTATCCTAGGGCTGATGCTAACCCTAACCCTAACCCTAACACTATCCTCGGGCTGATGCTAACCCTAACGCTAACACTATCCTAGGCCTGATGATAACCCTAACCCTAACCCTAACACTATCCTAGGGCTGATGCTAACCCTAACGTTAACCCTAACATTATCCCAGGGCTGATGCTAGCCCTAACCCTAACACTATCCTAGGGCTGATGCTAACCCTAACCCTAACCCTAACACTATCCTTGGGCGGATGCTAACCCAACACTAACCCTAACCCTAACAGTATCCTAGAGCTGATGCTAACCCTAAACCTAACCGTTACGCTAACCCTAATATTATCCTAGGGCTGATGCTAACCCTAACCCTAACGCTAACACTATCCTAGGGCTGAGGCTAACCCTAACCCTAACACTATCCTACGGCTGATGCTAACCCTAACCCTAACCCTAACACTATCCTAAGGCTGATGGTAACCCTAACACTAACACTATCCTAAGCCTGGTGCTAACCCTAACTCTAACCCTAACACTATCCTAGGGTTGATGCTAACCATGACCCTAATAATATCCTAGGGCTGATGCTAACCCTAACCCTAACACTATCCTAGGGCTGATGCTAACCCTAACCATAACACTATCCTAGGCCTGATGCTAACCCTAACCCTAACCCTAACACTATCCTAGGGCTGATGCTAACCCTAACCCTAACACTATCCTAGGGCTGATGCCCTAACCCTAACACTATCCTAGGGCTGATGCTAACCCTAACCCTAACACTATCATAGGCCTGATGATAACCCTAACCCTAACCCTAACACTATCCTAGGGCTGATGCTAACCCTAACCCTAACACTATCCTAGGCCTGATGCTAACCCTAACAATAACGCTAACACTATCCTAGGGCTGATGCTAACCCTAACCCTAACACTATCCTTGGGCTCATGCTAACCCTAACCCTAACCCTAACACTATCCTAGGGCTGATGCTAACCCTAACACTAACACTATCCTATGCCTGATGATAACCCTAACCCTAACCCTAACACTATCCTAGGGCTGATGCTAACCCTAACCCTAACACTATCCTAGGGCTGATGCTAACCCTAACCCTAACCCTAACACTATCCTAGGGCTGATGCTAACCCTAACGCAAACCCTAAAACTATCCTTGAACTGATGCTAACCCTAACCCTAACCCTAACACTATCCTAGGCCTGATGATAACCCTAACTCTAACCCTAACACTATCCTAGGGTTTATGTTAACCCTAACCCTAACACTATCCTAGGGCTGATGCTAACCCTAACCCTACCACTATCCTGGGCCTGATGCTAACCCTAACCCTAACACTAACACTGTCCTAGGGCTGATGCTAACCCTAACCCTAACACTATCCTAGGGCTGATGCTAACCCTAACCCTAACCCTAACACTATCCTAGGGCTGATGTTAACCCTAACCCTAACACTATCCTAGGGCTGATGCGAACCCTAACCCTAACCCTAACACTATCCTAGGGCTGATGCGAACCCTAACCCTAACACTATCCTAGGCCTGATGATAACCCTAACCCTAACCCTAACACTATCCTAGGGCTGATGCTAACCCTAACCCTAACACTATCCTAGGACTGATGCTAACCCTAACCCTAACCCTAACACTATCCTAGGGCTGATGCTAACCCTAACCCTAACCCTAACACTATCCTAGGGCTGATGCTAAACTTAACCCTAACCCTAACACTATCCTAGGGCTGATTCTAACCGTAAACCTAACACTATCCTAGGCCTGATGCTAACCCTAACCCTTACCCTAACACTATCCTAGGGTTGATGCTAACCCTAACCATAAACATAACACTATCCTAGGGCTGATGCTAACCCTAACCCTAACCCTAACACTATCCTAGGGCTGATGCTAACCCTAACCCTAACACTATCCTAGGCCTGATGCTAACCCTAACCCTAACACTATCCTAGGGCTGATGCTAACCGTAACCCTAACCCTAACACTATCCTAGGCCTGATGCTAACCCTATCCCTAACCCTAACACTCTCCTAGGGCTGAGGCTAACCCTAACCCTAACACTATCCTAGGGCTGATGCTAACCCTAACCCTAACCCTAACACTATCCTAGGGCGGATGCTAACCCTAACCCTAACCCTAACACTATCCTAGGGCTGATGCTAACCCTAACACTAACACTATCCTAGGGCTGATGCTAACCCTAACCCTAACCCTAACATTATCCTAGGGCTGAGGCTAACCCTAACCCTAACTCTAACACTATCTTAGGGCTTAGGCTAACCCTAACCCTAACACTATCCTAGGGCTGATGCTAACCCTAACCCTAACCCTAACACTATCCTAGGGCTGATGCTAACCCTAACCCTAACACTATCCTAGGGCTGATGCTAACCCTAACCTTAACCCTAACACTATCCTAGGGCTGATGCTAACCCTAACCCTAACACTATCCTAGGTCTGATGCTAACCCTAACGCTAACCCTAACATTATCCCAGGGCTGATGCTAGCCCTAACCCTAACACTATAATAGGGCTGATGCTAACCCTAACCCTAACCCTAACACTATCCTAGGGCGGATGCTAACCCAACACTAACCCTAACCCTAACAGTATCCTAGAGCTGATGCTAACCCTAAACCTAACCGTGACGCTAACCCTAATATTATCCTAGGGCTGATGCTAACCCTAACCCTAACGCTAACACTATCCTAGGGCTGAGGCTAACCCTAACCCTAACACTATCCTACGGCTGATGCTAACCCTAACCCTAACCCTAACACTATCCTAGGGCTGATGCTAACCCTAACCATAACACTATCCTAGGCCTGATGCTAACCCTAACCCTAACCCTAACACTATCCTAGGGCTGATGCTAATCCTAACCCTAACATTATCCTAGGGCTGATGCTAACCCTAACCCTAACCCTAACACTATCCTAGGGCTGATGCTAACCCTAACCCTAACACTATCATAGGCCTGATGATAACCCTAACCCTAACCCTAACACTATCCTAGGGCTGATGCTAACCCTAACCCTAACACTATCCTAGGCCTGATGCTAACCCTAACCCTAACGCTAACACTATCCTAGGGCTGATGCTAACCCTAACCCTAACACTATCCTTGGGCTCATGCTAACCCTAACCCTAACCCTAACACTATCCTAGGGCTGATGCTAACCCTAACACTAACACTATCCTAGGCCTGATGATAACCCTAACCCTAACCCTAACACTATCCTAGGGCTGATGCTAACCCTAACCCTAACACTATCCTAGGGCTGATGCTAACCCTAACCCTAACCCTAACACTATCCTAGGGCTGATGCTAACCCTAACGCTAACCCTAAAACTATCCTTGAACTGATGCTAACCCTAACCCTAACCCTAACACTATCCTAGGCCTGATGATAACCCTAACTCTAACCCTAACACTATCCTAGGGTTTATGTTAACCCTAACTCTAACACTATCCTAGGGCTGATGCTAACCCTAACCCTACCACTATCCTGGGCCTGATGCTAACCCTAACCCTAACACTAACACGGTCCTAGGGCTGATGCTAACCCTAACCCTAACACTATCCTAGGGCTGATGCTAACCCTAACCCTAACCCTAACCCTAACACTATCCTAGGGCTGATGTTAACCCTAACCCTAACACTATCCTAGGGCTGATGCGAACCCTAACCCTAACCCTAACACTATCCTAGGGCTGATGCTAACCCTAACACTAACTCTAACACTATCTTAGGGCTGAGGGTAACCCTAACCCTAACACTATACTACGGCTGATGCTAACCCTAACCTTAACCCTAACACTATCCTAGGGCTGATGCTAACCCTAACCCTAACACTATCCTAGGCCTGATGCTAACCCTAACCCTAACCCTAACACTATCCTAGGGCTGATGCTAACCCTAACCCTAACACTATCCTAGGGCTGATGCTAAGCCTAACCCTAACCCTAACACTATCCTAGGGCTGATGCTAACCCTAACCCTAACCTTAACACTATCCTAGGGCTGATGCTAAACTTAACCCTAACCCTAACACTATCCTAGGGCTGATTCTAACCGTAACCCTAACACTATCCTAGGCCTGATGCTAACCCTAACCCTTACCCTAACACTATCCTAGGGTTGATGCTAACCCTAACCATAACCCTAACACTATCCTAGGGCTGATGCTAACCCTAACCCTAACCCTAACACTATCCTAGGGCTGATGCTAACCCTAACCCTAACACTATCCTAGGCCTGATGCTAACCCTAACCCTAACACTATCCTAGGGCTGATGCTAACCCTAACCCTAACCCTAACACTGTCCTAGGCCTGATGCTAACCCTATCCCTAACCCTAACACTCTCCTAGGGCTGAGGCTAACCCTAACCCTAACACTATCCTAGGGCTGATGCTAACCCTAACCCTAACCCTAACACTATCCTAGGGCGGAATCTAACCCTAACCCTAACCCTAACACTATCCTAGGGCTGATGCTAACCCTAACACTAACACTATCCTAGGGCTGATGCTAACCCTAACCCTAACCCTAACATTATCCTAGGGCTGATTCTAACCCTAACCCTAACTCTAACACTATCTTAGGGCTTAGGCTAACCCTAACCCTAACACTATCCTAGGGCTGATGCTAACCCTAACCCTAACCCTAACACTATCCTAGGGCTGATGCTAACCCTAACCCTAACACTATCCTAGGGCTGATGCTAACCCTAACCCTAACCCTAACACTATCCTAGGGCTGATGCTAACCCTAACCCTAACACTATCCTAGGGCTGATGCTAACCCTAACCCTAACCCTAACACTATCCTCGGGCTGATGCTAACCCTAACGCTAACACTATCCTAGGCCTGATGATAACCCTAACCCTAACCCTAACACTATCCTAGGGCTGATGCTAACCCTAACGCTAACCCTAACATTATCCCAGGGCTGATGCTAGCCCTAACCCTAACACTATCCTAGGGCTGATGCTAACCCTAACCCTAACCCTAACACTATCCTAGGGCGGATGCTAACCCAACACTAACCCTAACCCTAACAGTATCCTAGAGCTGACGCTAACCCTAAACCTAACCGTTACGCTAACCCTAATATTATCCTAGGGCTGATGCTAACCCTAACCCTAACGCTAACACTATCCTAGGGCTGAGGCTAACCCTAACCCTAACACTATCCTACGGCTGATGCTAACCCTAACCCTAACCCTAACACTATCCTAAGGCTGATGGTAACCCTAACACTAACACTATCCTAAGCCTGGTGCTAACCCTAACTCTAACCCTAACACTATCCTAGGGTTGATGCTAACCCTAACCCTAATAATATCCTAGGGCTGATGCTAACCCTAACCCTAACACTATCCTAGGGCTGATGGTAACCCTAACCATAACACTATCCTAGGCCTGATGCTAACCCTAACCCTAACCCTAACACTATCCTAGGGCTGATGCTAACCCTAACCCTAACACTATCCTAGGGCTGATGCTAACCCTAACCCTAACCCTAACACTATCCTAGGGCTGATGCTAACCCTAACCCTAACACTATCATAGGCCTGATGATAACCCTAACCCTAACCCTAACACTATCCTGGGGCTGATGCTAACCCTAACCCTAACACTATCCTAGGCCTGATGCTAACCCTAACCCTAACGCTAACACTATCCTAGGGCTGATGCTAACCCTAACCCTAACACTATCCTTGGGCTCATGCTAACCCTAACCCTAACCCTAACACTATCCTAGGGCTGATGCTAACCCTAACACTAACTCTATCCTATGCCTGATGATAACCCTAACCCTAACCCTAACACTATCCTAGGGCTGATGCTAACCCTAACCCTAACACTATCCTAGGGCTGATGCTAACCCTAACCCTAACCCTAACACTATCCTAGGGCTGATGCTAACCCTAACGCAAACCCTAAAACTATCCTTGAACTGATGCTAACCCTAACCCTAACCCTAACACTATCCTAGGCCTGATGATAACCCTAACTCTAACCCTAACAATATCCTAGGGTTTATGTTAACCCTAACCCTAACACTATCCTAGGGCTGATGCTAACCCTAACGCTAACCCTAAAACTATCCTTGAACTGATGCTAACCCTAACCCTAACCCTAACACTATCCTAGGCCTGATGATAACCCTAACTCTAACCCTAACACTATCCTAGGGTTTATGTTAACCCTAACCCTAACACTATCCTAGGGCTGATGCTAACCCTAACCCTACCACTATCCTGGGCCTGATGCTAACCCTAACCCTAACACTAACACGGTCCTAGGGCTGATGCTAACCCTAACCCTAACACTATCCTAGGGCTGATGCTAACCCTAACCCTAACCCTAACCCTAACACTATCCTAGGGCTGATGTTAACCCTAACCCTAACACTATCCTAGGGCTGATGCGAACCCTAACCCTAACCCTAACACTATCCTAGGGCTGATGCTAACCCTAACACTAACTCTAACACTATCTTAGGGCTGAGGGTAACCCTAACCCTAACACTATACTACGGCTGATGCTAACCCTAACCTTAACCCTAACACTATCCTAGGGCTGATGCTAACCCTAACCCTAACACTATCCTAGGCCTGATGCTAACCCTAACCCTAACCCTAACACTATCCTAGGGCTGATGCTAACCCTAACCCTAACACTATCCTAGGGCTGATGCTAAGCCTAACCCTAACCCTAACACTATCCTAGGGCTGATGCTAACCCTAACCCTAACCTTAACACTATCCTAGGGCTGATGCTAAACTTAACCCTAACCCTAACACTATCCTAGGGCTGATTCTAACCGTAACCCTAACACTATCCTAGGCCTGATGCTAACCCTAACCCTTACCCTAACACTATCCTAGGGTTGATGCTAACCCTAACCATAACCCTAACACTATCCTAGGGCTGATGCTAACCCTAACCCTAACCCTAACACTATCCTAGGGCTGATGCTAACCCTAACCCTAACACTATCCTAGGCCTGATGCTAACCCTAACCCTAACACTATCCTAGGGCTGATGCTAACCCTAACCCTAACCCTAACACTGTCCTAGGCCTGATGCTAACCCTATCCCTAACCCTAACACTCTCCTAGGGCTGAGGCTAACCCTAACCCTAACACTATCCTAGGGCTGATGCTAACCCTAACCCTAACCCTAACACTATCCTAGGGCGGATGCTAACCCTAACCCTAACCCTAACACTATCCTAGGGCTGATGCTAACCCTAACACTAACACTATCCTAGGGCTGATGCTAACCCTAACCCTAACCCTAACATTATCCTAGGGCTGATTCTAACCCTAACCCTAACTCTAACACTATCTTAGGGCTTAGGCTAACCCTAACCCTAACACTACCCTAGGGCTGATGCTAACCCTAACCCTAACCCTAACACTATCCTAGGGCTGATGCTAACCCTAACCCTAACACTATCCTAGGGCTGATGCTAACCCTAACCCTAACCCTAACACTATCCTAGGGCTGATGCTAACCCTAACCCTAACACTATCCTAGGGCTGATGCTAACCCTAACCCTAACCCTAACACTATCCTCGGGCTGATGCTAACCCTAACGCTAACACTATCCTAGGCCTGATGATAACCCTAACCCTAACCCTAACACTATCCTAGGGCTGATGCTAACCCTAACGCTAACCCTAACATTATCCCAGGGCTGATGCTAGCCCTAACCCTAACACTATCCTAGGGCTGATGCTAACCCTAACCCTAACCCTAACACTATCCTAGGGCGGATGCTAACCCAACACTAACCCTAACCCTAACAGTATCCTAGAGCTGACGCTAACCCTAAACCTAACCGTTACGCTAACCCTAATATTATCCTAGGGCTGATGCTAACCCTAACCCTAACGCTAACACTATCCTAGGGCTGAGGCTAACCCTAACCCTAACACTATCCTACGGCTGATGCTAACCCTAACCCTAACCCTAACACTATCCTAAGGCTGATGGTAACCCTAACACTAACACTATCCTAAGCCTGGTGCTAACCCTAACTCTAACCCTAACACTATCCTAGGGTTGATGCTAACCCTAACCCTAATAATATCCTAGGGCTGATGCTAACCCTAACCCTAACACTATCCTAGGGCTGATGGTAACCCTAACCATAACACTATCCTAGGCCTGATGCTAACCCTAACCCTAACCCTAACACTATCCTAGGGCTGATGCTAACCCTAACCCTAACACTATCCTAGGGCTGATGCTAACCCTAACCCTAACCCTAACACTATCCTAGGGCTGATGCTAACCCTAACCCTAACACTATCATAGGCCTGATGATAACCCTAACCCTAACCCTAACACTATCCTGGGGCTGATGCTAACCCTAACCCTAACACTATCCTAGGCCTGATGCTAACCCTAACCCTAACGCTAACACTATCCTAGGGCTGATGCTAACCCTAACCCTAACACTATCCTTGGGCTCATGCTAACCCTAACCCTAACCCTAACACTATCCTAGGGCTGATGCTAACCCTAACACTAACTCTATCCTATGCCTGATGATAACCCTAACCCTAACCCTAACACTATCCTAGGGCTGATGCTAACCCTAACCCTAACACTATCCTAGGGCTGATGCTAACCCTAACCCTAACCCTAACACTATCCTAGGGCTGATGCTAACCCTAACGCAAACCCTAAAACTATCCTTGAACTGATGCTAACCCTAACCCTAACCCTAACACTATCCTAGGCCTGATGATAACCCTAACTCTAACCCTAACAATATCCTAGGGTTTATGTTAACCCTAACCCTAACACTATCCTAGGGCTGATGCTAACCCTAACCCTACCACTATCCTGGGCCTGATGCTAACCCTAACCCTAACACTAACACTGTCCTAGGGCTGATGCTAACCCTAACCCTAACACTATCCTAGGGCTGATGCTAACCCTAACCCTAACCCTAACACTATCCTAGGGCTGATGTTAACCCTAACCCTAACACTATCCTAGGGCTGATGCGAACCCTAACCCTAACCCTAACACTATCCTAGGGCTGATGCTAACCCTAACCCTAACTCTAACACTATCTTAGTGCTGAGGGTAACCCTAACCCTAACACTATCCTACGGCTGATGCTAACCCTAACCTTAACCCTAACACTATCCTAGGGCTGATGCTAACCCTAACCCTAACACTATCCTAGGCCTGATGCTAACCCTAACCCTAACCCTAACACTATCCTAGGGCTGATGCTAACCCTAACCCTAACACTATCCTAGGCCTGATGATAACCCTAACCCTAACCCTAACACTATCCTAGGGCTGATGCTAACCCTAACCCTAACACTATCCTAGGACTGATGCTAACCCTAACCCTAACCCTAACACTATCCTAGGGCTGATGCTAACCCTAACCCTAACCCTAACACTATCCTAGGGCTGATGCTAAACTTAACCCTAACCCTAACACTATCCTAGGGCTGATTCTAACCGTAAACCTAACACTATCCTAGGCCTGATGCTAACCCTAACCCTTACCCTAACACTATCCTAGGGTTGATGCTAACCCTAACCATAAACATAACACTATCCTAGGGCTGATGCTAACCCTAACTCTAACCCTAACACTATCCTAGGGTTGATGCTAACCCTAACCCTAATAATATCCTAGGGCTGATGCTAACCCTAACCCTAACACTATCCTAGGGCTGATGCTAACCCTAACCATAACACTATCCTGGGCCTGATGCTAACCCTAACCCTGACCCTAACACTATCCTAGGGCTGATGCTAACCCTAACCCTAACACTAACCTTGGGCTGATGCTAACCCTAACCCTAACCCTAACAATATCCTAGGGCAGATGCTAACCCTAACGCTAACCCTAACACTATCCTTGAACTGATGCTAACCCTAACCCTAACCCTAACACTATCCTAGACCTGATGATAACCCTAACCCTAACCCTGACACTATCCTAGGGCTGATGCTAACCCTAACCCTAACACTATCCTAGGGCTGATGCTAACCCTAACCCTAACCCTAACACTATCCTACGGCTGATGATAACCCTAACCCTAACCCTAACGCTATGCTAGGGCGGATGCTAACCCTAACCCTAACACTATCCTAGGCCTGATGCTAACCCTAACCCTAACCCTAACACTATCCTAGGGCTGATGCTAACCCTAACCCTAACACTATCCTAGGGCTGATGCTAACCCTAAACTGAACCCTAACACTATCCTTGGGCTGATGCTAACCCTAACCCTAACACTATCCTTGGCCTGATGCTAACCCTAACCCTAACCCTAACACTATCCTAGGGCTGATGCTAACCCTAACCCTAACACTATCCTTGGGCTGATGCTAACCCTAACCCTAACCCTAACAATATCCTAGGGCAGATGCTAACCCTAACGCTAACCCTAACACTATCCTTGAACTGATGCTAACCCTAACCCTAACCCTAACACTATCCTAGGACTGATGATAACCCTAACCCTAACCCTAACACTATCCTAGGCCTGATGATAACCCTAACCCTAACCCTGACACTATCCTAGAGCTGATGCTAACCCTAACCCTAACACTATCCTAGGGCTGATGCTAACCCTAACCGTAACCCTAACACTATCCTAGGCCTGATGCTAACCCTATCCCTAACCCTAACACTCTCCTAGGGCTGAGGCTAACCCTAACCCTAACACTATCCTAGGGCTGATGCTAACCCTAACCCTAACCCAAACACTATCCTACGGTTGATGCTAACCCTAACCCTAACACTATCCTAGGGCTGATGCTAACCCTAACCGTAACCCTAACACTATCCTTGGGCTGATGCTAACCCTAACCCTAACACTATCCTGGGCCTGATGCTAACCCTAAACCTAACACTAACACTATCCTAGGGCTGATGCTAACCCTAACCCTAACACTATCCTTGGGCTGATGCTAACCCTAACCCTAAGCCTAACATTATCCAAGGGCAGATGCTAACCCTAACGCTAACCCTAACACTATCCTTGAACTGATGCTAACCCTAACCCTAACCCTAACACTATCCTAGCCCTGATGATAACCCTATCCCTAACCCTAACACTATCCTAGGGTTTATGTTAACCCTAACCATAACACTATCCTAGGGCTGATGCTAACTCTAACCCTAACCCTAACACTATCCTAGGGCGGATGCTAACCCTAACCCTAACCCTAACACTATCCTAGGGCTGATGCTAACCCTAACACTAACACTATCCTAGGGCTGATGCTAACCCTAACCCTAACCCTAACATTATCCTAAGGCTGATGCTAACCCTAACCCTAACTCTAACACTCTCCAAGGGCTGATGATAACCCTAACCCTAACCCTAACACTATCCTAGGGCTGATGCTAACCCTAACCCTAACCCTAACACTATCCTAGGGCTGATGCTAACCCCAACCCTAACACTATCCTAGGGCTGATGCTAACCCTAACCCTAACCCTAACACTCTCCAAGGGCTGATGATAACCCTAACCCTAACCCTAACACTATCCTAGGGCTGATGCTAACCCTAACCCTAACTCTAACACTATCTTAGGGCTGAGGCTAACCCTAACCCTAACACTATCCTACGGCTGATGATAACCCTAACCCTAACCGTAACACTATCCTAGGGCTGATGCTTATCCTAACCCTAACACTATCCTAGGCCTGATGCTAACCCTAACCCTAATCCTAACACTATCCTAGGGCTGATGCTAACCCTAACCCTAACACTATCCTAGGGCTGATGCTAACCCTAAACCTAACCTAACACTATCCTAGGGCTGATGCTAACCCTAACCCTAACACTATCCTAGGCCTGATGATAACCCTAACCCTAACCCTAACACTATCCTAGGGCTGATGCTAACCCTAACCCTAACACTAACCTAGGGCTGATGCTAACCCTAACCCTAACCCTAACACTATCCTAAGTCTGATGCTAACCCTAGACCTCACACTATACTAGGCCTGATGATAACCAGACCCCTAACCTTAACACTATCCTAGGGCTGATGCTAACCCTAACCCTAACCCTAACACTATCCTAGAGCTGATGCTAACCCTAACCCTAACACTATCCTAGGCCTGATGATAACCCTAACCCTAACCCTAACACTATCCTAGGCCTGATGATAACCCTAACCCTAACCCTGACACTATCCTAGAGCTGATGCTAACCCTAACCCTAACACTATCCTAGGGCTGATGCTAACCCTAACCGTAACCCTAACACTATCCTAGGCCTGATGCTAACCCTATCCCTAACCCTAACACTCTCCTAGGGCTGAGGCTAACCCTAACCCTAACACTATCCTAGGGCTGATGCTAACCCTAACCCTAACCCAAACACTATCCTACGGTTGATGCTAACCCTAACCCTAACACTATCCTAGGGCTGATGCTAACCCTAACCGTAACCCTAACACTATCCTTGGGCTGATGCTAACCCTAACCCTAACACTATCCTGGGCCTGATGCTAACCCTAAACCTAACACTAACACTATCCTAGGGCTGATGCTAACCCTAACCCTAACACTATCCTTGGGCTGATGCTAACCCTAACCCTAAGCCTAACATTATCCAAGGGCAGATGCTAACCCTAACGCTAACCCTAACACTATCCTTGAACTGATGCTAACCCTAACCCTAACCCTAACACTATCCTAGCCCTGATGATAACCCTATCCCTAACCCTAACACTATCCTAGGGTTTATGTTAACCCTAACCATAACACTATCCTAGGGCTGATGCTAACTCTAACCCTAACCCTAACACTATCCTAGGGCGGATGCTAACCCTAACCCTAACCCTAACACTATCCTAGGGCTGATGCTAACCCTAACACTAACACTATCCTAGGGCTGATGCTAACCCTAACCCTAACCCTAACATTATCCTAAGGCTGATGCTAACCCTAACCCTAACTCTAACACTCTCCAAGGGCTGATGATAACCCTAACCCTAACCCTAACACTATCCTAGGGCTGATGCTAACCCTAACCCTAACCCTAACACTATCCTAGGGCTGATGCTAACCCCAACCCTAACACTATCCTAGGGCTGATGCTAACCCTAACCCTAACCCTAACACTCTCCAAGGGCTGATGATAACCCTAACCCTAACCCTAACACTATCCTAGGGCTGATGCTAACCCTAACCCTAACTCTAACACTATCTTAGGGCTGAGGCTAACCCTAACCCTAACACTATCCTACGGCTGATGATAACCCTAACCCTAACCGTAACACTATCCTAGGGCTGATGCTTATCCTAACCCTAACACTATCCTAGGCCTGATGCTAACCCTAACCCTAATCCTAACACTATCCTAGGGCTGATGCTAACCCTAACCCTAACACTATCCTAGGGCTGATGCTAACCCTAAACCTAACCTAACACTATCCTAGGGCTGATGCTAACCCTAACCCTAACACTATCCTAGGCCTGATGATAACCCTAACCCTAACACTAACACTATCCTAGGGCTGATGCTAACCCTAACCCTAACACTAACCTAGGGCTGATGCTAACCCTAACCCTAACCCTAACACTATCCTAAGTCTGATGCTAACCCTAGACCTCACACTATACTAGGCCTGATGATAACCAGACCCCTAACCTTAACACTATCCTAGGGCTGATGCTAACCCTAACCCTAACCCTAACACTATCCTAGAGCTGATGCTAACCCTAACCCTAACACTATCCTAGGCCTGATGATAACCCTAACCCTAACCCTGACACTATCCTAGGGCTGATGCTAACCCTAACCCTAACACTATCCTAGGGCTGATGCTAACCTTAACCCTAACCCTAACACTATCCTAGGACTGATGCTAACCCTATCCCTAACCCTAACACTCTCCTATTGCTGAGGCTAACCCTAACCCTAACACTATCCTAGGGCTGATGCTAACCCTAACCCTAACCCAAACACTATCCTAGGGTTGATGATAACCCTAACCCTAACACTATCCTAGGGCTGATGCTAACCCTAACCCTAACCCTAACACTATCCTTGGGCTGATGCTAACCCTAACCCTAACACTATCCTGGGCCTGATGCTAACCTAACCCTGACCCTAACACTATCCTAGGGCTGATGCTAACCCTAACCCTAACACTAACCTTGGGCTGATGCTAACCCTAACCCTAACCCTAACAATATCCTAGGGCAGATGCTAACCCTAACGCTAACCCTAACACTATCCTTGAACTGATGCTAACCCTAACCCTAACCCTAACACTATCCTAGCCCTGATGATAACCCTATCCCTAACCCTAACACTATCCTAGGGTTTATGTTAACCCTAACCATAACACTATCCTAGGGCTGATGCTAACTCTAACCCTAACCCTAACACTATCCTAGGGCGGATGCTAACCCTAACCCTAACCCTAACACTATCCTAGGGCTGATGCTAACCCTAACACTAACACTATCCTAGGGCTGATGCTAACCCTAACCCTAACCCTAACATTATCCTAAGGCTGATGCTAACCCTAACCCTAACTCTAACACTATCTTAGGGCTTAGGCTAACCCTAACCCTAACACTATCCTAGGGCTGATGCTAACCCTAACCCTAACCCTAACACTATCCTAGGGCTGATGCTAACCCCAACCCTAACACTATCCTAGGGCTGATGCTAACCCTAACCCTAACCCTAACACTCTCCAAGGGCTGATGATAACCCTAACCCTAACCCTAACACTATCCTAGGGCTGATGCTAACCCTAACCCTAACTCTAACACTATCTTAGGGCTGAGGCTAACCCTAACCCTAACACTATCCTACGGCTGATGATAACCCTAACCCTAACCGTAACACTATCCTAGGGCTGATGCTTATCCTAACCCTAACACTATCCTAGGCCTGATGCTAACCCTAACCCTAATCCTAACACTATCCTAGGGCTGATGCTAACCCTAACCCTAACACTATCCTAGGGCTGATGCTAACCCTAAACCTAACCTAACACTATCCTAGGGCTGATGCTAACCCTAACCCTAACACTATCCTAGGCCTGATGATAACCCTAACCCTAACCCTAACACTATCCTAGGGCTGATGCTAACCCTAACCCTAACACTAACCTAGGGCTGATGCTAACCCTAACCCTAACCCTAACACTATCCTAAGTCTGATGCTAACCCTAGACCTCACACTATACTAGGCCTGATGATAACCAGACCCCTAACCTTAACACTATCCTAGGGCTGATGCTAACCCTAACCCTAACCCTAACACTATCCTAGAGCTGATGCTAACCCTAACCCTAACACTATCCTAGGCCTGATGATAACCCTAACCCTAACCCTGACACTATCCTAGGGCTGATGCTAACCCTAACCCTAACACTATCCTAGGGCTGATGCTAACCTTAACCCTAACCCTAACACTATCCTAGGACTGATGCTAACCCTATCCCTAACCCTAACACTCTCCTAGGGCTGAGGCTAACCCTAACCCTAACACTATCCTAGGGCTGATGCTAACCCTAACCCTAACCCAAACACTATCCTAGGGTTGATGATAACCCTAACCCTAACACTATCCTAGGGCTGATGCTAACCCTAACCCTAACCCTAACACTATCCTTGGGCTGATGCTAACCCTAACCCTAACACTATCCTGGGCCTGATGCTAACCTAACCCTGACCCTAACACTATCCTAGGGCTGATGCTAACCCTAACCCTAACACTAACCTTGGGCTGATGCTAACCCTAACCCTAACCCTAACAATATCCTAGGGCAGATGCTAACCCTAACGCTAACCCTAACACTATCCTTGAACTGATGCTAACCCTAACCCTAACCCTAACACTATCCTAGGCCTGATGATAACCCTAACCCTAACCCTAACACTATCCTAGGCCTGATGATAACCCTAACACTAACCCTGACACTATCCTAGGGCTGATGCTAACCCTAACCCTAACACTATCCTAGGGCTGATGCTAACCCTAACCCTAACCCTAACACTATCCTAGGCCTGATGCTAACCCTATCCCTAACCCTAACACTCTCCTAGGGCTGAGGCTAACCCTAACCCTAACACTATCCTAGGGCTGATGCTAACCCTAACCCTAACCAAAACACTATCCTAGGGTTGATGCTAACCCTAACCCTAACACTATCCTAGGGCTGATGCTAACCCTAACCCTAAACCTAACACTATCCTTGGGCTGATGCTAACCCTAACCCTAACACTATCCTGGGCCTGATGCTAACCCTAACCCTAACCCTAACACTATCCTAGGGCTGATGCTAACCCTAACCCTATCACTATCCTTGGGCTGATGCTAACCCTAACCCTAACCCTAACAATATCCTAGGGCAGATGCTAACCCTAACGCTAACCCTAACAGTATCCTTGAACTGATGCTAACCCTAACCCTAACCCTAACACTATCCTAGGCCTGATGATAACCCTAACCCTAACCCTAACACTATCCTAGGCCTGATGATAACCCTAAACCTAACCCTGACACTATCCTAGGGCTGATGCTAACCCTAACCCTAACACTATCCTAGGGCTGATGCTAACCCTAACCCTAACCCTAACACTATCCTAGGCCTGATGCTAACCCTATCCCTAACCCTAACACTCTCCTAGGGCTGAGGCTAACCCTAACCCTAACACTATCCTAGGGCTGATGCTAACCCTAACCCTAACCCAAACACTATCCTAGGGTTGATGCTAACCCTAACCCTAACACTATCCTAGGGCTGATGCTAACCCTAACCCTAAACCTAACACTATCCTTGGGCTGATGCTAACCATAACCCTAACACTATCCTGGGCCTGATGCTAACCCTAACCCTAAACCTAACACTATCCTAGGGCTGATGCTAACCCTAACCCTAACACTATCCTTGGGCTGATGCTAACCCTAACCCTAACCCTAACAATATCCTAGGGCAGATGCAAACCATAACCCTAACCCTAACACTATACTTGGGCTGATGCTAACCCTAACCCTAACACTATCCTAGGCCTGATGCTAACCCTAACCCTAACGCTAACACTGTCCTAGGGCTGATGCCTACCCTAACCCTAACACTATCCTTGGGCTTATGCTAACCCTAACCCTAAGCCTAACATTATCCTAGGGCAGATGCTAACCCTAACGCTAACCCTAACACTATCCTTGAACTGATGCTAACCTTAACCCTAACCCTAACACTATCCTAGCCCTGATGATAACCGTAACCCTAACCCTAACACTATCCAAGGGTTTATGTTAACCCTAACCCTAACACTATCCTAGGGCTGATGCTAACCCTAACCCTAACGCTAACACTATCCTAGGGCTGAGGCTAACCCTAACCCTATCACTATCCTACGGCTGATGCTAACCCTAACCCTAACCCTGACACTATCCTAAGGCTGATGGTAACCCTAACACTAACACTATCCTAAGCCTGGTGCTAACCCTAACTCTAACCCTAACATTATCCTAGGGTTGATGCTAACCCTAACCCTAATAATATCCTAGGGCTGATGCTAACCCTAACCCTAACACTATCCTAGGGCTGATGCTAACCCTAACCATAACACTATCCTGGGCCTGATGCTAACCCTAACCCTGACCCTAACACTATCCTAGGGCTGATGCTAACCCTAACCCTAACACTAACCTTGGGCTGATGCTAACCCTAACCCTAACCCTAACAATATCCTAGGGCAGATGCTAACCCTAACGCTAACCCTAACACTATCCTTGAACTGATGCTAACCCTAACCCTAACTCTAACACTATCTTAGGGCTGAGGCTAACCCTAACCCTAACACTATCCTACGGCTGATGATAACCCTAACCCTAACCGTAACACTATCCTAGGGCTGATGCTTATCCTAACCCTAACACTATCCTAGGCCTGATGCTAACCCTAACCCTAATCCTAACACTATCCTAGGGCTGATGCTAACCCTAACCCTAACACTATCCTAGGGCTGATGCTAACCCTAAACCTAACCTAACACTATCCTAGGGCTGATGCTAACCCTAACCCTAACACTATCCTAGGCCTGATGATAACCCTAACCCTAACCCTAAAACTATCCTAGGGCTGATGCTAACCCTAACCCTAACACTAACCTAGGGCTGATGCTAACCCTAACCCTAACCCTAACACTATCCTAAGTCTGATGCTAACCCTAGACCTCACACTATACTAGGCCTGATGATAACCAGACCCCTAACCTTAACACTATCCTAGGGCTGATGCTAACCCTAACCCTAACCCTAACACTATCCTAGAGCTGATGCTAACCCTAACCCTAACACTATCCTAGGCCTGATGATAACCCTAACCCTAACCCTGACACTATCCTAGGGCTGATGCTAACCCTAACCCTAACACTATCCTAGGGCTGATGCTAACCTTAACCCTAACCCTAACACTATCCTAGGACTGATGCTAACCCTATCCCTAACCCTAACACTCTCCTAGGGCTGAGGCTAACCCTAACCCTAACACTATCCTAGGGCTGATGCTAACCCTAACCCTAACCCAAACACTATCCTAGGGTTGATGATAACCCTAACCCTAACACTATCCTAGGGCTGATGCTAACCCTAACCCTAACCCTAACACTATCCTTGGGCTGATGCTAACCCTAACCCTAACACTATCCTGGGCCTGATGCTAACCTAACCCTGACCCTAACACTATCCTAGGGCTGATGCTAACCCTAACCCTAACACTAACCTTGGGCTGATGCTAACCCTAACCCTAACCCTAACAATATCCTAGGGCAGATGCTAACCCTAACGCTAACCCTAACACTATCCTTGAACTGATGCTAACCCTAACCCTAACCCTAACACTATCCTAGGCCTGATGATAACCCTAACCCTAACCCTAACACTATCCTAGGCCTGATGATAACCCTAACACTAACCCTGACACTATCCTAGGGCTGATGCTAACCCTAACCCTAACACTATCCTAGGGCTGATGCTAACCCTAACCCTAACCCTAACACTATCCTAGGCCTGATGCTAACCCTATCCCTAACCCTAACACTCTCCTAGGGCTGAGGCTAACCCTAACCCTAACACTATCCTAGGGCTGATGCTAACCCTAACCCTAACCAAAACACTATCCTAGGGTTGATGCTAACCCTAACCCTAACACTATCCTAGGGCTGATGCTAACCCTAACCCTAAACCTAACACTATCCTTGGGCTGATGCTAACCCTAACCCTAACACTATCCTGGGCCTGATGCTAACCCTAACCCTAACCCTAACACTATCCTAGGGCTGATGCTAACCCTAACCCTATCACTATCCTTGGGCTGATGCTAACCCTAACCCTAACCCTAACAATATCCTAGGGCAGATGCTAACCCTAACGCTAACCCTAACAGTATCCTTGAACTGATGCTAACCCTAACCCTAACCCTAACACTATCCTAGGCCTGATGATAACCCTAACCCTAACCCTAACACTATCCTAGGCCTGATGATAACCCTAAACCTAACCCTGACACTATCCTAGGGCTGATGCTAACCCTAACCCTAACACTATCCTAGGGCTGATGCTAACCCTAACCCTAACCCTAACACTATCCTAGGCCTGATGCTAACCCTATCCCTAACCCTAACACTCTCCTAGGGCTGAGGCTAACCCTAACCCTAACACTATCCTAGGGCTGATGCTAACCCTAACCCTAACCCAAACACTATCCTAGGGTTGATGCTAACCCTAACCCTAACACTATCCTAGGGCTGATGCTAACCCTAACCCTAAAACTAACACTATCCTTGGGCTGATGCTAACCATAACCCTAACACTATCCTGGGCCTGATGCTAACCCTAACCCTAAACCTAACACTATCCTAGGGCTGATGCTAACCCTAACCCTAACACTATCCTTGGGCTGATGCTAACCCTAACCCTAACCCTAACAATATCCTAGGGCAGATGCAAACCATAACCCTAACCCTAACACTATACTTGGGCTGATGCTAACCCTAACCCTAACACTATCCTAGGCCTGATGCTAACCCTAACCCTAACGCTAACACTGTCCTAGGGCTGATGCCTACCCTAACCCTAACACTATCCTTGGGCTTATGCTAACCCTAACCCTAAGCCTAACATTATCCTAGGGCAGATGCTAACCCTAACGCTAACCCTAACACTATCCTTGAACTGATGCTAACCTTAACCCTAACCCTAACACTATCCTAGCCCTGATGATAACCGTAACCCTAACCCTAACACTATCCAAGGGTTTATGTTAACCCTAACCCTAACACTATCCTAGGGCTGATGCTAACCCTAACCCTAACGCTAACACTATCCTAGGGCTGAGGCTAACCCTAACCCTATCACTATCCTACGGCTGATGCTAACCCTAACCCTAACCCTGACACTATCCTAAGGCTGATGGTAACCCTAACACTAACACTATCCTAAGCCTGGTGCTAACCCTAACTCTAACCCTAACATTATCCTAGGGTTGATGCTAACCCTAACCCTAATAATATCCTAGGGCTGATGCTAACCCTAACCCTAACACTATCCTAGGGCTGATGCTAACCCTAACCATAACACTATCCTGGGCCTGATGCTAACCCTAACCCTGACCCTAACACTATCCTAGGGCTGATGCTAACCCTAACCCTAACACTAACCTTGGGCTGATGCTAACCCTAACCCTAACCCTAACAATATCCTAGGGCAGATGCTAACCCTAACGCTAACCCTAACACTATCCTTGAACTGATGCTAACCCTAACCCTAACCCTAACACTATCCTAGGCCTGATGATAACCCTAACCCTAACCCTAACACTATCCTAGGGCTGATGGTAACCCTAACCCTATCACTATCCTTGGGCTGATGCTAACCCTAACCCTAACCCTAACAATATCCTAGGGCAGATGCTAACCCTAACGCTAACCCTAACAGTATCCTTGAACTGATGCTAACCCTAACCCTAACCCTAACACTATCCTAGGCCTGATGATAACCCTAACCCTAACCCTAACACTATCCTAGGCCTGATGATAACCCTAAACCTAACCCTGACACTATCCTACGGCTGATGCTAACCCTAACCCTAACACTATCCTAGGGCTGATGCTAACCCTAACCCTAACCCTAACACTATCCTAGGCCTGATGCTAACCCTATCCCTAACCCTAACACTCTCCTAGGGCTGAGGCTAACCCTAACCCTAACACTATCCTAGGGCTGATGCTAACCCTAACCCTAACCCAAACACTATCCTAGGGTTGATGCTAACCCTAACCCTAACACTATCCTAGGGCTGATGCTAACCCTAACCCTAAACCTAACACTATCCTTGGGCTGATGCTAACCATAACCCTAACACTATCCTGGGCCTGATGCTAACCCTAACCCTAAACCTAACACTATCCTAGGGCTGATGCTAACCCTAACCCTAACACTATCCTTGGGCTGATGCTAACCCTAACCCTAACCCTAACAATATCCTAGGGCAGATGCAAACCATAACCCTAACCCTAACACTATACTTGGGCTGATGCTAACCCTAACCCTAACACTATCCTGGGCCTGATGCTAACCCTAACCCTAACGCTAACACTGTCCTAGGGCTGATGCCTACCCTAACCCTAACACTATCCTTGGGCTTATCCTAACCCTAACCCTAAGCCTAACATTATCCTAGGGCAGATGCTAACCCTAACGCTAACCCTAACACTATCCTTGAACTGATGCTAACCTTAACCCTAACCCTAACACTATCCTAGCCCTGATGATAACCGTAACCCTAACCCTAACACTATCCAAGGGTTTATGTTAACCCTAACCCTAACACTATCCTAGGGCTGATGCTAACCCTAACCCTAACGCTAACACTATCCTAGGGCTGAGGCTAACCCTAACCCTATCACTATCCTACGGCTGATGCTAACCCTAACCCTAACCCTGACACTATCCTAAGGCTGATGGTAACCCTAACACTAACACTATCCTAAGCCTGGTGCTAACCCTAACTCTAACCCTAACATTATCCTAGGGTTGATGCTAACCCTAACCCTAATAATATCCTAGGGCTGATGCTAACCCTAACCCTAACACTATCCTAGGGCTGATGCTAACCCTAACCATAACCCTATCCTGGGCCTGATGCTAACCCTAACCCTGACCCTAACACTATCCTAGGGCTGATGCTAACCCTAACCCTAACACTAACCTTGGGCTGATGCTAACCCTAACCCTAACCCTAACAATATCCTAGGGCAGATGCTAACCCTAACGCTAACCCTAACACTATCCTTGAACTGATGCTAACCCTAACCCTAACCCTAACACTATCCTAGGCCTGATGATAACCCTAACCCTAACCCTAACACTATCCTAGGCCTGATGATAACCCTAACCCTAACCCTGACACTATCCTACGGCTGATGCTAACCCTAACCCTAACACTATCCTAGGGCTGATGCTAACCCTAACCCTAACCCTAACACTATCCTAGGACTGATGCTAACCCGATCCCTAACCCTAACACTCCTAGGGCTGAGGCTAACCCTAACCCTAACACTATCCTAGGGCTGATGCTAACCCTAACCCTAACCCAAACACTATCCTAGGGTTGATGCTAACCCTAACCCTAACACTATCCTAGGGCTGATGCTAACCCTAACCCTAACCCTAACACTATCCTTGGGCTGATGCTAACCCTAACCCTAACACTATCCTGGGCCTGATGTTAACCCTAACCCTGACCCTAACACTATCCTAGGGCTGATGCTAACCCTAACCCTAACACTAACCTTGGGCTGATGCTAACCCTAACCCTAACCCTAACAATATCCTAGGGCAGATGCTAACCCTAACGCTAACCCTAACAGTATCCTTGAACTGATGCTAACCCTAACCCTAACCCTAACACTATCCTAGCCCTGATGATAACCCTAACCCTAACCCTAACACTATCCTAGGCCTGATGATAACCCTAAACCTAACCCTGACACTATCCTAGGGCTGATGCTAACCCTAACCCTAACACTATCCTAGGCCTGATGCTAACCCTAACCCTAACCCTAACACTATCCTAGGCCTGATGCTAACCCGATCCCTAACCCTAACACTCTCCTAGGGCTGAGGCTAACCCTAACCCTAACACTATCCTAGGGCTGATGCTAACCCTAATTCTAACCCAAACACTATCCTAGGGTTGATGCTAACCCTAACCCTAACACTATCCTAGGGCTGATGCTAACCCTAACCCTAACCCTAACACTATCCTTGGGCTGATGCTAACCCTAACCCTAACACTATCCTGGGCCTGATGTTAACCCTAACCCTGACCCTAACACTATCCTAGGGCTGATGCTAACCCTAACCCTAACACTAACCTTGGGCTGATGCTAACCCTAACCCTAACCCTAACAATATCCTAGGGCAGATGCTAACCCTAACGCTAACCCTAACAGTATCCTTGAACTGAGGCTAACCCTAACCCTAACCCTAACACTATCCTAGGCCTGATGATAACCCTAACCCTAACCCTAACACTATCCTAGGCCTGATGATAACCCTAAACCTAACCCTGACACTATCCTAGGGCTGATGCTAACCCTAACCCTAACACTATCCTAGGGCTGATGCTAACCCTAACCCTAACCCTAACACTATCCTAGGTCTGATGCTAACCCTATCCCTAACCCTAACACTCTCCTAGGGCTGAGGCTAACCCTAACCCTAACACTATCCTAGGGCTGATGCTAACCCTAACCCTAACCCAAACACTATCCTAGGTTTGATGCTAACCCTAACCGTAACACTATCCTAGGGCTGATGCTAACCCTAACCCTAAACCTAACACTATCCTTGGGCTGATGCTAACCCTAACCCTAACACTATCCTGGGCCTGATGCTAACCCTAACCCTAACCCTAACACTATCCTAGGGCTGATGCTAACCCTAACCCTAACACTATCCTTGGGCTGATGCTAACCCTAACCCTAACCCTAACAATATCCTAGGGCAGATGCAAACCATAACCCTAACCCTAACACTATACGTGGGCTGATGCTAACCCTAACCCTAACACTATCCTGGGCCTGATGCTAACCCTAACCCTAACGCTAACACTGTCCTAGGGCTGATGCTAACCCTAACCCTAACACTATCCTTGGGCTTATGCTAACCCTAACCCTAAGCCTAACATTATCCTAGGGCAGATGCTAACCCTAACGCTAACCCTAACACTATCCTTGAACTGATGCTAACCCTAACCCTAACCCTAACACTATCCTAGCCCTGATGATAACCGTAACCCTAACCCTAACACTATCCAAGGGTTTATGTTAACCCTAACCCTAACACTATCCTAGGGCTGATGCTAACCCTAACCCTAACCCTAACACTATCCTAGGGCGGATGCTAACCCTACCCTAACCCTAACACTATCCTAGGGCTGATGCTAACCCTAACCCTAACCCTAACACTATCCTAGGGCGGATGCTAACCCTACCCTAACCCTATCACTATCCTTGGGCTGATGCTAACCCTAACCCTAACCCTAACAATATCCTAGGGCAGATGCTAACCCTAACGCTAACCCTAACAGTATCCTTGAACTGATGCTAACCCTAACCCTAACCCTAACACTATCCTAGGCCTGATGATAACCCTAACCCTAACCCTAACACTATCCTAGGCCTGATGATAACCCTAAACCTAACCCTGACACTATCCTAGGGCTGATGCTAACCCTAACCCTAACACTATCCTAGGGCTGATGCTAACCCTAACCCTAACCCTAACACTATCCTAGGCCTGATGCTAACCCTATCCCTAACCCTAACACTCTCCTAGGGCTGAGGCTAACCCTAACCCTAACACTATCCTAGGGCTGATGCTAACCCTAACCCTAACCCAAACACTATCCTAGGGTTGATGCTAACCCTAACCCTAACACTATCCTAGGGCTGATGCTAACCCTAACCCTAAAACTAACACTATCCTTGGGCTGATGCTAACCATAACCCTAACACTATCCTGGGCCTGATGCTAACCCTAACCCTAAACCTAACACTATCCTAGGGCTGATGCTAACCCTAACCCTAACACTATCCTTGGGCTGATGCTAACCCTAACCCTAACCCTAACAATATCCTAGGGCAGATGCAAACCATAACCCTAACCCTAACACTATACTTGGGCTGATGCTAACCCTAACCCTAACACTATCCTAGGCCTGATGCTAACCCTAACCCTAACGCTAACACTGTCCTAGGGCTGATGCCTACCCTAACCCTAACACTATCCTTGGGCTTATGCTAACCCTAACCCTAAGCCTAACATTATCCTAGGGCAGATGCTAACCCTAACGCTAACCCTAACACTATCCTTGAACTGATGCTAACCTTAACCCTAACCCTAACACTATCCTAGCCCTGATGATAACCGTAACCCTAACCCTAACACTATCCAAGGGTTTATGTTAACCCTAACCCTAACACTATCCTAGGGCTGATGCTAACCCTAACCCTAACGCTAACACTATCCTAGGGCTGAGGCTAACCCTAACCCTATCACTATCCTACGGCTGATGCTAACCCTAACCCTAACCCTGACACTATCCTAAGGCTGATGGTAACCCTAACACTAACACTATCCTAAGCCTGGTGCTAACCCTAACTCTAACCCTAACATTATCCTAGGGTTGATGCTAACCCTAACCCTAATAATATCCTAGGGCTGATGCTAACCCTAACCCTAACACTATCCTAGGGCTGATGCTAACCCTAACCATAACACTATCCTGGGCCTGATGCTAACCCTAACCCTGACCCTAACACTATCCTAGGGCTGATGCTAACCCTAACCCTAACACTAACCTTGGGCTGATGCTAACCCTAACCCTAACCCTAACAATATCCTAGGGCAGATGCTAACCCTAACGCTAACCCTAACACTATCCTTGAACTGATGCTAACCCTAACCCTAACCCTAACACTATCCTAGGCCTGATGATAACCCTAACCCTAACCCTAACACTATCCTAGGGCTGATGGTAACCCTAACCCTATCACTATCCTTGGGCTGATGCTAACCCTAACCCTAACCCTAACAATATCCTAGGGCAGATGCTAACCCTAACGCTAACCCTAACAGTATCCTTGAACTGATGCTAACCCTAACCCTAACCCTAACACTATCCTAGGCCTGATGATAACCCTAACCCTAACCCTAACACTATCCTAGGCCTGATGATAACCCTAAACCTAACCCTGACACTATCCTACGGCTGATGCTAACCCTAACCCTAACACTATCCTAGGGCTGATGCTAACCCTAACCCTAACCCTAACACTATCCTAGGCCTGATGCTAACCCTATCCCTAACCCTAACAC
The DNA here is from genome assembly GCF_020740605.2 of Lemur catta. Lineage (NCBI taxonomy): Eukaryota > Metazoa > Chordata > Mammalia > Primates > Lemuridae > Lemur > Lemur catta. The sequence goes on along the minus strand of NW_025423856.1, from coordinate 113,200 downwards.
TCTCCTAGGGCTGAGGCTAACCCTAACCCTAACACTATCCTAGGGCTGATGCTAACCCTAACCCTAACCCAAACACTATCCTAGGGTTGATGCTAACCCTAACCCTAACACTATCCTAGGGCTGATGCTAACCCTAACCCTAAACCTAACACTATCCTTGGGCTGATGCTAACCATAACCCTAACACTATCCTGGGCCTGATGCTAACCCTAACCCTAAACCTAACACTATCCTAGGGCTGATGCTAACCCTAACCCTAACACTATCCTTGGGCTGATGCTAACCCTAACCCTAACCCTAACAATATCCTAGGGCAGATGCAAACCATAACCCTAACCCTAACACTATACTTGGGCTGATGCTAACCCTAACCCTAACACTATCCTGGGCCTGATGCTAACCCTAACCCTAACGCTAACACTGTCCTAGGGCTGATGCCTACCCTAACCCTAACACTATCCTTGGGCTTATCCTAACCCTAACCCTAAGCCTAACATTATCCTAGGGCAGATGCTAACCCTAACGCTAACCCTAACACTATCCTTGAACTGATGCTAACCTTAACCCTAACCCTAACACTATCCTAGCCCTGATGATAACCGTAACCCTAACCCTAACACTATCCAAGGGTTTATGTTAACCCTAACCCTAACACTATCCTAGGGCTGATGCTAACCCTAACCCTAACGCTAACACTATCCTAGGGCTGAGGCTAACCCTAACCCTATCACTATCCTACGGCTGATGCTAACCCTAACCCTAACCCTGACACTATCCTAAGGCTGATGGTAACCCTAACACTAACACTATCCTAAGCCTGGTGCTAACCCTAACTCTAACCCTAACATTATCCTAGGGTTGATGCTAACCCTAACCCTAATAATATCCTAGGGCTGATGCTAACCCTAACCCTAACACTATCCTAGGGCTGATGCTAACCCTAACCATAACCCTATCCTGGGCCTGATGCTAACCCTAACCCTGACCCTAACACTATCCTAGGGCTGATGCTAACCCTAACCCTAACACTAACCTTGGGCTGATGCTAACCCTAACCCTAACCCTAACAATATCCTAGGGCAGATGCTAACCCTAACGCTAACCCTAACACTATCCTTGAACTGATGCTAACCCTAACCCTAACCCTAACACTATCCTAGGCCTGATGATAACCCTAACCCTAACCCTAACACTATCCTAGGCCTGATGATAACCCTAACCCTAACCCTGACACTATCCTACGGCTGATGCTAACCCTAACCCTAACACTATCCTAGGGCTGATGCTAACCCTAACCCTAACCCTAACACTATCCTAGGACTGATGCTAACCCGATCCCTAACCCTAACACTCCTAGGGCTGAGGCTAACCCTAACCCTAACACTATCCTAGGGCTGATGCTAACCCTAACCCTAACCCAAACACTATCCTAGGGTTGATGCTAACCCTAACCCTAACACTATCCTAGGGCTGATGCTAACCCTAACCCTAACCCTAACACTATCCTTGGGCTGATGCTAACCCTAACCCTAACACTATCCTGGGCCTGATGTTAACCCTAACCCTGACCCTAACACTATCCTAGGGCTGATGCTAACCCTAACCCTAACACTAACCTTGGGCTGATGCTAACCCTAACCCTAACCCTAACAATATCCTAGGGCAGATGCTAACCCTAACGCTAACCCTAACAGTATCCTTGAACTGATGCTAACCCTAACCCTAACCCTAACACTATCCTAGCCCTGATGATAACCCTAACCCTAACCCTAACACTATCCTAGGCCTGATGATAACCCTAAACCTAACCCTGACACTATCCTAGGGCTGATGCTAACCCTAACCCTAACACTATCCTAGGCCTGATGCTAACCCTAACCCTAACCCTAACACTATCCTAGGCCTGATGCTAACCCGATCCCTAACCCTAACACTCTCCTAGGGCTGAGGCTAACCCTAACCCTAACACTATCCTAGGGCTGATGCTAACCCTAATTCTAACCCAAACACTATCCTAGGGTTGATGCTAACCCTAACCCTAACACTATCCTAGGGCTGATGCTAACCCTAACCCTAACCCTAACACTATCCTTGGGCTGATGCTAACCCTAACCCTAACACTATCCTGGGCCTGATGTTAACCCTAACCCTGACCCTAACACTATCCTAGGGCTGATGCTAACCCTAACCCTAACACTAACCTTGGGCTGATGCTAACCCTAACCCTAACCCTAACAATATCCTAGGGCAGATGCTAACCCTAACGCTAACCCTAACAGTATCCTTGAACTGAGGCTAACCCTAACCCTAACCCTAACACTATCCTAGGCCTGATGATAACCCTAACCCTAACCCTAACACTATCCTAGGCCTGATGATAACCCTAAACCTAACCCTGACACTATCCTAGGGCTGATGCTAACCCTAACCCTAACACTATCCTAGGGCTGATGCTAACCCTAACCCTAACCCTAACACTATCCTAGGTCTGATGCTAACCCTATCCCTAACCCTAACACTCTCCTAGGGCTGAGGCTAACCCTAACCCTAACACTATCCTAGGGCTGATGCTAACCCTAACCCTAACCCAAACACTATCCTAGGTTTGATGCTAACCCTAACCGTAACACTATCCTAGGGCTGATGCTAACCCTAACCCTAAACCTAACACTATCCTTGGGCTGATGCTAACCCTAACCCTAACACTATCCTGGGCCTGATGCTAACCCTAACCCTAACCCTAACACTATCCTAGGGCTGATGCTAACCCTAACCCTAACACTATCCTTGGGCTGATGCTAACCCTAACCCTAACCCTAACAATATCCTAGGGCAGATGCAAACCATAACCCTAACCCTAACACTATACGTGGGCTGATGCTAACCCTAACCCTAACACTATCCTGGGCCTGATGCTAACCCTAACCCTAACGCTAACACTGTCCTAGGGCTGATGCTAACCCTAACCCTAACACTATCCTTGGGCTTATGCTAACCCTAACCCTAAGCCTAACATTATCCTAGGGCAGATGCTAACCCTAACGCTAACCCTAACACTATCCTTGAACTGATGCTAACCCTAACCCTAACCCTAACACTATCCTAGCCCTGATGATAACCGTAACCCTAACCCTAACACTATCCAAGGGTTTATGTTAACCCTAACCCTAACACTATCCTAGGGCTGATGCTAACCCTAACCCTAACCCTAACACTATCCTAGGGCGGATGCTAACCCTACCCTAACCCTAACACTATCCTAGGGCTGATGCTAACCCTAACACTAACACTATCCTAGGGCTGATGCTAACCCTAACCCTAACCCTAACATTATCCTAGGGCTGATGCTAACCCTAACCCTAACTCTAACACTATCTTAGGGCTTAGGCTAACCCTAACCCTAACACTATCCTAGGGCTGATGCTAACCCTAACCCTAACCCTAACACTATCCTAGGTCTGATGCTAACCCTAACCCTAACACTATCCTAGGGCTGATGCTAACCCTAACCCTAACCCTAACACTATCCTAGGGCTGATGCTAACCCTAACCCTAACACTATCCTAAGGCTGATGGTAACCCTAACACTAACACTATCCTAAGCCTGGTGCTAACCCTAACTCTAACCCTAACACTATCCTAGGGTTGATGCTAACCCTAACCCTAATAATATCCTAGGGCTGATGCTAACCCTAACCCTAACACTATCCTAGGGCTGATGCTAACCCTAACCATAACACTATCCTAGGCCTGATGCTAACCCTAACCCTAACCCTAACACTATCCTAGGGCTGATGCTAATCCTAACCCTAACATTATCCTAGGGCTGATGCTAACCCTAACCCTAACCCTAACACTATCCTAGGGCTGATGCTAACCCTAACCCTAACACTATCATAGGCCTGATGATAACCCTAACCCTAACCCTAACACTATCCTAGGGCTGATGCTAACCCTAACCCTAACACTATCCTAGGCCTGATGCAAACCCTAACCCTAACGCTAACACTATCCTAGGGCTGATGCTAACCCTAACCCTAACACTATCCTTGGGCTCATGCTAACCCTAACCCTAACCCTAACACTATCCTAGGGCTGATGCTAACCCTAACACTAACACTATCCTAGGCCTGATGATAACCCTAACCCTAACCCTAACACTATCCTAGGGCTGATGCTAACCCTAACCCTAACACTATCCTAGGGCTGATGCTAACCCTAACCCTAACCCTAACACTATCCTAGGGCTGATGTTAACCCTAAACCTAACACTATCCTAGGGCTGATGCTAACCCTAACGCTAACCCTAAAACTATCCTTGAACTGATGCTAACCCTAACCCTAACCCTAACACTATCCTAGGCCTGATGATAACCCTAACTCTAACCCTAACACTATCCTAGGTTTTATGTTAACCCTAACCCTAACACTATCCTAGGGCTGATGCTAACCCTAACCCTACCACTATCCTGGGCCTGATGCTAACCCTAACCCTAACACTAACACTGTCCTAGGGCTGATGCTAACCCTAACCCTAACACTATCCTAGGGCTGATGCTAACCCTAACCCTAACCCTAACACTATCCTAGGGCTGATGTTAACCCTAAACCTAACACTATCCTAGGGCTGATGCGAACCCTAACCCTAACCCTAACACTATCCTAGGGCTGATGCTAACCCTAACCCTAACTCTAACACTATCTTAGGGCTGAGGGTAACCCTAACCCTAACACTATCCTACGGCTGATGCTAACCCTAACCTTAACCCTAACACTATCCTAGGGCTGATGCTAACCCTAACCCTAACACTATCCTAGGCCTGATGCTAACCCTAACCCTAACCCTAACACTATCCTAGGGCTGATGCTAACCCTAACCCTAACACTATCCTAGGGCTGATGCTAAGCCTAACCCTAACCCTAACACTATCCTAGGGCTGATGCTAACCCTAACCCTAACCCTAACACTATCCTAGGGCTGATGCTAAACTTAACCCTAACCCTAACACTATCCTAGGGCTGATTCTAACCGTAACCCTAACACTATCCTAGGCCTGATGCTAACCCTAACCCTTACCCTAACACTATCCTAGGGTTGATGCTAACCCTAACCATAACCCTAACACTATCCTAGGGCTGATGCTAACCCTAACCCTAACCCTAACACTATCCTAGGGCTGATGCTAACCCTAACCCTAACACTATCCTAGGCCTGATGCTAACCCTAACCCTAACACTATCCTAGGGCTGATGCTAACCCTAACCCTAACCCTAACACTATCCTAGGCCTGATGCTAACCCTATCCCTAACCCTAACACTCTCCTAGGGCTGAGGCTAACCCTAACCCTAACACTATCCTAGGGCTGATGCTAACCCTAACCCTAACCCTAACACTATCCTAGGGCGGATGCTAACCCTAACCCTAACCCTAACACTATCCTAGGGCTGATGCTAACCCTAACACTAACACTATCCTAGGGCTGATGCTAACCCTAACCCTAACCCTAACATTATCCTAGGGCTGATTCTAACCCTAACCCTAACTCTAACACTATCTTAGGGCTTAGGCTAACCCTAACCCTAACACTATCCTAGGGCTGATGCTAACCCTAACCCTAACCCTAACACTATCCTAGGGCTGATGCTAACCCTAACCCTAACACTATCCTAGGGCTGATGCTAACCCTAACCCTAACCCTAACACTATCCTAGGGCTGATGCTAACCCTAACCCTAACACTATCCTAGGGCTGATGCTAACCCTAACCCTAACCCTAACACTATCCTCGGGCTGATGCTAACCCTAACGCTAACACTATCCTAGGCCTGATGATAACCCTAACCCTAACCCTAACACTATCCTAGGGCTGATGCTAACCCTAACGTTAACCCTAACATTATCCCAGGGCTGATGCTAGCCCTAACCCTAACACTATCCTAGGGCTGATGCTAACCCTAACCCTAACCCTAACACTATCCTTGGGCGGATGCTAACCCAACACTAACCCTAACCCTAACAGTATCCTAGAGCTGATGCTAACCCTAAACCTAACCGTTACGCTAACCCTAATATTATCCTAGGGCTGATGCTAACCCTAACCCTAACGCTAACACTATCCTAGGGCTGAGGCTAACCCTAACCCTAACACTATCCTACGGCTGATGCTAACCCTAACCCTAACCCTAACACTATCCTAAGGCTGATGGTAACCCTAACACTAACACTATCCTAAGCCTGGTGCTAACCCTAACTCTAACCCTAACACTATCCTAGGGTTGATGCTAACCATGACACTAATAATATCCTAGGGCTGATGCTAACCCTAACCCTAACACTATCCTAGGGCTGATGCTAACCCTAACCATAACACTATCCTAGGCCTGATGCTAACCCTAACCCTAACCCTAACACTATCCTAGGGCTGATGCTAACCCTAACCCTAACACTATCCTAGGGCTGATGCCCTAACCCTAACACTATCCTAGGGCTGATGCTAACCCTAACCCTAACACTATCATAGGCCTGATGATAACCCTAACCCTAACCCTAACACTATCCTAGGGCTGATGCTAACCCTAACCCTAACACTATCCTAGGCCTGATGCTAACCCTAACAATAACGCTAACACTATCCTAGGGCTGATGCTAACCCTAACCCTAACACTATCCTTGGGCTCATGCTAACCCTAACCCTAACCCTAACACTATCCTAGGGCTGATGCTAACCCTAACACTAACACTATCCTATGCCTGATGATAACCCTAACCCTAACCCTAACACTATCCTAGGGCTGATGCTAACCCTAACCCTAACACTATCCTAGGGCTGATGCTAACCCTAACCCTAACCCTAACACTATCCTAGGGCTGATGCTAACCCTAACGCAAACCCTAAAACTATCCTTGAACTGATGCTAACCCTAACCCTAACCCTAACACTATCCTAGGCCTGATGATAACCCTAACTCTAACCCTAACACTATCCTAGGGTTTATGTTAACCCTAACACTAACACTATCCTAGGGCTGATGCTAACCCTAACCCTACCACTATCCTGGGCCTGATGCTAACCCTAACCCTAACACTAACACTGTCCTAGGGCTGATGCTAACCCTAACCCTAACACTATCCTAGGGCTGATGCTAACCCTAACCCTAACCCTAACACTATCCTAGGGCTGATGTTAACCCTAACCCTAACACTATCCTAGGGCTGATGCGAACCCTAACCCTAACCCTAACACTATCCTAGGGCTGATGCGAACCCTAACCCTAACACTATCCTAGGCCTGATGATAACCCTAACCCTAACCCTAACACTATCCTAGGGCTGATGCTAACCCTAACCCTAACACTATCCTAGGACTGATGCTAACCCTAACCCTAACCCTAACACTATCCTAGGGCTGATGCTAACCCTAACCCTAACCCTAACACTATCCTAGGGCTGATGCTAAACTTAACCCTAACCCTAACACTATCCTAGGGCTGATTCTAACCGTAAACCTAACACTATCCTAGGCCTGATGCTAACCCTAACCCTTACCCTAACACTATCCTAGGGTTGATGCTAACCCTAACCATAAACATAACACTATCCTAGGGCTGATGCTAACCCTAACCCTAACCCTAACACTATCCTAGGGCTGATGCTAACCCTAACCCTAACACTATCCTAGGCCTGATGCTAACCCTAACCCTAACACTATCCTAGGGCTGATGCTAACCGTAACCCTAACCCTAACACTATCCTAGGCCTGATGCTAACCCTATCCCTAACCCTAACACTCTCCTAGGGCTGAGGCTAACCCTAACCCTAACACTATCCTAGGGCTGATGCTAACCCTAACCCTAACCCTAACACTATCCTAGGGCGGATGCTAACCCTAACCCTAACCCTAACACTATCCTAGGGCTGATGCTAACCCTAACACTAACACTATCCTAGGGCTGATGCTAACCCTAACCCTAACCCTAACATTATCCTAGGGCTGATGCTAACCCTAACCCTAACTCTAACACTATCTTAGGGCTTAGGCTAACCCTAACCCTAACACTATCCTAGGGCTGATGCTAACCCTAACCCTAACCCTAACACTATCCTAGGGCTGATGCTAACCCTAACCCTAACACTATCCTAGGGCTGATGCTAACCCTAACCCTAACCCTAACACTATCCTAGGGCTGATGCTAACCCTAACCCTAACACTATCCTAGGTCTGATGCTAACCCTAACGCTAACCCTAACATTATCCCAGGGCTGATGCTAGCCCTAACCCTAACACTATAATAGGGCTGATGCTAACCCTAACCCTAACCCTAACACTATCCTAGGGCGGATGCTAACCCAACACTAACCCTAACCCTAACAGTATCCTAGAGCTGATGCTAACCCTAAACCTAACCGTGACGCTAACCCTAATATTATCCTAGGGCTGATGCTAACCCTAACCCTAACGCTAACACTATCCTAGGCCTGAGGCTAACCCTAACCCTAACACTATCCTACGGCTGATGCTAACCCTAACCCTAACCCTAACACTATCCTAGGGCTGATGCTAACCCTAACCATAACACTATCCTAGGCCTGATGCTAACCCTAACCCTAACCCTAACACTATCCTAGGGCTGATGCTAATCCTAACCCTAACATTATCCTAGGGCTGATGCTAACCCTAACCCTAACCCTAACACTATCCTAGGGCTGATGCTAACCCTAACCCTAACACTATCATAGGCCTGATGATAACCCTAACCCTAACCCTAACACTATCCTAGGGCTGATGCTAACCCTAACCCTAACACTATCCTAGGCCTGATGCTAACCCTAACCCTAACGCTAACACTATCCTAGGGCTGATGCTAACCCTAACCCTAACACTATCCTTGGGCTCATGCTAACCCTAACCCTAACCCTAACACTATCCTAGGGCTGATGCTAACCCTAACACTAACACTATCCTAGGCCTGATGATAACCCTAACCCTAACCCTAACACTATCCTAGGGCTGATGCTAACCCTAACCCTAACACTATCCTAGGGCTGATGCTAACCCTAACCCTAACCCTAACACTATCCTAGGGCTGATGCTAACCTTAACGCTAACCCTAAAACTATCCTTGAACTGATGCTAACCCTAACCCTAACCCTAACACTATCCTAGGCCTGATGATAACCCTAACTCTAACCCTAACACTATCCTAGGGTTTATGTTAACCCTAACCCTAACACTATCCTAGGGCTGATGCTAACCCTAACCCTACCACTATCCTGGGCCTGATGCTAACCCTAACCCTAACACTAACACGGTCCTAGGGCTGATGCTAACCCTAACCCTAACACTATCCTAGGGCTGATGCTAACCCTAACCCTAACCCTAACACTATCCTAGGGCTGATGTTAACCCTAAACCTAACACTATCCTAGGGCTGATGCGAACCCTAACCCTAACCCTAACACTATCCTAGGGCTGATGCTAACCCTAACACTAACTCTAACACTATCTTAGGGCTGAGGGTAACCCTAACCCTAACACTATACTACGGCTGATGCTAACCCTAACCTTAACCCTAACACTATCCTAGGGCTGATGCTAACCCTAACCCTAACACTATCCTAGGCCTGATGCTAACCCTAACCCTAACCCTAACACTATCCTAGGGCTGATGCTAACCCTAACCCTAACACTATCCTAGGGCTGATGCTAAGCCTAACCCTAACCCTAACACTATCCTAGGGCTGATGCTAACCCTAACCCTAACCTTAACACTATCCTAGGGCTGATGCTAAACTTAACCCTAACCCTAACACTATCCTAGGGCTGATTCTAACCGTAACCCTAACACTATCCTAGGCCTGATGCTAACCCTAACCCTTACCCTAACACTATCCTAGGGTTGATGCTAACCGTAACCATAACCCTAACACTATCCTAGGGCTGATGCTAACCCTAACCCTAACCCTAACACTATCCTAGGGCTGATGCTAACCCTAACCCTAACACTATCCTAGGCCTGATGCTAACCCTAACCCTAACACTATCCTAGGGCTGATGCTAACCCTAACCCTAACCCTAACACTGTCCTAGGCCTGATGCTAACCCTATCCCTAACCCTAACACTCTCCTAGGGCTGAGGCTAACCCTAACCCTAACACTATCCTAGGGCTGATACTAACCCTAACCCTAACCCTAACACTATCCTAGGGCGGATGCTAACCCTAACCCTAACCCTAACACTATCCTAGGGCTGATGCTAACCCTAACACTAACACTATCCTAGGGCTGATGCTAACCCTAACCCTAACCCTAACATTATCCTAGGGCTGATTCTAACCCTAACCCTAACTCTAACACTATCTTAGGGCTTAGGCTAACCCTAACCCTAACACTATCCTAGGGCTGATGCTAACCCTAACCCTAACCCTAACACTATCCTAGGGCTGATGCTAACCCTAACCCTACCACTATCCTAGGGCTGATGCTAACCCTAACCCTAACCCTAACACTATCCTAGGGCTGATGCTAACCCTAACCCTAACACTATCCTAGGGCTGATGCTAACCCTAACCCTAACCCTAACACTATCCTCGGGCTGATGCTAACCCTAACGCTAACACTATCCTAGGCCTGATGATAACCCTAACCCTAACCCTAACACTATCCTAGGGCTGATGCTAACCCTAACGCTAACCCTAACATTATCCCAGGGCTGATGCTAGCCCTAACCCTAACACTATCCTAGGGCTGATGCTAACCCTAACCCTAACCCTAACACTATCCTAGGGCGGATGCTAACCCAACACTAACCCTAACCCTAACAGTATCCTAGAGCTGACGCTAACCCTAAACCTAACCGTTACGCTAACCCTAATATTATCCTAGGGCTGATGCTAACCCTAACCCTAACGCTAACACTATCCTAGGGCTGAGGCTAACCCTAACCCTAACACTATCCTACGGCTGATGCTAACCCTAACCCTAACCCTAACACTATCCTAAGGCTGATGGTAACCCTAACACTAACACTATCCTAAGCCTGTTGCTAACCCTAACTCTAACCCTAACACTATCCTATTGTTGATGCTAACCCTAACCCTAATAATATCCTAGGGCTGATGCTAACCCTAACCCTAACACTATCCTAGGGCTGATGGTAACCCTAACCATAACACTATCCTAGGCCTGATGCTAACCCTAACCCTAACCCTAACACTATCCTAGGGCTGATGCTAACCCTAACCCTAACACTATCCTAGGGCTGATGCTAACCCTAACCCTAACCCTAACACTATCCTAGGGCTGATGCTAACCCTAACCCTAACACTATCATAGGCCTGATGATAACCCTAACTCTAACCCTAACACTATCCTGGGGCTGATGCTAACCCTAACCCTAACACTATCCTAGGCCTGATGCTAACCCTAACCCTAACGCTAACACTATCCTAGGGCTGATGCTAACCCTAACCCTAACACTATCCTTGGGCTCATGCTAACCCTAACCCTAACCCTAACACTATCCTAGGGCTGATGCTAACCCTAACACTAACTCTATCCTATGCCTGATGATAACCCTAACCCTAACCCTAACACTATCCTAGGGCTGATGCTAACCCTAACCCTAACACTATCCTAGGGCTGATGCTAACCCTAACCCTAACCCTAACACTATCCTAGGGCTGATGCTAACCCTAACGCAAACCCTAAAACTATCCTTGAACTGATGCTAACCCTAACCCTAACCCTAACACTATCCTAGGCCTGATGATAACCCTAACTCTAACCCTAACAATATCCTAGGGTTTATGTTAACCCTAACCCTAACACTATCCTAGGGCTGATGCTAACCCTAACCCTACCACTATCCTGGGCCTGATGCTAACCCTAACCCTAACACTAACACTGTCCTAGGGCTGATGCTAACCCTAACCCTAACACTATCCTAGGGCTGATGCTAACCCTAACCCTAACCCTAACACTATCCTAGGGCTGATGTTAACCCTAACCCTAACACTATCCTAGGGCTGATGCGAACCCTAACCCTAACACTAACACTATCCTAGGGCTGATGCTAACCCTAACCCTAACTCTAACACTATCTTAGGGCTGAGGGTAACCCTAACCCTAACACTATCCTACGGCTGATGCTAACCCTAACCTTAACCCTAACACTATCCTAGGGCTGATGCTAACCCTAACCCTAACACTATCCTAGGCCTGATGCTAACCCTAACCCTAACCCTAACACTATCCTAGGGCTGATGCTAACCCTAACCCTAACACTATCCTAGGCCTGATGATAACCCTAACCCTAACCCTAACACTATCCTAGGGCTGATGCTAACCCTAACCCTAACACTATCCTAGGACTGATGCTAACCCTAACCCTAACCCTAACACTATCCTAGGGCTGATGCTAACCCTAACCCTAACCCTAACACTATCCTAGGGCTGATGCTAAACTTAACCCTAACCCTAACACTATCCTAGGGCTGATTCTAACCGTAAACCTAACACTATCCTAGGCCTGATGCTAACCCTAACCCTTACCCTAACACTATCCTAGGGTTGATGCTAACCCTAACCATAAACATAACACTATCCTAGGGCTGATGCTAACCCTAACTCTAACCCTAACACTATCCTAGGGCTGATGCTAACCCTAACCCTAACACTATCCTAGGCCTGATGCTAACCCTAACCCTAACACTATCCTAGGGCTGATGCTAACCGTAACCCTAACCCTAACACTATCCTAGGCCTGATGCTAACCCTATCCCTAACCCTAACACTCTCCTAGGGCTGAGGCTAACCCTAACCCTAACACTATCCTAGGGCTGATGCTAACCCTAACCCTAACCCTAACACTATCCTAGGGCGGATGCTAACCCTAACCCTAACCCTAACACTATCCTAGGGCTGATGCTAACCCTAACACTAACACTATCCTAGGGCTGATGCTAACCCTAACCCTAACCCTAACATTATCCTAGGGCTGATGCTAACCCTAACCCTAACTCTAACACTATCTTAGGGCTTAGGCTAACCCTAACCCTAACACTATCCTAGGGCTGATGCTAACCCTAACCCTAACCCTAACACTATCCTAGGGCTGATGCTAACACTAACCCTAACACTATCCTAGGGCTGATGCTAACCCTAACCCTAACCCTAACACTATCCTAGGGCTGATGCTAACCCTAACCCTAACACTATCCTAGGGCTGATGCTAACCCTAACGCTAACCCTAACATTATCCCAGGGCTGATGCTAGCCCTAACCCTAACACTATCCTAGGGCTGATGCTAACCCTAACCCTAACCCTAACACTATCCTAGGGCGGATGCTAACCCAACACTAACCCTAACCCTAACAGTATCCTAGAGCTGATGCTAACCCTAAACCTAACCGTGACGCTAACCCTAATATTATCCTAGGGCTGATGCTAACCCTAACCCTAACCCTAACACTATCCTAGGGCTGATGCTAACCCTAACACTAACACTATCCTAGGGCTGATGCTAACCCTAACCCTACCCCTAACACTATCCTAGGGCTGATGCCTACCCTAACCCTAACGCTAACACTATCCTAGGGCTGAGTCTAACCCTAACCCTAACACTATCCTACGGCTGATGCTAACCCTAACCCTAACCCTAACACTATCCTGAGGCTGATGGTAACCCTAACACTAACACTATCCTAAGCCTGGTACTAACCCTAACTCTAACCCTAACACTATCCTAGGGTTGATGCTAACCCTAACCCTAATAATATACTAGGGCTGATGCTAACCCTAACCCTAACACTATCCTAGGGCTGATGCTAACCCTAACCATAACACTATCCTGGGCCTGATGCTAACCCTAACCCTGACCCTAACACTATCCTAGGGCTGATGCTAACCCTAACCCTAACACTAACCTTGGGCTGATGCTAACCCTAACCCTAACCCTAACAAGATCCTAGGGCAGATGCTAACCCTAACGCTAACCCTAACACTATCCTTGAACTGATGCTAACACTAACCCTAACCCTAACACTATCCTAGGCCTGATGATAACCCTAACCCTAACCCTAACACTATCCTAGGCCTGATGATAACCCTAACCCTAACCCTGACACTATCCTAGGGCTGATGCTAACCCTAACCCTAACACTATCCTAGGGCTGATGCTAACCCTAACCCTAACCCTAACACTATCCTAGGACTGATGCTAACCCTATCCCTAACCCTAACACTCTCCTAGGGGTGAGGCTAACCCTAACCCTAACACTATCCTAGGGCTGATGCTAACCCTAACCCTAACCCAGACACTATCCTAGGGTTGATGCTAACCCTAACCCTAACACTATCCTAGGGCTCATGCTAACCCTAACCCTAACCCTAACACTATCCTTGGGCTGATGCTAACCCCAACCCTAACACTATCCTGGGCCTGATGCTAACCCTAACCCTGACCCTAACACTATCCTAGGGCTGATGCTAACCCTAACCCTAACACTAACCTTGGGCTGATGCTAACCCTAACCCTAACCCTACCACTATCCTAGGGCAGATGCTAACCCTAACGCTAACCCTAACACTATCCTTGAACTGATGCTAACCCTAACCCTAACCCTAACACTATCCTAGGCCTGATGATAACCTTAATCCTAACCCTAACACTATCCTAGGCCTGATGATAACCCTAACCCTAACCCTGACACTATCCTAGGGCTGATGCTAACCCTAACCCTAACACTAACACTATCCTAGGGCGGATGCTAACCCAACACTAACCCTAACCCTAACAGTATCCTAGAGCTGATGCTAACCCTAAGCCTAACCGTGACGCTAACCCTAATATTATCCTAGGGCTGATGCTAACCCTAACCCTAACCCTAACACTATCCTAGGGCTGATGCTAACCCTAACACTAACACTATCCTAGGGCTGATGCTAACCCTAACCCTACCCCTAACACTATCCTAGGGCTGATACTAACCCTAACCCTAACGCTAACACTATCCTAGGGCTGAGGCTAACCCGAATCCTAACACTATCCTACGGCTGATGCTAACCCTAACCCTAACCCTAACACTATCCTAAGGCTGATGGTAACCCTAACACTAACACTATCCTAAGCCTGGTGCTAACCCTAACTCTAACCCTAACACTATCCTAGGGTTGATGCTAACCCTAACCCTAATAATATCCTAGGGCTGATGCTAACCCTAACCCTAACACTATCCTAGGGCTGATGCTAACCCTAACCATAACACTATCCTAGGGCTGATGCTAACCCTAACCCTAACCCTAACACTATCCTAGGGCTGATGCTAACCCTAACCCTAACACTATCCTAGGGCTGATGCTAACCCTAACCCTAACCCTAACACTATCCTAGGGCTGATGCTAAACCTATCCCTAACCCTAACACTCTCCTAGGGCTGAGGCTAACCCTAACCCTAACACTATCCTAGGGCTGATGCTAACCCTAACCCTAACCCTAACACTATCCTAGGGCTGATGCTAACCCTAACCCTAACCCTAACACTATCCTAGGGCTGATGCTAAACTTAACCCTAACCCTAACACTATCCTAGGGCTGATTCTAACCGTAAACCTAACACTATCCTAGGCCTGATGCTAACCCTAACCCTTACCCTAACACTATCCTAGGGTTGATGCTAACCCTAACCATAAACATAACACTATCCTAGGGCTGATGCTAACCCTAACTCTAACCCTAACACTATCCTAGGGCTGATGCTAACCCTAACCCTAACACTATCCTAGGCCTGATGCTAACCCTAACCCTAACACTATCCTAGGGCTGATGCTAACCGTAACCCTAACCCTAACACTATCCTAGGCCTGATGCTAACCCTATCCCTAACCCTAACACTCTCCTAGGGCTGAGGCTAACCCTAACCCTAACACTATCCTAGGGCTGATGCTAACCCTAACCCTAACCCTAACATTATCCCAGGGCTGATGCTAGCCCTAACCCTAACACTATCCTAGGGCTGATGCTAACCCTAACCCTAACCCTAACACTATCCTAGGGCGGATGCTAACCCAACACTAACCCTAACCCTAACAGTATCCTAGAGCTGATGCTAACCCTAAACCTAACCGTGACGCTAACCCTAATATTATCCTAGGGCTGATGCTAACCCTAACCCTAACCCTAACACTATCCTAGGGCTGATGCTAACCCTAACACTAACACTATCCTAGGGCTGATGCTAACCCTAACCCTACCCCTAACACTATCCTAGGGCTGATGCCTACCCTAACCCTAACGCTAACACTATCCTAGGGCTGAGTCTAACCCTAACCCTAACACTATCCTACGGCTGATGCTAACCCTAACCCTAACCCTAACACTATCCTGAGGCTGATGGTAACCCTAACACTAACACTATCCTAAGCCTGGTACTAACCCTAACTCTAACCCTAACACTATCCTAGGGTTGATGCTAACCCTAACCCTAATAATATACTAGGGCTGATGCTAACCCTAACCCTAACACTATCCTAGGGCTGATGCTAACCCTAACCATAACACTATCCTGGGCCTGATGCTAACCCTAACCCTGACCCTAACACTATCCTAGGGCTGATGCTAACCCTAACCCTAACACTAACCTTGGGCTGATGCTAACCCTAACCCTAACCCTAACAAGATCCTAGGGCAGATGCTAACCCTAACGCTAACCCTAACACTATCCTTGAACTGATGCTAACACTAACCCTAACCCTAACACTATCCTAGGCCTGATGATAACCCTAACCCTAACCCTAACACTATCCTAGGCCTGATGATAACCCTAACCCTAACCCTGACACTATCCTAGGGCTGATGCTAACCCTAACCCTAACACTATCCTAGGGCTGATGCTAACCCTAACCCTAACCCTAACACTATCCTAGGACTGATGCTAACCCTATCCCTAACCCTAACACTCTCCTAGGGGTGAGGCTAACCCTAACCCTAACACTATCCTAGGGCTGATGCTAACCCTAACCCTAACCCAGACACTATCCTAGGGTTGATGCTAACCCTAACCCTAACACTATCCTAGGGCTCATGCTAACCCTAACCCTAACCCTAACACTATCCTTGGGCTGATGCTAACCCCAACCCTAACACTATCCTGGGCCTGATGCTAACCCTAACCCTGACCCTAACACTATCCTAGGGCTGATGCTAACCCTAACCCTAACACTAACCTTGGGCTGATGCTAACCCTAACCCTAACCCTACCACTATCCTAGGGCAGATGCTAACCCTAACGCTAACCCTAACACTATCCTTGAACTGATGCTAACCCTAACCCTAACCCTAACACTATCCTAGGCCTGATGATAACCTTAATCCTAACCCTAACACTATCCTAGGCCTGATGATAACCCTAACCCTAACCCTGACACTATCCTAGGGCTGATGCTAACCCTAACCCTAACACTAACACTATCCTAGGGCGGATGCTAACCCAACACTAACCCTAACCCTAACAGTATCCTAGAGCTGATGCTAACCCTAAGCCTAACCGTGACGCTAACCCTAATATTATCCTAGGGCTGATGCTAACCCTAACCCTAACCCTAACACTATCCTAGGGCTGATGCTAACCCTAACACTAACACTATCCTAGGGCTGATGCTAACCCTAACCCTACCCCTAACACTATCCTAGGGCTGATACTAACCCTAACCCTAACGCTAACACTATCCTAGGGCTGAGGCTAACCCGAATCCTAACACTATCCTACGGCTGATGCTAACCCTAACCCTAACCCTAACACTATCCTAAGGCTGATGGTAACCCTAACACTAACACTATCCTAAGCCTGGTGCTAACCCTAACTCTAACCCTAACACTATCCTAGGGTTGATGCTAACCCTAACCCTAATAATATCCTAGGGCTGATGCTAACCCTAACCCTAACACTATCCTAGGGCTGATGCTAACCCTAACCATAACACTATCCTAGGGCTGATGCTAACCCTAACCCTAACCCTAACACTATCCTAGGGCTGATGCTAACCCTAACCCTAACACTATCCTAGGGCTGATGCTAACCCTAACCCTAACCCTAACACTATCCTAGGGCTGATGCTAAACCTATCCCTAACCCTAACACTCTCCTAGGGCTGAGGCTAACCCTAACCCTAACACTATCCTAGGGCTGATGCTAACCCTAACCCTAACCCTAACACTATCCTAGGGCTGATGCTAACCCTAACCCTAACCCTAACACTATCCTAGGGCTGATGCTAAACTTAACCCTAACCCTAACACTATCCTAGGGCTGATTCTAACCGTAAACCTAACACTATCCTAGGCCTGATGCTAACCCTAACCCTTACCCTAACACTATCCTAGGGTTGATGCTAACCCTAACCATAAACATAACACTATCCTAGGGCTGATGCTAACCCTAACTCTAACCCTAACACTATCCTAGGGCTGATGCTAACCCTAACCCTAACACTATCCTAGGCCTGATGCTAACCCTAACCCTAACACTATCCTAGGGCTGATGCTAACCGTAACCCTAACCCTAACACTATCCTAGGCCTGATGCTAACCCTATCCCTAACCCTAACACTCTCCTAGGGCTGAGGCTAACCCTAACCCTAACACTATCCTAGGGCTGATGCTAACCCTAACCCTAACCCTAACACTATCCTAGGGCGGATGCTAACCCTAACCCTAACCCTAACACTATCCTAGGGCTGATGCTAACCCTAACACTAACACTATCCTAGGGCTGATGCTAACCCTAACCCTAACCCTAACATTATCCTAGGGCTGATGCTAACCCTAACCCTAACTCTAACACTATCTTAGGGCTTAGGCTAACCCTAACCCTAACACTATCCTAGGGCTGATGCTAACCCTAACCCTAACCCTAACACTATCCTAGGGCTGATGCTAACCCTAACCCTAACACTATCCTAGGGCTGATGCTAACCCTAACCCTAACCCTAACACTATCCTAGGGCTGATGCTAACCCTAACCCTAACACTATCCTAGGGCTGATGCTAACCCTAACGCTAACCCTAACATTATCCCAGGGCTGATGCTAGCCCTAACCCTAACACTATCCTAGGGCTGATGCTAACCCTAACCCTAACCCTAACACTATCCTAGGGCGGATGCTAACCCAACACTAACCCTAACCCTAACAGTATCCTAGAGCTGATGCTAACCCTAAACCTAACCGTGACGCTAACCCTAATATTATCCTAGGGCTGATGCTAACCCTAACCCTAACCCTAACACTATCCTAGGGCTGATGCTAACCCTAACACTAACACTATCCTAGGGCTGATGCTAACCCTAACCCTACCCCTAACACTATCCTAGGGCTGATGCCTACCCTAACCCTAACGCTAACACTCTCCTAGGGCTGAGTCTAACCCTAACCCTAACACTATCCTACGGCTGATGCTAACCCTAACCCTAACCCTAACACTATCCTAAGGCTGATGGTAACCCTAACACTAACACTATCCTAAGCCTGGTACTAACCCTAACTCTAACCCTAACACTATCCTAGGGTTGATGCTAACCCTAACCCTAATAATATACTAGGGCTGATGCTAACCCTAACCCTAACACTATCCTAGGGCTGATGCTAACCCTAACCATAACACTATCCTGGGCCTGATGCTAACCCTAACCCTGACCCTAACACTATCCTAGGGCTGATGCTAACCCTAACCCTAACACTAACCTTGGGCTGATGCTAACCCTAACCCTAACCCTAACAAGATCCTAGGGCAGATGCTAACCCTAACGCTAACCCTAACACTATCCTTGAACTGATGCTAACACTAACCCTAACCCTAACACTATCCTAGGCCTGATGATAACCCTAACCCTAACCCTAACACTATCCTAGGCCTGATGATAACCCTAACCCTAACCCTGACACTATCCTAGGGCTGATGCTAACCCTAACCCTAACACTATCCTAGGGCTGATGCTAACCCTAACCCTAACCCTAACACTATCCTAGGACTGATGCTAACCCTATCCCTAACCCTAACACTCTCCTAGGGGTGAGGCTAACCCTAACCCTAACACTATCCTAGGGCTGATGCTAACCCTAACCCTAACCCAGACACTATCCTAGGGTTGATGCTAACCCTAACCCTAACACTATCCTAGGGCTCATGCTAACCCTAACCCTAACCCTAACACTATCCTTGGGCTGATGCTAACCCCAACCCTAACACTATCCTGGGCCTGATGCTAACCCTAACCCTGACCCTAACACTATCCTAGGGCTGATGCTAACCCTAACCCTAACACTAACCTTGGGCTGATGCTAACCCTAACCCTAACCCTACCACTATCCTAGGGCAGATGCTAACCCTAACGCTAACCCTAACACTATCCTTGAACTGATGCTAACCCTAACCCTAACCCTAACACTATCCTAGGCCTGATGATAACCCTAATCCTAACCCTAACACTATCCTAGGCCTGATGATAACCCTAACCCTAACACTGACACTATCCTAGGGCTGATGCTAACCCTAACCCTAACACTAACACTATCCTAGGGCGGATGCTAACCCAACACTAACCCTAACCCTAACAGTATCCTAGAGCTGATGCTAACCCTAAGCCTAACCGTGACGCTAACCCTAATATTATCCTAGGGCTGATGCTAACCCTAACCCTAACCCTAACACTATCCTAGGGCTGATGCTAACCCTAACACTAACACTATCCTAGGGCTGATGCTAACCCTAACCCTACCCCTAACACTATCCTAGGGCTGATACTAACCCTAACCCTAACGCTAACACTATCCTAGGGCTGAGGCTAACCCGAATCCTAACACTATCCTACGGCTGATGCTAACCCTAACCCTAACCCTAACACTATCCTAAGGCTGATGGTAACCCTAACACTAACACTATCCTAAGCCTGGTGCTAACCCTAACTCTAACCCTAACACTATCCTAGGGTTGATGCTAACCCTAACCCTAATAATATCCTAGGGCTGATGCTAACCCTAACCCTAACACTATCCTAGGGCTGATGCTAACCCTAACCATAACACTATCCTAGGGCTGATGCTAACCCTAACCCTAACCCTAACACTATCCTAGGGCTGATGCTAACCCTAACCCTAACACTATCCTAGGGCTGATGCTAACCCTAACCCTAACCCTAACACTATCCTAGGGCTGATGCTAAACCTATCCCTAACCCTAACACTCTCCTAGGGCTGAGGCTAACCCTAACCCTAACACTATCCTAGGGCTGATGCTAACCCTAACCCTAACCCTAACACTATCCTAGGGCGGATGCTAACCCTAACCCTAACCCTAACACTATCCTAGGGCTGATGCTAACCCTAACACTAACACTATCCTAGGGCTGATGCTAACCCTAACCCTAACCCTAACATTATCCTAGTACTGATGCTAACCCTAACCCTAACTCTAACACTATCTTAGGGCTTAGGCTAACCCTAACCCTAACACTATCCTAGGGCTGATGCTAACCCTAACCCTAACCCTAACACTATCCTAGGGCTGATGCTAACCCTAACCCTAACACTATCCTAGGGCTGATGCTAACCCTAACCCTAACCCTAACACTATCCTAGGGCTGATGCTAACCCTAACCCTAACACTATCCTAGGGCTGATGCTAACCCTAACGCTAACAATAACATTATCCCAGGGCTGATGCTAGCCCTAACCCTAACACTATCCTAGGGCTGATGCTAACCCTAACCCTAACCCTAACACTATCCTAGGGCGGATGCTAACCCAACACTAACCCTAACCCTAACAGTATCCTAGAGCTGATGCTAACCCTAAACCTAACCGTGACGCTAACCCTAATATTATCCTAGGGCTGATGCTAACCCTAACCCTAACCCTAACACTATCCTAGGGCTGATGCTAACCCTAACACTAACACTATCCTAGGGCTGATGCTAACCCTAACCCTACCCCTAACACTATCCTAGGGCTGATGCCTACCCTAACCCTAACGCTAACACTATCCTAGGGCTGAGTCTAACCCTAACCCTAACACTATCCTACGGCTGATGCTAACCCTAACCCTAACCCTAACACTATCCTAAGGCTGATGGTAACCCTAACACTAACACTATCCTAAGCCTGGTACTAACCCTAACTCTAACCCTAACACTATCCTAGGGTTGATGCTAACCCTAACCCTAATAATATACTAGGGCTGATGCTAACCCTAACCCTAACACTATCCTAGGGCTGATGCTAACCCTAACCATAACACTATCCTGGGCCTGATGCTAACCCTAACCCTGACCCTAACACTATCCTAGGGCTGATGCTAACCCTAACCCTAACACTAACCTTGGGCTGATGCTAACCCTAACCCTAACCCTAACAAGATCCTAGGGCAGATGCTAACCCTAACGCTAACCCTAACACTATCCTTGAACTGATGCTAACACTAACCCTAACCCTAACACTATCCTAGGCCTGATGATAACCCTAACCCTAACCCTAACACTATCCTAGGCCTGATGATAACCCTAACCCTAACCCTGACACTATCCTAGGGCTGATGCTAACCCTAACCCTAACACTATCCTAGGGCTGATGCTAACCCTAACCCTAACCCTAACACTATCCTAGGACTGATGCTAACCCTATCCCTAACCCTAACACTCTCCTAGGGCTGAGGCTAACCCTAACCCTAACACTATCCTAGGGCTGATGCTAACCCTAACCCTAACCCAGACACTATCCTAGGGTTGATGCTAACCCTAACCCTAACACTATCCTAGGGCTGATGCTAACCCTAACCCTAACCCTAACACTATCCTTGGGCTGATGCTAAAACCAACCCTAACACTATCCTGGGCCTGATGCTAACCGTAACCCTGACCCTAACACTATCCTAGGGCTGATGCTAACCCTAACCCTAACACTAACCTTGGGCTGATGCTAACCCTAACCCTAACCCTACCACTATCCTAGGGCAGATGCTAACCCTAACGCTAACCCTAACACTATCCTTGAACTGATGCTAACCCTAACCCTAACCCTAACACTATCCTAGGCTTGATGATAACCCTAATCCTAACCCTAACACTATCCTAGGCCTGATGATAACCCTAACCCTAACCCTGACACTATCCTAGGGCTGATGCTAACCCTAACCCTAACACTAACACTATCCTAGGGCGGATGCTAACCCAACACTAACCCTAACCCTAACAGTATCCTAGAGCTGATGCTAACCCTAAGCCTAACCGTGACGCTAACCCTAATATTATCCTAGGGCTGATGCTAACCCTAACCCTAACCCTAACACTATCCTAGGGCTGATGCTAACCCTAACACTAACACTATCCTAGGGCTGATGCTAACCCTAACCCTACCCCTAACACTATCCTAGGGCTGATACTAACCCTAACCCTAACGCTAACACTATCCTAGGGCTGAGGCTAACCCGAATCCTAACACTATCCTACGGCTGATGCTAACCCTAACCCTAACCCTAACACTATCCTAAGGCTGATGGTAACCCTAACACTAACACTATCCTAAGCCTGGTGCTAACCCTAACTCTAACCCTAACACTATCCTAGGGTTGATGCTAACCCTAACCCTAATAATATCCTAGGGCTGATGCTAACCCTAACCCTAACACTATCCTAGGGCTGATGCTAACCCTAACCATAACACTATCCTAGGGCTGATGCTAACCCTAACCCTAACCCTAACACTATCCTAGGGCTGATGCTAACCCTAACCCTAACACTATCCTAGGGCTGATGCTAACCCTAACCCTAACCCTAACACTATCCTAGGGCTGATGCTAAACCTATCCCTAACCCTAACACTCTCCTAGGGCTGAGGCTAACCCTAACCCTAACACTATCCTAGGGCTGATGCTAACCCTAACCCTAACCCTAACACTATCCTAGGGCGGATGCTAACCCTAACCCTAACCCTAACACTATCCTAGGGCTGATGCTAACCCTAACACTAACACTATCCTAGGGCTGATGCTAACCCTAACCCTAACCCTAACATTATCCTAGTACTGATGCTAACCCTAACCCTAACTCTAACACTATCTTAGGGCTTAGGCTAACCCTAACCCTAACACTATCCTAGGGCTGATGCTAACCCTAACCCTAACCCTAACACTATCCTAGGGCTGATGCTAACCCTAACCCTAACCCTAACACTATCCTAGGGCTGATGCTAAACTTAACCCTAACCCTAACACTATCCTAGGGCTGATTCTAACCGTAAACCTAACACTATCCTAGGCCTGATGCTAACCCTAACCCTTACCCTAACACTATCCTAGGGTTGATGCTAACCCTAACCATAAACATAACACTATCCTAGGGCTGATGCTAACCCTAACTCTAACCCTAACACTATCCTAGGGCTGATGCTAACCCTAACCCTAACACTATCCTAGGCCTGATGCTAACCCTAACCCTAACACTATCCTAGGGCTGATGCTAACCGTAACCCTAACCCTAACACTATCCTAGGCCTGATGCTAACCCTATCCCTAACCCTAACACTCTCCTAGGGCTGAGGCTAACCCTAACCCTAACACTATCCTAGGGCTGATGCTAACCCTAACCCTAACCCTAACACTATCCTAGGGCGGATGCTAACCCTAACCCTAACCCTAACACTATCCTAGGGCTGATGCTAACCCTAACACTAACACTATCCTAGGGCTGATGCTAACCCTAACCCTAACCCTAACATTATCCTAGGGCTGATGCTAACCCTAACCCTAACTCTAACACTATCTTAGGGCTTAGGCTAACCCTAACCCTAACACTATCCTAGGGCTGATGCTAACCCTAACCCTAACCCTAACACTATCCTAGGGCTGATGCTAACCCTAACCCTAACACTATCCTAGGGCTGATGCTAACCCTAACCCTAACCCTAACACTATCCTAGGGCTGATGCTAACCCTAACCCTAACACTATCCTAGGGCTGATGCTAACCCTAACGCTAACCCTAACATTATCCCAGGGCTGATGCTAGCCCTAACCCTAACACTATCCTAGGGCTGATGCTAACCCTAACCCTAACCCTAACACTATCCTAGGGCGGATGCTAACCCAACACTAACCCTAACCCTAACAGTATCCTAGAGCTGATGCTAACCCTAAACCTAACCGTGACGCTAACCCTAATATTATCCTAGGGCTGATGCTAACCCTAACCCTAACCCTAACACTATCCTAGGGCTGATGCTAACCCTAACACTAACACTATCCTAGGGCTGATGCTAACCCTAACCCTACCCCTAACACTATCCTAGGGCTGATGCCTACCCTAACCCTAACGCTAACACTCTCCTAGGGCTGAGTCTAACCCTAACCCTAACACTATCCTACGGCTGATGCTAACCCTAACCCTAACCCTAACACTATCCTAAGGCTGATGGTAACCCTAACACTAACACTATCCTAAGCCTGGTACTAACCCTAACTCTAACCCTAACACTATCCTAGGGTTGATGCTAACCCTAACCCTAATAATATACTAGGGCTGATGCTAACCCTAACCCTAACACTATCCTAGGGCTGATGCTAACCCTAACCATAACACTATCCTGGGCCTGATGCTAACCCTAACCCTGACCCTAACACTATCCTAGGGCTGATGCTAACCCTAACCCTAACACTAACCTTGGGCTGATGCTAACCCTAACCCTAACCCTAACAAGATCCTAGGGCAGATGCTAACCCTAACGCTAACCCTAACACTATCCTTGAACTGATGCTAACACTAACCCTAACCCTAACACTATCCTAGGCCTGATGATAACCCTAACCCTAACCCTAACACTATCCTAGGCCTGATGATAACCCTAACCCTAACCCTGACACTATCCTAGGGCTGATGCTAACCCTAACCCTAACACTATCCTAGGGCTGATGCTAACCCTAACCCTAACCCTAACACTATCCTAGGACTGATGCTAACCCTATCCCTAACCCTAACACTCTCCTAGGGGTGAGGCTAACCCTAACCCTAACACTATCCTAGGGCTGATGCTAACCCTAACCCTAACCCAGACACTATCCTAGGGTTGATGCTAACCCTAACCCTAACACTATCCTAGGGCTCATGCTAACCCTAACCCTAACCCTAACACTATCCTTGGGCTGATGCTAACCCCAACCCTAACACTATCCTGGGCCTGATGCTAACCCTAACCCTGACCCTAACACTATCCTAGGGCTGATGCTAACCCTAACCCTAACACTAACCTTGGGCTGATGCTAACCCTAACCCTAACCCTACCACTATCCTAGGGCAGATGCTAACCCTAACGCTAACCCTAACACTATCCTTGAACTGATGCTAACCCTAACCCTAACCCTAACACTATCCTAGGCCTGATGATAACCCTAATCCTAACCCTAACACTATCCTAGGCCTGATGATAACCCTAACCCTAACACTGACACTATCCTAGGGCTGATGCTAACCCTAACCCTAACACTAACACTATCCTAGGGCGGATGCTAACCCAACACTAACCCTAACCCTAACAGTATCCTAGAGCTGATGCTAACCCTAAGCCTAACCGTGACGCTAACCCTAATATTATCCTAGGGCTGATGCTAACCCTAACCCTAACCCTAACACTATCCTAGGGCTGATGCTAACCCTAACACTAACACTATCCTAGGGCTGATGCTAACCCTAACCCTACCCCTAACACTATCCTAGGGCTGATACTAACCCTAACCCTAACGCTAACACTATCCTAGGGCTGAGGCTAACCCGAATCCTAACACTATCCTACGGCTGATGCTAACCCTAACCCTAACCCTAACACTATCCTAAGGCTGATGGTAACCCTAACACTAACACTATCCTAAGCCTGGTGCTAACCCTAACTCTAACCCTAACACTATCCTAGGGTTGATGCTAACCCTAACCCTAATAATATCCTAGGGCTGATGCTAACCCTAACCCTAACACTATCCTAGGGCTGATGCTAACCCTAACCATAACACTATCCTAGGGCTGATGCTAACCCTAACCCTAACCCTAACACTATCCTAGGGCTGATGCTAACCCTAACCCTAACACTATCCTAGGGCTGATGCTAACCCTAACCCTAACCCTAACACTATCCTAGGGCTGATGCTAAACCTATCCCTAACCCTAACACTCTCCTAGGGCTGAGGCTAACCCTAACCCTAACACTATCCTAGGGCTGATGCTAACCCTAACCCTAACCCTAACACTATCCTAGGGCGGATGCTAACCCTAACCCTAACCCTAACACTATCCTAGGGCTGATGCTAACCCTAACACTAACACTATCCTAGGGCTGATGCTAACCCTAACCCTAACCCTAACATTATCCTAGTACTGATGCTAACCCTAACCCTAACTCTAACACTATCTTAGGGCTTAGGCTAACCCTAACCCTAACACTATCCTAGGGCTGATGCTAACCCTAACCCTAACCCTAACACTATCCTAGGGCTGATGCTAACCCTAACCCTAACACTATCCTAGGGCTGATGCTAACCCTAACCCTAACCCTAACACTATCCTAGGGCTGATGCTAACCCTAACCCTAACACTATCCTAGGGCTGATGCTAACCCTAACGCTAACAATAACATTATCCCAGGGCTGATGCTAGCCCTAACCCTAACACTATCCTAGGGCTGATGCTAACCCTAACCCTAACCCTAACACTATCCTAGGGCGGATGCTAACCCAACACTAACCCTAACCCTAACAGTATCCTAGAGCTGATGCTAACCCTAAACCTAACCGTGACGCTAACCCTAATATTATCCTAGGGCTGATGCTAACCCTAACCCTAACCCTAACACTATCCTAGGGCTGATGCTAACCCTAACACTAACACTATCCTAGGGCTGATGCTAACCCTAACCCTACCCCTAACACTATCCTAGGGCTGATGCCTACCCTAACCCTAACGCTAACACTATCCTAGGGCTGAGTCTAACCCTAACCCTAACACTATCCTACGGCTGATGCTAACCCTAACCCTAACCCTAACACTATCCTAAGGCTGATGGTAACCCTAACACTAACACTATCCTAAGCCTGGTACTAACCCTAACTCTAACCCTAACACTATCCTAGGGTTGATGCTAACCCTAACCCTAATAATATACTAGGGCTGATGCTAACCCTAACCCTAACACTATCCTAGGGCTGATGCTAACCCTAACCATAACACTATCCTGGGCCTGATGCTAACCCTAACCCTGACCCTAACACTATCCTAGGGCTGATGCTAACCCTAACCCTAACACTAACCTTGGGCTGATGCTAACCCTAACCCTAACCCTAACAATATCCTAGGGCAGATGCTAACCCTAACGCTAACCCTAACACTATCCTTGAACTGATGCTAACACTAACCCTAACCCTAACACTATCCTAGGCCTGATGATAACCCTAACCCTAACCCTAACACTATCCTAGGCCTGATGATAACCCTAACCCTAACCCTGACACTATCCTAGGGCTGATGCTAACCCTAACCCTAACACTATCCTAGGGCTGATGCTAACCCTAACCCTAACCCTAACACTATCCTAGGACTGATGCTAACCCTATCCCTAACCCTAACACTCTCCTAGGGCTGAGGCTAACCCTAACCCTAACACTATCCTAGGGCTGATGCTAACCCTAACCCTAACCCAGACACTATCCTAGGGTTGATGCTAACCCTAACCCTAACACTATCCTAGGGCTGATGCTAACCCTAACCCTAACCCTAACACTATCCTTGGGCTGATGCTAAAACCAACCCTAACACTATCCTGGGCCTGATGCTAACCGTAACCCTGACCCTAACACTATCCTAGGGCTGATGCTAACCCTAACCCTAACACTAACCTTGGGCTGATGCTAACCCTAACCCTAACCCTACCACTATCCTAGGGCAGATGCTAACCCTAACGCTAACCCTAACACTATCCTTGAACTGATGCTAACCCTAACCCTAACCCTAACACTATCCTAGGCTTGATGATAACCCTAATCCTAACCCTAACACTATCCTAGGCCTGATGATAACCCTAACCCTAACCCTGACACTATCCTAGGGCTGATGCTAACCCTAACCCTAACACTAACACTATCCTAGGGCGGATGCTAACCCAACACTAACCCTAACCCTAACAGTATCCTAGAGCTGATGCTAACCCTAAGCCTAACCGTGACGCTAACCCTAATATTATCCTAGGGCTGATGCTAACCCTAACCCTAACCCTAACACTATCCTAGGGCTGATGCTAACCCTAACACTAACACTATCCTAGGGCTGATGCTAACCCTAACCCTACCCCTAACACTATCCTAGGGCTGATACTAACCCTAACCCTAACGCTAACACTATCCTAGGGCTGAGGCTAACCCGAATCCTAACACTATCCTACGGCTGATGCTAACCCTAACCCTAACCCTAACACTATCCTAAGGCTGATGGTAACCCTAACACTAACACTATCCTAAGCCTGGTGCTAACCCTAACTCTAACCCTAACACTATCCTAGGGTTGATGCTAACCCTAACCCTAATAATATCCTAGGGCTGATGCTAACCCTAACCCTAACACTATCCTAGGGCTGATGCTAACCCTAACCATAACACTATCCTAGGGCTGATGCTAACCCTAACCCTAACCCTAACACTATCCTAGGGCTGATGCTAACCCTAACCCTAACACTATCCTAGGGCTGATGCTAACCCTAACCCTAACCCTAACACTATCCTAGGGCTGATGCTAACCCTAACGCTAACACTATCCTAGGCCTGATGATAACCCTAACCCTAAACCTAACACTATCCTAGGGCTGATGCTAACCCTAACGCTAACCCTAACATTATCCCAGGGCTGATGCTAGCCCTAACCCTAACACTATCGTAGGGCTGATGCTAACCCTAACCCTAACCCTAACACTATCCTAGGGCGGATGCTAACCCAACACTAACCCTAACCCTAACAGTATCCTAGAGCTGATGCTAACCCTAAACCTAACCGTGACGCTAACCCTAATATTATCCTAGGGCTGATGCTAACCCTAACCCTAACGCTAACACTATCCTAGGGCTGAGGCTAACCCTAACCCTAACACTATCCTACGGCTGATGCTAACC
Organism: Lemur catta; assembly: GCF_020740605.2. NCBI lineage: Eukaryota > Metazoa > Chordata > Mammalia > Primates > Lemuridae > Lemur > Lemur catta. The sequence continues at coordinate 83,020 of NW_025423856.1, read as the reverse complement.
CTAACCCTAACCCTAACACTATCCTAAGGCTGATGGTAACCCTAACACTAACACTATCCTAAGCCTGGTGCTAACCCTAACTCTAACCCTAACACTATCCTAGGGTTGATGCTAACCCTAACCCTAATAATATCCTAGGGCTGATGCTAACCCTAACCCTAACACTATCCTAGGGCTGATGCTAACCCTAACCATAACACTATCCTAGGCCTGATGCTAACCCTAACCCTAACCCTAACACTATCCTAGGGCTGATGCTAACCCTAACCCTAACACTATCCTAGGGCTGATGCTAACCCTAACCCTAACCCTAACACTATCCTAGGGCTGATGCTAACCCTAACCCTAACACTATCATAGGCCTGATGATAACCCTAACCCTAACCCTAACACTATCCTAGGGCTGATGCTAACCCTATCCCTAACCCTAACACTCTCCTAGGGCTGAGGCTAACCCTAACCCTAACACTATCCTAGGGCTGATGCTAACCCTAACCCTAACCCAAACACTATCCTAGTGTTGATGCTAACCCTAACCCTAACACTATCCTAGGGCTGATGCTAACCCTAACCCTAACCCTAACACTATCCTTGGGCTGATGCTAACCCTAACCCTAACACTATCCTGGGCCGATGCTAACCCTAACCCTAACCCTAACACTATCCTAGGGCTGATGCTAACCCTAACACTAACACTATCCTTGGGCTGATGCTAACCCTAACCCTAACCCTAACAATATCCTAGGGCAGATGCTAACCATAACCCTAACCCTAACACTATCCTAGGGCTGATGCTAACCCTAACCCTATCACTATCATAGGCCTGATGATAACCCTAACCCTAACCCTAACACTATCCTAGGACTGATGCTAACCCTAACCCTAACGCTAACACTATCCTAGGGCTGATGCTAACCCTAACCCTAACACTATCCTTGGGCTCATGCTAACCCGAACCCTAACCCTAACACTATCCTAGGGCTGATGCTAACCCTAACCTTAACACTATCCTAGGCCTGATGATAACCCTAACACTAACCCTAACACTATCCTAGGGCTGATGCTAACCCTAAACCTAACACTTTCCTAGGGCTGATGCTAACCTTAACCCTAACACTAACACTATCCTAGGGCTGATGCTAACCCTAACGCTAACCCTAAAACTATCCTTGAACTGATGCTAACCCTAACCCTAACCCTAACACTATCCTAGGCCTGATGATAACCCTAACGCTAACCCTAACACTATCCTAGGGTTTATGTTAACCCTAACCCTAACACTATCCTAGGGCTGATGCTAACCCTAACCCTACCACTATCCTGGGCCTGATGCTAACCCTAACCCTAACACTAACACTGTCCTAGGGCTGATGCTAACCCTGACCCTAACACTATCCTAGAGCTGATGCTAACCCTAAACCTAACCGTGACGCTAACCCTAATATTATCCTAGGGCTGATGCTAACCCTAACCCTAACCCTAACACTATCCTAGGGCTGATGCTAACCCTAACACTAACACTATCCTAGGGCTGATGGTAACCCTAACCCTACCCCTAACACTATCCTAGGGCTGATGCTAACCCTAACCCTAACGCTAACACTATCCTAGGGCTGAGGCTAACCCTAACACTAACACTATCCTAGGCCTGATGCTAACCCTAACCCTAACCCTGACACTATCCTAGGGTTGATGCTAACCCTAACCCTAACACTATCCTAGGGCTGATGCTAACCCTAACACTAAAACTATCCTCGGGCTGATGCTAACACTAACCCTAACCCTAACACTCTCCAAGGGCTGATGCTAACCCTAACCCTAACCCTAACACTATCCTAGGGCTGATGCTAACCCTAACCCTAACTCTAACACTATCTTAGGGCTGAGGCTAACCCTAACCCTAACACTATCCTACGGCTGATGATAACCCTAACCCTAACCCTAACACTATCCTAGGGCTGATGCTAACCCTAACCCTAACACTATCCTAGGCCTGATGCTAACCCTAACCCTAACCCTAACACTATCCTAGGGCTGATGCTAACCCTAACCCTAACACTATCCTAGGGCTGATGCTAACCCTAAACCTAACCCTAACACTATCCTAGGGCTGATGCTAACCATAACCCTAACACTATCCCAGGGCTGATGCTAACCCTAACCCTAACCCTAACACTATCCTAGGGCTGATGCTAACCCTAACCCTAACACTATCCTAGGGCTGATGCTAACCCTAACCCTAACCCTAACACTATCCTAAGTCTGATGCTAACCCTAGACCTCACACTATACTAGGCCTGATGATAACCATAACCCTAACCTTAACACTATCCTAGGCCTAATGATAACCCTAACCCTAACCCTGACACTATCCTAGGGCTGATGCTAACCCTAACCCTAACACTATCCTAGGGCTGATGCTAACCCTAACCCTAACCCTAACACTATCCTAGGCCTGATGCTAACCCTATCCCGAACCCTAACACTCTCCTAGGGCTGAGGCTAACCCTAACCCTAACACTATCCTAGGGCTGATGCTAACCCTTACCCTAACCCAAACACTATCCTAGGGTTGATGCTAACCCTAACCCTAACACTATCCTAGGGCTGATGCTAACCCTAACCCTAACACTATCCTTGGGCTGATGCTAACCCTAACCCTAACCCTAACAATATCCTAGGGCAGATGCTAACCCTAACCCTAACCCTAACACTATCCTTGAACTGATGCTAACCCTAACCCTAACCCTAACACTATCCTAGGGTTGATGCTAACCCTAACCCTAACCCTAACACTATCCTAAGTCTGATGGTAACCCTAGACCTCACACTATACTAGGCCTGATGATAACCATAACCCTAACCTTAACACTATCCTAGGGCTGATGCTAACCCTAACCCTAACCCTAAAACTATCCTAGAGCTGATGCTAACCCTAACCCTAACACTATCCTAGGCCTGATGATAACCCTAACCCTAACCCTGACACTATCTTAGGGCTGATGCTAACCCTAACGCTAACACAATCCTAGGGCTGATGCTAACCCTAACCCTAACCCTAACACTATCCTAGGCCTGATGCTAACCCTATCCCTAACCCTAACACTCTCCTAGGGCTAAGGCTAACCCTAACCCTAACACTATCCTAGGGCTGATGCTAACCCTAACCCTAACCCAAACACTATCCTAGGGTTGATGCTAACCCTAACCCTAACACTATCCTAGGGCTGATGCTAACCCTAACCCTAACCCTAACACTATCCTTGGGCTGATGCTAACCCTAACCCTAACACTATCCTGGGCCTGATGCTAACCCTAACCCTGACCCTAACACTATCCTAGAGCTGATGCTAACCCTAACCCTAACACTATCCTTGGGCTGATGCTAACCCTAACCCTAACCCTAACAATATCCTAGGGCAGATGCTAAACCTAACGCTAACCCTAACACTATCCTTGAACTGATGCTAACCCTAACCCTAACCCTAACACTATCCTAGGCCTGATGATAACCCTAACCCTAACCCTAACACTATCCTAGGCCTGATGATAACCCTAACCCTAACCCTGACACTATCCTAGGGCTGATGCTAACCCTAACCATAACACTATCCTAGGGCTGATGCTAACCCTAACCCTAACCCTAACACTATCCTAGGCCTGATGCTAACCCTACTCCTAACCCTAACACTCTCCTAGGGCTGAGGCTAACCCTAACCCTAACACTATCCTAGGGCTGATGCTAACCCTAACCCTAACCCAAACACTATCCTAGGGTTGATGCTAACCCTAACCCTAACACTATCCTAGGGCTGATGCTAACCCTAACCCTAAACCTAACACTATCCTTGGGCTGACGCTAATCCTAACCCTAACACTATCCTGGGCCTGATGCTAACCCTAACCCTAACCCTAACACTATCCTAGGGCTGATGCTAATCCTAACCCTAACATTATCCTAGGGCTGATGCTAACCCTAACCCTAACCCTAACACTATCCTAGGGCTGATGCTAACCCTAACCCTAACACTATCATAGGCCTGATGATAACCCTAACCCTAACCCTAACACTATCCTAGGGCTGATGCTAACCCTAACCCTAACACTATCCTAGGCCTGATGCTAACCCTAACCCTAACGCTAACACTATCCTAGGGCTGATGCTAACCCTAACCCTAACACTATCCTTGGGCTCATGCTAACCCTAACCCTAACCCTAACACTATCCTAGGGCTGATGCTAACCCTAACACTAACACTATCCTAGGCCTGATGATAACCCTAACCCTAACCCTAACACTATCCTAGGGCTGATGCTAACCCTAACCCTAACACTATCCTAGGGCTGATGCTAACCCTAACCCTAACCCTAACACTATCCTAGGGCTGATGCTAACCTTAACGCTAACCCTAAAACTATCCTTGAACTGATGCTAACCCTAACCCTAACCCTAACACTATCCTAGGCCTGATGATAACCCTAACTCTAACCCTAACACTATCCTAGGGTTTATGTTAACCCTAACCCTAACACTATCCTAGGGCTGATGCTAACCCTAACCCTACCACTATCCTGGGCCTGATGCTAACCCTAACCCTAACACTAACACGGTCCTAGGGCTGATGCTAACCCTAACCCTAACACTATCCTAGGGCTGATGCTAACCCTAACCCTAACCCTAACACTATCCTAGGGCTGATGTTAACCCTAAACCTAACACTATCCTAGGGCTGATGCGAACCCTAACCCTAACCCTAACACTATCCTAGGGCTGATGCTAACCCTAACACTAACTCTAACACTCTCTTAGGGCTGAGGGTAACCCTAACCCTAACACTATACTACGGCTGATGCTAACCCTAACCTTAACCCTAACACTATCCTAGGGCTGATGCTAACCCTAACCCTAACACTATCCTAGGCCTGATGCTAACCCTAACCCTAACCCTAACACTATCCTAGGGCTGATGCTAACCCTAACCCTAACACTATCCTAGGGCTGATGCTAAGCCTAACCCTAACCCTAACACTATCCTAGGGCTGATGCTAACCCTAACCCTAACCTTAACACTATCCTAGGGCTGATGCTAAACTTAACCCTAACCCTAACACTATCCTAGGGCTGATTCTAACCGTAACCCTAACACTATCCTAGGCCTGATGCTAACCCTAACCCTTACCCTAACACTATCCTAGGGTTGATGCTAACCGTAACCATAACCCTAACACTATCCTAGGGCTGATGCTAACCCTAACCCTAACCCTAACACTATCCTAGGGCTGATGCTAACCCTAACCCTAACACTATCCTAGGCCTGATGCTAACCCTAACCCTAACACTATCCTAGGGCTGATGCTAACCCTAACCCTAACCCTAACACTGTCCTAGGCCTGATGCTAACCCTATCCCTAACCCTAACACTCTCCTAGGGCTGAGGCTAACCCTAACCCTAACACTATCCTAGGGCTGATACTAACCCTAACCCTAACCCTAACACTATCCTAGGGCGGATGCTAACCCTAACCCTAACCCTAACACTATCCTAGGGCTGATGCTAACCCTAACACTAACACTATCCTAGGGCTGATGCTAACCCTAACCCTAACCCTAACATTATCCTAGGGCTGATTCTAACCCTAACCCTAACTCTAACACTATCTTAGGGCTTAGGCTAACCCTAACCCTAACACTATCCTAGGGCTGATGCTAACCCTAACCCTAACCCTAACACTATCCTAGGGCTGATGCTAACCCTAACCCTACCACTATCCTAGGGCTGATGCTAACCCTAACAATAACCCTAACACTATCCTAGGGCTGATGCTAACCCTAACCCTAACACTATCCTAGGGCTGATGCTAACCCTAACCCTAACCCTAACACTATCCTCGGGCTGATGCTAACCCTAACGCTAACACTATCCTAGGCCTGATGATAACCCTAACCCTAACCCTAACACTATCCTAGGGCTGATGCTAACCCTAACGCTAACCCTAACATTATCCCAGGGCTGATGCTAGCCCTAACCCTAACACTATCCTAGGGCTGATGCTAACCCTAACCCTAACCCTAACACTATCCTAGGGCGGATGCTAACCCAACACTAACCCTAACCCTAACAGTATCCTAGAGCTGATGCTAACCCTAAACCTAACCGTTACGCTAACCCTAATATTATCCTAGGGCTGATGCTAACCCTAACCCTAACGCTAACACTATCCTACGGCTGATGCTAACCCTAACCCTAACCCTAACACTATCCTAAGGCTGATGGTAACCCTAACACTAACACTATCCTAAGCCTGGTGCTAACCCTAACTCTAACCCTAACACTATCCTATTGTTGATGCTAACCCTAACCCTAATAATATCCTAGGGCTGATGCTAACCCTAACCCTAACACTATCCTAGGGCTGATGGTAACCCTAACCATAACACTATCCTAGGCCTGATGCTAACCCTAACCCTAACCCTAACACTATCCTAGGGCTGATGCTAACCCTAACCCTAACACTATCCTAGGGCTGATGCTAACCCTAACCCTAACCCTAACACTATCCTAGGGCTGATGCTAACCCTAACCCTAACACTATCATAGGCCTGATGATAACCCTAACCCTAACCCTAACACTATCCTGGGGCTGATGCTAACCCTAACCCTAACACTATCCTAGGCCTGATGCTAACCCTAACCCTAACGCTAACACTATCCTAGGGCTGATGCTAACCCTAACCCTAACACTATCCTTGGGCTCATGCTAACCCTAACCCTAACCCTAACACTATCCTAGGGCTGATGCTAACCCTAACACTAACTCTATCCTATGCCTGATGATAACCCTAACCCTAACCCTAACACTATCCTAGGGCTGATGCTAACCCTAACCCTAACACTATCCTAGGGCTGATGCTAACCCTAACCCTAACCCTAACACTATCCTAGGGCTGATGCTAACCCTAACGCAAACCCTAAAACTATCCTTGAACTGATGCTAACCCTAACCCTAACCCTAACACTATCCTAGGCCTGATGATAACCCTAACTCTAACCCTAACAATATCCTAGGGTTTATGTTAACCCTAACCCTAACACTATCCTAGGGCTGATGCTAACCCTAACCCTACCACTATCCTGGGCCTGATGCTAACCCTAACCCTAACACTAACACTGTCCTAGGGCTGATGCTAACCCTAACCCTAACACTATCCTAGGGCTGATGCTAACCCTAACCCTAACCCTAACACTATCCTAGGGCTGATGTTAACCCTAACCCTAACACTATCCTAGGGCTGATGCGAACCCTAACCCTAACCCTAACACTATCCTAGGGCTGATGCTAACCCTAACCCTAACTCTAACACTATCTTAGGGCTGAGGGTAACCCTAACCCTAACACTATCCTACGGCTGATGCTAACCCTAACCTTAACCCTAACACTATCCTAGGGCTGATGCTAACCCTAACCCTAACACTATCCTAGGCCTGATGCTAACCCTAACCCTAACCCTAACACTATCCTAGGGCTGATGCTAACCCTAACCCTAACACTATCCTAGGCCTGATGATAACCCTAACCCTAACCCTAACACTATCCTAGGGCTGATGCTAACCCTAACCCTAACACTATCCTAGGACTGATGCTAACCCTTACCCTAACCCTAACACTATCCTAGGGCTGATGCTAACCCTAACCCTAACCCTAACACTATCCTAGGGCTGATGCTAAACTTAACCCTAACCCTAACACTATCCTAGGGCTGATTCTAACCGTAAACCTAACACTATCCTAGGCCTGATGCTAACCCTAACCCTTACCCTAACACTATCCTAGGGTTGATGCTAACCCTAACCATAAACATAACACTATCCTAGGGCTGATGCTAACCCTAACTCTAACCCTAACACTATCCTAGGGCTGATGCTAACCCTAACCCTAACACTATCCTAGGCCTGATGCTAACCCTAACCCTAACACTATCCTAGGGCTGATGCTAACCGTAACCCTAACCCTAACACTATCCTAGGCCTGATGCTAACCCTATCCCTAACCCTAACACTCTCCTAAGGCTGAGGCTAACCCTAACCCTAACACTATCCTAGGGCTGATGCTAACCCTAACCCTAACCCTAACACTATCCTAGGGCGGATGCTAACCCTAACCCTAACCCTAACACTATCCTAGGGCTGATGCTAACCCTAACACTAACACTATCCTAGGGCTGATGCTAACCCTAACCCTAACCCTAACATTATCCTAGGGCTGATGCTAACCCTAACCCTAACTCTAACACTATCTTAGGGCTTAGGCTAACCCTAACCCTAACACTATCCTAGGGCTGATGCTAACCCTAACCCTAACCCTAACACTATCCTAGGGCTGATGCTAACCCTAACCCTAACACTATCCTAGGGCTGATGCTAACCCTAACCCTAACCCTAACACTATCCTAGGGCTGATGCTAACCCTAACCCTAACACTATCCTAGGGCTGATGCTAACCCTAACGCTAACCCTAACATTATCCCAGGGCTGATGCTAGCCCTAACCCTAACACTATCCTAGGGCTGATGCTAACCCTAACCCTAACCCTAACACTATCCTAGGGCGGATGCTAACCCAACACTAACCCTAACCCTAACAGTATCCTAGAGCTGATGCTAACCCTAAACCTAACCGTGACGCTAACCCTAATATTATCCTAGGGCTGATGCTAACCCTAACCCTAACCCTAACACTATCCTAGGGCTGATGCTAACCCTAACACTAACACTATCCTAGGGCTGATGCTAACCCTAACCCTACCCCTAACACTATCCTAGGGCTGATGCCTACCCTAACCCTAACGCTAACACTATCCTAGGGCTGAGTCTAACCCTAACCCTAACACTATCCTACGGCTGATGCTAACCCTAACCCTAACCCTAACACTATCCTAAGGCTGATGGTAACCCTAACACTAACACTATCCTAAGCCTGGTACTAACCCTAACTCTAACCCTAACACTATCCTAGGGTTGATGCTAACCCTAACCCTAATAATATACTAGGGCTGATGCTAACCCTAACCCTAACACTATCCTAGGGCTGATGCTAACCCTAACCATAACACTATCCTGGGCCTGATGCTAACCCTAACCCTGACCCTAACACTATCCTAGGGCTGATGCTAACCCTAACCCTAACACTAACCTTGGGCTGATGCTAACCCTAACCCTAACCCTAACAAGATCCTAGGGCAGATGCTAACCCTAACGCTAACCCTAACACTATCCTTGAACTGATGCTAACACTAACCCTAACCCTAACACTATCCTAGGCCTGATGATAACCCTAACCCTAACCCTAACACTATCCTAGGCCTGATGATAACCCTAACCCTAACCCTGACACTATCCTAGGGCTGATGCTAACCCTAACCCTAACACTATCCTAGGGCTGATGCTAACCCTAACCCTAACCCTAACACTATCCTAGGACTGATGCTAACCCTATCCCTAACCCTAACACTCTCCTAGGGGTGAGGCTAACCCTAACCCTAACACTATCCTAGGGCTGATGCTAACCCTAACCCTAACCCAGACACTATCCTAGGGTTGATGCTAACCCTAACCCTAACACTATCCTAGGGCTCATGCTAACCCTAACCCTAACCCTAACACTATCCTTGGGCTGATGCTAACCCCAACCCTAACACTATCCTGGGCCTGATGCTAACCCTAACCCTGACCCTAACACTATCCTAGGGCTGATGCTAACCCTAACCCTAACACTAACCTTGGGCTGATGCTAACCCTAACCCTAACCCTACCACTATCCTAGGGCAGATGCTAACCCTAACGCTAACCCTAACACTATCCTTGAACTGATGCTAACCCTAACCCTAACCCTAACACTATCCTAGGCCTGATGATAACCCTAATCCTAACCCTAACACTATCCTAGGCCTGATGATAACCCTAACCCTAACCCTGACACTATCCTAGGGCTGATGCTAACCCTAACCCTAACACTAACACTATCCTAGGGCGGATGCTAACCCAACACTAACCCTAACCCTAACAGTATCCTAGAGCTGATGCTAACCCTAAGCCTAACCGTGACGCTAACCCTAATATTATCCTAGGGCTGATGCTAACCCTAACCCTAACCCTAACACTATCCTAGGGCTGATGCTAACCCTAACACTAACACTATCCTAGGGCTGATGCTAACCCTAACCCTACCCCTAACACTATCCTAGGGCTGATACTAACCCTAACCCTAACGCTAACACTATCCTAGGGCTGAGGCTAACCCGAATCCTAACACTATCCTACGGCTGATGCTAACCCTAACCCTAACCCTAACACTATCCTAAGGCTGATGGTAACCCTAACACTAACACTATCCTAAGCCTGGTGCTAACCCTAACTCTAACCCTAACACTATCCTAGGGTTGATGCTAACCCTAACCCTAATAATATCCTAGGGCTGATGCTAACCCTAACCCTAACACTATCCTAGGGCTGATGCTAACCCTAACCATAACACTATCCTAGGGCTGATGCTAACCCTAACCCTAACCCTAACACTATCCTAGGGCTGATGCTAACCCTAACCCTAACACTATCCTAGGGCTGATGCTAACCCTAACCCTAACCCTAACACTATCCTAGGGCTGATGCTAAACCTATCCCTAACCCTAACACTCTCCTAGGGCTGAGGCTAACCCTAACCCTAACACTATCCTAGGGCTGATGCTAACCCTAACCCTAACCCTAACACTATCCTAGGGCGGATGCTAACCCTAACCCTAACCCTAACACTATCCTAGGGCTGATGCTAACCCTAACACTAACACTATCCTAGGGCTGATGCTAACCCTAACCCTAACCCTAACATTATCCTAGGGCTGATGCTAACCCTAACCCTAACTCTAACACTATCTTAGGGCTTAGGCTAACCCTAACCCTAACACTATCCTAGGGCTGATGCTAACCCTAACCCTAACCCTAACACTATCCTAGGGCTGATGCTAACCCTAACCCTAACACTATCCTAGGGCTGATGCTAACCCTAACCCTAACCCTAACACTATCCTAGGGCTGATGCTAACCCTAACCCTAACACTATCCTAGGGCTGATGCTAACCCTAACGCTAACCCTAACATTATCACAGGGCTGATGCTAGCCCTAACCCTAACACTATCCTAGGGCTGATGCTAACCCTAACCCTAACCCTAACACTATCCTAGGCCTGATGATAACCCTAACCCTAACCCTGACACTATCCTAGGGCTGATGCTAACCCTAACCCTAACACTAACACTATCCTAGGGCGGATGCTAACCCAACACTAACCCTAACCCTAACAGTATCCTAGAGCTGATGCTAACCCTAAGCCTAACCGTGACGCTAACCCTAATATTATCCTAGGGCTGATGCTAACCCTAACCCTAACCCTAACACTATCCTAGGGCTGATGCTAACCCTAACACTAACACTATCCTAGGGCTGATGCTAACCCTAACCCTACCCCTAACACTATCCTAGGGCTGATACTAACCCTAACCCTAACGCTAACACTATCCTAGGGCTGAGGCTAACCCGAATCCTAACACTATCCTACGGCTGATGCTAACCCTAACCCTAACCCTAACACTATCCTAAGGCTGATGGTAACCCTAACACTAACACTATCCTAAGCCTGGTGCTAACCCTAACTCTAACCCTAACACTATCCTAGGGTTGATGCTAACCCTAACCCTAATAATATCCTAGGGCTGATGCTAACCCTAACCCTAACACTATCCTAGGGCTGATGCTAACCCTAACCATAACACTATCCTAGGGCTGATGCTAACCCTAACCCTAACCCTAACACTATCCTAGGGCTGATGCTAACCCTAACCCTAACACTATCCTAGGGCTGATGCTAACCCTAACCCTAACCCTAACACTATCCTAGGGCTGATGCTAACCCTAACGCTAACACTATCCTAGGCCTGATGATAACCCTAACCCTAAACCTAACACTATCCTAGGGCTGATGCTAACCCTAACGCTAACCCTAACATTATCCCAGGGCTGATGCTAGCCCTAACCCTAACACTATCGTAGGGCTGATGCTAACCCTAACCCTAACCCTAACACTATCCTAGGGCGGATGCTAACCCAACACTAACCCTAACCCTAACAGTATCCTAGAGCTGATGCTAACCCTAAACCTAACCGTGACGCTAACCCTAATATTATCCTAGGGCTGATGCTAACCCTAACCCTAACGCTAACACTATCCTAGGGCTGAGGCTAACCCTAACCCTAACACTATCCTACGGCTGATGCTAACCCTAACCCTAACCCTAACACTATCCTAAGGCTGATGGTAACCCTAACACTAACACTATCCTAAGCCTGGTGCTAACCCTAACTCTAACCCTAACACTATCCTAGGGTTGATGCTAACCCTAACCCTAATAATATCCTAGGGCTGATGCTAACCCTAACCCTAACACTATCCTAGGGCTGATGCTAACCCTAACCATAACACTATCCTAGGCCTGATGCTAACCCTAACCCTAACCCTAACACTATCCTAGGGCTGATGCTAACCCTAACCCTAACACTATCCTAGGGCTGATGCTAACCCTAACCCTAACCCTAACACTATCCTAGGGCTGATGCTAACCCTAACCCTAACACTATCATAGGCCTGATGATAACCCTAACCCTAACCCTAACACTATCCTAGGGCTGATGCTAACCCTATCCCTAACCCTAACACTCTCCTAGGGCTGAGGCTAACCCTAACCCTAACACTATCCTAGGGCTGATGCTAACCCTAACCCTAACCCAAACACTATCCTAGTGTTGATGCTAACCCTAACCCTAACACTATCCTAGGGCTGATGCTAACCCTAACCCTAACCCTAACACTATCCTTGGGCTGATGCTAACCCTAACCCTAACACTATCCTGGGCCGATGCTAACCCTAACCCTAACCCTAACACTATCCTAGGGCTGATGCTAACCCTAACACTAACACTATCCTTGGGCTGATGCTAACCCTAACCCTAACCCTAACAATATCCTAGGGCAGATGCTAACCATAACCCTAACCCTAACACTATCCTAGGGCTGATGCTAACCCTAACCCTATCACTATCATAGGCCTGATGATAACCCTAACCCTAACCCTAACACTATCCTAGGACTGATGCTAACCCTAACCCTAACGCTAACACTATCCTAGGGCTGATGCTAACCCTAACCCTAACACTATCCTTGGGCTCATGCTAACCCTAACCCTAACCCTAACACTATCCTAGGGCTGATGCTAACCCTAACCTTAACACTATCCTAGGCCTGATGATAACCCTAACACTAACCCTAACACTATCCTAGGGCTGATGCTAACCCTAAACCTAACACTTTCCTAGGGCTGATGCTAACCTTAACCCTAACACTAACACTATCCTAGGGCTGATGCTAACCCTAACGCTAACCCTAAAACTATCCTTGAACTGATGCTAACCCTAACCCTAACCCTAACACTATCCTAGGCCTGATGATAACCCTAACGCTAACCCTAACACTATCCTAGGGTTTATGTTAACCCTAACCCTAACACTATCCTAGGGCTGATGCTAACCCTAACCCTACCACTATCCTGGGCCTGATGCTAACCCTAACCCTAACACTAACACTGTCCTAGGGCTGATGCTAACCCTGACCCTAACACTATCCTAGAGCTGATGCTAACCCTAAACCTAACCGTGACGCTAACCCTAATATTATCCTAGGGCTGATGCTAACCCTAACCCTAACCCTAACACTATCCTAGGGCTGATGCTAACCCTAACACTAACACTATCCTAGGGCTGATGGTAACCCTAACCCTACCCCTAACACTATCCTAGGGCTGATGCTAACCCTAACCCTAACGCTAACACTATCCTAGGGCTGAGGCTAACCCTAACACTAACACTATCCTAGGCCTGATGCTAACCCTAACCCTAACCCTGACACTATCCTAGGGTTGATGCTAACCCTAACCCTAACACTATCCTAGGGCTGATGCTAACCCTAACCATAACACTATCCTAGGGCTGATGCTAACCCTAACCCTAACCCTAACACTATCCTAGGGCTGATGCTAACCCTAACCCTAACACTATCCTAGGGCTGATGCTAACCCTAACCCTAACCCTAACACTATCCTAGGGCTGATGCTAACCCTAACGCTAACACTATCCTAGGCCTGATGATAACCCTAACCCTAAACCTAACACTATCCTAGGGCTGATGCTAACCCTAACGCTAACCCTAACATTATCCCAGGGCTGATGCTAGCCCTAACCCTAACACTATCGTAGGGCTGATGCTAACCCTAACCCTAACCCTAACACTATCCTAGGGCGGATGCTAACCCAACACTAACCCTAACCCTAACAGTATCCTAGAGCTGATGCTAACCCTAAACCTAACCGTGACGCTAACCCTAATATTATCCTAGGGCTGATGCTAACCCTAACCCTAACGCTAACACTATCCTAGGGCTGAGGCTAACCCTAACCCTAACACTATCCTACGGCTGATGCTAACCCTAACCCTAACCCTAACACTATCCTAAGGCTGATGGTAACCCTAACACTAACACTATCCTAAGCCTGGTGCTAACCCTAACTCTAACCCTAACACTATCCTAGGGTTGATGCTAACCCTAACCCTAATAATATCCTAGGGCTGATGCTAACCCTAACCCTAACACTATCCTAGGGCTGATGCTAACCCTAACCATAACACTATCCTAGGCCTGATGCTAACCCTAACCCTAACCCTAACACTATCCTAGGGCTGATGCTAACCCTAACCCTAACACTATCCTAGGGCTGATGCTAACCCTAACCCTAACCCTAACACTATCCTAGGGCTGATGCTAACCCTAACCCTAACACTATCATAGGCCTGATGATAACCCTAACCCTAACCCTAACACTATCCTAGGGCTGATGCTAACCCTATCCCTAACCCTAACACTCTCCTAGGGCTGAGGCTAACCCTAACCCTAACACTATCCTAGGGCTGATGCTAACCCTAACCCTAACCCAAACACTATCCTAGTGTTGATGCTAACCCTAACCCTAACACTATCCTAGGGCTGATGCTAACCCTAACCCTAACCCTAACACTATCCTTGGGCTGATGCTAACCCTAACCCTAACACTATCCTGGGCCGATGCTAACCCTAACCCTAACCCTAACACTATCCTAGGGCTGATGCTAACCCTAACACTAACACTATCCTTGGGCTGATGCTAACCCTAACCCTAACCCTAACAATATCCTAGGGCAGATGCTAACCATAACCCTAACCCTAACACTATCCTAGGGCTGATGCTAACCCTAACCCTATCACTATCATAGGCCTGATGATAACCCTAACCCTAACCCTAACACTATCCTAGGACTGATGCTAACCCTAACCCTAACGCTAACACTATCCTAGGGCTGATGCTAACCCTAACCCTAACACTATCCTTGGGCTCATGCTAACCCTAACCCTAACCCTAACACTATCCTAGGGCTGATGCTAACCCTAACCTTAACACTATCCTAGGCCTGATGATAACCCTAACACTAACCCTAACACTATCCTAGGGCTGATGCTAACCCTAAACCTAACACTTTCCTAGGGCTGATGCTAACCTTAACCCTAACACTAACACTATCCTAGGGCTGATGCTAACCCTAACGCTAACCCTAAAACTATCCTTGAACTGATGCTAACCCTAACCCTAACCCTAACACTATCCTAGGCCTGATGATAACCCTAACGCTAACCCTAACACTATCCTAGGGTTTATGTTAACCCTAACCCTAACACTATCGTAGGGCTGATGCTAACCCTAACCCTACCACTATCCTGGGCCTGATGCTAACCCTAACCCTAACACTAACACTGTCCTAGGGCTGATGCTAACCCTGACCCTAACACTATCCTAGAGCTGATGCTAACCCTAAACCTAACCGTGACGCTAACCCTAATATTATCCTAGGGCTGATGCTAACCCTAACCCTAACCCTAACACTATCCTAGGGCTGATGCTAACCCTAACACTAACACTATCCTAGGGCTGATGGTAACCCTAACCCTACCCCTAACACTATCCTAGGGCTGATGCTAACCCTAACCCTAACGCTAACACTATCCTAGGGCTGAGGCTAACCCTAACACTAACACTATCCTAGGCCTGATGCTAACCCTAACCCTAACCCTGACACTATCCTAGGGTTGATGCTAACCCTAACCCTAACACTATCCTAGGGCTGATGCTAACCCTAACACTAAAACTATCCTCGGGCTGATGCTAACACTAACCCTAACCCTAACACTCTCCAAGGGCTGATGCTAACCCTAACCCTAACCCTAACACTATCCTAGGGCTGATGCTAACCCTAACCCTAACTCTAACACTATCTTAGGGCTGAGGCTAACCCTAACCCTAACACTATCCTACGGCTGATGATAACCCTAACCCTAACCCTAACACTATCCTAGGGCTGATGCTAACCCTAACCCTAACACTATCCTAGGCCTGATGCTAACCCTAACCCTAACCCTAACACTATCCTAGGGCTGATGCTAACCCTAACCCTAACACTATCCTAGGGCTGATGCTAACCCTAAACCTAACCCTAACACTATCCTAGGGCTGATGCTAACCATAACCCTAACACTATCCCAGGGCTGATGCTAACCCTAACCCTAACCCTAACACTATCCTAGGGCTGATGCTAACCCTAACCCTAACACTATCCTAGGGCTGATGCTAACCCTAACCCTAACCCTAACACTATCCTAAGTCTGATGCTAACCCTAGACCTCACACTATACTAGGCCTGATGATAACCATAACCCTAACCTTAACACTATCCTAGGCCTAATGATAACCCTAACCCTAACCCTGACACTATCCTAGGGCTGATGCTAACCCTAACCCTAACACTATCCTAGGGCTGATGCTAACCCTAACCCTAACCCTAACACTATCCTAGGCCTGATGCTAACCCTATCCCGAACCCTAACACTCTCCTAGGGCTGAGGCTAACCCTAACCCTAACACTATCCTAGGGCTGATGCTAACCCTTACCCTAACCCAAACACTATCCTAGGGTTGATGCTAACCCTAACCCTAACACTATCCTAGGGCTGATGCTAACCCTAACCCTAACACTATCCTTGGGCTGATGCTAACCCTAACCCTAACCCTAACAATATCCTAGGGCAGATGCTAACCCTAACCCTAACCCTAACACTATCCTTGAACTGATGCTAACCCTAACCCTAACCCTAACACTATCCTAGGGTTGATGCTAACCCTAACCCTAACCCTAACACTATCCTAAGTCTGATGGTAACCCTAGACCTCACACTATACTAGGCCTGATGATAACCATAACCCTAACCTTAACACTATCCTAGGGCTGATGCTAACCCTAACCCTAACCCTAAAACTATCCTAGAGCTGATGCTAACCCTAACCCTAACACTATCCTAGGCCTGATGATAACCCTAACCCTAACCCTGACACTATCTTAGGGCTGATGCTAACCCTAACGCTAACACAATCCTAGGGCTGATGCTAACCCTAACCCTAACCCTAACACTATCCTAGGCCTGATGCTAACCCTATCCCTAACCCTAACACTCTCCTAGGGCTAAGGCTAACCCTAACCCTAACACTATCCTAGGGCTGATGCTAACCCTAACCCTAACCCAAACACTATCCTAGGGTTGATGCTAACCCTAACCCTAACACTATCCTAGGGCTGATGCTAACCCTAACCCTAACCCTAACACTATCCTTGGGCTGATGCTAACCCTAACCCTAACACTATCCTGGGCCTGATGCTAACCCTAACCCTGACCCTAACACTATCCTAGAGCTGATGCTAACCCTAACCCTAACACTATCCTTGGGCTGATGCTAACCCTAACCCTAACCCTAACAATATCCTAGGGCAGATGCTAAACCTAACGCTAACCCTAACACTATCCTTGAACTGATGCTAACCCTAACCCTAACCCTAACACTATCCTAGGCCTGATGATAACCCTAACCCTAACCCTAACACTATCCTAGGCCTGATGATAACCCTAACCCTAACCCTGACACTATCCTAGGGCTGATGCTAACCCTAACCATAACACTATCCTAGGGCTGATGCTAACCCTAACCCTAACCCTAACACTATCCTAGGCCTGATGCTAACCCTACTCCTAACCCTAACACTCTCCTAGGGCTGAGGCTAACCCTAACCCTAACACTATCCTAGGGCTGATGCTAACCCTAACCCTAACCCAAACACTATCCTAGGGTTGATGCTAACCCTAACCCTAACACTATCCTAGGGCTGATGCTAACCCTAACCCTAAACCTAACACTATCCTTGGGCTGACGCTAATCCTAACCCTAACACTATCCTGGGCCTGATGCTAACCCTAACCCTAACCCTAACACTATCCTTGGGCTGATGCTAACCCTAACCCTAACACTATCCTTGGGCTGATGCTAACCCTAACCCTAACCCTAACATTATCCTAGGGCAGATGCTAACCATAACCCTAACCCTAACACTATCCTTGGGCTGATGCTAACCCTAACCCTAACACTATCCTGGGCCTGATGCTAACCCTAACCCTAACCCTAACACTATCCTAGGGCTGATGCTAACCCAAACCCTAACACTATCCTTGGGCTGATGCTAACCCTAACCCTAAGCCTAACATTATCCTAGGGCAGATGCTAACCCTAACGCTAACCCTAACACTATCCTTGAACTGATGCTAACCCTAACCCTAACCCTAACACTATCCTAGCCCTGATGATAACCCTAACCCTAACCCTAACACTATCCTAGGGTTTATGTTAACCCTAACCCTAACACTATCCTAGGGCTGATGCTAACCCTAACCCTAACCCTAACACTATCCTAGGGCGGATGCTAACCCTAACCCTAACCCTAACACTATCCTAGGGCTGATGCTAACCCTAACACTAACACTATCCTAGGGCTGATGCTAACCCTAACCCTAACCCTAACATTATCCTAGGGCTGATGCTAACCCTAACCCTAACTCTAACACTATCTTAGGGCTTAGGCTAACCCTAACCCTAACAGTATCCTAGGGCTGAGGCTAACCCTAACCCTAACCCTAACACTATCCTAGGGCCGATGCTAACCCTAACCCTAACACTATCCTAGGGCTGATGCTAACCCTAACCCTAACCCTAACACTATCCTAGGGCTGATGCTAACCCTAACCCTAACACTATCCTAGGGCTGATGCTAACCCTAACCCTAACCCTAACACTATCCTAGGGCTGATGCTAACCCTAACCCTAACGCTATCCTAGGCCTGATGATAACCCTAACCCTAACCCTAACACTATCCTAGGGCTGATGCTAACCCTAACGCTAACCCTAACATTATCCCAGGGCTGATGCTAACCCTAACCCTAACACTATCCTAGGGCTGATGCTAACCCTAACCCTAACCCTAACACTATCCTAGGGCGGATTCTAACTCAACCCTAACCCTAACCCTAACACTATCCTAGGGTTTATGTTAACCCTAAACCTAACACTATCCTAGGGCTGATGCTAACCCTAACCCTAACCCTAACACTATCCTAGGGCTGATGCTAACCCTAACACTAACACTATCCTAGGGCTGATGCTAGCCCTAACCCTACCCCTAACACTATCCTAGGGCTGATGCTAACCCTAACCCTAACGCTAACACTATCCTAGGGCTGAGGCTAACCCTAACCCTAACACTATCCTACGGCTGATGCTAACCCTAACCCTAACCCTAACACTATCCTAAGTCTGATGGTAACCCTAACACTAACACTATCCTAAGCCTGGTGCTAACCCTAACTCTAACCCTAACACTATCCTAGGGCTGATGCTAACCCTAACCCTAATAATATCCTAGGGCTGATGCTAACAGTAACCCTAACCCTAACACTATCCTAGGGCTGATGCTAACCCTAACCCTAACCCTAACACTATCCTAGGGCTGATGCTAACCCTAACCCTAACACTATCATAGGCCTGATGATAACCCTAACCCTAACCCTAACACTATCCTAGGGCTGATGCTAACCCTAACCATAACACTATCCTAGGCCTGATGCTAACCCTAACCCTAACCCTAACACTATCCTAGGGCTGATGCTAACCCTAACCCTATCACTATCATAGACCTGATGATAACCCTAACCCTAACACTATCCTAGGGCTGATGCTAACCCTAACCCTAACACTATCCTAGGCCTGATGCTAACCCTAACCCTAACGCTAACACTATCCTAGGGCTGATGCTAACCCTAACCCTAACACTATCCTTGGGCTCATGCTAACCCTAACCCTAACACTAACACTATCCTAGGGCTGATGCTAACCCTAACCTTAACACTATCCTAGGCCAGATGATAACCCTAACCCTAACCCTAACACTATCCTAGGGTTGATGCTAACGCTAACCCTAACACTATCCTAGGGCTGATGCTAACCCTAACCCTAACCCTAACACTATCCTAGGGCTGATGCTAACCCTAACGCTAACCCTAAAACTATCCTTGAACTGATGCTAACCCTAACCCTAACCCTAACCCTAACACTATCCTAGGGCTGATGCTAACCCTAACCCTAACCCTAACACTATCCTAGGGTTTATGTTAACCCTAACCCTAACACTATCCTAGGGCTGATGCTAACCCTAACCCTACCACTATCCTGGGCCTGATGCTAACCCTAACCCTAACACTAACACTGTCCTAGGGCTGATGCTAACCCCAACCCTAACCCTAACACTATCCTAGGGCTGATGATAACCCTAACCCTAACACTATCCTGGGGCTGATGCTAACCCTAACCCTAACCCTGACACTATCCTAGGGCTGATGCTAACCCTAACCCTAACACTATCCTAGGGCTGATGCTAACCCTAACACTAACACTATCCTAGGGCTGATACTAACCCTAACCCTAACCCTAACACTCTCCAAGGGCTGATGCTAACCCTAACCCTAACCCTAACACTATCCTACGGCTGATGATAACCCTAACCCTAACCCTAACACTATCCTAGGGCTGATGCTAACCCTAACCCTAACACTATCCTAGGCCTGATACTAACCCTAACCCTAACCCTAACACTATCCTAGGGCTGATGCTAACCCTAACCCTAACACTATCCTAGGGCTGATGCTAACCCTAAACTGAACCCTAACACTATCCTTGGGCTGATGCTAACCCTAACCCTAACACTATCCTGGGCCTGATGCTAACCCTAACCCTAACCCTAACACTATCCTAGGGCTGATGCTAACCCTAACCCTAACACTATCCTTGGGCTGATGCTAACCCTAACCCTAACCCTAGCAATATCCTAGGGCAGATGCTAACCCTAACGCTAACCCTAACACTATCCTTGAACTGATGCTAAAACTAACCCTAACCCTAACACTATCCTAGGACTGATGATAACCCTAACCCTAACCCTAACACTATCCTAGGCCTGATGATAACCCTAACCCTAACCCTGACACTATCCTAGGGCTGATGCTAACCCTAACCCTAACACTATCCTAGGGCTGATGCTAACCCTAACCGTAACCCTAACACTATCCTAGGCCTGATGCTAACCCTATCCCTAACCCTAACACTCTCCTAGGGCTGAGGCTAACCCTAACCCTAACACTATCCTAGGGCTGATGCTAACCCTAACCCTAACCCAAACACTATCCTACGGTTGATGCTAACCCTAACCCTAACACTATCCTAGGGCTGATGCTAACCCTAACCCTAACCCTAACACTATCCTTGGGCTGATGCTAACCCTAACCCTAACACTATCCTGGGCCTGATGCTAACCCTAACCCTAACCCTAACACTATCCTAGGGCTGATGCTAACCCTAACCCTATCACTATCCTTGGGCTGATGCTAACCCTAACCCTAACCCTAACAATATCCTAGGGCAGATGCTAACCATAACCCTAACCCTAACACTATCCTTGGGCTGATGCTAACCCTAAACCTAACACTATCCTGGGCCTGATGCTAACCCTAACCCTAACCCTAACACTATCCTAGGGCTGATGCTAACCCTAACCCTAACACTATCCTTGGGCTGATGCTAACCCTAACCCTAACCCTAACACTATCCTAGGGCAGATGCTAACCCTAACGCTAACCCTAACACTATCCTTGAACTGATGCTAACCCTAACCCTAACCCTAACACTATCCTAGGCCTGATGATAACCCTAACCCTAACCCTAACACTATCCTAGGGTTTATGTTAACCCTAACCATAACACTATCCTAGGGCTGATGCTAACTCTAACCCTAACCCTAACACTATCCTAGGGCGGATGCTAACCCTAACCCTAACCCTAACACTATCCTAGGGCTGATGCTAACCCTAACACTAACACTATCCTAGGGCTGATGCTAACCCTAACCCTAACCCTAACATTATCCTAAGGCTGATGCTAACCCTAACCCTAACTCTAACACTATCTTAGGGCTTAGGCTAACCCTAACCCTAACACTATCCTAGGGCTGATGCTAACCCTAACCCTAACCCTAACACTATCCTAGGGCTGATGCTAACCCCAACCCTAACACTATCCTAGGGCTTATGCTAACCCTAACCCTAACCCTAACACTCTCCAAGGGCTGATGCTAACCCTAACCCTAACCCTAACACTATCCTAGGGCTGATGCTAACCCTAACCCTAACTCTAACACTATCTTAGGGCTGAGGCTAACCCTAACCCTAACACTATCCTACGGCTGATGATAACCCTAACCCTAACCGTAACACTATCCTAGGGCTGATGCTAACCCTAACCCTAACACTATCCTAGGCCTGATGCTAACCCTAACCCTAATCCTAACACTGTCCTAGGGCTGATGCTAACCCTAACCCTAACACTATCCTAGGGCTGATGCTAACCCTAAACCTAACCTAACACTATCCTAGGGCTGATGGTAACCCTAACCCTAACACTATCCTAGGCCTGATGATAACCCTAACCCTAACGCTAACACTATCCTAGGGCTGATGCTAACCCTAACCCTAACACTAACCTAGGGCTGATGCTAACCCTAACCCTAACCCTAACACTATCCTAAGTCTGATGCTAACCCTAGACCTCACACTATACTAGGCCTGATGATAACCATAACCCTAACCTTAACACTATCCTAGGGCTGATGCTAACCCTAACCCTAACCCTAACACTATCCTAGAGCTGATGCTAACCCTAACCCTAACACTATCCTAGGCCTGATGATAACCCTAACCCTAACCCTGACACTATCCTAGGTCTGATGCTAACCCTAACCCTAACACTATCCTAGGGCTGATGCTAACCTTAACCCTAACCCTAACACTATCCTAGGCCTGATGCTAACCCTAACCCTAACCCTAACACTATCCTAGGGCTGATGCTAACCCTAACCCTAACACTATCCTAGGGCTGATGCTAACCCTAAACCTAACCCTAACACTATCCTAGGGCTGATGCTAACCCTAACCCTATCACTATCCTAGGCCTGATGATAACCCTAACCCTAACCCTAACACTATCCTAGGGCTGATGCTAACCCTAACCCTAACACTATCCTAGGGCTGATGCTAACCCTAACCCTAACCCTAACACTATCCTAAGTCTGATGCTAACCCTAGACCTCACACTATACTAGGCCTGATGATAACCATAACCCTAACCTTAACACTATCCTAGGGCTGATGCTAACCCTAACCCTAACCCTAACACTATCTTAGAGCTGATGCTAACCCTAACCCTAACACTATCCTAGGCCTAATGATAACCCTAACCCTAACCCTGACACTATCCTAGGGCTGATGCTAACCCTAACCCTAACACTATCCTAGGGCTGATGCTAACCCTAACCCTAACCCTAACACTATCCTAGGCCTGATGCTAACCCTATCCCGAACCCTAACACTCTCCTAGGGCTGAGGCTAACCCTAACCCTAACACTATCCTAGGGCTGATGCTAACCCTTACCCTAACCCAAACACTATCCTAGGGTTGATGCTAACCCTAACCCTAACACTATCCTAGGGCTGATGCTAACCCTAACCCTAACACTATCCTTGGGCTGATGCTAACCCTAACCCTAACCCTAACAATATCCTAGGGCAGATGCTAACCCTAACCCTAACCCTAACACTATCCTTGAACTGATGCTAACCCTAACCCTAACCCTAACACTATCCTAGGGTTGATGCTAACCCTAACCCTAACCCTAACACTATCCTAAGTCTGATGGTAACCCTAGACCTCACACTATACTAGGCCTGATGATAACCATAACCCTAACCTTAACACTATCCTAGGGCTGATGCTAACCCTAACCCTAACCCTAAAACTATCCTAGAGCTGATGCTAACCCTAACCCTAACACTATCCTAGGCCTGATGATAACCCTAACCCTAACCCTGACACTATCTTAGGGCTGATGCTAACCCTAACGCTAACACTATCCTAGGGCTGATGCTATCCCTAACCCTAACCCTAACACTATCCTAGGACTGATGCTAACCCTATCCCTAACCCTAACACTATCCTAGGGCTGAGGCTAACCCTAACCCTAACACTATCCTAGGGCTGATGCTAACCCTAACCCTAACCCAAACACTATCCTAGGGTTGATGCTAACCCTAACCCTAACACTATCCTAGGGCTGATGCTTACCCTAACCCTAACCCTAACACTATCCTTGGGCTGATGCTAACCCTAACCCTAACACTATCCTGGGCCTGATGCTAACCCTAACCCTGACCCTAACACTATCCTAGAGCTGATGCTAACCCTAACCCTAACACTATCCTTGGGCTGATGCTAACCTTAACCCTAACCCTAACAATATCCTAGGGCAGATGCTAAACCTAACGCTAACCCTAACACTATCCTTGAACTGATGCTAACCCTAACCCTAACCCTAACACTATCCTAGGCCTGATGATAACCCTAACCCTAACCCTAACACTATCCTAGGCCTGATGATAACCCTAACCCTAACCCTGACACTATCCTAGGGCTGATGCTAACCCTAACCATAACACTATCCTAGGGCTGATGCTAACCCTAACCCTAACCCTAACACTATCCTAGGCCTGATGCTAACCCTACCCCTAACCCTAACACTCTCCTAGGGCTGATGCTAACCCTAACCCTAACACTATCCTAGGGCTGATGCTAACCCTAACCCTAACCCAAACACTATCCTAGGGTTGATGCTAACCCTAACCCTAACACTATCCTAGGGCTGATGCTAACCCTAATTCTAAACCTAACACTATCCTTGGGCTGATGCTAACCCTAACCCTAACACTATCCTGGGCCTGATGCTAACCCTAACCCTAACCCTAACACTATCCTAGGGCTGATGCTAACCCTAACCCTAACACTATCCTTGGGCTGATGCTAACCCTAACCCTAACCCTAACATTATCCTAGGGCAGATGCTAACCATAACCCTAACCCTAACACTATCCTTGGGCTGATGCTAACCCTAACCCTAAACCTAATACTATCCTAGGGCAGATGCTAACCCTAACGCTAACCCTAACACTATCCTTGAACTGATGCTAACCCTAACCCTAACCCTAACACTATCCTAGCCCTGATGATAACCCTAACCCTAACCCTAACACTATCCTAGGGTTTATGTTAACCCTAACCCTAACACTATCCTAGGGCTGAATCTAACCCTAACCCTATCCCTAACACTATCCTAGGGCGGATGCTAACCCTAACCCTAACCCTAACACTATCCTAGGGCTGATGCTAACCCTAACACTAACACTATCCTAGGGCTGATGCTAACCCTAACCCTAACCCTAACATTATCCTAGGGCTGATGCTAACCCTAACCCTAACTCTAACACTATCTTACGGCTTAGGCTAACCCTAACCCTAACAGTATCCTAGGGCTGATGCTAACCCTAACCCTAACCCTAACACTATCCTAGGGCCGATGCTAACCCTAACCCTAACACTATCCTAGGGCTGATGCTAACCCTAACCCTAACCCTAACACTATCCTAGGGCTGATGCTAACCCTAACCCTAACCCTAACACTATCCTAGGGCGGATTCTAACTCAACCCTAACCCTAACCCTAACACTATCCCAGGGTTTATGTTAACCCTAAACCTAACACTATCCTAGGGCTGATGCTAACCCTAACCCTAACCCTAACACTATCCTAGGGCTGATGCTAACCCTAACACTAACACTATCCTAGGGCTGATGCTAGCCCTAACCCTACCCCTAACACTATCCTAGGGCTGATGCTAACCCTAACCCTAACGCTAACACTATCCTAGGGCTGAGGCTAACCCTAACCCTAACACTATCCTACGGCAGATGCTAACCCTAACCCTAACCCTAACACTATCCTAAGTCTGATGGTAACCCTAACACTAACACTATCCTAAGCCTGGTGCTAACCCTAACTCTAACCCTAACACTATCCTAGGGCTGATGCTAACCCTAACCCTAATAATATCCTAGGGCTGATGCTAACAGTAACCCTAACCCTAACACTATCCTAGGGCTGATGCTAACCCTAACCCTAACCCTAACACTATCCTAGGGCTGATGCTAACCCTAACCCTAACACTATCATAGGCCTGATGATAACCCTAACCCTAACCCTAACACTATCCTAGGGCTGATGCTAACCCTAACCATAACACTATCCTAGGCCTGATGCTAACCCTAACCCTAACCCTAACACTATCCTAGGGCTGATGCTAACCCTAACCCTATCACTATCATAGACCTGATGATAACCCTAACCCTAACACTATCCTAGGGCTGATGCTAACCCTAACCCTAACACTATCCTAGGCCTGATGCTAACCCTAACCCTAACGCTAACACTATCCTAGGGCTGATGCTAACCCTAACCCTAACACTATCCTTGGGCTCATGCTAACCCTAACCCTAACCCTAACACTATCCTAGGGCTGATGCTAACCCTAACCTTAACACTATCCTAGGCCAGATGATAACCCTAACCCTAACCCTAACACTATCCTAGGGCTGATGCTAACCCTAAGCCTAACACTATCCTAGGGCTGATGCTAACCCTAACCCTAACCCTAACACTATCCTAGGGCTGATGCTAACCCTAACGCTAACCCTAAAACTATCCTTGAACTGATGCTAACCCTAACCCTAACCCTAACACTATCCTAGGCCTGATGATAACCCTAACCCTAACCCTAACACTATCCTAGGGTTTATGTTAACCCTAACCCTAACACTATCCTAGGGCTGATGCTAACCCTAACCCTACCACTATCCTGGGCCTGATGCTAACCCTAACCCTAACCATAACACTGTCCTAGGGCTGATGATAACCCTAACCCTAACACTATCCTAGGGCTGATGCTAACCCTAACCCTAACCCTGACACTATCCTAGGGCTGATGCTAACCCTAACCCTAACACTATCCTAGGGCTGATGCTAACCCTAACACTAACACTATCCTAGGGCTGATACTAACCCTAACCCTAACCCTAACACTCTCCAAGGGCTGATGCTAACCCTAACCCTAACCCTAACACTATCCTACGGCTGATGATAACCCTAACCCTAACCCTAACACTATCCTAGGGCTGATGCTAACCCTAACCCTAACACTATCCTAGGCCTGATACTAACCCTAACCCTAACCCTAACACTATCCTAGGGCTGATGCTAACCCTAACCCTAACACTATCCTAGGGCTGATGCTAACCCTAAACTGAACCCTAACACTATCCTTGGGCTGATGCTAACCCTAACCCTAACACTATCCTGGGCCTGATGCTAACCCTAACCCTAACCCTAACACTATCCTAGGGCTGATGCTAACCCTAACCCTAACACTATCCTTGGGCTGATGCTAACCCTAACCCTAACCCTAGCAATATCCTAGGGCAGATGCTAACCCTAACGCTAACCCTAACACTATCCTTGAACTGATGCTAACCCTAACCCTAACCCTAACACTATCCTAGGACTGATGATAACCCTAACCCTAACCCTAACACTATCCTAGGCCTGATGATAACCCTAACCCTAACCCTGACACTATCCTAGGGCTGATGCTAACCCTAACCCTAACACTATCCTAGGGCTGATGCTAACCCTAACCGTAACCCTAACACTATCCTAGGCCTGATGCTAACCCTATCCCTAACCCTAACACTCTCCTAGGGCTGATGCTAACCCTAACCCTAACACTATCCTAGGGCTGATGCTAACCCTAACCCTAACCCAAACACTATCCTACGGTTGATGCTAACCCTAACCCTAACACTATCCTAGGGCTGATGCTAACCCTAACCCTAACCCTAACACTATCCTTGGGCTGATGCTAACCCTAACCCTAACACTATCCTGGGCCTGATGCTAACCCTAACCCTAACCCTAACAGTATCCTAGGGCTGATGCTAACCCTAACCCTATCACTATCCTTGGGCTGATGCTAACCCTAACCCTAACCCTAACAATATCCTAGGGCAGATGCTAACCATAACCCTAACCCTAACACTATCCTTGGGCTGATGCTAACCCTAAACCTAACACTATCCTGGGCCTGATGCTAACCCTAACCCTAACCCTAACACTATCCTAGGGCTGATGCTAACCCTAACCCTAACACTATCCTTGGGCTGATGCTAACCCTAACCCTAACCCTAACACTATCCTAGGGCAGATGCTAACCCTAACGCTAACCCTAACACTATCCTTGAACTGATGCTAAGCCTAACCCTAACCCTAACACTATCCTAGGCCTGATGATAACCCTAACCCTAACCCTAACACTATCCTAGGGTTTATGTTAACCCTAACCATAACACTATCCTAGGGCTGATGCTAAATCTAACCCTAACCCTAACACTATCCTAGGGCGGATGCTAACCCTAACCCTAACCCTAACACTATCCTAGGGCTGATGCTAACCCTAACACTAACACTATCCTAGGGCTGATGCTAACCCTAACCCTAACCCTAACATTATCCTAAGGCTGATGCTAACCCTAACCCTAACTCTAACACTATCTTAGGGCTTAGGCTAACCCTAACACTAACACTATCCTAGGGCTGATGCTAACCCTAACCCTAACCCTAACACTATCCTAGGGCTGATGCTAACCCCAACCCTAACACTATACTAGGGCTTATGCTAACCCTAACCCTAACCCTAACACTCTCCAAGGGCTGATGCTAACCCTAACCCTAACCCTAACACTATCCTAGGGCTGATGCTAACCCTAACCCTAACTCTAACACTATCTTAGGGCTGAGGCTAACCCTAACCCTAACACTATCCTACGGCTGATGATAACCCTAACCCTAACCGTAACACTATCCTAGGGCTGATGCTAACCCTAACCCTAACACTATCCTAGGCCTGATGCTAACCCTAACCCTAATCCTAACACTATCCTAGGGCTGATGCTAACCCTAACCCTAACACTATACTAGGGCTGATGCTAACCCTAAACCTAACCTAACACTATCCTAGGGCTGATGGTAACCCTAACCCTAACACTATCCTAGGCCTGATGATAACCCTAACCCTAACCCTAACACTATCCTAGGGCTGATGCTAACCCTAACCCTAACACTAACCTAGGGCTGATGCTAACCCTAACCCTAACCCTAACACTATCCTAAGTCTGATGCTAACCCTAGACCTCACACTATACTAGGCCTGATGATAACCATAACCCTAACCTTAACACTATCCTAGGGCTGATGCTAACCCTAACCCTAACCCTAACACTATCCTAGAGCTGATGCTAACCCTAACCCTAACACTATCCTAGGCCTGATGATAACCCTATCCCTAACCCTGACACTATCCTAGGGCTGATGCTAACCCTAACCCTAACACTATCCTAGGGCTGATGCTAACCTTAACCCTAACCCTAACACTATCCTAGGACTGATGCTAACCCTATCCCTAACCCTAACACTCTCCTAGGGCTGAGGCTAACCCTAACCCTAACACTATCCTAGGGCTGATGCTAACCCTAACCCTAACCCTAACACTATCCTAGGGCTGATGCTAACCCTAACCCTAACACTATCCTAGGCCTGATGATAACCCTAACCCTAACCCTAACACTATCCTAGGGCTGATGCTAACCCTAACGCTAACCCTAACATTATCCCAGGGCTGATGCTAACCCTAACCCTAACACTATCCTAGGGCTGATGCTAACCCTAACCCTAACCCTAACACTATCCTAGGGCGGATTCTAACTCAACCCTAACCCTAACCCTAACACTATCCTAGGGTTTATGTTAACCCTAAACCTAACACTATCCTAGGGCTGATGCTAACCCTAACCCTAACCCTAACACTATCCTAGGGCTGATGCTAACCCTAACACTAACACTATCCTAGGGCTGATGCTAACCCTAACCCTACCCCTAACACTATCCTAGGGCTGATGCTAACCCTAACCCTAACGCTAACACTATCCTAGGGCTGAGGCTAACCCTAACCCTAACACTATCCTACGGCTGATGCTAACCCTAACCCTAACCCTAACACTATCCTAAGTCTGATGGTAACCCTAACACTAACACTATCCTAAGCCTGGTGCTAACCCTAACTCTAACCCTAACACTATCCTAGGGCTGATGCTAACCCTAACCCTAATAATATCCTAGGGCTGATGCTAACAGTAACCCTAACCCTAACACTATCCTAGGGCTGATGCTAACCCTAACCCTAACCCTAACACTATCCTAGGGCTGATGCTAACCCTAACCCTAACACTATCATAGGCCTGATGATAACCCTAACCCTAACCCTAACACTATCCTAGGGCTGATGCTAACCCTAACCATAACACTATCCTAGGCCTGATGCTAACCCTAACCCTAACCCTAACACTATCCTAGGGCTGATGCTAACCCTAACACTAACACTATCCTAGGGCTGATGCTAACCCTAACCCTAACCCTAACACTATCCTAGGGCTGATGCTAACCCTAACCCTATCACTATCATAGGCCTGATGATAACCCTAACCCTAACACTATCCTAGGGCTGATGCTAACCCTAACCCTAACACTATCCTAGGGCTGATGCTAACCCTAACCCTAACACTATCCTTGGGCTCATGCTAACCCTAACCCTAACCCTAACACTATCCTAGGGCTGATGCTAACCCTAACCTTAACACTATCCTAGGCCAGATGATAACCCTAACCCTAACCCTAACACTATCCTAGGGCTGATGCTAACCCTAACCCTAACACTATCCTAGGGCTGATGCTAACCCTAACCCTAACCCTAACACTATCCTAGGGCTGATGCTAACCCTAACGCTAACCCTAAAACTATCCTTGAACTGATGCTAACCCTAACCCTAACCCTAACACTATCCTAGGCCTGATGATAACCCTAACCCTAACCTTAACACTATCCTAGGGTTTATGTTAACCCTAACCCTAACACTATCCTAGGGCTGATGCTAACCCTAACCCTACCACTATCCTGGGCCTGATGCTAACCCTAACCCTAACACTAACACTGTCCTAGGGCTGATGCTAACCCTAACCCTAACACTATCCTAGGGCTGATGCTAACCCTAACCCTAACCCTAACACTATCCTAGGGCTGATGATAACCCTAACCCTAACACTATCCTAGGGCTGATGCTAACCCTAACCCTAACCCTGACACTATCCTAGGGCTGATGCTAACCCTAACCCTAACACTATCCTAGGGCTGATGCTAACCCTAACACTAACCCTATCCTAGGGCTGATACTAACGCTAACCCTAACCCTAACACTCTCCAAGGGCTGATGCTAACCCTAACCCTAACCCTAACACTATCCTACGGCTGATGATAACCCTAACCCTAACCCTAATGCTATCCTAGGGCGGATGCTAACCCTAACCCTAACACTATCCTAGGCCTGATGCTAACCCTAACCCTAACCCTAACACTATCCTAGGGCTGATGCTAACCCTAACCCTAACACTATCCTAGGGCTGATGCTAACCCTAAACTTAACCCTAACACTATCCTTGGGCTGATGCTAACCCTAACACTAACACTATCCTGGGCCTGATGCTAACCCTAACCCTAACCCTAACAGTATCCTAGGGCTGATGCTAACCCTAACCCTAACACTATCCTTGGGCTGATGCTAACCCTAACCCTAACCCTAACAATATCCTAGGGCAGATGCTAACCCTAACGCTAACCCTAACACTATCCTTGAACTGATACTAACCCTAACCCTAACCCTAACACTATCCTAGGACTGATGATAACCCTAACCCTAACCCTAACACTATCCTAGGCCTGATGATAACCCTAACCCTAACCCTGACACTATCCTAGGGCTGATGCTAACCCTAACCCTAACACTATCCTAGGGCTGATGCTAACCCTAACCGTAACCCTAACACTATCCTAGGCCTGATGCTAACCCTATCCCTAACCCTAACACTCTCCTAGGGCTGAGGCTAACCCTAACCCTAACACTATCCTAGGGCTGATGCTAACCCTAACCCTAACCCAAACACTATCCTACGGTTGATGCTAACCCTAACCCTAACACTATCCTAGGGCTGATGCTAACCCTAACCCTAACCCTAACACTATCCTTGGCTGATGCTAACCCTAACCCTAACACTATCCTGGGCCTGATGCTAACCCTAAACCTAACCCTAACACTATCCTAGGGCTGATGCTAACCCTCACCCTAACACTATCCTTGGGCTGATGCTAACCCTAACCCTAAGCCTAACATTATCCAAGGGCAGATGCTAACCCTAACGCTAACCCTAACACTATCCTTGAACTGATGCTAACCCTAACCCTAACCCTAACACTATCCTAGCCCTGATGATAACCCTAACCCTAACCCTAACACTATCCTAGGGTTTATGTTAACCCTAACCATAACACTATCCTAGGGCTGATGCTAACTCTAACCCTAACCCTAACACTATCCTAGGGCGGATGCTAACCCTAACCCTAACCCTAACACTATCCTAGGGCTGATGCTAACCCTAACACTAACACTATCCTAGGGCTGATGCTAACCCTAACCCTAACCCTAACATTATCCTAAGGCTGATGCTAACCCTAACCCTAACTCTAACACTATCTTAGGGCTTAGGCTAACCCTAACCCTAACACTATCCTAGGGCTGATGCTAACCCTAACCCTAACCCTAACACTATCCTAGGGCTGATGCTAACCCCAACCCTAACACTATCCTAGGGCTGATGCTAACCCTAACCCTAACCCTAACACTCTCCAAGGGCTGATGCTAACCCTAACCCTAACCCTAACACTATCCTAGGGCTGATGCTAACCCTAACCCTAACTCTAACACTATCTTAGGGCTGAGGCTAACCCTAAGCCTAACACTATCCTACGGCTGATGATAACCCTAACCCTAACCGTAACACTGTCCTAGGGCTGATGCTAATCCTAACCCTAACACTATCCTAGGCCTGATGCTAACCCTAACCCTAATCCTAACACTATCCTAGGACTGATGCTAACCCTAACCCTAACACTATCCTAGGGCTGATGCTAACCCTAAACCTAACCTAACACTATCCTAGGGCTGATGATAACCCTAACCCTAACACTATCCTAGGCCTGATGATAACCCTAACCCTAACCCTAACACTATCCTAGGGCTGATGCTAACCCTAACCCTAACACTAACCTAGGGCTGATGCTAACCCTAACCCTAACCCTAACACTATCCTAAGTCTGATGCTAACCCTAGACCTCACACTATACTAGGCCTGATGATAACCATAACCCTAACCTTAACACTATCCTAGGGCTGATGCTAACCCTAACCCTAACCCTAACACTATCCTAGAGCTGATGCTAACCCTAACCCTAACACTATCCTAGGCCTGATGATAACCCTAACCCTAACCCTGACACTATCCTAGGGCTGATGCTAACCCTAACCCTAACACTATCCTAGGGCTGATGCTAACCTTAACCCTAACCCTAACACTATCCTAGGACTGATGCTAACCCTATCCCTAACCCTAACACTCTCCTAGGGCTGAGGCTAACCCTAACCCTAACACTATCCTAGGGCTGATGCTAACCCTAACCCTAACCCAAACACTATCCTAGGGTTGATGCTAACCCTAACCCTAACACTATCCTAGGGCTGATGCTAACCCTAACCCTAACCCTAACACTATCCTTGGGCTGATGCTAACCCTAACCCTAACACTATCCTGGGCCTGATGCTAACCTAACCCTGACCCTAACACTATCCTAGGGCTGATGCTAACCCTAACCCTAACACTAACCTTGGGCTGATGCTAACCCTAACCCTAACCCTAAC
Organism: Lemur catta; assembly: GCF_020740605.2. Classification (NCBI taxonomy): domain Eukaryota; kingdom Metazoa; phylum Chordata; class Mammalia; order Primates; family Lemuridae; genus Lemur; species Lemur catta. Next base: position 48,557 of record NW_025423856.1, on the reverse strand, counting down.
AATATCCTAGGGCAGATGCTAACCCTAACGCTAACCCTAACACTATCCTTGAACTGATGCTAACCCTAACCCTAACCCTAACACTATCCTAGGGCTGATGCTAACCCTAACACTAACACTATCCTAGGGCTGATGCTAACCCTAACCCTACCCCTAACACTATCCTAGGGCTGATGCTAACCCTAACCCTAACGCTAACACTATCCTAGGGCTGAGGCTAACCCTAACCCTAACACTATCCTACGGCTGATGCTAACCCTAACCCTAACCCTAACACTATCCTAAGTCTGATGGTAACCCTAACACTAACACTATCCTAAGCCTGGTGCTAACCCTAACTCTAACCCTAACACTATCCTAGGGCTGATGCTAACCCTAACCCTAATAATATCCTAGGGCTGATGCTAACAGTAACCCTAACCCTAACACTATCCTAGGGCTGATGCTAACCCTAACCCTAACCCTAACACTATCCTAGGGCTGATGCTAACCCTAACCCTAACACTATCATAGGCCTGATGATAACCCTAACCCTAACCCTAACACTATCCTAGGGCTGATGCTAACCCTAACCATAACACTATCCTAGGCCTGATGCTAACCCTAACCCTAACCCTAACACTATCCTAGGGCTGATGCTAACCCTAACACTAACACTATCCTAGGGCTGATGCTAACCCTAACCCTAACCCTAACACTATCCTAGGGCTGATGCTAACCCTAACCCTATCACTATCATAGGCCTGATGATAACCCTAACCCTAACACTATCCTAGGGCTGATGCTAACCCTAACCCTAACACTATCCTAGGGCTGATGCTAACCCTAACCCTAACCCTAACACTATCCTTGGGCTGATGCTAACCCTAACCCTAACACTATCCTGGGCCTGATGCTAACCTAACCCTGACCCTAACACTATCCTAGGGCTGATGCTAACCCTAACCCTAACACTAACCTTGGGCTGATGCTAACCCTAACCCTAACCCTAACAATATCCTAGGGCAGATGCTAACCCTAACGCTAACCCTAACACTATCCTTGAACTGATGCTAACCCTAACCCTAACCCTAACACTATCCTAGGCCTGATGATAACCCTAACCCTAACCCTAACACTATCCTAGGCCTGATGATAACCCTAACCCTAACCCTGACACTATCCTAGGGCTGATGCTAACCCTAACCCTAACACTATCCTAGGGCTGATGCTAACCCTAACCCTAACCCTAACACTATCCTAGGCCTGATGCTAACCCTATCCCTAACCCTAACACTCTCCTAGGGCTGAGGCTAACCCTAACCCTAACACTATCCTAGGGCTGATGCTAACCCTAACCCTAACCCAAACACTATCCTAGGGTTGATGCTAACCCTAACCCTAACACTATCCTAGGGCTGATGCTAACCCTAACCCTAAACCTAACACTATCCTTGGGCTGATGCTAACCCTAACCCTAACACTATCCTGGGCCTGATGCTAACCCTAATCCTAAACCTAACACTATCCTAGGGCTGATGCTAACCCTAACCCTAACACTATCCTTGGGCTGATGCTAACGCTAACCCTAACCCTAAGAATATCCTAGGGCTGATGCTAACCCTAACCCTAACACTATCCTTGGGCTGATGCTAACCCTAACCCTAACACTATCCTGGGCCTGATGCTAACCCTAACCCTAACCCTAACACTATCCTAGGGCTGATGCTAACCCTAACCCTAACACTATCCTTGGGCTGATGCTAACCCTAACCCTAAGCCTAACATTATCCTAGGGCAGATGCTAACCCTAACGCTAACCCTAACACTATCCTTGAACTGATGCTAACCCTAACCCTAACCCTAACACTATCCTAGCCCTGATGATAACCCTAACCCTAACCCTAACACTATCCAAGGGTTTATGTTAACCCTAACCCTAACACTATCCTAGGGCTGATGCTAACCCTACCCTAACCCTAACACTATCCTAGGGCGGATGCTAACCCTAACCCTAACCCTAACACTATCCTAGGGCTGATGCTAACCCTAACACTAACAGTATCCTAGGGCTGATGCTAACCCTAAGCCTAACCCTAACATTATCCTAGGGCTGATGCTAACCCTAACCCTAACTCTAACACTATCTTAGGGCTTAGGCTAACCCTAACCCTAACACTATCCTAGGGCTGATGCTAACCCTAACCCTAACCCTAACACTATCCTAGGGCTGATGCTAACCCTGACCCTAACACTATCCTAGGGCTGATGCTAACCCTAACCCTAACCCTAACACTATCCTAGGGCTGATGCTAACCCTAACCCTAACACTATCCTAGGGCTGATGCTAACCCTAACCTTAACCCTAACACTAACCTAGGGCTGATGCTAATCCTAACGCTAACACTATCCTAGGCCTGATGATAACCCTAACCCTAACCCTAACACTATCCTAGGGCTGATGCTAACCCTAACGCTAACCCTAACATTATCCCAGGGCTGATGCTAGCCCTAACCCTAACACTATCCTAGGGCTGATGCTAACCCTAACCGTAACCCTAACACTATCCTAGGGCGGATGCTAACCCAACACTAACCCTAACCCTCACAGTATCCTAGAGCTGATGCTAACCCTAAACCTAACCGTGACGCTAACCCTAATATTATCCTAGGGCTGATGCTAACCCTAACCCTAACCCTAACACTATCCTAGGGCTGATGCTAACCCTAACACTAACACTATCCTAGGGCTGATGCTAACCCTAACCCTACCCCTAACACTATCCTAGGGCTGATGCTAACCCTAACCCTAACGCTAACACTATCCTAGGGCTGAGGCTAACCCTAACCCTATCACTATCCTGCGGCTGATGCTAACCCTAACCCTAACCCTAACACTATCCTAAGGCTGATGGTAACCCTAACACTAACACTATCCTAAGCCTGGTGCTAACCCTAACTCTAACCCTAACACTATCCTAGGGTTGATGCTAACCCTAACCCTAATAATATCCTAGGGCTGATGCTAACCCTAACCCTAACACTATCCTAGGGCTGATGCTAACCCTAACCATAACACTATCCTGGGCCTGATGCTAACCCTAACCCTGACCCTAACACTATCCTAGGGCTGATGCTAACCCTAACCCTAACACTAACCTTGGGCTGATGCTAACCCTAACCCTAACCCTAACAATATCCTAGGGCAGATGCTAACCCTAACGCTAACCCTAACACTATCCTTGAACTGATGCTAACCCTAACCCTAACCCTAACACTATCCTAGGCCTGATGATAACCCTAACCCTAAACCTAACACTATCCTAGGCCTGATGATAACCCTAACCCTAACCCTGACACTATCCTAGGGCTGATGCTAACCCTAACCCTAACACTATCCTAGGGCTGATGCTAACCCTAACCCTAACCCTAACACTATCCTAGGACTGATGCTAACCCGATCCCTAACCCTAACACTCTCCTAGGGCTGAGGCTAACCCTAACCCTAACACTATCCTAGGGCTGATGCTAACCCTAACCCTAACCCAAACACTATCCTAGGGTTGATGCTAACCCTAACCCTAACACTATCCTAGGGCTGATGCTAACCCTAACCCTAACCCTAACACTATCCTTGGGCTGATGCTAACCCTAACCCTAACAGTATCCTGGGCCTGATGTTAACCCTAACCCTGACCCTAACACTATCCTAGGGTTGATGCTAACCCTAACCCTAACACTATCCTAGGGCTGATGCTAACCCTAACCCTAAACCTAACACTATCCTTGGGCTGATGCTAACCCTAACCCTAACACTATCCTGGGCCTGATGCTAACCCTAACCCTAAACCTAACACTATCCTAGGGCTGATGCTAACCCTAACCCTAACACTATCCTTGGGCTGATGCTAACGCTAACCCTAACCCTAAGAATATCCTAGGGCAGATGCTAACCATAACCCTAACCCTAACAGTATCCTTGGGCTGATGCTAACCCTAACCCTAACAATATCCTAGGGCAGATGCTAACCCTAACACTAACCCTAACACTATCCTTGAACTGATGCTAACCCTAACCCTAACCCTAACACTATCCTAGGACTGATGATAACCCTAACCCTAACCCTAACACTATCCTAGTCCTGATGATAACCCTAACCCTAACCCTGACACTATCCTAGGGCTGATGCTAACCCTAACCCTAACACTATCCTAGGGCTGATGCTAACCCTAAACCTAACCTAACACTATCCTAGGGCTGATGCTAACCCTAACCCTAACACTATCCTAGGCCTGAAGATAACCCTAAAACCTAACCCTAACACTATCCTAGGGCTGATGCTAACCCTAACCCTAACACTAACCTAGGGCTGATGCTAACCCTAACCCTAACCCTAACACTATCCTAAGTCTGATGGTAACCCTAGACCTCACACTATACTAGGCCTGATGATAACCATAACCCTAACCTTAACACTATCCTAGGGCTGATGCTAACCCTAACCCTAACCCTAACACTATCCTAGAGCTGATGCTAACCCTAACCCTAACACTATCCTAGGCCTGATGATAACCCTAACCCTAACCCTGACACTATCCTAGGGCTGATGCTAACCCTAACCCTAACACTATCCTAGGCCTGATGATAACCCTAACCCTAAACCTAACACTATCCTAGGCCTGATGATAACCCTAACCCTAACCCTGACACTATCCTAGGGCTGATGCTAACCCTAACCCTAACACTATCCTAGGGCTGATGCTAACCCTAACCCTAACCCTAACACTATCCTAGGACTGATGCTAACCCGATCCCTAACCCTAACACTCTCCTAGGGCTGAGGCTAACCCTAACCCTAACACTATCCTAGGGCTGATGCTAACCCTAACCCTAACCCAAACACTATCCTAGGGTTGATGCTAACCCTAACCCTAACACTATCCTAGGGCTGATGCTAACCCTAACCCTAACCCTAACACTATCCTTGGGCTGATGCTAACCCTAACCCTAACAGTATCCTGGGCCTGATGTTAACCCTAACCCTGACCCTAACACTATCCTAGGGTTGATGCTAACCCTAACCCTAACACTATCCTAGGGCTGATGCTAACCCTAACCCTAAACCTAACACTATCCTTGGGCTGATGCTAACCCTAACCCTAACACTATCCTGGGCCTGATGCTAACCCTAACCCTAAACCTAACACTATCCTAGGGCTGATGCTAACCCTAACCCTAACACTATCCTTGGGCTGATGCTAACGCTAACCCTAACCCTAAGAATATCCTAGGGCAGATGCTAACCATAACCCTAACCCTAACAGTATCCTTGGGCTGATGCTAACCCTAACCCTAACCCTAACAATATCCTAGGGCAGATGCTAACCCTAACGCTAACCCTAACACTATCCTTGAACTGATGCTAACCCTAACCCTAACCCTAACACTATCCTAGGACTGATGATAACCCTAACCCTAACCCTAACACTATCCTAGTCCTGATGATAACCCTAACCCTAACCCTGACACTATCCTAGGGCTGATGCTAACCCTAACCCTAACACTATCCTAGGGCTGATGCTAACCCTAAACCTAACCTAACACTATCCTAGGGCTGATGCTAACCCTAACCCTAACACTATCCTAGGCCTGAAGATAACCCTAAAACCTAACCCTAACACTATCCTAGGGCTGATGCTAACCCTAACCCTAACACTAACCTAGGGCTGATGCTAACCCTAACCCTAACCCTAACACTATCCTAAGTCTGATGGTAACCCTAGACCTCACACTATACTAGGCCTGATGATAACCATAACCCTAACCTTAACACTATCCTAGGGCTGATGCTAACCCTAACCCTAACCCTAACACTATCCTAGAGCTGATGCTAACCCTAACCCTAACACTATCCTAGGCCTGATGATAACCCTAACCCTAACCCTGACACTATCCTAGGGCTGATGCTAACCCTAACCCTAACACTATCCTAGGGCTGATGCTAACCTTAACCCTTACCCTAACACTATCCTAGGACTGATGCTAACCCTATCCCTAACCCTAACACTCTCCTAGGGCTGAGGCTAACCCTAACCCTAACACTATCCTTGGGCTGATGCTAACCCTAACCCTAACCCAAACGCTATCCTAGGGTTGATGCTAACCCTAACCCTAACACTATCCTAGGGCTGATGCTAACCCTAACCCTACCCCTAACACTATCCTTGGGCTGATGCTAACCCTAACCCTAACACTATCCTGGGCCTGATGCTAACCTAACCCTGACCCTAACACTATCCTAGGGCTGATGCTAACCCTAACCCTAACACTAACCTTGGGCTGATGCTAACCCTAACCCTAACCCTAACAATATCCTAGGGCAGATGCTAACCCTAACGCTAACCCTAACACTATCCTTGAACTGATGCTAACCCTAACCCTAACCCTAACACTATCCTAGGCCTGATGATAACCCTAACCCTAACCCTAACACTATCCTAGGCCTGATGATAACCCTAACCCTAACCCTGACACTATCCTAGGGCTGATGCTAACCCTAACCCTAACACTAATCCTAGGGCTGATGCTAACCCTAACCCTAACCCCTAACACTATCCTAGGCCTGATGCTAACCCTATGCCTAACCCTAACACTCTCCTAGGGCTGAGGCTAACCCTAACCCTAACACTATCCTAGGGCTGATGCTAACCCTAACCCTAACCCAAACACTATCCTAGGGTTGATGCTAACCCTAACCCTAACACTATCCTAGGGCTGATGCTAACCCTAACCCTAAACCTAACACTATCCTTGGGCTGATGCTAACCCTAACCCTAACACTATCCTGGGCCTGATGCTAACCCTAACCCTAAACCTAACACTATCCTAGGGCTGATGCTAACCCTAAACCCTAACACTATCCTTGGGCTGATGCTAACGCTAACCCTAACCCTAACAATATCCTAGGGCAGATGCTAACCATAACCCTAACCCTAACACTATCCTTGGGCTGATGCTAACCCTAACCCTAACACTATCCTGGGCCTGATGCTAACCCTAACCCTAACCCTAACACTATCCTAGGGCTGATGCTAACCCTAACCCTAACACTATCCTTGGGCTGATGCTAACCCTAATCCTAAGCCTAACATTATCCTAGGGCAGATGCTAACCCTAACGCTAACCCTAACACTATCCTTGAACTGATGCTAACCCTAACCCTAACCCTAACACTATCCTAGCCCTGATGATAACCCTAACCCTAACCCTAACACTATCCAAGGGTTTATGTTAACCCTAACCCTAACACTATCCTAGGGATGATGCTAACCCTAACCCTAACCCTAACACTATCCTAGGGCGGATGCTAACCCTAACCCTAACCCTAACACTATCCTAGGGCTGATGCTAACCCTAACACTAACAGTTTCCTAGGGCTGATGCTAACCCTAAGCCTAACCCTAACATTATCCTAGGGCTGATGCTAACCCTAACCCTAACTCTAACACTATCTTAGGGCTTAGGCTAACCCTAACCCTAACACTATCCTAGGGCTGATGCTAACCCTAACCCTAACCCTAACACTATCCTAGGGCTGATGCTAACGCTAACCCTAACACTATCCTAGGGCTGATGCTAACCCTAACCCTAACCCTAACACTATCCTAGGGCTGATGCTAACCCTAACCCTAACACTATCCTAGGGCTGATGCTAACCCTAACCCTAACCCTAACACTAACCTAGGGCTGATGCTAACCCTAACGCTAACACTATCCTAGGCCTGATGATAACCCTAACCCTAACCCTAACACTATCCTAGGGCTGATGCTAACCCTAACGCTAACCCTAACATTATCCCAGGGCTGATGCTAGCCCTAACCCTAACACTATCCTAGGGCTGATGCTAACCCTAACCGTAACCCTAACACTATCCTAGGGCGGATGCTAACCCAACACTAACCCTAACCCTCACAGTATCCTAGAGCTGATGCTAACCCTAAACCTAACCGTGACGCTAACCCTAATATTATCCTAGGGCTGATGCTAACCCTAACCCTAACCCTAACACTATCCTAGGGCTGATGCTAACCCTAACACTAACACTATCCTAGGGCTGATGCTAACCCTAACCCTACCCCTAACACTATCCTAGGGCTGATGCTAACCCTAACCCTAACGCTAACACTATCCTAGGGCTGAGGCTAACCCTAACCCTATCACTATCCTACGGCTGATGCTAACCCTAACCCTAACCCTAACACTATCCTAAGGCTGATGGTAACCCTAACACTAACACTATCCTAAGCCTGGTGCTAACCCTAACTCTAACCCTAACACTATCCTAGGGTTGATGCTAACCCTAACCCTAGTAATATCCTAGGGCTGATGCTAACCCTAACCCTAACACTATCCTAGGGCTGATGCTAACCCTAACCATAACACTATCCTGGGCCTGATGCTAACCCTAACCCTGACCCTAACACTATCCTAGGGCTGATGCTAACCCTAACCCTAACACTAACCTTGGGCTGATGCTAACCCTAACCCTAACCCTAACAATATCCTAGGGCAGATGTTAACCCTAACGCTAACCCTAACACTATCCTTGAACTGATGCTAACCCTAACCCTAACCCTAACACTATCCTAGGCCTGATGATAACCCTAACCCTAACCCTAACACTATCCTAGGCCTGATGATAACCCTAACCCTAACCCATGACACTATCCTAGGGCTGATGCTAACCCTAACCCTAACACTATCCTAGGGCTGATGCTAACCCTAACCCTAACCCTAACACTATCCTAGGCCTGATGCTAACCCGATCCCTAACCCTAACACTCTCCTAGGGCTGAGGCTAACCCTAACCCTAACACTATCCTAGGGCTGATGCTAACCCTAACCCTAACCCAAACACTATCCTAGGGTTGATGCTAACCCTAACCCTAACACTATCCTAGGGCTGATGCTAACCCTAACCCTAACCCTAACACTATCCTTGGGCTGATGCTAACCCTAACCCTAACACTATCCTGGGCCTGATGTTAACACTAACCCTGACCCTAACACTATCCTAGGGCTGATGCTAACCCTAACCCTACCACTATCCTGGGCCTGATGCTAACCCTAACCCTAACACTAACACTGTCCTAGGGCTGATGCTAACCCTAACCCTAACACTATCCTAGGGCTGATGCTAACCCTAACCCTAACGCTAACACTATCCTAGGGCTGATGATAACCCTAACCCTAACACTATCCTAGGGCTGATGCTAACCCTAACCCTAACCCTGACAATATCCTAGGGCTGATGCTAACCCTAACCCTAACACTATCCTAGGGCTGATGCTAACCCTAACACTAACACTATCCTAGGGCTGATACTAACCCTAACCCTAACCCTAACACTCTCCAAGGGCTGATGCTAACCCTAACCCTAACCCTAACACTATCCTACGGCTGATGATAACCCTAACCCTAACCCTAACGCTATCCTAGGGCGGATGCTAACCCTAACCCTAACACTATCCTAGGCCTGATGCTAACCCTAACCCTAACCCTAACACTATCCTAGGGCTGATGCAAACCCTAACCCTAACACTATCCTAGGGCTGATGCTAACCCTAAACTGAACCCTAACACTATCCTTGGGCTGATGCTAACCCTAACCCTAACACTATCCTGGGCCTGATGCTAACCCTAACCCTAACCCTAACACTATCCTAGGGCTGATGCTAACCCTAACCCTAACACTATCCTTGGGCTGATGCTAACCCTAACCCTAACCCTAACAATATCCTAGGGCAGATGCTAACCCTAACGCTAACCCTAACACTATCCTTGAACTGATGCTAACCCTAACCCTAACCCTAACACTATCCTAGGACTGATGATAACCCTAACCCTAACCCTAACACTCTCCTAGGCCTAATGATAACCCTAACCCTAACCCTGACACTATCCTAGGGCTGATGCTAACCCTAACCCTAACACTATCCTAGGGCTGATGGTAACCCTAACCGTAACCCTAACACTATCCTAGGCCTGATGCTAACCCTATCCCTAACCCTAACACTCTCCTAGGGCTGAGGCTAACCCTAACCCTAACACTATCCTAGGGCTGATGCTAACCCTAACCCTAACCCAAACACTATCCTACGGTTGATGCTAACCCTAACCCTAACACTATCCTAGGGCTGATGCTAACCCTAACCCTAACCCTAACACTATCCTTGGGCTGATGCTAACCCTAACCCTAACACTATCCTGGGCCTGATGCTAACCCTAAATCTAACCCTAACACTATCCTAGGGCTGATGCTAACCCTAACCCTAACACTATCCTTGGGCTGATGCTAACCCTAACCCTAAGCCTAACATTATCCAAGGGCAGATGCTAACCCTAACGCTAACCCTAACACTATCCTTGAACTGATGCTAACCCTAACCCTAACCCTAACACTATCCTAGCCCTGATGATAACCCTAACCCTAACCCTAACACTATCCTAGGGTTTATGTTAACCCTAACCATAACACTATCCTAGGGCTGATGCTAACTCTAACCCTAACCCTAACACTATCCTAGGGCGGATGCTAACCCTAACCCTAACCCTAACACTATCCTAGGGCTGATGCTAACCCTAACACTAACACTATCCTAGGGCTGATGCTAACCCTAACCCTAACCCTAACATTATCCTAAGGCTGATGCTAACCCTAACCCTAACTCTAACACTATCTTAGGGCTTAGGCTAACCCTAACCCTAACACTATCCTAGGGCTGATGCTAACCCTAACCCTAACCCTAACACTATCCTAGGGCTGATGCTAACCCCAACCCTAACACTATCCTAGGGCTGATGCTAACCCTAACCCTAACCCTAACACTCTCCAAGGGCTATGCTAACCCTAACCCTAACCCTAACACAATCCTAGGGCTGATGCTAACCCTAACCCTAACTCTAACACTATCTTAGGGCTGAGGCTAACCCTAACCCTAACACTATCCTACGGCTGATGATAACCCTAACCCTAACCGTAACACTATCCTAGGGCTGATGCTTATCCTAACCCTAACACTATCCTAGGCCTGATGCTAACCCTAACCCTATTCCTAACACTATCCTAGGGCTGATGCTAACCCTAACCCTAACACTATCCTAGGGCTGATGCTAACCCTAAACCTAACCTAACACTATCCTAGGGCTGATGCTAACCCTAACCCTAACACTATCCTAGGCCTGATGATAACCATAACCCTAACCCTAACACTATCCTAGGGCTGATGCTAACCCTAACCCTAACACTAACCTAGGGCTGATGCTAACCCTAAACCTAACCCTAACACTATCCTAAGTCTGATGCTAACCCTAGACCTCACACTATACTAGGCCTGATGATAACCATAACCCTAACCTTAACACTATCCTAGGGCTGATGCTAACCCTAACCCTAACCCTAACACTATCCTAGAGCTGATGCTAACCCTAACCCTAACACTATCCTAGGGCTGATGCTAACCCTAACCCTAACCCTAACACTATCCTTGGGCTGATGCTAACCCTAACCCTAACACTATCCTGGGCCTGATGCTAACCTAACCCTGACCCTAACACTATCCTAGGGCTGATGCTAACCCTAACCCTAACACTAACCTTGGGCTGATGCTAACCCTAACCCTAACCCTAACAATATCCTAGGGCAGATGCTAACCCTAACGCTAACCCTAACACTATCCTTGAACTGATGCTAACCCTAACCCTAACCCTAACACTATCCTAGGGCTGATGCTAACCCTAACACTAACACTATCCTAGGGCTGATGCTAACCCTAACCCTACCCCTAACACTATCCTAGGGCTGATGCTAACCCTAACCCTAACGCTAACACTATCCTAGGGCTGAGGCTAACCCTAACCCTAACACTATCCTACGGCTGATGCTAACCCTAACCCTAACCCTAACACTATCCTAAGTCTGATGGTAACCCTAACACTAACACTATCCTAAGCCTGGTGCTAACCCTAACTCTAACCCTAACACTATCCTAGGGCTGATGCTAACCCTAACCCTAATAATATCCTAGGGCTGATGCTAACAGTAACCCTAACCCTAACACTATCCTAGGGCTGATGCTAACCCTAACCCTAACCCTAACACTATCCTAGGGCTGATGCTAACCCTAACCCTAACACTATCATAGGCCTGATGATAACCCTAACCCTAACCCTAACACTATCCTAGGGCTGATGCTAACCCTAACCATAACACTATCCTAGGCCTGATGCTAACCCTAACCCTAACCCTAACACTATCCTAGGGCTGATGCTAACCCTAACACTAACACTATCCTAGGGCTGATGCTAACCCTAACCCTAACCCTAACACTATCCTAGGGCTGATGCTAACCCTAACCCTATCACTATCATAGGCCTGATGATAACCCTAACCCTAACACTATCCTAGGGCTGATGCTAACCCTAACCCTAACACTATCCTAGGGCTGATGCTAACCCTAACCCTAACCCTAACACTATCCTTGGGCTGATGCTAACCCTAACCCTAACACTATCCTGGGCCTGATGCTAACCTAACCCTGACCCTAACACTATCCTAGGGCTGATGCTAACCCTAACCCTAACACTAACCTTGGGCTGATGCTAACCCTAACCCTAACCCTAACAATATCCTAGGGCAGATGCTAACCCTAACGCTAACCCTAACACTATCCTTGAACTGATGCTAACCCTAACCCTAACCCTAACACTATCCTAGGCCTGATGATAACCCTAACCCTAACCCTAACACTATCCTAGGCCTGATGATAACCCTAACCCTAACCCTGACACTATCCTAGGGCTGATGCTAACCCTAACCCTAACACTATCCTAGGGCTGATGCTAACCCTAACCCTAACCCTAACACTATCCTAGGCCTGATGCTAACCCTATCCCTAACCCTAACACTCTCCTAGGGCTGAGGCTAACCCTAACCCTAACACTATCCTAGGGCTGATGCTAACCCTAACCCTAACCCAAACACTATCCTAGGGTTGATGCTAACCCTAACCCTAACACTATCCTAGGGCTGATGCTAACCCTAACCCTAAACCTAACACTATCCTTGGGCTGATGCTAACCCTAACCCTAACACTATCCTGGGCCTGATGCTAACCCTAATCCTAAACCTAACACTATCCTAGGGCTGATGCTAACCCTAACCCTAACACTATCCTTGGGCTGATGCTAACGCTAACCCTAACCCTAAGAATATCCTAGGGCTGATGCTAACCCTAACCCTAACACTATCCTTGGGCTGATGCTAACCCTAACCCTAACACTATCCTGGGCCTGATGCTAACCCTAACCCTAACCCTAACACTATCCTAGGGCTGATGCTAACCCTAACCCTAACACTATCCTTGGGCTGATGCTAACCCTAACCCTAAGCCTAACATTATCCTAGGGCAGATGCTAACCCTAACGCTAACCCTAACACTATCCTTGAACTGATGCTAACCCTAACCCTAACCCTAACACTATCCTAGCCCTGATGATAACCCTAACCCTAACCCTAACACTATCCAAGGGTTTATGTTAACCCTAACCCTAACACTATCCTAGGGCTGATGCTAACCCTACCCTAACCCTAACACTATCCTAGGGCGGATGCTAACCCTAACCCTAACCCTAACACTATCCTAGGGCTGATGCTAACCCTAACACTAACAGTATCCTAGGGCTGATGCTAACCCTAAGCCTAACCCTAACATTATCCTAGGGCTGATGCTAACCCTAACCCTAACTCTAACACTATCTTAGGGCTTAGGCTAACCCTAACCCTAACACTATCCTAGGGCTGATGCTAACCCTAACCCTAACCCTAACACTATCCTAGGGCTGATGCTAACCCTGACCCTAACACTATCCTAGGGCTGATGCTAACCCTAACCCTAACCCTAACACTATCCTAGGGCTGATGCTAACCCTAACCCTAACACTATCCTAGGGCTGATGCTAACCCTAACCTTAACCCTAACACTAACCTAGGGCTGATGCTAATCCTAACGCTAACACTATCCTAGGCCTGATGATAACCCTAACCCTAACCCTAACACTATCCTAGGGCTGATGCTAACCCTAACGCTAACCCTAACATTATCCCAGGGCTGATGCTAGCCCTAACCCTAACACTATCCTAGGGCTGATGCTAACCCTAACCGTAACCCTAACACTATCCTAGGGCGGATGCTAACCCAACACTAACCCTAACCCTCACAGTATCCTAGAGCTGATGCTAACCCTAAACCTAACCGTGACGCTAACCCTAATATTATCCTAGGGCTGATGCTAACCCTAACCCTAACCCTAACACTATCCTAGGGCTGATGCTAACCCTAACACTAACACTATCCTAGGGCTGATGCTAACCCTAACCCTACCCCTAACACTATCCTAGGGCTGATGCTAACCCTAACCCTAACGCTAACACTATCCTAGGGCTGAGGCTAACCCTAACCCTATCACTATCCTGCGGCTGATGCTAACCCTAACCCTAACCCTAACACTATCCTAAGGCTGATGGTAACCCTAACACTAACACTATCCTAAGCCTGGTGCTAACCCTAACTCTAACCCTAACACTATCCTAGGGTTGATGCTAACCCTAACCCTAATAATATCCTAGGGCTGATGCTAACCCTAACCCTAACACTATCCTAGGGCTGATGCTAACCCTAACCATAACACTATCCTGGGCCTGATGCTAACCCTAACCCTGACCCTAACACTATCCTAGGGCTGATGCTAACCCTAACCCTAACACTAACCTTGGGCTGATGCTAACCCTAACCCTAACCCTAACAATATCCTAGGGCAGATGCTAACCCTAACGCTAACCCTAACACTATCCTTGAACTGATGCTAACCCTAACCCTAACCCTAACACTATCCTAGGCCTGATGATAACCCTAACCCTAAACCTAACACTATCCTAGGCCTGATGATAACCCTAACCCTAACCCTGACACTATCCTAGGGCTGATGCTAACCCTAACCCTAACACTATCCTAGGGCTGATGCTAACCCTAACCCTAACCCTAACACTATCCTAGGACTGATGCTAACCCGATCCCTAACCCTAACACTCTCCTAGGGCTGAGGCTAACCCTAACCCTAACACTATCCTAGGGCTGATGCTAACCCTAACCCTAACCCAAACACTATCCTAGGGTTGATGCTAACCCTAACCCTAACACTATCCTAGGGCTGATGCTAACCCTAACCCTAACCCTAACACTATCCTTGGGCTGATGCTAACCCTAACCCTAACAGTATCCTGGGCCTGATGTTAACCCTAACCCTGACCCTAACACTATCCTAGGGTTGATGCTAACCCTAACCCTAACACTATCCTAGGGCTGATGCTAACCCTAACCCTAAACCTAACACTATCCTTGGGCTGATGCTAACCCTAACCCTAACACTATCCTGGGCCTGATGCTAACCCTAACCCTAAACCTAACACTATCCTAGGGCTGATGCTAACCCTAACCCTAACACTATCCTTGGGCTGATGCTAACGCTAACCCTAACCCTAAGAATATCCTAGGGCAGATGCTAACCATAACCCTAACCCTAACAGTATCCTTGGGCTGATGCTAACCCTAACCCTAACAATATCCTAGGGCAGATGCTAACCCTAACACTAACCCTAACACTATCCTTGAACTGATGCTAACCCTAACCCTAACCCTAACACTATCCTAGGACTGATGATAACCCTAACCCTAACCCTAACACTATCCTAGTCCTGATGATAACCCTAACCCTAACCCTGACACTATCCTAGGGCTGATGCTAACCCTAACCCTAACACTATCCTAGGGCTGATGCTAACCCTAAACCTAACCTAACACTATCCTAGGGCTGATGCTAACCCTAACCCTAACACTATCCTAGGCCTGAAGATAACCCTAAAACCTAACCCTAACACTATCCTAGGGCTGATGCTAACCCTAACCCTAACACTAACCTAGGGCTGATGCTAACCCTAACCCTAACCCTAACACTATCCTAAGTCTGATGGTAACCCTAGACCTCACACTATACTAGGCCTGATGATAACCATAACCCTAACCTTAACACTATCCTAGGGCTGATGCTAACCCTAACCCTAACCCTAACACTATCCTAGAGCTGATGCTAACCCTAACCCTAACACTATCCTAGGCCTGATGATAACCCTAACCCTAACCCTGACACTATCCTAGGGCTGATGCTAACCCTAACCCTAACACTATCCTAGGCCTGATGATAACCCTAACCCTAAACCTAACACTATCCTAGGCCTGATGATAACCCTAACCCTAACCCTGACACTATCCTAGGGCTGATGCTAACCCTAACCCTAACACTATCCTAGGGCTGATGCTAACCCTAACCCTAACCCTAACACTATCCTAGGACTGATGCTAACCCGATCCCTAACCCTAACACTCTCCTAGGGCTGAGGCTAACCCTAACCCTAACACTATCCTAGGGCTGATGCTAACCCTAACCCTAACCCAAACACTATCCTAGGGTTGATGCTAACCCTAACCCTAACACTATCCTAGGGCTGATGCTAACCCTAACCCTAACCCTAACACTATCCTTGGGCTGATGCTAACCCTAACCCTAACAGTATCCTGGGCCTGATGTTAACCCTAACCCTGACCCTAACACTATCCTAGGGTTGATGCTAACCCTAACCCTAACACTATCCTAGGGCTGATGCTAACCCTAACCCTAAACCTAACACTATCCTTGGGCTGATGCTAACCCTAACCCTAACACTATCCTGGGCCTGATGCTAACCCTAACCCTAAACCTAACACTATCCTAGGGCTGATGCTAACCCTAACCCTAACACTATCCTTGGGCTGATGCTAACGCTAACCCTAACCCTAAGAATATCCTAGGGCAGATGCTAACCATAACCCTAACCCTAACAGTATCCTTGGGCTGATGCTAACCCTAACCCTAACCCTAACAATATCCTAGGGCAGATGCTAACCCTAACGCTAACCCTAACACTATCCTTGAACTGATGCTAACCCTAACCCTAACCCTAACACTATCCTAGGACTGATGATAACCCTAACCCTAACCCTAACACTATCCTAGTCCTGATGATAACCCTAACCCTAACCCTGACACTATCCTAGGGCTGATGCTAACCCTAACCCTAACACTATCCTAGGGCTGATGCTAACCCTAAACCTAACCTAACACTATCCTAGGGCTGATGCTAACCCTAACCCTAACACTATCCTAGGCCTGAAGATAACCCTAAAACCTAACCCTAACACTATCCTAGGGCTGATGCTAACCCTAACCCTAACACTAACCTAGGGCTGATGCTAACCCTAACCCTAACCCTAACACTATCCTAAGTCTGATGGTAACCCTAGACCTCACACTATACTAGGCCTGATGATAACCATAACCCTAACCTTAACACTATCCTAGGGCTGATGCTAACCCTAACCCTAACCCTAACACTATCCTAGAGCTGATGCTAACCCTAACCCTAACACTATCCTAGGCCTGATGATAACCCTAACCCTAACCCTGACACTATCCTAGGGCTGATGCTAACCCTAACCCTAACACTATCCTAGGGCTGATGCTAACCTTAACCCTTACCCTAACACTATCCTAGGACTGATGCTAACCCTATCCCTAACCCTAACACTCTCCTAGGGCTGAGGCTAACCCTAACCCTAACACTATCCTTGGGCTGATGCTAACCCTAACCCTAACCCAAACGCTATCCTAGGGTTGATGCTAACCCTAACCCTAACACTATCCTAGGGCTGATGCTAACCCTAACCCTAACCCTAACACTATCCTTGGGCTGATGCTAACCCTAACCCTAACACTATCCTGGGCCTGATGCTAACCTAACCCTGACCCTAACACTATCCTAGGGCTGATGCTAACCCTAACCCTAACACTAACCTTGGGCTGATGCTAACCCTAACCCTAACCCTAACAATATCCTAGGGCAGATGCTAACCCTAACGCTAACCCTAACACTATCCTTGAACTGATGCTAACCCTAACCCTAACCCTAACACTATCCTAGGCCTGATGATAACCCTAACCCTAACCCTAACACTATCCTAGGCCTGATGATAACCCTAACCCTAACCCTGACACTATCCTAGGGCTGATGCTAACCCTAACCCTAACACTATCCTAGGGCTGATGCTAACCCTAACCCTAACCCTAACACTATCCTAGGCCTGATGCTAACCCTATGCCTAACCCTAACACTCTCCTAGGGCTGAGGCTAACCCTAACCCTAACACTATCCTAGGGCTGATGCTAACCCTAACCCTAACCCAAACACTATCCTAGGGTTGATGCTAACCCTAACCCTAACACTATCCTAGGGCTGATGCTAACCCTAACCCTAAACCTAACACTATCCTTGGGCTGATGCTAACCCTAACCCTAACACTATCCTGGGCCTGATGCTAACCCTAACCCTAAACCTAACACTATCCTAGGGCTGATGCTAACCCTAACCCTAACACTATCCTTGGGCTGATGCTAACGCTAACCCTAACCCTAACAATATCCTAGGGCAGATGCTAACCATAACCCTAACCCTAACACTATCCTTGGGCTGATGCTAACCCTAACCCTAACACTATCCTGGGCCTGATGCTAACCCTAACCCTAACCCTAACACTATCCTAGGGCTGATGCTAACCCTAACCCTAACACTATCCTTGGGCTGATGCTAACCCTAATCCTAAGCCTAACATTATCCTAGGGCAGATGCTAACCCTAACGCTAACCCTAACACTATCCTTGAACTGATGCTAACCCTAACCCTAACCCTAACACTATCCTAGCCCTGATGATAACCCTAACCCTAACCCTAACACTATCCAAGGGTTTATGTTAACCCTAACCCTAACACTATCCTAGGGATGATGCTAACCCTAACCCTAACCCTAACACTATCCTAGGGCGGATGCTAACCCTAACCCTAACCCTAACACTATCCTAGGGCTGATGCTAACCCTAACACTAACAGTTTCCTAGGGCTGATGCTAACCCTAAGCCTAACCCTAACATTATCCTAGGGCTGATGCTAACCCTAACCCTAACTCTAACACTATCTTAGGGCTTAGGCTAACCCTAACCCTAACACTATCCTAGGGCTGATGCTAACCCTAACCCTAACCCTAACACTATCCTAGGGCTGATGCTAACGCTAACCCTAACACTATCCTAGGGCTGATGCTAACCCTAACCCTAACCCTAACACTATCCTAGGGCTGATGCTAACCCTAACCCTAACACTATCCTAGGGCTGATGCTAACCCTAACCCTAACCCTAACACTAACCTAGGGCTGATGCTAACCCTAACGCTAACACTATCCTAGGCCTGATGATAACCCTAACCCTAACCCTAACACTATCCTAGGGCTGATGCTAACCCTAACGCTAACCCTAACATTATCCCAGGGCTGATGCTAGCCCTAACCCTAACACTATCCTAGGGCTGATGCTAACCCTAACCGTAACCCTAACACTATCCTAGGGCGGATGCTAACCCAACACTAACCCTAACCCTCACAGTATCCTAGAGCTGATGCTAACCCTAAACCTAACCGTGACGCTAACCCTAATATTATCCTAGGGCTGATGCTAACCCTAACCCTAACCCTAACACTATCCTAGGGCTGATGCTAACCCTAACACTAACACTATCCTAGGGCTGATGCTAACCCTAACCCTACCCCTAACACTATCCTAGGGCTGATGCTAACCCTAACCCTAACGCTAACACTATCCTAGGGCTGAGGCTAACCCTAACCCTATCACTATCCTACGGCTGATGCTAACCCTAACCCTAACCCTAACACTATCCTAAGGCTGATGGTAACCCTAACACTAACACTATCCTAAGCCTGGTGCTAACCCTAACTCTAACCCTAACACTATCCTAGGGTTGATGCTAACCCTAACCCTAGTAATATCCTAGGGCTGATGCTAACCCTAACCCTAACACTATCCTAGGGCTGATGCTAACCCTAACCATAACACTATCCTGGGCCTGATGCTAACCCTAACCCTGACCCTAACACTATCCTAGGGCTGATGCTAACCCTAACCCTAACACTAACCTTGGGCTGATGCTAACCCTAACCCTAACCCTAACAATATCCTAGGGCAGATGTTAACCCTAACGCTAACCCTAACACTATCCTTGAACTGATGCTAACCCTAACCCTAACCCTAACACTATCCTAGGCCTGATGATAACCCTAACCCTAACCCTAACACTATCCTAGGCCTGATGATAACCCTAACCCTAACCCATGACACTATCCTAGGGCTGATGCTAACCCTAACCCTAACACTATCCTAGGGCTGATGCTAACCCTAACCCTAACCCTAACACTATCCTAGGCCTGATGCTAACCCGATCCCTAACCCTAACACTCTCCTAGGGCTGAGGCTAACCCTAACCCTAACACTATCCTAGGGCTGATGCTAACCCTAACCCTAACCCAAACACTATCCTAGGGTTGATGCTAACCCTAACCCTAACACTATCCTAGGGCTGATGCTAACCCTAACCCTAACCCTAACACTATCCTTGGGCTGATGCTAACCCTAACCCTAACACTATCCTGGGCCTGATGTTAACACTAACCCTGACCCTAACACTATCCTAGGGCTGATGCTAACCCTAACCCTACCACTATCCTGGGCCTGATGCTAACCCTAACCCTAACACTAACACTGTCCTAGGGCTGATGCTAACCCTAACCCTAACACTATCCTAGGGCTGATGCTAACCCTAACCCTAACGCTAACACTATCCTAGGGCTGATGATAACCCTAACCCTAACACTATCCTAGGGCTGATGCTAACCCTAACCCTAACCCTGACAATATCCTAGGGCTGATGCTAACCCTAACCCTAACACTATCCTAGGGCTGATGCTAACCCTAACACTAACACTATCCTAGGGCTGATACTAACCCTAACCCTAACCCTAACACTCTCCAAGGGCTGATGCTAACCCTAACCCTAACCCTAACACTATCCTACGGCTGATGATAACCCTAACCCTAACCCTAACGCTATCCTAGGGCGGATGCTAACCCTAACCCTAACACTATCCTAGGCCTGATGCTAACCCTAACCCTAACCCTAACACTATCCTAGGGCTGATGCAAACCCTAACCCTAACACTATCCTAGGGCTGATGCTAACCCTAAACTGAACCCTAACACTATCCTTGGGCTGATGCTAACCCTAACCCTAACACTATCCTGGGCCTGATGCTAACCCTAACCCTAACCCTAACACTATCCTAGGGCTGATGCTAACCCTAACCCTAACACTATCCTTGGGCTGATGCTAACCCTAACCCTAACCCTAACAATATCCTAGGGCAGATGCTAACCCTAACGCTAACCCTAACACTATCCTTGAACTGATGCTAACCCTAACCCTAACCCTAACACTATCCTAGGACTGATGATAACCCTAACCCTAACCCTAACACTCTCCTAGGCCTAATGATAACCCTAACCCTAACCCTGACACTATCCTAGGGCTGATGCTAACCCTAACCCTAACACTATCCTAGGGCTGATGGTAACCCTAACCGTAACCCTAACACTATCCTAGGCCTGATGCTAACCCTATCCCTAACCCTAACACTCTCCTAGGGCTGAGGCTAACCCTAACCCTAACACTATCCTAGGGCTGATGCTAACCCTAACCCTAACCCAAACACTATCCTACGGTTGATGCTAACCCTAACCCTAACACTATCCTAGGGCTGATGCTAACCCTAACCCTAACCCTAACACTATCCTTGGGCTGATGCTAACCCTAACCCTAACACTATCCTGGGCCTGATGCTAACCCTAAATCTAACCCTAACACTATCCTAGGGCTGATGCTAACCCTAACCCTAACACTATCCTTGGGCTGATGCTAACCCTAACCCTAAGCCTAACATTATCCAAGGGCAGATGCTAACCCTAACGCTAACCCTAACACTATCCTTGAACTGATGCTAACCCTAACCCTAACCCTAACACTATCCTAGCCCTGATGATAACCCTAACCCTAACCCTAACACTATCCTAGGGTTTATGTTAACCCTAACCATAACACTATCCTAGGGCTGATGCTAACTCTAACCCTAACCCTAACACTATCCTAGGGCGGATGCTAACCCTAACCCTAACCCTAACACTATCCTAGGGCTGATGCTAACCCTAACACTAACACTATCCTAGGGCTGATGCTAACCCTAACCCTAACCCTAACATTATCCTAAGGCTGATGCTAACCCTAACCCTAACTCTAACACTATCTTAGGGCTTAGGCTAACCCTAACCCTAACACTATCCTAGGGCTGATGCTAACCCTAACCCTAACCCTAACACTATCCTAGGGCTGATGCTAACCCCAACCCTAACACTATCCTAGGGCTGATGCTAACCCTAACCCTAACCCTAACACTCTCCAAGGGCTATGCTAACCCTAACCCTAACCCTAACACAATCCTAGGGCTGATGCTAACCCTAACCCTAACTCTAACACTATCTTAGGGCTGAGGCTAACCCTAACCCTAACACTATCCTACGGCTGATGATAACCCTAACCCTAACCGTAACACTATCCTAGGGCTGATGCTTATCCTAACCCTAACACTATCCTAGGCCTGATGCTAACCCTAACCCTATTCCTAACACTATCCTAGGGCTGATGCTAACCCTAACCCTAACACTATCCTAGGGCTGATGCTAACCCTAAACCTAACCTAACACTATCCTAGGGCTGATGCTAACCCTAACCCTAACACTATCCTAGGCCTGATGATAACCATAACCCTAACCCTAACACTATCCTAGGGCTGATGCTAACCCTAACCCTAACACTAACCTAGGGCTGATGCTAACCCTAAACCTAACCCTAACACTATCCTAAGTCTGATGCTAACCCTAGACCTCACACTATACTAGGCCTGATGATAACCATAACCCTAACCTTAACACTATCCTAGGGCTGATGCTAACCCTAACCCTAACCCTAACACTATCCTAGAGCTGATGCTAACCCTAACCCTAACACTATCCTAGGCCTGATGATAACCCTAACCCTAAGCCTGACACTATCCTAGGGCTGATGCTAACCCTAACCCTAACACTATCCTAGGGCTGATGCTAACCTTAACCCTAACCCTAACACTATCCTAGGACTGATGCTAACCCTATCCCTAACCCTAACACTCTCCTAGGGCTGAGGCTAACCCTAACCCTAACACTATCCTAGGGCTGATGCTAACCCTAACCCTAACCCAAACACTATCCTAGGGCTGATGCTAACCCTAACCCTAACACTATCCTAGGGCTGATGCTAACCCTAACCCTAACCCTAACACTATCCTAGGCCTGATGCTAACCCGATCCCTAACCCTAACACTCTCCTAGGGCTGAGGCTAACCCTAACCCTAACACTATCCTAGGGCTGATGCTAACCCTAACCCTAACCCAAACACTATCCTAGGGTTGATGCTAACCCTAACCCTAACACTATCCTAGGGCTGATGCTAACCCTAACCCTAACCCTAACACTATCCTTGGGCTGATGCTAACCCTAACCCTAACACTATCCTGGGCCTGATGTTAACACTAACCCTGACCCTAACACTATCCTAGGGCTGATGCTAACCCTAACCCTACCACTATCCTGGGCCTGATGCTAACCCTAACCCTAACACTAACACTGTCCTAGGGCTGATGCTAACCCTAACCCTAACACTATCCTAGGGCTGATGCTAACCCTAACCCTAACGCTAACACTATCCTAGGGCTGATGATAACCCTAACCCTAACACTATCCTAGGGCTGATGCTAACCCTAACCCTAACCCTGACACTATCCTAGGGCTGATGCTAACCCTAACCCTAACACTATCCTAGGGCTGATGCTAACCCTAACACTAACACTATCCTAGGGCTGATACTAACCCTAACCCTAACCCTAACACTCTCCAAGGGCTGATGCTAACCCTAACCCTAACCCTAACACTATCCTACGGCTGATGATAACCCTAACCCTAACCCTAACGCTATCCTAGTGCGGATGCTAACCCTAACCCTAACACTATCCTAGGCCTGATGCTAACCCTAACCCTAACCCTAACACTATCCTAGGGCTGATGCTAACCCTAACCCTAACACTATCCTAGGGCTGATGCTAACCCTAAACTGAACCCTAACACTATCCTTGGGCTGATGCTAACCCTAACCCTAACACTATCCTGGGCCTGATGCTAACCCTAACCCTAACCCTAACACTATCCTAGGGCTGATGCTAACCCTAACCCTAACACTATCCTTGGGCTGATGCTAACCCTAACCCTAACCCTAACAATATCCTAGGGCAGATGCTAACCCTAACGCTAACCCTAACACTATCCTTGAACTGATGCTAACCCTAACCCTAACCCTAACACTCTCCTAGGACTGATGATAACCCTAACCCTAACCCTGACACTATCCTAGGGCTGATGCTAACCCTAACCCTAACACTATCCTAGGGCTGATGGTAACCCTAACCGTAACCCTAACACTATCCTAGGCCTGATGCTAACCCTATCCCTAACCCTAACACTCTCCTAGGGCTGAGGCTAACCCTAACCCTAACACTATCCTAGGGCTGATGCTAACCCTAACCCTAACCCAAACACTATCCTACGGTTGATGCTAACCCTAACCCTAACACTATCCTAGGGCTGATGCTAACCCTAACCCTAACCCTAACACTATCCTTGGGCTGATGCTAACCCTAACCCTAACACTATCCTGGGCCTGATGCTAACCCTAAATCTAACCCTAACACTATCCTAGGGCTGATGCTAACCCTAACCCTAACACTATCCTTGGGCTGATGCTAACCCTAACCCTAAGCCTAACATTATCCAAGGGCAGATGCTAACCCTAACGCTAACCCTAACACTATCCTTGAACTGATGCTAACCCTAACCCTAACCCTAACACTATCCTAGCCCTGATGATAACCCTAACCCTAACCCTAACACTATCCTAGGGTTTATGTTAACCCTAACCATAACACTATCCTAGGGCTGATGCTAACTCTAACCCTAACCCTAACACTATCCTAGGGCGGATGCTAACCCTAACCCTAACCCTAACACTATCCTAGGGCTGATGCTAACCCTAACACTAACACTATCCTAGGGCTGATGCTAACCCTAACCCTAACCCTAACATTATCCTAAGGCTGATGCTAACCCTAACCCTAACTCTAACACTATCTTAGGGCTTAGGCTAACCCTAACCCTAACACTATCCTAGGGCTGATGCTAACCCTAACCCTAACCCTAACACTATCCTAGGGCTGATGCTAACCCCAACCCTAACACTATCCTAGGGCTGATGCTAACCCTAACCCTAACCCTAACACTCTCCAAGGGCTATGCTAACCCTAACCCTAACCCTAACACAATCCTAGGGCTGATGCTAACCCTAACCCTAACTCTAACACTATCTTAGGGCTGAGGCTAACCCTAACCCTAACACTATCCTACGGCTGATGATAACCCTAACCCTAACCGTAACACTATCCTAGGGCTGATGCTTATCCTAACCCTAACACTATCCTAGGCCTGATGCTAACCCTAACCCTAATCCTAACACTATCCTAGGGCTGATGCTAACCCTAACCCTAACACTATCCTAGGGCTGATGCTAACCCTAAACCTAACCTAACACTATCCTAGGGCTGATGCTAACCCTAACCCTAACACTATCCTAGGCCTGATGATAACCATAACCCTAACCCTAACACTATCCTAGGGCTGATGCTAACCCTAACCCTAACACTAACCTAGGGCTGATGCTAACCCTAACCCTAACCCTAACACTATCCTAAGTCTGATGCTAACCCTAGACCTCACACTATACTAGGCCTGATGATAACCATAACCCTAACCTTAACACTATCCTAGGGCTGATGCTAACCCTAACCCTAACCCTAACACTATCCTAGAGCTGATGCTAACCCTAACCCTAACACTATCCTAGGCCTGATGATAACCCTAACCCTAAGCCTGACACTATCCTAGGGCTGATGCTAACCCTAACCCTAACACTATCCTATTGCTGATGCTAACCTTAACCCTAACCCTAACACTATCCTAGGACTGATGCTAACCCTATCCCTAACCCTAACACTCTCCTAGGGCTGAGGCTAACCCTAACCCTAACACTATCCTAGGGCTGATGCTAACCCTAACCCTAACCCAAACACTATCCTAGGGTTGATGCTAACCCTAACCCTAACACTATCCTAGGGCTGATGCTAACCCTAACCCTAACCCTAACACTATCCTTGGGCTGATGCTAACCCTAACCCTAACACTATCCTGGGCCTGATGCTAACCTAACCCTGACCCTAACACTATCCTAGGGCTGATGCTAACCCTAACCCTAACACTAACCTTGGGCTGATGCTAACCCTAACCCTAACCCTAACAATATCCTAGGGCAGATGCTAACCCTAACGCTAACCCTAACACTATCCTTGAACTGATGCTAACCCTAACCCTAACCCTAACACTATCCTAGGCCTGATGATAACCCTAACCCTAACCCTAAAACTATCCTAGGCCTGATGATAACCCTAACCCTAACCCTGACACTATCCTAGGGCTGATGCTAACCCTAACCCTAACACTATCCTAGGGCTGATGCTAACCCTAACCCTAACCCTAACACTATCCTAGGCCTGATGCTAACCCTATCCCTAACCCTAACACTCTCCTAGGGCTGAGGCTAACCCTAACCCTAACACTATCCTAGGGCTGATGCTAACCCTAACCCTAACCCAAACACTATCCTAGGGTTGATGCTAACCCTAACCCTAACACTATCCTAGGGCTGATGCTAACCCTAACCCTAAACCTAACACTATCCTTGGGCTGATGCTAACCCTAACCCTAACACTATCCTGGGCCTGATGCTAACCCTAACCCTAAACCTAACACTATCCTAGGGCTGATGCTAACCCTAACCCTAACACTATCCTTGGGCTGATGCTAACGCTAACCCTAACCCTAACAATATCCTAGGGCAGATGCTAACCATAACCCTAACCCTAACACTATCCTTGGGCTGATGCTAACCCTAACCCTAACACTATCCTGGGCCTGATGCTAACCCTAACCCTAACCCTAACACTATCCTAGGGCTGATGCTAACCCTAACCCTAACACTATCCTTGGGCTGATGCTAACCCTAACCCTAAGCCTAACATTATCCTAGGGCAGATGCTAACCCTAACGCTAACCCTAACACTATCCTTGAACTGATGCTAACCCTAACCCTAACACTAACACTATCCTAGCCCTGATGATAACCTTAACCCTAACCCTAACACTATCCAAGGGTTTATGTTAACCCTAACCCTAACACTATCCTAGGGCTGATGCTAACCCTAACCCTAACCCTAACACTATCCTAGGGCGGATGCTAACCCTAACCCTAACCCTAACACTATCCTAGGGCTGATGCTAACCCTAACACTAACCCTAACAATATCCTAGGGCAGATGCTAACCCTAACGCTAACCCTAAAACTATCCTTGAACTGATGCTAACCCTAACCCTAACCCTAACACTATCCTAGGACTGATGATAACCCTAACCCTAACCCTAACACTATCCTAGGCCTGATGATAACCCTAACCCTAACCCTGACACTATCCTAGGGCTGATGCTAACCCTAACCCTAACACTATCCTAGGGCTGATGCTAACCCTAACCGTAACCCTAACACTATCCTAGGCCTGATGCTAACCCTATCCCTAACCCTAACACTCTCCTAGGGCTGAGGCTAACCCTAACCCTAACACTATCCTAGGGCTGATGCTAACCCTAACCCTAACCCAAACACTATCCTACGGTTGATGCTAACCCTAACCCTAACACTATCCTAGGGCTGATGCTAACCCTAACCCTAACCCTAACACTATCCTTGGGCTGATGCTAACCCTAACCCTAAGCCTAACATTATCCAAGGGCAGATGCTAACCCTAACGCTAACCCTAACACTATCCTTGAACTGATGCTAACCCTAACCCTAACCCTAACACTATCCTAGCCCTGATGATAACCCTAACCCTAACCCTAACACTATCCTAGGGTTTATGTTAACCCTAACCATAACACTATCCTAGGGCTGATGCTAACTCTAACCCTAACCCTAACACTATCCTAGGGCGGATGCTAACCCTAACCCTAACCCTAACACTATCCTAGGGCTGATGCTAACCCTAACACTAACACTATCCTAGGGCTGATGCTAACCCTAACCCTAACCCTAACATTATCCTAAGGCTGATGCTAACCCTAACCCTAACTCTAACACTATCTTAGGGCTTAGGCTAACCCTAACCCTAACACTATCCTAGGGCTGATGCTAACCCTAACCCTAACCCTAACACTATCCTAGGGCTGATGCTAACCCCAACCCTAACACTATCCTAGGGCTGATGCTAACCCTAACCCTAACCCTAACACTCTCCAAGGGCTATGCTAACCCTAACCCTAACCCTAACACTATCCTAGGGCTGATGCTAACCCTAACCCTAACTCTAACACTATCTTAGGGCTGAGGCTAACCCTAACCCTAACACTATCCTACGGCTGATGATAACCCTAACCCTAACCGTAACACTATCCTAGGGCTGATGCTTATCCTAACCCTAACACTATCCTAGGCCTGATGCTAACCCTAACCCTAATCCTAACACTATCCTAGGGCTGATGCTAACCCTAACCCTAACACTATCCTAGGGCTGATGCTAACCCTAAACCTAACCTAACACTATCCTAGGGCTGATGCTAACCCTAACCCTAACACTATCCTAGGCCTGATGATAACCCTAACCCTAACCCTAACACTATCCTAGGGCTGATGCTAACCCTAACCCTAACACTAACCTAGGGCTGATGCTAACCCTAACCCTAACCCTAACACTATCCTAAGTCTGATGCTAACCCTAGACCTCACACTATACTAGGCCTGATGATAACCATAACCCTAACCTTAACACTATCCTAGGGCTGATGCTAACCCTAACCCTAACACTAACCTTGGGCTGATGCTAACCCTAACCCTAACCCTAACAATATCCTAGGGCAGATATTAACCCTAACGCTAACCCTAACACTATCCTTGAACTGATGCTAACCCTAACCCTAACCCTAACACTATCCTAGGCCTGATGATAACCCTAACCCTAACCCTAACACTATCCTAGGCCTGATGATAACCCTAACCCTAACCCTGACACTATCCTAGGGCTGATGCTAACCCTAACCCTAACACTATCCTAGGGCTGATGCTAACCCTAACCCTAACCCTAACACTATCCTAGGCCTGATGCTAACCCTATCCCTAACCCTAACACTCTCCTAGGGCTGAGGCTAACCCTAACCCTAACACTATCCTAGGGCTGATGCTAACCCTAACCCTAACCCAAACACTATCCTAGGGTTGATGCTAACCCTAACCCTAACACTATCCTAGGGCTGATGCTAACCCTAACCCTAAACCTAACACTATCCTTGGGCTGATGCTAACCCTAACCCTAACACTATCCTGGGCCTGATGCTAACCCTAACCCTAAACCTAACACTATCCTAGGGCTGATGCTAACCCTAACCCTAACACTATCCTTGGGCTGATGCTAACGCTAACCCTAACCCTAACAATATCCTAGGGCAGATGCTAACCATAACCCTAACCCTAACACTATCCTTGGGCTGATGCTAACCCTAACCCTAACACTATCCTGGGCCTGATGCTAACCCTAACCCTAACCCTAACAGTATCCTAGGGCTGATGCTAACCCTAACCCTAACACTATCCTTGGGCTGATGCTAACCCTAACCCTAAGCCTAACATTATCCTAGGGCAGATGCTAACCCTAACGCTAACCCTAACACTATCCTTGAACTGATGCTAACCCTAACCCTAACCCTAACACTATCCTAGCCCTGATGATAACCCTAACCCTAACCCTAACACTATCCTAGGGTTGATGCTAACCCTAACCCTAACACTATCCTAGGGCTGATGCTAACCCTAACCCTAACCCTAACACTATCCTTGGGCTGATGCTAACCCTAACCCTAACACTATCCTGGGCCTGATGCTAACCTAACCCTGACCCTAACACTATCCTAGGGCTGATGCTAACCCTAACCCTAACACTAACCTTGGGCTGATGCTAACACTAACCCTAACCCTAACAATATCCTAGGGCAGATGCTAACCCTAACGCTAACCCTAACACTATCCTTGAACTGATGCTAACCCTAACCCTAACCCTAACACTATCCTAGGCCTGATGATAACCCTAACCCTAACCCTAACACTATCCTAGGCCTGATGATAACCCTAACCCTAACCCTGACACTATCCTAGGGCTGATGCTAACCCTAACCCTAACACTATCCTAGGGCTGATGCTAACCCTAACCCTAACCCTAACACTATCCTAGGCCTGATGCTAACCCTATCCCTAACCCTAACACTCTCCTAGGGCTGAGGCTAACCCTAACCCTAACACTATCCTAGGGCTGATGCTAACCCTAACCCTAACCCAAACACTATCCTAGGGTTGATGCTAACCCTAACCCTAACACTATCCTAGGGCTGATGCTAACCCTAACCCTAAACCTAACACTATCCTTGGGCTGATGCTAACCCTAACCCTAACACTATCCTGGGCCTGATGCTAACCCTAACCCTAAACCTAACACTATCCTAGGGCTGATGCTAACCCTAACCCTAACACTATCCTTGGGCTGATGCTAACGCTAACCCTAACCCTAACAATATCCTAGGGCAGATGCTAACCATAACCCTAACCCTAACACTATCCTTGGGCTGATGCTAACCCTAACCCTAACACTATCCTGGGCCTGATGCTAACCCTAACCCTAACCCTAACACTATCCTAGGGCTGATGCTAACCCTAACCCTAACACTATCCTTGGGCTGATGCTAACCCTAACCCTAAGCCTAACATTATCCTAGGGCAGATGCTAACCCTAACGCTAACCCTAACACTATCCTTGAACTGATGCTAACCCTAACCCTAACACTAACACTATCCTAGCCCTGATGATAACCTTAACCCTAACCCTAACACTATCCAAGGGTTTATGTTAACCCTAACCCTAACACTATCCTAGGGCTGATGCTAACCCTAACCCTAACCCTAACACTATCCTAGGGCGGATGCTAACCCTAACCCTAACCCTAACACTATCCTAGGGCTGATGCTAACCCTAACACTAACCCTAACAATATCCTAGGGCAGATGCTAACCCTAACGCTAACCCTAAAACTATCCTTGAACTGATGCTAACCCTAACCCTAACCCTAACACTATCCTAGGACTGATGATAACCCTAACCCTAACCCTAACACTATCCTAGGCCTGATGATAACCCTAACCCTAACCCTGACACTATCCTAGGGCTGATGCTAACCCTAACCCTAACACTATCCTAGGGCTGATGCTAACCCTAACCGTAACCCTAACACTATCCTAGGCCTGATGCTAACCCTATCCCTAACCCTAACACTCTCCTAGGGCTGAGGCTAACCCTAACCCTAACACTATCCTAGGGCTGATGCTAACCCTAACCCTAACCCAAACACTATCCTACGGTTGATGCTAACCCTAACCCTAACACTATCCTAGGGCTGATGCTAACCCTAACCCTAACCCTAACACTATCCTTGGGCTGATGCTAACCCTAACCCTAACACTATCCTGGGCCTGATGCTAACCCTAAACCTAACCCTAACACTATCCTAGGGCTGATGCTAACCCTAACCCTAACACTATCCTTGGGCTGATGCTAACCCTAACCCTAAGCCTAACATTATCCAAGGGCAGATGCTAACCCTAACGCTAACCCTAACACTATCCTTGAACTGATGCTAACCCTAACCCTAACCCTAACACTATCCTAGCCCTGATGATAACCCTAACCCTAACCCTAACACTATCCTAGGGTTTATGTTAACCCTAACCATAACACTATCCTAGGGCTGATGCTAACTCTAACCCTAACCCTAACACTATCCTAGGGCGGATGCTAACCCTAACCCTAACCCTAACACTATCCTAGGGCTGATGCTAACCCTAACACTAACACTATCCTAGGGCTGATGCTAACCCTAACCCTAACCCTAACATTATCCTAAGGCTGATGCTAACCCTAACCCTAACTCTAACACTATCTTAGGGCTTAGGCTAACCCTAACCCTAACACTATCCTAGGGCTGATGCTAACCCTAACCCTAACCCTAACACTATCCTA
Source organism: Lemur catta (assembly GCF_020740605.2). Taxonomy (NCBI): domain Eukaryota; kingdom Metazoa; phylum Chordata; class Mammalia; order Primates; family Lemuridae; genus Lemur; species Lemur catta. Next base: position 16,112 of record NW_025423856.1, on the reverse strand, counting down.
GGGCTGATGCTAACCCCAACCCTAACACTATCCTAGGGCTGATGCTAACCCTAACCCTAACCCTAACACTCTCCAAGGGCTATGCTAACCCTAACCCTAACCCTAACACTATCCTAGGGCTGATGCTAACCCTAACCCTAACTCTAACACTATCTTAGGGCTGAGGCTAACCCTAACCCTAACACTATCCTACGGCTGATGATAACCCTAACCCTAACCGTAACACTATCCTAGGGCTGATGCTTATCCTAACCCTAACACTATCCTAGGCCTGATGCTAACCCTAACCCTAATCCTAACACTATCCTAGGGCTGATGCTAACCCTAACCCTAACACTATCCTAGGGCTGATGCTAACCCTAAACCTAACCTAACACTATCCTAGGGCTGATGCTAACCCTAACCCTAACACTATCCTAGGCCTGATGATAACCCTAACCCTAACCCTAACACTATCCTAGGGCTGATGCTAACCCTAACCCTAACACTAACCTAGGGCTGATGCTAACCCTAACCCTAACCCTAACACTATCCTAAGTCTGATGCTAACCCTAGACCTCACACTATACTAGGCCTGATGATAACCATAACCCTAACCTTAACACTATCCTAGGGCTGATGCTAACCCTAACCCTAACACTAACCTTGGGCTGATGCTAACCCTAACCCTAACCCTAACAATATCCTAGGGCAGATGCTAACCCTAACGCTAACCCTAACACTATCCTTGAACTGATGCTAACCCTAACCCTAACCCTAACACTATCCTAGGCCTGATGATAACCCTAACCCTAACCCTAACACTATCCTAGGCCTGATGATAACCCTAACCCTAACCCTGACACTATCCTAGGGCTGATGCTAACCCTAACCCTAACACTATCCTAGGGCTGATGCTAACCCTAACCCTAACCCTAACACTATCCTAGGCCTGATGCTAACCCTATCCCTAACCCTAACACTCTCCTAGGGCTGAGGCTAACCCTAACCCTAACACTATCCTAGGGCTGATGCTAACCCTAACCCTAACCCAAACACTATCCTAGGGTTGATGCTAACCCTAACCCTAACACTATCCTAGGGCTGATGCTAACCCTAACCCTAAACCTAACACTATCCTTGGGCTGATGCTAACCCTAACCCTAACACTATCCTGGGCCTGATGCTAACCCTAACCCTAAACCTAACACTATCCTAGGGCTGATGCTAACCCTAACCCTAACACTATCCTTGGGCTGATGCTAACGCTAACCCTAACCCTAACAATATCCTAGGGCAGATGCTAACCATAACGCTAACCCTAACACTATCCTTGGGCTGATGCTAACCCTAACCCTAACACTATCCTGGGCCTGATGCTAACCCTAACCCTAACCCTAACAGTATCCTAGGGCTGATGCTAACCCTAACCCTAACACTATCCTTGGGCTGATGCTAACCCTAACCCTAAGCCTAACATTATCCTAGGGCAGATGCTAACCCTAACGCTAACCCTAACACTATCCTTGAACTGATGCTAACCCTAACCCTAACCCTAACACTATCCTAGCCCTGATGATAACCCTAAACCTAACCCTAACACTATCCAAGGGTTTATGTTAACCCTAACCCTAACACTATCCTAGGGCTGATGCTAACCCTAACCCTAACCCTAACACTATCCTAGGGCGGATGCTAACCCTAACCCTAACCCTAACACTATCCTAGGGCTGATGCTAACCCTAACACTAACAGTATCCTAGGGCTAATGCTAACCCTAAGCCTAACCCTAACATTATCCTAGGGCTGATGCTAACCCTAACCCTAACTCTAACACTATCTTAGGGCTTAGGCTAACCCTAACCCTAACACTATCCTAGGGCTGATGCTAACCCTAACCCTAACCCTAACACTATCCTAGGGCTGATGCTAACCCTAACCCTAACACTATCCTAGGGCTGATGCTAACCCTAACCCTAACCCTAACACTATCCTAAGGCTGATGCTAACCCTAACCCTAACACTATCCTAGGGCTGATGCTAACCCTAACCCTAACCCTAACACTAACCTAGGGCTGATGCTAACCCTAACGCTAACACTATCCTATGCCTGATGATATCCCTAACCCTAACCCTAACACTATCCTAGGGCTGATGCTAACCCTAACGCTAACCCTAACATTATCCCAGGGCTGATGCTAACCCTAACCCTAACTCTAACACTATCTTAGGGCTTAGGCTAACCCTAACCCTAACACTATCCTAGGGCTGATGCTAACCCTAACCCTAACCCTAACACTATCCTAGGGCTGATGCTAACCCTAACCCTAACACTATCCTAGGGCTGATGCTAACCCTAACCGTAACCCTAACACTATCCTAGGGCGGATGCTAACCCAACACTAACCCTAACCCTCACAGTATCCTAGAGCTGATGCTAACCCTAAACCTAACCGTGACGCTAACCCTAATATTATCCTAGGGCTGATGCTAACCCTAACCCTAACCCTAACACTATCCTAGGGCTGATGCTAACCCTAACACTAACACTATCCTAGGGCTGATGCTAACCCTAACCCTACCCCTAACACTATCCTAGGGCTGATGCTAACCCTAACCCTAACGCTAACACTATCCTAGGGCTGAGGCTAACCCTAACCCTATCACTATCCTACGGCTGATGCTAACCCTAACCCTAACCCTAACACTATCCTAAGGCTGATGGTAACCCTAACACTAACACTATCCTAAGCCTGGTGCTAACCCTAACTCTAACCCTAACACTATCCTAGGGTTGATGCTAACCCTAACCCTAATAATATCCTAGGGCTGATGCTAACCCTAACCCTAACACTATCCTAGGGCTGATGCTAACCCTAACCATAACACTATCCTGGGCCTGATGCTAACCCTAACCCTGACCCTAACACTATCCTAGGGCTGATGCTAACCCTAACCCTAACACTAACCTTGGGCTGATGCTAACCCTAACCTTAACCCTAACAATATCCTAGGGCAGATGCTAACCCTAACGCTAACCCTAACACTATCCTTGAACTGATGCTAACCCTAACCCTAACCCTAACACTATCCTAGGCCTGATGATAACCCTAACCCTAACCCTAACACTATCCTAGGCCTGATGATAACCCTAAACCTAACCCTGACACTATCCTAGGGCTGATGCTAACCCTAACCCTAACACTATCCTAGGGCTGATGCTAACCCTAACCCTAACCCTAACACTATCCTAGGCCTGATGCTAACCCGATCCCTAACCCTAACACTCTCCTAGGGCTGAGGCTAACCCTAACCCTAACACTATCCTAGGGCTGATGCTAACCCTAACCCTAACCCAAACACTATCCTAGGGTTGATGCTAACCCTAACCCTAACACTATCCTAGGGCTGATGCTAACCCTAACCCTAACCCTAACACTATCCTTGGGCTGATGCTAACCCTAACCCTAACACTATCCTGGGCCTGATGCTAACCCTAACCCTAACCCTAACACTATCCTAGGGCTGATGCTAACCCTAACCCTAACACTATCCTTGGGCTGATGCTAACCCTAACCTTAACCCTAACAATATCCTAGGGCACATGCAAACCATAACCCTAACCCTAACACTATACTTGGGCTGATGCTAACCCTAACCCTAACACTATCCTGGGCCTGATGCTAACCCTAACCCTAACGCTAACACTGTCCTAGGGCTGATGCTAACCCTAACCCTAACACTATCCTTGGGCTTATGCTAACCCTAACCCTAAGCCTAACATTATCCTAGGGCAGATGCTAACCCTAACGCTAACCCTAACACTATCCTTGAACTGATGCTAACCCTAACCCTAACCCTAACACTATCCTAGCCCTGATGATAACCGTAACCCTAACCCTAACCTTATCCAAGGGTTTATGTTAACCCTAACCCTAACACTATCCTAGGGCTGATGCTAACCCTAACCCTAACCCTAACACTATCCTAGGGCGGATTCTAACCCTAACCCTAACCCTAACACTATCCTAGGGCTGATGCTAACCCTAACACTAACACTATCCTAGGGCTGATGCTAACCCTAACCCTAACCCTAACATTATCCTAGGGCTGATGCTAACCCTAACCCTAACTCTAACACTATCTTAGGGCTTAGGCTAACCCTAACCCTAACACTATCCTAGGGCTGATGCTAACCCTAACCCTAACCCTAACACTATCCTAGGTCTGATGCTAACCCTAACCCTAACACTATCCTAGGGCTGATGCTAACCCTAACCCTAACCCTAACACTATCCTAGGGCTGATGCTAACCCTAACCCTAACCCTAACACTATCCTAGGGCTGATGCTAACCCTAACGCTAACACTATCCTAGGCCTGATGATAACCCTAACCCTAACCCTAACACTATCCTAGGTCTGATGCTAACCCTAACGCTAACCCTAACATTATCCCAGGGCTGATGCTAGCCCTAACCCTAACACTATAATAGGGCTGATGCTAACCCTAACCCTAACCCTAACACTATCCTAGGGCGGATGCTAACCCAACACTAACCCTAACCCTAACAGTATCCTAGAGCTGATGCTAACCCTAAACCTAACCGTGACGCTAACCCTAATATTATCCTAGGGCTGATGCTAACCCTAACCCTAACGCTAACACTATCCTAGGGCTGAGGCTAACCCTAACCCTAACACTATCCTACGGCTGATGCTAACCCTAACCCTAACCCTAACACTATCCTAAGGCTGATGGTAACCCTAACACTAACACTATCCTAAGCCTGGTGCTAACCCTAACTCTAACCCTAACACGATCCTAGGGTTGATGCTAACCCTAACCCTAATAATATCCTAGGGCTGATGCTAACCCTAACCCTAACACTATCCTAGGGCTGATGCTAACCCTAACCATAACACTATCCTAGACCTGATGCTAACCCTAACCCTAACCCTAACACTATCCTAGGGCTGATGCTAATCCTAACCCTAACATTATCCTAGGGCTGATGCTAACCCTAACCCTAACCCTAACACTATCCTAGGGCTGATGCTAACCCTAACCCTAACACTATCATAGGCCTGATGATAACCCTAACCCTAACCCTAACACTATCCTAGGGCTGATGCTAACCCTAACCCTAACACTATCCTAGGCATGATGCTAACCCTAACCCTAACGCTAACACTATCCTAGGGCTGATGCTAACCCTAACCCTAACACTATCCTTGGGCTCATGCTAACCCTAACCCTAACCCTAACACTATCCTAGGGCTGATGCTAACCCTAACACTAACACTATCCTAGGCCTGATGATAACCCTAACCCTAACCCTAACACTATCCTAGGGCTGATGCTAACCCTAAACCTAACACTATCCTAGGGCTGATGCTAACCCTAACCCTAACCCTAACACTATCCTAGGGCTGATGCTAACCCTAACGCTAACCCTAAAACTATCATTGAACTGATGCTAACCCTAACCCTAACCCTAACACTATCCTAGGCCTGATGATAACCCTAACTCTAACCCTAACATTATCCTAGGGTTTATGTTAACCCTAACCCTAACACTATCCTAGGGCTGATGCTAACCCTAACCCTACCACTATCCTGGGCCTGATGCTAACCCTAACCCTAACACTAACACTGTCCTAGGGCTGATGCTAACCCTAACCCTAACACTATCCTAGGGCTGATGCTAACCCTAACCCTAACCCTAACACTATCCTAGGGCTGATGTTAACCCTAACCCTAACACTATCCTAGGGCTGATGCGAACCCTAACCCTAACCCTAACACTATCCTAGGGCTGATGCTAACCCTAACCCTAACTCTAACACTATCTTAGGGCTGAGGGTAACCCTAACCCTAACACTATCCTACGGCTGATGCTAACCCTAACCTTAACCCTAACACTATCCTAGGGCTGATGCTAACCCTAACCCTAACACTATCCTAGGCCTGATGCTAACCCTAACCCTAACCCTAACACTATCCTAGGGCTGATGCTAACCCTAACCCTAACACTATCCTAGGGCTGATGCTAAGCCTAACCCTAACCCTAACACTATCCTAGGGCTGATGCTAACCCTAACCCTAACACTAACACTATCCTAGGGCTGATGCTAAACTTAACCCTAACCCTAACACTATCCTAGGGCTGATTCTAACCGTAACCCTAACACTATCCTAGGCCTGATGCTAACCCTAACCCTTACCCTAACACTATCCTAGGGTTGATGCTAACCCTAACCATAACCCTAACACTATCCTAGGGCTGATGCTAACCCTAACCCTAACCCTAACACTATCCTAGGGCTGATGCTAACCCTAACCCTAACACTATCCTAGGCCTGATGCTATCCCTAACCCTAACACTATCCTAGGGCTGATGCTAACCCTAACCCTAACCCTAACACTATCCTAGGCCTGATGCTAACCCTATCCCTAACCCTAACACTCTCCTAGGGCTGAGGCTAACCCTAACCCTAACACTATCCTAGGGCTGATGCTAACCCTAACCCTAACCCTAACACTATCCTAGGGCGGATGCTAACCCTAACCCTAACCCTAACACTATCCTAGGGCTGATGCTAACCCTAACACTAACACTATCCTAGGGCTGATGCTAACCCTAACCCTAACCCTAACATTATCCTAGGGCTGATTCTAACCCTAACCCTAACTCTAACACTATCTTAGGGCTTAGGCTAACCCTAACCCTAACACTATCCTAGGGCTGATGCTAACCCCAACCCTAACCCTAACACTATCCTAGTGCTGATGCTAACCCTAACCCTAACACTATCCTAGGGCTGATGCTAACCCTAACCCTAACCCTAACACTATCCTAGGGCTGATGCTAACCCTAACCCTAACACTATCCTAGGGCTGATGCTAACCCTAACCCTAACCCTAACACTATCCTCGGGCTGATGCTAACCCTAACGCTAACACTATCCTAGGCCTGATGATAACCCTAACCCTAACCCTAACACTATCCTAGGGCTGATGCTAACCCTAACGCTAACCCTAACATTATCCCAGGGCTGATGCTAGCCCTAACCCTAACACTATCCTAGGGCTGATGCTAACCCTAACCCTAACCCTAACACTATCCTAGGGCGGATGCTAACCCAACACTAACCCTAACCCTAACAGTATTCTAGAGCTGATGCTAACCCTAAACCTAACCGTTACGCTAACCCTAATATTATCCTAGGGCTGATGCTAACCCTAACCCTAACGCTAACACTATACTAGGGCTGAGGCTAACCCTAACCCTAACACTATCCTACGGCTGATGCTAACCCTAACCCTAACCCTAACACTATCCTAAGGCTGATGGTAACCCTAACACTAACACTATCCTAAGCCTGGTGCTAACCCTAACTCTAACCCTAACACTATCCTAGGGTTGATGCTAACCCTAACCCTAATAATATCCTAGGGCTGATGCTAACCCTAACCCTAACACTATCCTAGGGCTGATGCTAACCCTAACCATAACACTATCCTAGGCCTGATGCTAACCCTAACCCTAACCCTAACACTATCCTAGGGCTGATGCTAACCCTAACCCTAACACTATCCTAGGGCTGATGCTAACCCTAACCCTAACCCTAACACTATCCTAGGGCTGATGCTAACCCTAACCCTAACACTATCATAGGCCTGATGATAACCCTAACCCTAACCCTAACACTATCCTAGGGCTGATGCTAACCCTAACCCTAACACTATCCTAGGCCTGATGCTAACCCTAACCCTAACGCTAACACTATCCTAGGGCTGATGCTAACCCTAACCCTAACACTATCCTTGGGCTCATGCTAACCCTAACCCTAACCCTAACACTATCCTAGGGCTGATGCTAACCCTAACACTAACACTATCCTATGCCTGATGATAACCCTAACCCTAACCCTAACACTATCCTAGGGCTGATGCTAACCCTAACCCTAACACTATCCTAGGGCTGATGCTAACCCTAACCCTAACCCTAACACTATCCTAGGGCTGATGCTAACCCTAACGCAAACCCTAAAACTATCCTTGAACTGATGCTAACCCTAACCCTAACACTAAAACTATCCTAGGCCTGATGATAACCCTAACTCTAACCCTAACACTATCCTAGGGTTTATGTTAACCCTAACCCTAACACTATCCTAGGGCTGATGCTAACCCTAACCCTAACTCTAACACTATCTTAGGGCTTAGGCTAACCCTAACCCTAACACTATCCTAGGGCTGATGCTAACCCTAACCCTAACCCTAACACTATCCTAGGGCTGATGCTAACCCTAACCCTAACACTATCCTAGGGCTGATGCTAACCCTAACCCTAACCCTAACACTATCCTAAGGCTGATGCTAACCCTAACCCTAACACTATCCTAGGGCTGATGCTAACCCTAACCCTAACCCTAACACTAACCTAGGGCTGATGCTAACCCTAACGCTAACACTATCCTATGCCTGATGATATCCCTAACCCTAACCCTAACACTATCCTAGGGCTGATGCTAACCCTAACGCTAACCCTAACATTATCCCAGGGCTGATGCTAACCCTAACCCTAACTCTAACACTATCTTAGGGCTTAGGCTAACCCTAACCCTAACACTATCCTAGGGCTGATGCTAACCCTAACCCTAACCCTAACACTATCCTAGGGCTGATGCTAACCCTAACCCTAACACTATCCTAGGGCTGATGCTAACCCTAACCGTAACCCTAACACTATCCTAGGGCGGATGCTAACCCAACACTAACCCTAACCCTCACAGTATCCTAGAGCTGATGCTAACCCTAAACCTAACCGTGACGCTAACCCTAATATTATCCTAGGGCTGATGCTAACCCTAACCCTAACCCTAACACTATCCTAGGGCTGATGCTAACCCTAACACTAACACTATCCTAGGGCTGATGCTAACCCTAACCCTACCCCTAACACTATCCTAGGGCTGATGCTAACCCTAACCCTAACGCTAACACTATCCTAGGGCTGAGGCTAACCCTAACCCTATCACTATCCTACGGCTGATGCTAACCCTAACCCTAACCCTAACACTATCCTAAGGCTGATGGTAACCCTAACACTAACACTATCCTAAGCCTGGTGCTAACCCTAACTCTAACCCTAACACTATCCTAGGGTTGATGCTAACCCTAACCCTAATAATATCCTAGGGCTGATGCTAACCCTAACCCTAACACTATCCTAGGGCTGATGCTAACCCTAACCATAACACTATCCTGGGCCTGATGCTAACCCTAACCCTGACCCTAACACTATCCTAGGGCTGATGCTAACCCTAACCCTAACACTAACCTTGGGCTGATGCTAACCCTAACCCTAACCCTAACAATATCCTAGGGCAGATGCTAACCCTAACGCTAACCCTAACACTATCCTTGAACTGATGCTAACCCTAACCCTAACCCTAACACTATCCTAGGCCTGATGATAACCCTAACCCTAACCCTAACACTATCCTAGGCCTGATGATAACCCTAAACCTAACCCTGACACTATCCTAGGGCTGATGCTAACCCTAACCCTAACACTATCCTAGGGCTGATGCTAACCCTAACCCTAACCCTAACACTATCCTAGGCCTGATGCTAACCCGATCCCTAACCCTAACACTCTCCTAGGGCTGAGGCTAACCCTAACCCTAACACTATCCTAGGGCTGATGCTAACCCTAACCCTAACCCAAACACTATCCTAGGGTTGATGCTAACCCTAACCCTAACACTATCCTAGGGCTGATGCTAACCCTAACCCTAACCCTAACACTATCCTTGGGCTGATGCTAACCCTAACCCTAACACTATCCTGGGCCTGATGCTAACCCTAACCCTAACCCTAACACTATCCTAGGGCTGATGCTAACCCTAACCCTAACACTATCCTTGGGCTGATGCTAACCCTAACCTTAACCCTAACAATATCCTAGGGCACATGCAAACCATAACCCTAACCCTAACACTATACTTGGGCTGATGCTAACCCTAACCCTAACACTATCCTGGGCCTGATGCTAACCCTAACCCTAACGCTAACACTGTCCTAGGGCTGATGCTAACCCTAACCCTAACACTATCCTTGGGCTTATGCTAACCCTAACCCTAAGCCTAACATTATCCTAGGGCAGATGCTAACCCTAACGCTAACCCTAACACTATCCTTGAACTGATGCTAACCCTAACCCTAACCCTAACACTATCCTAGCCCTGATGATAACCGTAACCCTAACCCTAACACTATCCAAGGGTTTATGTTAACCCTAACCCTAACACTATCCTAGGGCTGATGCTAACCCTAACCCTAACCCTAACACTATCCTAGGGCGGATTCTAACCCTAACCCTAACCCTAACACTATCCTAGGGCTGATGCTAACCCTAACACTAACACTATCCTAGGGCTGATGCTAACCCTAACCCTAACCCTAACATTATCCTAGGGCTGATGCTAACCCTAACCCTAACTCTAACACTATCTTAGGGCTTAGGCTAACCCTAACCCTAACACTATCCTAGGGCTGATGCTAACCCTAACCCTAACCCTAACACTATCCTAGGTCTGATGCTAACCCTAACCCTAACACTATCCTAGGGCTGATGCTAACCCTAACCCTAACCCTAACACTATCCTAGGGCTGATGCTAACCCTAACCCTAACCCTAACACTATCCTAGGGCTGATGCTAACCCTAACGCTAACACTATCCTAGGCCTGATGATATCCCTAACCCTAACCCTAACACTATCCTAGGTCTGATGCTAACCCTAACGCTAACCCTAACATTATCCCAGGGCTGATGCTAGCCCTAACCCTAACACTATAATAGGGCTGATGCTAACCCTAACCCTAACCCTAACACTATCCTAGGGCGGATGCTAACCCAACACTAACCCTAACCCTAACAGTATCCTAGAGCTGATGCTAACCCTAAACCTAACCGTGACGCTAACCCTAATATTATCCTAGGGCTGATGCTAACCCTAACCCTAACGCTAACACTATCCTAGGGCTGAGGCTAACCCTAACCCTAACACTATCCTACGGCTGATGCTAACCCTAACCCTAACCCTAACACTATCCTAAGGCTGATGGTAACCCTAACACTAACACTATCCTAAGCCTGGTGCTAACCCTAACTCTAACCCTAACACGATCCTAGGGTTGATGCTAACCCTAACCCTAATAATATCCTAGGGCTGATGCTAACCCTAACCCTAACACTATCCTAGGGCTGATGCTAACCCTAACCATAACACTATCCTAGACCTGATGCTAACCCTAACCCTAACCCTAACACTATCCTAGGGCTGATGCTAATCCTAACCCTAACATTATCCTAGGGCTGATGCTAACCCTAACCCTAACCCTAACACTATCCTAGGGCTGATGCTAACCCTAACCCTAACACTATCATAGGCCTGATGATAACCCTAACCCTAACCCTAACACTATCCTAGGGCTGATGCTAACCCTAACCCTAACACTATCCTAGGCATGATGCTAACCCTAACCCTAACGCTAACACTATCCTAGGGCCTTTGCTAACCCTAACCCTAACACTATCCTTGGGCTCATGCTAACCCTAACCCTAACCCTAACACTATCCTAGGGCTGATGCTAACCCTAACACTAACACTATCCTAGGCCTGATGATAACCCTAACCCTAACCCTAACACTATCCTAGGGCTGATGCTAACCCTAAACCTAACACTATCCTAGGGCTGATGCTAACCCTAACCCTAACCCTAACACTATCCTAGGGCTGATGCTAACCCTAACGCTAACCCTAAAACTATCATTGAACTGATGCTAACCCTAACCCTAACCCTAACACTATCCTAGGCCTGATGATAACCCTAACTCTAACCCTAACATTATCCTAGGGTTTATGTTAACCCTAACCCTAACACTATCCTAGGGCTGATGCTAACCCTAACCCTACCACTATCCTGGGCCTGATGCTAACCCTAACCCTAACACTAACACTGTCCTAGGGCTGATGCTAACCCTAACCCTAACACTATCCTAGGGCTGATGCTAACCCTAACCCTAACCCTAACACTATCCTAGGGCTGATGTTAACCCTAACCCTAACACTATCCTAGGGCTGATGCGAACCCTAACCCTAACCCTAACACTATCCTAGGGCTGATGCTAACCCTAACCCTAACTCTAACACTATCTTAGGGCTGAGGGTAACCCTAACCATAACACTATCCTACGGCTGATGCTAACCCTAACCTTAACCCTAACACTATCCTAGGGCTGATGCTAACCCTAACCCTAACACTATCCTAGGCCTGATGCTAACCCTAACCCTAACCCTAACACTATCCTAGGGCTGATGCTAACCCTAACCCTAACACTATCCTAGGGCTCATGCTAAGCCTAACCCTAACCCTAACACTATCCTAGGGCTGATGCTAACCCTAACCCTAACACTAACACTATCCTAGGGCTGATGCTAAACTTAACCCTAACCCTAACACTATCCTAGGGCTGATTCTAACCGTAACCCTAACACTATCCTAGGCCTGATGCTAACCCTAACCCTTACCCTAACACTATCCTAGGGTTGATGCTAACCCTAACCATAACCCTAACACTATCCTAGGGCTGATGCTAACCCTAACCCTAACCCTAACACTATCCTAGGGCTGATGCTAACCCTAACCCTAACACTATCCTAGGCCTGATGCTATCCCTAACCCTAACACTATCCTAGGGCTGATGCTAACCCTAACCCTAACCCTAACACTATCCTAGGCCTGATGCTAACCCTATCCCTAACCCTAACACTCTCCTAGGGCTGAGGCTAACCCTAACCCTAACACTATCCTAGGGCTGATGCTAACCCTAACCCTAACCCTAACACTATCCTAGGGCGGATGCTAACCCTAACCCTAACCCTAACACTATCCTAGGGCTGATGCTAACCCTAACACTAACACTATCCTAGGGCTGATGCTAACCCTAACCCTAACCCTAACATTATCCTAGGGCTGATTCTAACCCTAACCCTAACTCTAACACTATCTTAGGGCTTAGGCTAACCCTAACCCTAACACTATCCTAGTGCTGATGCTAACCCTAACCCTAACACTATCCTAGGGCTGATGCTAACCCTAACCCTAACCCTAACACTATCCTAGGGCTGATGCTAACCCTAACCCTAACACTATCCTAGGGCTGATGCTAACCCTAACCCTAACCCTAACACTATCCTCGGGCTGATGCTAACCCTAACGCTAACACTATCCTAGGCCTGATGATAACCCTAACCCTAACCCTAACACTATCCTAGGGCTGATGCTAACCCTAACGCTAACCCTAACATTATCCCAGGGCTGATGCTAGCCCTAACCCTAACACTATCCTAGGGCTGATGCTAACCCTAACCCTAACCCTAACACTATCCTAGGGCGGATGCTAACCCAACACTAACCCTAACCCTAACAGTATCCTAGAGCTGATGCTAACCCTAAACCTAACCGTTACGCTAACCCTAATATTATCCTAGGGCTGATGCTAACCCTAACCCTAACGCTAACACTATACTAGGGCTGAGGCTAACCCTAACCCTAACACTATCCTACGGCTGATGCTAACCCTAACCCTAACCCTAACACTATCCTAAGGCTGATGGTAACCCTAACACTAACACTATCCTAAGCCTGGTGCTAACCCTAACTCTAACCCTAACACTATCCTAGGGTTGATGCTAACCCTAACCCTAATAATATCCTAGGGCTGATGCTAACCCTAACCCTAACACTATCCTAGGGCTGATGCTAACCCTAACCATAACACTATCCTAGGCCTGATGCTAACCCTAACCCTAACCCTAACACTATCCTAGGGCTGATGCTAACCCTAACCCTAACACTATCCTAGGGCTGATGCTAACCCTAACCCTAACCCTAACACTATCCTAGGGCTGATGCTAACCCTAACCCTAACACTATCATAGGCCTGATGATAACCCTAACCCTAACCCTAACACTATCCTAGGGCTGATGCTAACCCTAACCCTAACACTATCCTAGGCCTGATGCTAACCCTAACCCTAACGCTAACACTATCCTAGGGCTGATGCTAACCCTAACCCTAACACTATCCTTGGGCTCATGCTAACCCTAACCCTAACCCTAACACTATCCTAGGGCTGATGGTAACCCTAACACTAACACTATCCTATGCCTGATGATAACCCTAACCCTAACCCTAACACTATCCTAGGGCTGATGCTAACCCTAACCCTAACACTATCCTAGGGCTGATGCTAACCCTAACCCTAACCCTAACACTATCCTAGGGCTGATGCTAACCCTAACGCAAACCCTAAAACTATCCTTGAACTGATGCTAACCCTAACCCTAACACTATCCTAGGGCTGATGCGAACCCTAACCCTAACCCTAACACTATCCTAGGGCTGATGCTAACCCTAACCCTAACTCTAACACTATCTTAGGGCTGAGGGTAACCCTAACCCTAACACTATCCTACGGCTGATGCTAACCCTAACCTTAACCCTAACACTATCCTAGGGCTGATGCTAACCCTAACCCTACCACTATCCTGGGCCTGATGCTAACCCTAACCCTAACACTAACACTGTCCTAGGGCTGATGCTAACCCTAACCCTAACACTATCCTAGGGCTGATGCTAACCCTAACCCTAACCCTAACACTATCCTAGGGCTGATGTTAACCCTAACCCTAACACTATCCTAGGGCTGATGCGAACCCTAACCCTAACCCTAACACTATCCTAGGGCTGATGCTAACCCTAACCCTAACTCTAACACTATCTTAGGGCTGAGGGTAACCCTAACCCTAACACTATCCTACGGCTGATGCTAACCCTAACCTTAACCCTAACACTATCCTAGGGCTGATGCTAACCCTAACCCTAACACTATCCTAGGCCTGATGCTAACCCTAACCCTAACCCTAACACTATCCTAGGGCTGATGCTAACCCTAACCCTAACACTATCCTAGGCCTGATGATAACCCTAACCCTAACCCTAACACTATCCTAGGGCTGATGCTAACCCTAACCCTAACACTATCCTAGGACTGATGCTAACCCTAACCCTAACCCTAACACTATCCTAGGGCTGATGCTAACGCTAACCCTAACCCTAACACTATCCTAGGGCTGATGCTAAACTTAACCCTAACCCTAACACTATCCTAGGGCTGATTCTAACCGTAAACCTAACACTATCCTAGGCCTGATGCTAACCCTAACCCTTACCCTAACACTATCCTAGGGTTGATGCTAACCCTAACCATAAACATAACACTATCCTAGGGCTGATGCTAACCCTAACCCTAACCCTAACACTATCCTAGGGCTGATGCTAACCCTAACCCTAACACTATGCTAGGCCTGATGCTAACCCTAACCCTAACACTATCCTAGGGCTGATGCTAACTGTAACCCTAACCCTAACACTATCCTAGGCCTGATGCTAACCCTATCCCTAACCCTAACACTCTCCTAGGGCTGAGGCTAACCCTAACCCTAACACTATCCTAGGGCTGATGCTAACCCTAACCCTAATCCTAACACTATCCTAGGGCTGATGCTAACCCTAACCCTAACCCTAACATTATCCTAGGGCTGATGCTAACCCTAACCCTAACTCTAACACTATCTTAGGGCTTAGGCTAACCCTAACCCTAACACTATCCTAGGGCTGATGCTAACCCTAACCCTAACCCTAACACTATCCTAGGGCTGATGCTAACCCTAACCCTAACACTATCCTAGGGCTGATGCTAACCCTAACCCTAACCCTAACACTATCCTAGGGCTGATGCTAACCCTAACCCTAACACTATCCTAGGGCTGATGCTAACCCTAACGCTAACCCTAACATTATCCCAGGGCTGATGCTAGCCCTAACCCTAACACTATCCTAGGGCTGATGCTAACCCTAACCCTAACCCTAACACTATCCTAGGGCGGATGCTAACCCAACACTAACCCTAACCCTAACAGTATCCTAGAGCTGATGCTAACCCTAAACCTAACCGTGACGCTAACCCTAATATTATCCTAGGGCTGATGCT